>NC_133761.1:32832500-33455500 GCF_036562045.2 Rhinolophus sinicus | reverse complement strand
ATCTAACTACAAATTTAAAAATGGCAATAACTATGTACCTATCAATAATCACTTTAAATGTAAACGGATTAAATGCTCCAATCAAGAGAGAATGGGTGGCTGAGTGGATAAGAAAGCAAGACTCTTGTATATGTTGTATACAAGAGACTCACCTCAGATCAAAAGACACACACAGGCTGAAAGTGAAGGGTTGGAGTAAGATATTTCATGCAAATGCAAATGAGAAAAAGCTGGAGTTGCAATACTTATATCTGACAAAATAGACTTTAAAATGAAGAAAATATTAAAAGACAAAGACGGGCACTATATAGTGATAAAGGGATCAATCCAACAAGAGGACATAACCCTAGTAAACATCTATGCACCCAACATAGGAGCACCTAAATATATAAAACAGATATTGACTGACATAAAGACAGAGATCAACAGTAACACTATCAAAGTAGGGGACTTCAACACACCTCTGACTAAAAGGGACAGGTCTTCCAAACAGAAAATCAATCTGGAAACAACGGCCTTAAATGACACATTGGACTACTTGGATTTAACCGATATTTTCAGAGCATTCCACCCCAATGCTGCAGAATACACGTTCTTCTCAAGCGCATATGGAACGTTTTCCAAGATAGACCACATGTTAGGCCACAAAACAAGTCTTGATAAATTTAAGAAAATTGAAATCATACCAATTGTCTTCTCTGACCACAGTGTTATGAAATTAGAAATGAACTACAGGGAAAAAACTGAAAGACACACAAATTCATGGAGGCTGAATAAGATGTTACTAAATAATGAATGGGTCAAGCAGGAGATCAAGGAAAAAATCAAAAGATATCTCGAAACAAACGAAAATGAAAACACGACGACCCAAAAATCTATGGGATGCCGCGATAGCAGTCCTAAGAGGGAAGTTCATAGCATTGCAGGCCTACATAAAGAAACAAGAAACATTACTAATCAACAGTTTATCTTCACACTTAAGGGATCTGGAAAAAGAACAACAAAATAAGCCCAAACAGAGTACAAGGAAGGAGATAATAAAGATCAGAGCGGAAATAAATGAAATAGAAACCAGAAAAACAACACAAAAGATCAATGAATCCAAGAGTTGGTTTTTGGAGAAGATAAACAAAATTGACAAACCTTTAGCCAGACTCATTTAAAACAAAAGAGAGAGAGGACCCAAAATAATAAAATAAAAAATGAAAGAGGAGAAGCGACAATAGACACCATAGAAATACAAAAATTTAAAGAAATTACTATGAGCAACTATATGCCAACAAATTTGACAATCTGGAAGAAATGGACAATTTTCTAGAGGCATACAACCTTCTAAGGCTAACTCAAGAAGAAACAGAAAACCTGAATAGATTGATTGCAACCAGGGAAATTGAATCAGTAATCAACAATCTCCCAAAAAACAAAAGCCCTGGACCAGATGGCTTTATAGGTGAATTTTACAAAATGTTTAAAAAAGAATTATCACCTATTCTCCTCAAGCTCTTCCAAAAAATCCAGAAGGAGGGAAGGCTCCCAAACACTTTTTGTGAAGCCACCATCACCCTGATCCCAAAATCAGACAAAGACACCACAAAAAAAGAAAACTACAGGCCGATATCTCTAATGAACATAGATGCAAAAATCCTCAATAAAATATCAGTGAACAGAATTCAGCAATACATTAAAAAGATCACACACCATGATCAAGTGGGATTCATCCGTGGTATGCAAGGGTGGTTCAACATCCACAAATCAATTAACGTGATACACCACATTAACAAAATGAAAAATAAAAATCACATGATCATATCAATAGATGCAGAAAAAGCATTTGATAAAATCCAGCAGCCATTTATGATAAAAACCCTTAAGCAAGTGGGAATAGAGGGATCATATCTCAACATAATAAAGGCCATATATGATAAACCCACAGCTAACATCATACTCAATGGGGAAAAGCTAAAACCATTCCCTTAAGATCAGGAACAAGGCAAGGTTGCCCACTTTCTCCACTTCTATTCAACATAGTGCTGGAAGTTCTAGCCACAGCAATCAGACAAGAAAAGAAATAAAAGGCATCCAAATCGGTAAGGAGGAAGTAAAATTGTCATTATATGCAGATGACATGATACTATATCCAGAGAACCCTAAAGACTCCACCAAGAAACTATTAGAGCTGATAGATGAATTTAGTAAAGTAGCAGGATACAAAATTAATATTCAGAAATCAGTTGCATTTGTATATACCAATAATAAAACATCAGAAGGAGAAATTAAAAAAACAATCCCATTTACAATTGCTCCAAAGACTATAAAATACCTGGGAATAAATTTAACCAAAGAAGTAAAAGATCTGTACTCAGAAAATTATACGACACTGAAGAAAGAAATGAAAGAAGATATAAATAGATGGAAAAACATACCATGTTCATGGATAGGAGGAATTAATATAGCTAAAATGTCCATACTGCCTAAGGCAATATACATATTCAACGCAATTCCTATCAAACTACCAATGACATTTTTCACAGAAGTGGAACATATAATCCTAAAATTTGTATGGGACCATGAAAGACCCCAGATTGCCTCAGCAACCTTGAGAAATAAGAACAAAGTGGGAGGTATAATCAAATACCTGACATCAAATTATACTACAAGTCTACAGTAACCAAAACAGCATGGTACTGGCAAAGAAACAGACACATAGATCAATGGAACAGAATAGAGAACCCAGAAATAAATCCATGCCTATATGGCCATTTAATCTACGACAATGGAAGCAAGAATGTACGGTGGGGTAAAGACAGTCTATTCAATAAATGGTGCTGCGAAACCTGGACAGACACATGCAAAAAAATGAAGCAGGACCACCTCCTTACACCATATACAAAAATAAATTCAAAATGGCTTAAAGACTTAAATGTAAGATCTGAAACCATAAAATTCCTAGAAGAAAATATAGGAAGAAACTTCACAGACATTACCCAGAATAAGATTTTTACTGATATATCCCCTCGCTCAAGGGAAGTAAGAGAAAAAATAAACATGTGGGATTACACCAAACTAAAAAGTTTTTTCACAGCAAAGGAAACCATCAATAAAACAAAAAGGGATCCTACTAAATGGGAAAAGATATTTGCCAATGATATATCCGATAAGGGGTTAATATCCCAAATTTATAAAAAAAAAAAATTCACTCAATTAAAAAAAAAAAAACCAATTAAAAAATGGGCAGAGGACATGAAGAGACATTTTTCTAAAAAGGACATACAGATGGCAAACAGACATATGAAAAAATGCTCAACCTCACTAACCATCAGAGAAATGCAAATAAAAACCACAATGAGATACCACCTCACCCCAGTCAAAATGGCTATCATCAATAAATCAACAAACAACAAGTGCTGGCGCGGATGTGGAGAAAAGGGAACCCTTGTGCACTGTTGGTGGGATTGCAGATTGGTGCAGCCACTATGGAAAACAGTATGGAGGTATCTCAAAAATCTGAAAATGGAACTACCTTATGATCCAGCAATTCCACTCCTAGGTATCTATCCAGAGAAATCCAAAATTCAAAAAAATGTATGCACTCCTATGTTTATTGCAGCACTATACACAGTAGCCCAGACATGGAAACAACTGAAATGCCCATCGGTAGACAACTGGATTAAGGAACTGTGGTACATTTATACAATGCAGTATTATGCAACCATAAAGAAGAAAGAAATCTTACCATTTGCAACAACACGGATGGACCTAGAGAACATTATGTTAAGTGAAATAAGTCGGACAGAGAAAGACAAACACCATATGATCTCATTTATATGTGGAATCTAAAGAAAAGAATAAGTGAATGAACTAATCAGAAACAGTTTTGGAAACATGGAGGAAAAACTGAGGGTTGCTAGAGGGGCGGGGGGTGGGGATAAGGGGGAAGGTGAGGGGATTAGAAAACAGTCACTGACCACAAGATGGCCACGGGGTTTTGAAAATTAATTTGGGTAATGTAATCAACAATGTTGTAAAGATTTTGTAGGGTATCCGGTGGACACTTGTCTCATTAGGGAGACCACCTCAGGGATGATGTAGACGCCTGATCACTGCTTTGTACACCTGAAGCTGAAGCTGAACAATAATGAATATCAACTACACGTTTATATGTGTGTGTGTGTGTGTGTGTGTGTATGTGTGTCTGAGTGTGTGTGTGTGTGTGTGTGTGTGTATGTGTATGTATATACTTACAAGAAGCGGAGTACAGCATTAGGAATAGAGACAGTGGAAATGTAATGGTTCTGAGCGATGTCAGAGGGATAGTGGATGGGGGAGGGGCTTCACACAGTGTGAGGGATATAAATGACAAACATCTAAATATTACTTTGTCTTGTGCACCTGAAACTAGTAAAAAAAAAAAAAGAAAAAAAGAGTGCAAAGATAAAAAAAGAAGAAGAAAAAAGAAAGCCTCAGTCCAATGCTGGTTGTGTTGTGAGCAGACCAGGAAGCAGCAGGATGAAGCTTAGCTACTCCCGGGTGTGTTGAGCCTTCTCAGATCCAGGGGCCCCTTGAAACACTCTTTTGTGTGATAAAATGAGGCAAGGTACATACAGTCATCCCTTAGTATTTGTGGGGAATTGGTTCCAGCACCCCACAGATACCAAACTCCAAGGATACTCAGTCCTTTATATAAAATAGCATAGTGTTTGTATGTAATTTACGCACACCCTCCTCTATGTTTTAAATCATCTCAAGATTACTTATAACACCTAATGCAATGTAAATGGTATGTAAATAGTTGTTATACTGTGTTCAGTACAGACACAACCATCATAGGCCCAATTACATAGCACCTGTTTGCAACATCGTATTTTTCTTTTCAAATAATTTCATTCTTGAATCCACAGAGGCAGAACCCACTGATATGGAAAGCCAACTGTATAGCCATTAGGGCAATTAGTATCAAATCATCAACATCCATTTTTTGGGCCTTTCTCCCTATCCACTCTAAGCCATCCCAGAGGGACTCAATTAGTGAAACGGACAAAGCTCAGCTTTTTGCCTCTGCCCAGTATACTCCTTTTCTGGGAGATCCTAGTATCCACAATTGCCTTGAAGTGCTTTACCTGGCTCTTGAGCTACAAATCTCTATCATCCCAAGACTATTGTGTACCTATATATTGGACTAACTGCCTTTTCTCTTGATTCATTCTTTCTTTGGCCTCGTGGATCTTGCCCTTCTTGTCTTAACAGCCAAATAGTCCCCATTTTCTCTCTCAGAAACTGCACTCTACTCCTCCCTTAGAGGGTGCATAGGGACGGGCCATAACAATACATCCAGGGAAAAGGTTGGCAGTTTGGGGGAAAGGAACATGTGTGGGTGCCACAAGAGTCCTGGAAGATCTGAGAAAATTTCAGCGACCTGTGAGAACAGGACACTTTGAGGTTGGCAATTTTTTTCCTAAAAAGTTTCACATTCTTCCCTGAAGATTGGTTACAGTGCCAAAAAAATCAGCAAGTCCATCACCCTATCTCCCCAATACCTGTGAGCCATCTCATCAAATCAGTACTTGGAAAGCTCTGAGACTGAATATCCCTGCACTACAGTGTTAATGAGTAGCAGAAATATAATTAACAATGAATCAACAAAGCACTTGAGAAAGATGTGACATTTACAGGAACATTTACATTTTTGTGCTAAAACATTATTTTAAAACTTCACACTATATCACAAATATAGTTCAGGGTGAAATTAAACACCACATTTCATGTTTAATTCAGTATCATATGTTTTGTTAAACCTTGCATTCTTGAAATGTCTGAGTTTGCACTGGAATTGAGGCAGGAAAGGAGGCTCAGAAGAGGGAAATATATACAAATATCAAATATGTCGTCAGTCATTATGTGTATGAGAAACCAAAGCCAGTGTGAGTGGATTAGATGACCCAAATGCTTTGACTGAACACACTGCCATGAGGATAACACACAGTTCCTAAGAAGGACTGAAACACAGAAAATCACATCTCCTTGACAATAATATGGCTGAGGATCTTGACTAGTCAGTCAACTGCTTCTAATCTACCCTTCCTGACAATTCATTACTTTCTTTCCTAAACATACAATGTGCTAGACTGCCTTCTCTGGGGCTGAGGAAAATTAAACTGAATGTTATAAAATATAGAGCTGACATAAAAATGGAGACGGAAACCATGAAACAGAGCCAGTCAGAAATAAAGGATACAATAATGGAAATGAAATACATTACAGGGAATCAAGAGTAGATCAGATGAAGCAGAGGATCCAATCAACGATGTAGAAGATAAGGTAGCAGAAAACACCCAACCAGAACAGGAAAAAGAAAAAAGAATCCAAAAAAATTGAGGGGAGCTTAAGGAGCCTCCCGGACAATATCAAGCATACCAACATTCACATTATAGTGATACCAGAAAGAGAAGAGAGAGAGCAAGGAATTGAAAACCTATGTAAAGAAATAATGACAGAAAACTTCCCTAACCTGGTGAAGGAGATGGACATACAAGCCCAGGAAGCACAGAGAGTCCCGAACAAGATAAATCCAAAGAGGCCCACACCAAGACACATCATAATTAAAATGCCAAAGCTTAAAGACAAAGAGAATCTTAAAAGCAGCAAGAGAAAAGCAGTTAGTTACCTACAAGGGAGCCCCATAGACTGCCAGCTGATTTCTCAATAGAAACTTTGCAGTCAAGAAGGGAGTGGTGGGAAATATTTCAAGTGATGAAAAGCAAAAACATACAACCAAGATTGCTCTACCCAGTAAGGCTGTCATTTATAATAACAGTATGGAGGTATCTCAAAAATCTGAAAATTTTTTAAACACCTCCATACTGTTTTCCATAGTGGCTACACCAATCTGCAATCCCACCAACAGTGCACAAGGTTTCCCTTTTCTCCACATCTGTACCAGTACTTGTTGTTTGTTGATTTATTGATGACAGCCATTTTGACTGGGGTGAGGTGGTATCTCATTGTGGTTTTTATTTGCATTTCTCTGATGGTTAGTGAGGTTGGGCATTTTTTCATATGTCTGTTTGCCATCTGTATGTCCTTTTTAGAAAAATGTCTCTTCATGTCCTCTGCCTATTTTTTAATTGGGTTGTTTCGTTTTTTTGAATTGAGTGAGGGTTTTTTTTTTTATAAATTTGGGATATTAACCCCTTATCGGATATATCATTGGCAAATATCTTTTCCCATTTAGTAGGATCCCTTTTTGTTTTATTGATGGTTTCCTTTGCTGTGAAAAAACTTTTTAGTTTGATGTAATCCCACATGTTTATTTTTTCTCTTACTTCCCTTGAGCGAGGGGATATATCAGTAAAAATCTTATTCTGGGTAATGTCTGTGAAGTTTCTTCCTATATTTTCTTCTAGGAATTTTATGGTTTCAGATCGTACATTTAAGTCTTTAAGCCATTTTGAATTTATTTTTGTATATGGTGTAAGGAGGTGGTCCTGCTTCATTTTTTTGCATGTGTCTGTCCAGGTTTCGCAGCACCATTTATTGAATAGACTGTCTTTACCCCACCGTACATTCTTGCTTCCATTGTCATAGATTAAATGGCCATATAGGCATGGATTTATTTCTGGGTTCTCTATTCTGTTTCATTGATCTATGTGTCTGTTTTTATGCCAGTACCATGCTGTTTTGATTACTGTAGACTTGTAGTATAATTTGATGTCAGGTATCCTTATACCTCCCACTTTGTTCTTATTTCTCAAGATTGCTGAGGCTATCCGGGATCTTTATGGTTCCATATATATTCTAGGATTATATGTTCCACTTCTGTGAAAAATGTCGTTGGTAGTTTGATAGGAATTGCGTTGAATATGTATATTGCCTTAGACAGTATGGGCATTTTAGCTATATTAATTCTTCCTATCCATGAACATAGTATGTTTTTCCATCTATTTATATCTTCTTTCATTTCTTTCTTCAGTGTCGTATAATTTTCTGAGTACAGATCTTTTACTTCTTTGGTTAAATTTATTCCCAGGTATTTTATAGTATTTGAAGAAATTGTAAATGGGATTGTTTTTTTTAAATTCTCCTTCTGATGTTTTATTATTGGTATATACAAATGCAACTGATTTCTGAATATTAATTTTGTATCCTGCTACTTTACTAAATTCATCTATCAGCTCTAATAGGTTCTTGGTGGAGTCTTTAGGGTTCTCTGCATATAGTATTATGTCATTTGCATATAATGACAATTATACTTCCTCCTTACCGATTTGGATACCTCTTATTTCTTTTTCTTGTCTGATTGCTGTGGCTAGAATTTCCGGCACTAGGTTGAATAGAAGTGGAGAAAGTGGGCAACCTTGCCTTGTTCCTGATCTTAAGGGGAATGGTTTTAGCTTTTCCCCATTGAGTATGATGTTAGCTGTGGGTTTATCATATATGGCCTTTATTATGTTGAGATATGATCCTTCTAGTCCCACTTGCTTAAGGGTTTTTATCATAAATGGCTGCTGGATTTTTCAAATGCTTTTTCTGCATCCATTGATATGATCATATGATTTTTATTTTTCATTTTGTTAATGTGGTGTATCACGTTAACTGATTTGTGGATGTTGAACCACCCTTGCATACCACGGATGAATCCCACTTGATCATGGTGTGTGATCTTTTTAATGTATTGCTGAATTCTGTTCACTGATATTTTATTGAGGATTTTTGCATCTATGTTCATTAGAGATATCGGCCTGTAGTTTTCTTTTTTTGTGGTGTCTTTGTCTGATTTTGGGATCAGGGTGATGGTGGCTTCGCAAAAAGTGTTTGGGAGCCTTCCCTCCTTCTGGATTTTTTGGAAGAGCTTGAGGAGAATAGGTGATAATTCTTTTTTGAATGTTTTGTAAAATTCACCTATAAAGCCATCTGGTCCAGGGCTTTTGTTTGTTGGGAGATTGATTACTGATTCAATTTCCCTGGTTGCAATCAATCTATTCAGGTTTTCTGTTTCTTCTTGAGTTAGCCTTGGAAGATTGTATGCTTCTAGAAAATTGTCCATTTCTTCCAGATTGTCAAACTTGTTGGCATATAGTTGCTGTTAGTAATTTCTTAAATTTTTTTGTATTTCTATGGTATCTGTTGTCACTTCTCCCTTTCATTTCTGATTTTATTATTTTGGGTCCTCTCACTCTTTTTTTTAATGAGTCTGGCTAAAGGTTTGTCAATTTTGTTTATCTTCTCCAAAAACCAACTCTTGGATTCATTGATCTTTTGTGTTGTTTTCCTGGTTTCTGTTTCATTTATTTCCACTCTAATCATTATTATCTCCTTCCTTGTACTCCCTTTGGGCTTATTTACTGTTCTTTTTCCAGATCCCTTAAGTGTGAAGATAAATTGTTGATTAGTGATTTTTCTTGTTTCTTTTGTTAGGCCTGCAATGCTATGAATTTCCCTCTTAGAACTGCTTTTGCTGCATCCCATAGATTTTGGGTCGTCGTGTTTTCATGTTCGTTTGTCTCGAGATATCTTTTGTTTTCTTCCTTGATCTCATGGTTGACCCATTCATTATTTAGTACCATGTTATTTAGCCTCCATGAATTGGTGTGTCTTCCAGTTTTTTTCCTAGCACTGTGGTCAGAGGAGACAATTGGTATGATTTTAATTTTCTTAAATTTATCAAGACTTGTTTTGTGGCCTAACATGTGGTCTATCTTGGAACATGCTCCATATGCGCTTGAGAAGAACGTGTATTCTAAAGCTTTGGGGTGAAATGCTCTGAAAATATCGATTAAATCCAAGTGGTCCAATGTGTCATTTAAGGCCGTTGTTTCCAGATTGATTTTCGGTCTGGAAGACCTGTCCCTTGTTGTCAGAGGTGTGTTAAAGTCCCCTACTATGATAGTGTTACTGTTGATCTCTGTCTTTATGTCAGTCAATATCTGTTTTATATATTTAGGTGCTCCTATGTTGGGTGCATAGATATTTACTAGGGTTATGTCCTCTTGTTGGATCGATCCCTTTACCATTATATAGTGCCCATCTTTGTCTTTTAATATGTTCTTCATTTTAAAGTCTATTTTGTCAGATATAAGTATTGCAACTCCAGCTTTTTTCTCATTTGCATTTGCATGAAATATCTTACTCCAACCCTTCACTTTCAGCCTGTGTGTGTCTTTTGATCTGAGGTGAGTCTCTTGTATACAGCATATACAAGGGTCTTGCTTTTCTATCTACTCAGCCACCCTATGTCTCTTGATTGGAGCATTTAATCCATTTACATTTAAAGTGATTATTGATAGGTACATAGTTATTGCCATTTTTAAATTTGTAGTTAGATTGTTTTCATCTTTCTTTTATTTACAGAAGTCCTTTTAGTATTTCTTGCAATGCTGGCTTGGTGGTAATAAATTCCTTTAGCTTATTCTTTTCTGGGAAGCTCTTTATCTCTCCGCCAACTTTAAATGATAGCCTTGCTGGATAAAGCAACCTAGGTTGTAGGCCTTTGTTTTCCATCACTTTGAGTATCTCCTGCCACTGCCTCCTGGCCTTCAATGTTTCTGCAGAAAAGTCATTTGATAGTCTTATGGGAGTTCCCTTGTATGTAATCCTCTGTCTTTCTCTTGCTACTTTTAGGATTCTCTCTTTATCTTTAACCTTTGTCATTTTAACTATAATGTGTCTTGGTGTGGACCTGTTTGGGTTTATCCTGGTTGGAACTCTCTGCACTTCCTGGGCTTATATGTTGGTTTCCTTCACCAGGTTAGGGGTGTTTTCCAGCATTATTACTTCAAATATGTTCTCAATCCTTTGCTTCCTCTCTTCACCTTCTGGTATTCCTATGATGCACATGTTGTTGCGCTTGATGTTATCCCAGAGGTCTCTTAAACCATCTTCATTGTTTTTTATTCTTTTTTCTTTCTGTTGTTCTCTTTGGGTGATCTCTGCTAACTTGTCTTTTAAGTCACTGATTCGATCCTCTGCTTCATCTAACCTGCTGTTAATTCCCTCAAGTGAGTTCTTTATTTCAGTAATTGTGTTCTTTAGTTCTAACTGGTTGTTCATTATGATTTCTCTGTCCTTCTTTATGTTGTCTCTCAGCTCCTTAAAAATTCTTATCATCAGTGTTCTGAACTCTTAGACAGGGACTTAAACTTTTGAATTTCACCCCCAATTCAGAAAAAGATATGAAACAAGGAAATGTTGGGCACCTTGACGGCTAATTTTTCCTGTTTCTTGGCAGAAATTATTAAAGCAGCGGTTCCTAACTCTCCCTGTACATTGGATTCACCAGAGGAAAATTTGAAATATTCATGTCCAGCCCCAGTCCCAGGTAGTCTATTAGGTTGGTGCAAAAGTAATTGCGGCTTTTGCCATTAGTTGTAATCTGTTAAACTGCAATTACTTTTGCACCAAACTAATAATTCAGTTGTCCTGAGGTGGGGCCAAAAGATCACCATTTTTAAAACTTCCTTGAGTGATTCTAATGTGCAGCCAGGTTTGATAATCAATAATCTTTGGAACCTCCACTCTATTTTTTAAGTGAGCCCTGATCCAGTCCTGTCATTACAGGATATTGCAATTGAGATTAAGAGATTTCAAAGGGACTGAGAAAGAAGCACCTTTGCCTTCAATAGTGTAGCCAGTTATCACACACCCTCAGCTCTGAATTTAAGCCCTGGGAAAGTGTAGATATAATAAATAAAGGAAAAAATAACAAAAGGAGAAGATTACCTTTGATCAAGCAGTTTTTTTCCTGTTTTTTTGTTTGTTTGTTTGTTTTTGGTGGGGTGCTTTTTGTACAAGGAATCTACTTAAAGCACCACCAAAGATGTGGGTTTAATATAACCCTACATAAGGACCTGAAATAGATGTGGAAAATGAAATGATTCTAGGAACCAACTCTGTCAGTTTCCCTCAGGGCCTAATATTGAAGACTGCCTACAATGCTGCCTGAACTACTTACCTTTCCATCTTGTTTCTCACTCCTTCTCTACAGTAACCCCACACTCTAGTCAAGCTAGACCATTCTGTCTCCAGTGTCCCGACTTCTCCATTGAGTTGTTTCCGTTTCCCTCAATAGGATCTGATCTAGGCCTCCTCTTAATCCAATACTATATCTTTATTATGACACAAGGTACAGTAGTTATAGTCTATCTTATTTTACAGTTGACCCTCAAACAACATGGGTTTGAACTGCATGGCTCCACATATACGTGGATTTTTTTCAATAAGTATACTGGAAACTTTTTTGGAGATTTGCAACAATTTGATACGCAAACTACATAACCTAGAAATATAAAAAAAGATCAAGAAAAAGTTAGGTATGCCATGAATGCATAAAATATATGTATATAGATGTCTATTTTATCATCTATTAGCATAAAATATATGCAAATCTATTATAAAAAGTTCAAATTTATCAAAACACACACATATACAAGGATCATATATTGTGCCATTGACAGTCAAGAGAAATATAAACAAATGAAAAGACGCAGGATTAAATCATAACTTCATAAAATTAACTGTAGTACAAACTGTACTCCTGTAATAACTTCATAGCCACCTCCTGTTGCTATTTCAGTGAGCTCAATAGTTGCAAAAATGTTATACATGGAGTTTTTACTGCTCAGGGGTCAGTGCCCCCAACCACTTTGTTGTTCAAGGATTGCTAGACTTGTGGTGTTTTCTTCCCAATAGTATAAAAGCATCTTGCAAACAAACCCTGTGTCTTACTCATCTTGCATCCTTATAGTTCATAACATGGTGCTTTCCATGTGATTGGCCCTCAGCAAATATTTACTGAATAGAAGCTTCTCCAGATGGTTCTTTCATTTAGTGTGTTGGTCCCAGGAAAAGGTACTTCATTCCTATTTCCTGATTCTGAGCTATGAGAGCCTTAGTAACTCACTTAGGTTCTTTGAATAAAGGTCCTTCTTGGCCTGCCCATAATAAGAGAAATCACTCTAGCCATGCCACCTATTATTTATTTAGTAGTACAGCAGTGTAGAATTCTAAATGGTTCTCTTCCAGCTACAGTGAGTCACTTGATATTTCAGAATAAAATAAATATCCCTGTTAGCAAAGAAAAAAATTCCCAAAGTCCCTCTTTAAAAGCTCTGGGATTATCGGGAGGAAAAAGAAATTAAAGAAAAAGAATGGAGGTGGGCGAGGTTCAGTGCTGAACACTGAAAGAAAGCTGTTCCAATGACAATAGAGTTTTTAAATGGTTATGGTAAAGGAAAGAATGTTTTCCAGATGGCAAGAAGTTTTACAGTAAAACAAAACTCCCCAAACTCCAGGGAGGCATGGGCCTCTGATTTGAGCTGCAGGGAAGAGGGAGCATGGGCAAAGTATTTTACTCCTAACACATTCTTGTTTTTTAAACTTTAAAAAGCCACCCAATCAGAGTGAAAAAGGTGAAGGCATTAAGAAGTACAAATGTGTAGTTATAAAACAGTCACAGGGACGTAAAGTATTACATAGGGAATATAGTCAATAATATTGTAATAACGATGTATGGTGTCAGAAGGGTACTAAATTTATCTGGGTGATAGATGGGAAGAGGTTGGGGAGCATGGTGAAAAGGGGAAAGGGATTAAAAATACAAATTGGTACTTACAAAATAGTCACAGGGATGTAAAGTAAAGCATAGGGAATAATGTGGTAAGAACTATGTATAGTGCCAGGTGGGTCCGAGATTAGTCAGGAGGATCACTTCTTAAATTATATAAATGTCTAATTACTATGCTGTACACCTGCAATTAATATAAAATAATACTGAGTGTCAACTGTAATTGAAATTTTTAAAAAGGGGGAAAGGTGAAGGGGAATAAGAGGTCCAAATTTCCAAGTATAAAACATACAAGTCATGGGGATATAATGTACAGCATAGGGAATATAGTCAATAATATTATGATAGCATGGTACAGTGTCAGATGGTTGCTGGACTTATCATGGTGATCACTTCTTTAGATGTATAAATGTTGAATAACTATTGTGTATACTTGAACTATATGTTAGTTATATTTTCCTAAAAATATTAAAAAAAAAAAAAAAAAAAGAAAGAAAGAAAGAAAAGAAAACCCAGGCAAATTGCAGTCCTGGACGTCATCAAAATGGCGAGGTGAGGAGAGCCTCTGGAAATCTCCCCTGGAATTTACAACAAATTAAACAGCTATAACTCCACAAAGGACTCCCTGCACAGCAGACAGGCAAGACGAAGAGTCTCACTACTGAATTCACCTAAAATTGCAAATTACGCGAGCAAGGGAGGGGGGAAGGGAGAAGTGCAGAGACAGGCCCAGCAGGTGCAGGATGCAGACCTAGCTCAGTGCTCCAAGCTCGCTGCATCCTGGAACTACTGCAGCTGTGGAGAGGGAAGAACTCGGACTGCTAGGGCTCCGGTTATGGCCCACAGGGCTGAGGGAGCAGCATATAACACGGATGAACCCAACGCTCACGGCAGATACCTCGGAGAAAAGACTGAGGGAAGAAGGCTGAAAACAGTGGTTCAAGCACTCACTGCCGAGCAGAGAATGGAAGCCTTAGGCACTGAGACTAGCTGCCCCCTCCCTATCCTCCCAGAGCTCGCCCTGCCCCCACCTGCCCGGTGCTAGAAACGGAACAGTAGCAGTGTCAGATCAAAAGAACAGAATATTTGCAGTTCTAAGAACTGTGGTCTGCAAACACAGAATTGTAGCCCAACTTAGCTGTGGCAAAGGGGAGGGAGCTGTGGAAGCAGGACCGGCTGTGGTGGTGGTCGCTGCCGTTGCTCTGGGCCAATCCTCACATCTCACTCCGCCCCTGTTCCCAGCTATATCGGCGGATCCCTGCAGGAGTAAACAGAACTGCTGAAACACAGGGGCTCAGAATCTGGTACAGGAAGAGCTTTGGAACTTCAAAAGCTCTCTGCATCCCCACAGAGACATGGCGCCCTAGGACCCAGGCGAACAGTTCACAGAGGAGAAGCCCGCCTTCCAGGGAATCCCCCCATTGTGTGAGAAGCTGGAATAGTGCATAGAAAACATAACACTACAGTGTGAGAGACCAAAAAAGGCTGCAGTCGGTGAGAAAATAAAACATTCTACCCATACCCAATGGAAAACAAAAGAAAGACCTCTTCCTAGCAACCTGTTGCAGAACCCACTCCTGTTGATGTCTGGGAAGAGAAATAATAAATTATTAATTGCCATGAAAAACCAAGGCAACAAAACAGCTCAGAAAGAAAGTGAAAAGTCTCCAGAAAATAAACTTAAAGATATGGAAATATGTGACTTAAATGACAGAGAATTCAAGATTGCAGTTCTCAAAAATCTCAACGAGATGCAAGAAAACACAGAAAGGCAGTTTAATGAACTCAGAAACACAATCAAAGAACAACATGAACATTTTACCAAAGAGATTGAAATTTTAAAAAAGAACCAAATAGAATTTCTGGAGATTAAGAACTCAATAGAAGAAATGAAAAATGAAATAGCCAGCTTAGGTATTAGAGTTGACCAGATGGAGAAAAGAATCAGAGACATAGCAGATAGAAACTATGAAATGATATGGATGGAAGAAGAAAGAGACTTGAGACTTAAAAGAAATGAAAGAACTCTACAAGAACTTCCTGACTCCATCATAAAGAGCAATATAAAAATAATGGGCATACCAGAAGGAGAAGAAAGAGAAGAGAACAGAGAGTATATTCAAACAAATAGTCTATGACAACTTCCCAAACTTGTGGAAAGTACTGGATCCTCGAATCCAAGAGGCAAGTAGAACACCTAATTACCTCAACTCCAACAGGCCTTCTCCAAGGCACATAGTATTGAAGCTGTCTAAAATCAACGACAAAGAAAGCATCCTCAAGGCAGCCAGGGAAAAGAAGACGGTAACTTACAAAGGAAAGTCCATTAGATTATCCTCCGATTTCTCAGCTGAAACTCTATAAGCCAGGAGGGAATAGAACCAAATATTCAAACTATTGAATGAGAGAAATTATGAGCCAAGATTAATATATCCAGCAATGATATCCTTTAGATATAAAGGAGGAATAAAGACCTTTCCAGAGATACAGAAGCTGAGGGAATTTTCTGATACACAACCTGCACTACAAGAAATACGAAAGGAGGCTATTCGACCACCATCAATAAGGACAATTTGTGGCAACCAAAACATAAAAGGGGGAAAGTAAAGGCTTGAACCGGAATACGGGAATGGAGAAAGTAAGCGTGCTGAAGATAATGGAATACTTTAAATATCAAACATTCTTTTACATAAACTTAAGGGTAACCACTCAAAAAAAATCCAGAACTGAAAAACATACTGTAATAAAAGAAGAAACAGAGGGAAACATCATAGACTACCACCACACAGAAATAATAGACAACAACAAAAAGGCAAAGAAACAATGCAGACACAATCTTACCAGAAAACTACAGACAGAATGACAGGAAATCCTCACATATCAATAATCACCCTAAATGTAAATGGACTGAACTCACCAACAAAAAGTCACAGAGTAGCAGATTAGATAAAAAAACTAAACCCAACCATATGCTGTCTCCAAGAGACACATCTCAGCTACAAGGAAAAGCATAGACTCAAAGTGAAAGGGTGACAATTGACACTCCAAGCAAATGGTATCCACAGAAAATCAGGTGTGGCCATACTGATATCAGATGAAACAGACTTCAGGGTGAAAAAGATAACAAGAGACAGAGATGGACATTTCATAATGATAAAGGGGACTATATAACAAGCAGACATAACAGTCATCAATATTTATGTCCCCAATCAGGGAGCACCGAAATATACCAAGCAACTACTAACAGAACTGAAGGGAGAAATTGAACAAAACACAATTGGACTAGGGGACCTAAATGCACCATTGACAGCTATGGATAGATCATCCAAACAGAAAATAAATAACAAAATAGCAGCCCTAAATGACACATTAGATGAAATGGACATAATTGACATTTATGGAGCACTTCATCATAAATCATCAGACTATACATTCTTTTCTAGTGTACATGGAATATTCTCAAGTACTGACTATATATTGGAACATAAAACTAGCCGCAGCAAATTTAAGAAGATTGAAATCATACCAAGCATACTCTCTGATCACAATGCTTTGAAGTTGGGTATCAACTGCAAAAAGAAAGCAGGAAAAAACACAAATAAGTGGAGATTAAACAACAACTTTTTTTTTTTTTTTTAATTTATTGGGGTGAAAATTGTTAGTAAAATTACATAGATTTCAGGTGCACAATTCTGTATTACATCATCTATAAATCCCATTGTGTGTTCATCACCCAGAGTCAGTTCTCCTTCCATCCCCATATATTCGATCCCCCTTACCCTCATCTCCCACCCCCCACCCCCCGCCCCCGTTACCCTCTGGCAACCACTAAACTATTGTCTGTGTCTATGAGTTTTGTTTCTCATTTGTTTGTCTTGTTCTTTTGTTGTTTTTGGTTTATATACCACATATCAGTGAAATCACATGGTTCTCTGCTTTTTCTGTCTGACTTGTTTTGCTCAGCATTACTCTCTCCAGGTCCATCCATGTTGTCACAAATGTTCCTATATCATCTTTTCTTACCGCCGAATAGTATTCCATTGTGTATATATACCACAACTTCTTTATCCATTCATTTATCGAAGGACATTTTGGTTGTTTCCATGTCTTGGCCACCGTAAACAAAGCTGCAATGAACATTGGAGCACACGTGTCTTTATCTCTAAATGTTTTCAGATTTTTTGGGTAGATACCCAGAAGAGGGATTGCTGGGTCATATGGCAATTCTATTCGTAATTCTTTGAGAAACCTCCACACTGCCTTCCATAATGGCTGTACCAGTCTGCATTCCCACCAACAGTGTATGAGGGTTCCTTTTTCTCCACAGCCTCTCCAACATTTGTTATTATTTGTCTTGTTGATGATAGCCATTCTGACTGGGGTGAGGTGATATCTCATTGTGGTTTTGATTTGCATTTCTCTGATGATTAGTGATGTTGAGCAGTTTTTCATATGTCTATTTGCCATTTGTATGTCCTCTTTGGAGAAATGTCTCTTCAAGTCCTCTGCCCATTTTTCAATTGGGTTGTTTGTTTTTTTGTTGTTGAGTTGCATGAGTTCCTTGTATATTCTGGATACTAGCCCCTTATCGGAGGCACTGTTTGCAAAAATCTTCTCCCATTCAGTTGGTGGCCTCTTTATTTTGTCAATGGTTTCTTTTGCTGTGCAGAAGCTTTTAAGTTTCATATAGTCCCATTCGTTTATTTTAGCTTTTACTTCCATTGCCTTTGGAGTCAAGTTCATAAAATGCTCTTTGAACCCAAGGTCCATAAGTTTAGTACCTAAAAACAAAACTTTTAAAGAACGGTCAGGTCAAAGAAGAAATTAGAGGAGAGATCAAAAGATACATAGAAACAAATGGCAATGAAAATACATCCTAACAAAATTTTTGGGATGCAACGGAAGCAGTTTTAAGAGGGAAATTTATATCATTACAGGCCTATCTCAAGAAACAAGAAAAATCCCAAATAAATAACCCCATATTACACCTTAAAGAACTAGAAAAAGAAGAACAAATGAAACCCAAGTTCAGCAGAAGAAAGGAAATAAGAAAAATCAGAGCAGCACTAAATGAAATAGAGAACAAAAAGGCAATAGTAAAATTAATGTGACAAAGAGCTGGATCTTTGAAAAGATTAACAAAATTGACAACCCTTGGCTAGATTCACTAAGATAAAAACAGAGAAGACACTAACAAACAAAATCAGAAATGAAAAAGGGGAAGTTATCACGGATACCACAGAAATACAAAGGATCATCCAAGAATACTATGAAGGACTATATGCCACCAAATTCAATAACCTAGAAGAAATGCACAAGTTTTTAGAAACATATAGCCTTCCTAGGCTGAATCATTAAGAACTGGAAGATCTAAACAGATCGATCACCAGCAACGGAATTGAATCAGTCATCCAAACCTTCCCAAAAGCAAAAGTCCGGGACCAGATGGCTTCACTAGTGAATTCTACCAAACCTTCAAAGAGGATCTAATACCAATCCTGCTCAAACTCTTCCAAAAAATTGAAGAAGAGACAGTACTCCCTAACTCATTCTATGAGGCCAACATTACCCTGATACCAAAATCTGGTAAGGACAACACAAAAAAAGAAAACTACAGACCAATGTCTCTGATGAATAGAGATGCAAAAATCCTAAACAAAATTCTAGCAAATCGAATACAACAATGCATTGAAAAGGTTATTCATCACGACCAAGTTGGGTTCATCCCAGGGGCACAAGGATGGTTCCACATACGCAAATCCATCAATGTGATACATCACATAAACAAAATAAAGGTCAAAAATCATATGATTATATCAATTGATGTAGAAAAATTGTTTGAAAAGATACAACGTCCATTTATAATTAAAACACAGTAAAATAGACATAGAATGAAACTACCTTAATATAACAAAGGCCATATATGACAAACTCTCAGCTAATCTCATAATTAACGGCGAAAAACTGAAGCCCTTTGCTCTACATTCAGGAACACGACAGGGCTGTCCCCTATCACCTCTGCTTTTCAACATAGTGTTGGGAGTCCTCGCCAGAGCAATCAGGCAAGAGAAAGAAATAAAAGGCATCCAAATTGGGAATGAAGAAGTTAAACTGTCATTCTTGGCAGATGACATGATGCTATATATACAAAAGACTCCTAAAGACTCCACCAAAAAGCTATTAGAAACAATCAATGAATACAGTACAGTTGCCGGCTACAAAATCAACTTACAAAAGTCCATTGCATTCCTATATACTAACAATGAAATCTCAGAAAAAGAAATACAAAAAACAATTCCCTTTGCCATTGCAGCAAAAAGAATAAAATACCTAGGAATAAACTTAACCAAGGATGTAAAAGACCTATATGCTGAAAACTGTAAAATATTTTTTAAAAGAAATTGAAGAAGACACAAAGAAATGGAAAGACATTCCGTGCTCATCGATTGGAAGAATCAACATAGTTAAAATGGCCATATTACCCAAAGCAATATACAGGTTTAATACAATCCCCATTAAAATCCCAATGGCATTTTTTAAAGAAATAGAACAAATATCATCAGATTTCTTTGGAACCACAAAAGACCCCAAATAGCCAAAGCAATCTTAAGAAAAAAGAACAATCCTGGAGGTATCACACTCCCTGACTTTAGCTTGTACTACAGGGCAACAATAATCAAAACAGCATGGTATTGGCAGAAAAACACACATGTAGACCAATGGAATGGAACTGAGAACCCAGAAATAAAACCACATAAATATGGACAGATAATTTTCTACAAAGAAGCAAGAAACATACAATGGAGAAAAGATAGCCTCTTCAATAAATGGTGCTGGGAGAATTGGATAACCACGTGCAAAAGAATGAAACTGGACTGCTATCTGTCACCATGTACCAAAATTAATTCAAAATGGATTAAAGATTTAAGCATAAGACCTGAAACAATAAACTGTATAGAAGAAAACACAGGTACTAAACTTATGGATCTTGGGTTCAAAGAGCATTTTATGAATTTGACTCCAAAGGCAAGGCAAGTAAAGGCTAAAATAAATGAATGGGACTATATGAAACTTAAAAGCTTCTGCACAGCAAAAGAAACCACTGACAAAATAAAGAGGCAATGAACTGAATGGGAGAAGATTTTTGCAAACAGTGCCTCCGATAAGGGGCTAATATCCAAAATATACAAGGAAATCATGCAACTCAACAACAAAAAAACAAACAACCCAATTGAAAAATGGGCAGAGGACTTGAAGAGACATTTCTCCAAAGAGGATATACAAATGGCAAATAGACATATGAAAAAATGCCCAACATCACTAATCATCAGAGAAACGCAAATAAAAACCACAATGAGATATCACCTCACCCCAGTTAGAATGGCTGTCATCAACAAGACAAATAGTAACAAGTGTTGGAGAGGCCGTGAAGAAAAAGGAACTCTCATACACTGTTGGTGGGAATGCAGACTGGTGCAGCTGCCATGGAAGATAGTGTGGAGGCTCCTCAAAAAATTTCGACTAGAATTACCGTATGACCCAGCAATCGCTCTCCTGGGTATCTACTCAAAAAATCTGAAAACATTTATACTTAAAGACAAGTGTGCTCCAATGTTCATTGCAGCTTTATTTATGGTGGCCAAGACATGGAAACAACCAAAATGTCTTTCAATAGATGAATGGATAAAGAAGTTGTGGTATATATACACATTGGAACACTATTCAGCGGTAAGAAAAGGTGAAATAGGACCATTTGTGACAACATGGGTGGATCTTGAGATTATAATGCTAAGTGAAATATGTCAGAGAGAAAAAGCACAGAATCATATGATTTCACTGATATGTGGTACAATGAACCGAAAACAACAAAGGAACAAGACAAACAAATGAGAAACAAAAACTCATAGACACAGACAATAGTTTAGTGGTTACCAGAGGGTAAGGGGGGAGGGGGTGGTAGTTGAGAGTAAAGGGGATCAAATACATGGTGATGGAAGGAGAACTGACTCTGGGTGATGAACACACAATGGGATTTATAGATGATGTAATACAGAATTGTACACCTGAAATCTATGTAACTTTACTAACAATTGTCATCCCAATAAACTTTAATTAAAAAAAAAAGAAAAGAAGTTTCTTTAAAAAAAAAAAAGAAAGAAAAGCCAGCTAAACCCTCTGCTTCCTTGGGAAACAGGAATAATAACCGTATCAACTGGCCATGTGAAGATTGACTGATTAATATTACTGTCAGAATAAAATTAGCATAATTAATATTTAAATTTATATGACTCCTTACAGTTTGCAAAAGTTTTCTTATGTGTCCTCTTGCTCAAGTCTCACAACAACCCTGTGGGTAATAATTACGATCCCTATGAAACTGACATGCTGGGTGCTAGTGAGGAGGAGTGACCTACCACACCACACCTGGTTAACATGGAAGGCAAGTCTGAGTAGATGGATCCCTGTGCAAATGCTTACCCTCAGGACTCAGGGTAGGCACAGTGATTGAGGGCATATAGGCTCAGGGGTCACACAGATGGGACCAGGATCCCAGCTCTGCCTTTCCATAACCGCAGGCAGGGTACTTATTAACTTCACTTGGTAGCAAGCTCTTAATTTGTAAAATGAACATGAAAATACCCACAGGATTTTTCTCAGAATTAAATGAGTTTTTGAAGTGCTTAACACAGGGCTGGGCACAAGACAAATCCTTAATGAATGGTAGTTATTAATATTAATCTAGGCGTCATATATGGGCAATAACACATCACACATTGCAAAACGCTCTCTAATTATGGCTTCTAGTTAAATACATGGTCTAATGGAAAAAACATCTGGGAGTTTTCTCTGGCTGAGAGTAAACACTAATTTCAAATGAAAAATCTGTGCTAAACCATTGTATCTCAAAGGGAACTCCAATATTTTTTCATAGTTACATATTCTGTTGCCAACAGTACACACACTAATCGAAGCTGGGTATTGTTTATTTTAAAACATCTTGTGTTTTAAATTTTTCACCAGGAAACCATGAGTGGATTACCCCATATTTCACTGCACATTTCAATAATCTTACACATTAATCAGCCACCTTGAGTTTGCCCCTCTGTATTTATTATGCCTGCATTTTATTATTTCCTTAGTAAACCTTGTGTTTCAAAGGCTTTCCAGAACAACTCAATCACAAAAATTTGCTTCTGGGTGACACTTAAGATATAAGGTTTTAACCCAGTGGTGAAACAATTTTAATTATAAAAACAAAAACATGAAATGGAATCCTAGTGATAGTTAAATCTTTAATTACCCAAACAGTTTGCAAATCCCTCTCTCTTCCTTTTCATTCAGTTTGCAGGCCTGGATGTCATCTCATTAAATCAACAGCTCAGATGTGCACATAAATGTCTTACACCAAATACACATTTGTCTTTCCACCTCTCTCCCAGCATCTAACCCTTTCTTACATAGTGGCAACATCTAATTAAATAGGGGGAAAAGTAAATAAGGAAATCAGGTAACTGAAGCAAAAACCAGCAACTGCCGCTGGTGCTTCAGGCCAACAGTCCCCAAGTGTTAAAAGGAGATTTGTGTGTGTGTGTGTGTGTGTGTGTGTGTGTGTGTGTGTGTGTGTACAATGCAAAAATTATTGAATTTACTAGATATTTTTCCAGCACTAAGCTACATTTCTACCACATACAAGTCAATAAATGTTAATCAAATGAATCATAAATATTCCACTGAAATCCCATAGCCCATGCATAATGTTACGTTCCCACTTAGCATCTATATTTAAGAATTTGTTTTGGCAATTAACAGTCTTAACAATTATACTTTATTCAAGCCCCAAATACCATTCAGATTAGATAACATGTGCTTCTTGTAGCAGCTTCCACATGTCATCCAGCCATGCTAATCTTCGTCCCTTAGCCCAAGAGCTTGCCAAAGTTTTTGCGACATGGAAATGTGTATCACAGATAGAAGGAAAATAGAGACTGTGCTGATTGATATGCTAAGAAGAACAAACCAATACTCTCACTTCCCTCAAATCCATGACTTTTTGGACTGAGTTGTCCCTGGTTCCCAGCTGTAAGCCCTCACTCTCCTCTGAGCTGGGCCCAGAGAAAGGAGCCCAGAGCGTGTGTCTTGGGGAAGGCTTGCACTGGCAAAAAGTAATGCAGGGAGTTTACTTTTGGGTGCCCTGGTTTCTGAAGCTCTGGGAATCCTGGGATGCCATTGTAGGAATAGACCTTCACTGAGGAAATAAGAAATTGGTCCCAAAGTCACTGTAAAAATACATCTTCTGTTGCAAAGAAAAGTGAATCCAGCATCCTGGAACTGACTTACGGATAAGTGGGAACTTTAATGTCATTCCTGGGACTGCCTTGCACTACTGCACAGCTGGAGTTGATCCTTATACTCCTACATAAAACTCACACAAAAACCCAAAGCCGTCACGTCATTCACTTGTCCGTTTAATTATTGGGCTTCTTATTTTTTACTTTGAATAATCTTACATTCTCACCATCTGGAATTGGCTTCTGAGAGATGTTAGGATCTTTAAAATCTTCCTCTGAGTTGGTAAAATTAGATTAATTTCTTTGTAACTGCAGTTAATTTGGGGGATTTGGTTTTCTTAAATTAAAGACTCAAACATCTCAGAATGTGTAATGAGCAAGAGAATTATGTTCAGAATCAGAGTGGCTCAGCCAGACTGGTCCTGTTGACTCCCGAGAAGAACATAAATGAGTCCTTTCCTCACTGCCAGGAAACAGACAAGTGCTGGCTCGTCACAAAAGGACTCCAGTTCATATCAATTTATTACTAAGCATGTTAGGGGTAAATTGTCTGTGTTCTGGTCTCTGGATATAAATTAAGAAAGAAGCCTCATTCTATATCATGACACAGACTGGGATGGGCCCTGCATGTGGGAGTTCAAAGGGTCAGTTATATAAGAGGATTCTGACCATGGACTGATAGGCAGACAACAAATGGCAGTTGTGTTGTTATCCTGGCAACAGTAAGGGGATGGGTCAGAGTAGGAAAGGATAGAGCCTCCAGTAGAAACCAAGGCACCAATGGTCCAGGGTCTGGCCAAAAGAGGTAGCAGTAGGAAGAGAAGGTGAACACCTCCCCAAGAGATATTCTAAAGAAATACAATAATTGGAAGTTGCCTGGATTACTGACAAAATAAAGGTGGACCTAAGAGCAAGCCTAAGATTCAATGTTAGAAAGGGAAGTTAGGAAGTGGGTAGATTTGAAGGGTTCTGGTGGACTGAGTTTCAGCAAGCACCTGAGAAGTCTCAGAGCCTCATAGCAACTTCTTAATAAGTATTTTTCGGTGAGTACTTGTTATGGGTTGAATATGTCCCCCAAAAAAGATATGTTGGAATCCTAATCCCCAAAGGTACCAGCTCACCTGGGGTTGCCTCACACTCTTGCCACAGCTCCAGTGAAAGTGTCTGGCCTCATTACTTTTGAGATGCTCTGTGTAAGCAATGGCACCTGAAAGGAGACAGAGTTGAAGCCACTGCTCTGAAGAAACAGTTGTGGGTGTAGTAGCCACTGAGCTATCCAGCTTCCTCAGACTTTCCAGTTCATGGATTTTAAGGTAGCTTTCTCTGGCAACATGGCACTCACCAAAGAAGGATAATGAATGTAGGAAAGTCCTTGAAGACACTGTCAAAAAAAGAAAGGCTGTTGTCTATATAGAGTCATCATGTGGAACAAAGAGTAGATTATTCGGAGAGCCAAACAAGGAGAAAAGGATAGAAGCAGCAGGGGAACTGATGTTGATTCAATCAATATAGACTTTTCCTTTATTTAGGGTTTGCATCCACATGTCTCAGAGTAAAACATTTCCCAGGTATGTTCAAATTATCACAGAACTGTTGAGTTGGTAGACTATAGAGCCCAACCTCTTCATTTTACAGAAATTAAAATTTAAGCCTCGAAATACTATAGGCACACCAGTGGTCCTGGTGGCTAGAGTGTGGGCTTCTGCATTGAGGTATGTATTAACTGAGATTATTGTCAAAGCCTCTTCCAACTTATGAGCCTATGTCTCTTATAACAAAGCACAAAATACAAACAAAGAGGCAAAGTTTCATGGTGGCTAGCACCATTGGCTTTGGTCTCACAACTGGAGTCAAATCCTGGCCCACCATACACCAGCCATGTGACCATGGACCACCTGACACCTAACTTGATTGCATCTATTTTGCTTCTTTATCTACAAAATGGGAACAATACTGATATCTACCTCAAAGAACTACTGTGAGAGTACAATAAGACAATGTAGGTTAGCTATTATTATCTTAGCGTGGCCCCAATATCTGACTTATGTACAAGGTGTGATCAAACAATATGGTGAAGGCTTACATAAAAAAAAAATTATTACAGTAAAAAACACATTGCCACTAATCCCCCTCAAAATACTCCCACTCACTTTGAACACACTTATCCCATCGTTCTTATCACTTTCTGAAGGAGTTCTGGAAGTCCTTTTTCGTGTCTTTAGTTGCGCTGTCATGCTGCCTTGATGTCCTGAATCATTTTGACTTTGGGAAAGAGTCAGAAGTCGCACGGTGCCAGATCTGGTGAATAAGGTGGATGAGGACACACTGTAATATTTTTATTTGACAGAAATTGCCATATACCAGAAGCAATGTGTGACGCAGAGTGTTGTCATGTTGGAGGATGATTCATGGCACCTTTAAAACATACCTTCTTTCAACTGTAACTCACACCCGACTGACTGCCCTGAACAAGTTGAAACTTGTCACACACTGTTACCAAGTTTCGAAGCGCCACTTCCTGTATTGAAGATTCCTGCCTTTCCATTGGATGGCACTTGGTAGCAGAATTCACCATATTTTGTGATCACAACAGAAAGGCTCTGTGTCACACATCGCTTCTGGTACAGCAATTTCTGTCAAATGAAAACATTATGATGTGTCTTCATCCACCTTATTCACCAGATCTGACACCATGCGACTTCTGGCTCTTCTACAAAGTCAAAATGACCATGAATGATAAACATTTTGAATTGATTCAGGACACTGAGGCAGCCATAACAGTGCAACTAAAGACACTCACGAAAGAGGACTTCTGGAACTGCTTCAGAAAGTGGCAAGAATAATGGAATAAGTCTGTTCAAAGTGAGGGAAGTATTTTGAGCGGCATTAATGGAAACATGTCTTTTACTGTAATAATTTTTTTAAAAAATTTAAACATGCACTGTAGTTTGTGATCATACCTCCTAGGTGTTTCATTGGGTACAAAATATACTTTATCTTATTGCTGCTACACTGAAAAATGCTATATCAAATGTTAGGGCAATTTACATGAACCCAACTACCAGTCTGTGGAATTCCATCTTGTTAGAGCCTTTGGAGTTTTCTGTTATGCCAAGTTTCTCTTGAAGAAAAGTGGTATCTGAATAAATATTCATATTAATAATTCACTTATTGAGAAACTGCAGTGGGTCATACCCAGAGCTATACACTGGGGATAAAAAAATAAATCAGACACAAGCTTTTCCCTCAGGAAACTCAACCTAGAGGGTAATATAGAAGACAAATGGGTGCTTCTTATTACAAAAGGACTCCAGTTCATGTCGACTCATTAGTATTTTTAGGGTAAATAGTTGTTATAAGTGAACTTTTTATCCAAAAAAAGATATGTTGGAGTCTTAACCCCAGTACTTCAGAATGTGACCATTATGGATATAGGGTCTTTCGTGTAATCAAGTTAATTAAAAAGAGGTCATTAGGGTGGGCTGTAATCCAATATAAAAGATATCCTTATAAAAAAGGAAAAATTTGGACATGGAAAAAGACACACACACAGGGAGAACTCCATGTGAAGATCAAGGGAGAAATTGGGGTGATGCTTCTAAAAGCCAAATAACATCAACAATTGGCAGCAAACCACCAGAAGCTGGTCAAGGGGCATGGAACAGATTCTCCCTCACAACCTTCTGAAGGAATTTCTGCTCACACCTGGAACTTGAACGTCTCACTTTCAGAACTGTGAGACATAAATTACTGTTGTTAAAACACCCAGTTTGTGGCATTTTGTTACTACAGCTCTAGCAAACTAATACAATACTCTATGCTAAATTCTCTGCTAGGTACTTTGGGAGATATAAAAATAAGAGTGAAAAAAAGAAATACAACTGGTTTTAAACAGTATCACGTTATAGTAGCAGAATGAAGAAAGTATTGGAGTAGCATGGAACAGGGAGTGATTGAATCTGATTAGGGAGGGAAGAAAGCAAGAGAATCTTTATAGAGGAGGTGACATTTGAGCTAGCTCTTAAAGGATGGATATGATCTCGTGAAATAGAAAAATGGAGAAGGGATAGTTGAGGCCAGGAGAACAACATGAGCAAAGGTAAGTTCAAGGGCATGGTATGTTCAGTGGAGTCCAGTGTGGCTAGAGATGGGGCCAGGGACATGAAGAAAGTGATTAAAGATAAGACCATGGCCAGTCTTCACAGAGTGATGTCAGCTTAGTGGAGTTTACTTTTATTCTGTCATCAACAACTGAGGAGTCTGTGTTATAATTTCCAAAATTAGATTTTTTTTCCCCCAAAGTTCCTCCAAATTGACACTGACCTCATGGTAAATTCAAACATCTTGTCTACACTGGGAACCCATTAGATGAGGAGACTACTAGCTGGATCTAGATCCCCAAATCTTTGACCAACAGCTGAAAGAAGAAACAGGATGTATACCTACTTCAGTGCCAGATACAAACCAGGTGCTTGTGAGCAGCTGAGAGTCACACCTCCATGCAATAACAGCTTAATGAGTACCTGCTATATCCAAGCCCATGAACAGTGTGGTATCTAGGCACTATGTGGTTAAGATGGCAACAAAAGTTTTGCCCTTCATTCTAGGAAACAGAGGCATAGAACAAGCACATAAACAAATAAATACAATTTCAGATAGAGTGATGAGGAAAATAGAATAAGTTAAATGGTATAGAGAATAAGAGAGGGTTGGAAGTGTGCTGGGCAAGGAAGGTCCCTAAGGAGGTGATATTTTTGCTGACTCCAGAATGATGTTAAAAAGCTGTCCATACAAAGATCTAGGGGAGACTTCTAAGTAGGAAGAACATCATTCCTGAGATGGGAATGAGGTGTGGCAGAAAACAAGGGCCAGGGCACTTAAGGTCTTTCAGGCAACCTTAGAAGTTTGGATTTTATTCTGATTTCAATTAAACCATTGTGAGTGAGTCTAGCAATCAGGGGATATGTTTGACATAATTTACCCCTAAAATTACAGGAGTAGGATATGGCAATAACTACGTATAGTGCCAGGTGGGTACTAGATTAGTCAGGGGGATCACTTCTTAAATTATGTAAATGTCTAAGCACTCTGCCATACACCTGAAATTAACATAAAACAATATTGAATGTCAACTGTAAGGGATGATGTAGATGCTTGAACACTGCACTGTACACCTGTAATTGAAACATTTTTAAAGGGGGGGAAGGGAAGGGGAATGAGAAGTTCATATCTCCAGGTATAAAACAAATAAGTCATGGGGATGTAATGTACAGTGTGGGGAATATAGTCAATAATATTGTGATAACATTGTACAGTGTCAGGTGGTTGCTAGACTTATGGTGATCATTTCTTTAAGTACTTAATTGTTGAATAACTATGGTGTACACCTGAAATTAATATAATAGTGTATGTTAGCTATATTTTAATGAAAATCTTTAAAAGAACAATAAAAAAAAATAATGTTCAAAAATGAAACAAAAAAAATAGTTCATGGGCATAGTGTGTTCAGAAGATGAGAAATGAAGTTGCATAAATGGTAAATGGTGATGTCACTAAATAAAAGGGTAAGGTTAGATAAGAGCAAGTTTGATTGCAGGGCAATAAGGTCAAGAGTAGATTTCTATTACACACATCCAGGATTAGGAATCATCTTATTGAGTCTGTTTAATTATACTCAGTCTTACCTGGAGGCCACAGAAGCTAATCATTCTTGAATTTTGAGCAGTCGTTATTCCAAGACCTGAATTCCCAGCGTAATAAATAAAACCCTCTCGGATCCTCACCCTGCCTTTATATTCCTGCTGCTCTGACTCACAGTTTTGTTCTCATTCCTTCTTTCACGTCATCTAAGTTGGATTACTACCCATAGAGTCTCCCACTGTTGCAGCACTGGAAATATGATCTCTCCACCTACCAACTAGGATTTAATTCAGAGTCTGCAGCTGGTAATTTCTTGCTTTTGGAATTCAGAGGGAAGGGCCACAGAGGAGGAGCCTGACCCAGATGGATTCAGGAGCTCCTCAAGGCAGACAGAGGGAAGTGAGTCATCACTAGCCAGAGATGAGGGACTCCCCGTAGCTGGACTCCAGGAAAGAGATGTGCTGGACACCTCCACAGCCCTGCCGAGCTTCCTTGAGTGAGCCAAGCACGCTGGAAAGCAGAATGGAAGATTAATTCATTAAAGGAAGTTTATGAAACTGACCAGTGTGTTGTGGGAAATTTGGGGCTCACAGGACAGGGAAAACATCAAACTGGGCCTTGTCAGGCTTGAAGAAAGGAAAAATCATTAAAGAAAGATGTAAAACCTGCGCCATGTCCTCAGCTATTCCAATAAACCTACCCTGATTCATTAATTCAACTCCCCGCTTTCTGAGCCCTTCTCTCTTGTTTTCCTCTTCCTTCCTTCCTGTTCTCTTGCGCTCATTTAAGTTTTTCAGAGGAGCCTTGGCTTATACACTTGATGAGTTGTTGAAATGTTTGCTGATGAGCCATTCGCATTCTCGCCTGTTGTGTCGGACTTTACTCCCTCAGTTACTAGGAGCAGCCTCTGTTCACACTTGTTGGCTTTTGAGGGGTTAAAAAAATAGTGTCCCTGTTCCTCACTGGAGTTCTGAAACAGTTCAGAGGTAGACACAGGAACCTGGCAGTTGAAGATCAAAATATATCACCTTCAATATAGATTTATTAAAAAACTCTATTGGAGGCATGGCTTAGGTCTGGTGTCACTGTTACCCAATAGTGACAGGTACATCTGGGAAATGACAGGCTCCTCCTTGGAGACAAACTTGCAGAACTTTCCTCATCACCAAGAAAAAATGAGACACCATCCTATTTGAAGGCTCATCAAGTAAGACTTTCCTTCTTCTCCAGGGAAGAGCAGAGGGAGATCAAGGTAGAGTATTCCTCTAAGGAAGAAACCTCTACACAGAAAGAACCATCAAGAGTGGGGGACTATGTGTTTCCCATTCACAGCTCCTCCTGCAGAAAGAGGCTCAGGGAGGTTGACTCCCAATGCTCTACACAAAAGAATGATAGTAAAGGTGGAATTTCAAGCATCAGTGGAGATGTTTGTGGAAGTTTTTAGACAGTTGCCTCCTCCCATAGTAAGGTTAGTCCTCCTTTGATCTGTCTCAATATTATCATAAATCAAGAAGGAATGTGTATCACCAATCTCAGAAACCACTTAGGAGGCACTAGACAGCATTTAGAGCTAAGCTTGATCATTTCTTCTCCAAACTCTCACCAGGTCTCAACGTACCCTGAGCTGAAATCCAAACACTTTAGGCTGGTATGATATAGTCTGCTTATTTTTCCCCACGATCCATTTTTCCCTTCTTATATTTTTTAATACAATCCTCACTACCCCAAGGCACAAGGCTGCTTAGCTAAAAATTACATGTCTTAGCTTCCCGTATGGCTACTTTCTAGCCAATGGGATATGAGGAAAAGCAATGCAGGCAGCATCTGGAAAGAAAACTGTTCACTCTCTACTTCTGCTTTCTTCCTTCCTGTGCACCAGAACATAGATATGGTGGAGGTGAACCAGATTCAATCAGGCAGACAATAATTCAGGAGATAGCAGCACACAATGGAAGGAATATAGAGCCTTAGATGACTTTGTAGAGCAGAGCCAACCACCCCTCTATGCCACATACTTGATTGCACATTTACATGATTTAGAACTAAATCTTCTACCTTGGTTTCTATTTAAGTGATCAAACTGATATACTAACATCTGTAAATTCTGCTCATAATCATCCTATTTCCCCTACTAGCCCTATATGAACCTATAGACATTCTCCTGAACTTGCCACACACAACCGTGCTCTGTGTCTTTGGTGAGTTTGTACTGGGAATGTCATCCTCACCTCTTCTTCATCTGTCCAGGCTTACCTGTCCTTCAAGGTCCAATTCATACTCACTGCATTTCATTCATTAAACACATATTTATTAAATACCAACAGTGTATCAAGCACTGAACAACTACTGCCTTTAATCAAAGGGCAGCTATTGCTAAATGTCACCTGTTAGGCGTAACTCACATCTCTTGCAGATGATAGGTCTCCATTTAGATTGCTTGGTATGGGCCCTATCAGATTAAATTCCTGGACACCAACTACATCTAAATTTGGGCTGAAAGCATTTCCTGTGCAATAAAGTTTTTGGCTGGCCTTTATTCTCAGTTCCTGGAAGGTAGCCTATGAGCCTTTAAAACTTCCCAAGTGATAGGAGCGTCTTTGTTATTTATTGTGGACCCTAATAGTTTATGCTAATGAGGTGACTCATGTTGGGCCCTTAGATACCTTATGCTAATAAGATGATTTAGGATTGGCGCTAGCCAGGCCAAAAAGATGAATTATGTGATCAGAGGCTTGGTGCTTTGAGCGCACCTGCAATCAGCATGGTCTCTGTGGAAAGGAGAGGGCTGGAGATCGAATTCAATCATGTGGCCAATGATTCAATCCATCATGCCTATGTCATAAAATCCCAATAAAAACTCTGGATAGCAAAGCATGAGTGACCTTTGCTGTTTGGCAATACTCTGTGTAGTATCACACATCCAGGTACTGGGATAGTGATACACCTTGGCTACAGGAAGAAGACATGGAAGCTTCATGTTTGGGACTCTCCCAGGCCTCACCCTCTGGGTCTCTTCTTTTGGCTTATTCTAGTTTATATCCTTTTTGCTATAATAAACCTAGTCATAAATATGTATAGCATTTCCTGAGTTCTGTGAGTGGTTCTAATAAGTTATCAAACCTGAAGACATAGAGTGAACCCCTAAATTTGTAGCCAGTTGATCAGAGGTGAGTGTGGTGTGAGGACCCCCAAACTTGCAGCTGGCCTATGGAGCGAGGCCAGTCTTGTGAAGGACTGTGCCTTTAACCTGTAGAGTTTAGTTTAACTCTGGGTAGTTACTGTCAGAAGTCATGGCTATTCTTCCTGCTTGGGCTGGGTATCTGAATTGTCTGACTGTGTGCTGAATTCAATCAATCAATTAGCAAAAATATATTGAGAGGCCATATATTAGGTTGGTGCGAAAGTCATTGCGGTTTTAAAGGTTAAAAATAATTGCAAAAACCACAATTACTTTTGTACCAACTATATCCATTATATATATGTACATATACATAATATATATACGGCACAGAATTGGGAGTTGTGTAAAACACAGATGAACTAATTACAATTCCTGCCCACAAGAAGATTGAAATATAGTGCAAAAGAAAAGTACAATAGTATAATAAGCACTCATAGAATCATGTACAAAGTATACCATCAAATTATAACATGTTGGTGAACACACAATGTGAGATACAGATAACGTAATACAGAATTGTACACCTGAAATCTATGTAACTTTACTAACAATTGTCGCTCCAATAAACTTTAATTTAAAAAAAATTATAACGTGGAGAAAGGGCAGTTGAAGAAAATTTCATAAAGCAGGTGATCTCTGAGCTGACTTTTGAAAGATAGATAAGCATTTGCCTCAGGAACAAAGAGAAAAGGTGTTCAGTTCCACAGGGAGTACAGTGGCGTGAAAAGGTACCATATTTTCAGGTACATTTGAGCTTACTCGTATTGTTGGAGAACAGTGCACAAGTGAGAAGAGGTGAGTGGAAAGCAATAGGTCTTGAGAGGTTAAAAAAAAAAAAAAGCCATATGTTCCATGTTGAATAGCTTGCATTCATCTTAAAAGTTTATCAAAGTGCCGCCAAGGGTCCAAATGTAAGTAAATAATTTTTAACAAGCTGATTTAAGAATGAGTGTAATAGGTAATGAGGAAAAACTTGCATAGACTGGCATTTTAAAAGACCATGGTAGCCTTCCAGTACCTAGAAAAAGTAAACTAGTTTACTCAGATCAACCTTTGACCTAAAATGAAAGAAAAATTATGGGTAAAGTTATAAAAATAGAAACAACTTAAAAATACTGAAGACTTGAAAAGACATGAGGAACTTCCAGGCTTGGAATGAAACCCTGTAACCATTAAGATAAGCCAAAATGAGGACCTACAAAAGCATTTATGATCTGAGGGCATTTGACAATAACACAAGTGCTTATGCTCAGGTCTCCAGTGGCATACCTACAGAGACAAAAGCCGGGCACAAGCCAACTGAGGGTGAGGAGTCTTGGGAGATCCTCCCCACACAGAGCTGAGGCTCAAAAGGGCTCTATTCTCAAGTCAAGATCAACCAGGTCTTGTCCTGCCTCTCCCCAGATCCACTGGAAGCTTCAAAAAAGAACTGTTTTGGTGATAAACAAAAGCAGAGAGCAAAAAGAAAAACAAGAACACCTATTCTGGAAGATTTTGTAGCCAGGCACCAGCCCTCGGAAAAACTTGCATCTCATTCTATAAAGTCTGGATTGCGCGCCAGTGGCTCTCAAACCTTGAATTTGTTCTAAGGTATTTCAACTAATAGCTCATCTCAGGAAAAGGCACATCCATTCTAGGCCTCAGAGAACCCTCACAAACAGTTTTTCAAGAGCAATGACCAGCAAGCAGTAAAAGATTACCAGGCATACAAGAAAGCAAGACAATCTGAACAGAAACAAGAACGATCTAAACTCACAGACCACAGAAACAGTTCCACATTTATTTCAGATATTGGAATTATCAGACCCATATTTGTTTTTGAAAATCTATGATGGCCATGTTGAAAGAAATGACAAACATGAAAATCTATGCATGGAATACAAAACTATACAAAGTAATATGGCATATTTGAGAAAGAAATGAAATTCCAAAATGGAAAAATGCAAGAACCAAAAAATATAGTGATCAATGGTTGTATTTGGCTGCAGATTTGACACATCAGAAGAAAAACTTAGTGAACTGGAAACAATTTCGGACAAATAGAATCTCATTTTCCAGGACTTTAGGGCAAATTTTTTCTCTTGCATTCAATTGCATTGTTACATTATATGTAAATTTCACGTTGAGCTGCTCTTTTATAGAATATGTGGATAATTATTACTTCTGCTTCTTCACAGAAGCTGTGATTCTTGAAATATTAATGTGGTGATTGGTTGCAGCCATATCTTTGGTCAGCAGTTCAGAATGCCACAATTTATTTGCCTATTAAGTAGACATCCAGTCTCGTCACTCAACCCAGAACTAAAAGAGTGGAAATTTGCCATCAGTGGCAGGTGGAATAATCAGTAGGTGCTTAATGAATGCTTAGCAGGTCAATTTGATAATGTTCCCCCCTCCTTTTTAAAAAAATTTTTTTATTGGGGAATATTGGGGAACAGTGTGTTTTTCCAGGGCCCATCAGCTCCAAGTCATTGTCCTTCAAGCCTAGTTGTGGAGGGCACAGCTCAGCTCCAAGTCCAGTCACTGTTTCAGTCTTAGCTGGAGGGAGGCACAGCCCACCATTCCATGCAGGAATTGAACTGGCAACGTTGTTATTAAGAGCTCCCGCTCTAACCAACTGAGCCATCCAGCCACCTGATAATGCTCCATTTTTTGTTAAGAACCAACAGTCTTTTATTACTCCATATTACCAATGTCCTGTTTCTGGGGCGTTTTATCGTTACAAAAATCAATGACCCTCCTCCCAGCTCCATATGGCACCTGGAGGGCTGGAGAAATTTATCTGAAGTTTCTATAAGAAAAATCACAGTAAGAACCTCTTTGTCCTTTGTTAATTGAAAATAAAGTACTCTATTTTGGTTAAGGGCTCGGCCCTCTGAGGGTTGCCATGGAAATTTGCTCACTAGAGGCTTCAGCAATGGCTCACACATTTCATTTCACCAAAAGCAAAATGTAATCCAAGCAAAGAAGTACTCACAATATAAAAAAATTCTTAGCAGGGGATTGCATGTGCATCTTGCCACGTACAGGCCCCACTATCTTTCTCTTTGAGGACACCCAGCCAGTGTCCAGGGAGAAACACATCGGAGGAGCATCATCACAAACCAGCTGTGAAGAGTGACCAATAAAATCACAGGCCATGCAGGAATGAAAAAAAAAAAAAAAAAAAAAAGAATAAATTTTTTTGAGAAGCCGTCTGCTTTTGCCCCTCAGAGAAATGGAGAGGCTCAGGTCAAAATCAGGCCACCAGAAGACTCCAGGAAATCACTCGTCTCTGACTCACCCTCTGCTCTGGTAGCAAAACCTTCCATTGATGGCTGAGATTTTAGAGTCATTTGCCGAAAACAAAAGAAAAACAATAACATTTCCAAGTCAGAGGAAGAACAAAGGACAGGATTTAAAAAAGTGGAGGAGGGGGAAAATCTCTTTGAAGGGGAAGGCATAGTTTGGGCATCTTTTATACTCTCCCAGTTGTCCAGACTCCAAACCTCCAGGCTATATTATTGTAGCATTCAGAGCTGAAAGAAAAATGAGCAGTTGTTAGTCCAACATTTTTACATTCCAGGAGAGAAACTGAGGTCCAGCCATGTGGATGACTGATGTGTCCAAAGTAGTTAGTGACAAAACCAGACCCAGAACCCAGGCTCCCTGATGTTACCACCTGCACTGACCACTCACCGACCTTTCCTTGCTGCAACTTCCCAGCACTTATCAATCAGCAAGTTCTATTGAGTCTCATTTTCCTGTCCTTTTTCTTTGCCAGTGCTACCACCAAATCACAAACCAAGACGAAAGAAGGTCAGGTCCTATGCTGAGCCCTTGGCAAACATGCATTTGATCCTTACAATAAACTGGTGAGTAACAATTCCTGCCTTATATGTGAAAGAACAGAGGCTTAGAGATTAAGAGAGGTAACACAGCTGGCAAGTGGCAAAATTAGTACTCAAACCCCTCATTCTTCTGATCCTAGGACCACGTTCGAAGCCTCCTCTTGGTAGTGCCTCCTAAGACTAGTTCAGTGGCTTCCCATGTGGACTCCCTGTGCTTACTCGCTCTCCATTTCAACCCATCCTGTACTCTAAAACCAGATTAATCTCCTTAAAACTTTCTTTTAATCATGTCACTCCCTTCCTCACAAGCCCAACTCCTTATCTTATCATTTGAAAGTGTCCACCCTCTGGTCCAACCATGTCTAACCTCTCTCCCAAGGCTAGTACTTACTGTCCTGTGCTGTGTTTTTGCATACTTAATTTCCCTCCCTTATAGTGCTTTCCCCCTGCCTTTTCTTTTCTTCAAAACACCAGCGTTGGTTCCTTTATGTCCTCGACACAAACAGAATACCTATTAATTCCTTTACAAGATTTATTGCCAAGAAGCAGTATAATTCAATGGGCAAAGCACAGACTACATTACGTTGCCTGATTTGAATCCTGACTCGACCAATTATTAGCTACATGAACTTGGGCAAGTCTCCTAACCTGTCTGTGCTTCAATTCCCCAAAACATAGAAAGGAGATCATTATGACTCTTACTTAGAAGATTGTTGGATTAAATTAGTTACCATGCTTCTCCAAAAATAAAACCTAGCAAGGCAATCAGCTATAATGCATCTTTTGGAGCAAAAATTAATGTAAGACCCGGTATTATATTATATTATATTATATTATATTATATTATATTATATTATATTATATTATATTATATTCTACTACATGATATTATATAAGACCCAGTCTTATGTTATAGTAAAATAAAACCAGGTCTTATATTAATTTTTGCTCCAAAAGACGTATTAGAGCTGATTGTCCGACTAGGTCTTATTTTCAGGGAAACATGGTAATACAAAAAAAAAAAAAAAACACTTGGAACAAGGCACGGAACAGAGTAATAAGTCAATAAACAGGAGCTAGTCCTAGCAGCAGTAGTAGGTACCAAGCACTGGACTAGTTGCTGGGATACAGAAATGAATAAATCACACTCAGTCTGTTTCCTCACAGTCCAGTGAGCAAGGCGGGCATGTCAACCAATAATCACACCCCAGTGCTCTAAGTGCTGGAATAGAGGCCAGTACGAGGGCTGGGGGAAAGGTGTTAAGTGTCTGAGGTAAGGTAAGGTTCAGTAAAAAAAATGATTCTTCATCTCAGAATTCAAGAAGCATAGGAATTCTTCCCAGTGGCATCTGAATAAACATGGCATGATCATGCAGGGCTGCAGGGAGATCCAGTGGCTGGAACACGATGCCTGTGGAGCTGGAAATGAAGCTGGAAAAAGTAAGCAGGGACCTGATCTCATAAAGATATTATGCCATCCTGAGAAGTTTATTCTTGAGGTTATAAGCAGAGAAATGCCCAACCCAAACCATAATAATCTCAGCTACTTCTGGCCTGGTCTAGAGCAGTCATTGCGTGTTTTACTAATATGACATTTATTTGCTGTCTTATATTATTTCTGAGTACCAAGCAGCCCACCCAAGTATTTCTGAGACTCTTTACTATGCTGACCCACCAATGGACTCTTTCTGATGCTTCTTATCCTAGGTTGATCTGTGTTCCACCAAGTAACTCTGCTACCTTGGCCACAGCTGATTGGACCAAGAATTAGCATCTGACATAAAGGCAACTACCTCTTGGTTGGCTAGTGCCCTGGGAAGGGGACCAGACCCAAAGCTCGGCTCACTGGTGCCACTGCATCCTGGATGCTGACTACCCAGTCATTCTCTGAGTGGGAAACATGCAGAGAAGAAAACAGACATAAAAGCAACAGAAGCAGAAAAACTCTCTCTGAAAAAAAAGCAGTAAGCAGAAGCATGAATAAACCAATCCTAGGAGGTAGAGAGCAAGTGAGTCAGTAATGTCAGATAGTAAACGCTTAGACAGAAATAGATAAGATGCTATAACACGAAACACTAGCCAGGGAGCCAATAATGAGATAAGTCATGTCAAATCCTGAACCATGATGTAATTCCCAAGTATCAGTCCTGTGTTTTGTTAGTTTGGGAAGTGCAGTAATTAACATAATTTTTCATTTGTCTTAATTCCCTGAGCATCCTCAAAGTAAACCCCAAAACATTCTGGCAAGACTCTTTCCCTTGCAACCTGAATGAGTCTAATATAACAGGGACGTGTCCTTTCTGCTCAGCTAGATGGTATGTTCCATGCATCCTTTCTCATGGAACAGCCCAGGTGTAGGCAGAAAAGCAAGAATAAGCATGACTTATTTGGAAGGATTTCCAGGATTTTCATGGGCGGGGATGTAGCCAAGCTGTGGGGGTGAGGGGTGAGACATGAGGACAGAGAAGTGGGGAGGGGCTAGATCCTAAAGGGCCAACCCTAGTAAGAAATCGGGGCTTTATCCCTTGAGTATGGGGCTCTATTTAAGGCATTAGATAAAGAAGAATTGCCTGATGAAATGTTAAGTTCATTCAATATACACTGTTGTCTCGCAGATACACGCAAGTGTGTTAATGATGGGGGCAGACATAAAACATTTGAGACTCAAAGGAACTCTCCTTAGTAAAAATGACCTACCCCTATATGACCAGAAAGGAAACTCAACTTTCCAGGAATATTTACCTAACCAAAAATGTAAAACAAAGAAATTTAAACAAATTGCATACTCCAGTGCCCAAAGGAAGCCCCCGCAAAGAACAACTTCTCCAACAATTATTTCCCTGAGATGGAAAATACACACAGAAAGAAGACCCAGAGCTGGTGGTGGCTTTTCTGAAAGTGTTTGTGAAATGGGACTCTTATTTCTCTAGGGAAAACAATCTCTAAAGGAATTTAATGGAAAAGTCAGTCCATTGAGTATCTTATTTACCCTATTTCAAGTCTCACAAATTCCTGCTTCTGCCCACAAAGCTGGGCACTGGAAGTGTACAAAAAGACTGTGGCTGCCAGAGATGCCCCAGAGAACCAGAACACACAGAGCTGCAACGAGAATTGGGATGGAGTGACTTTCCGACCATTCCAGCTCCCAGAACCCAGCCTCCATCTGCTAACGCACTGTTCCCCTCTGTTTCATGCTTACCTGCTCTTTCCTTTTCCTTGATGCCTTCAAATATCCCTGTGTGTCGGCAGCAACAGCGGTTATACTGCCAATTCAAAGAAGCACAACTTCAGAGGAAAGAGACGGCAAGCGCCCCCACCCCGCTCCAGGTTCCGGGCACTATTTGTAGAAGTTCTTCACAAGCAGGAGAGAAAAGGCCTTTGCGTGTGATTCCGCTCAACATCACGGTGGGGTTAACAAGGTTCTCTGTGCAGCTTCTCCCACCATCTGTTCACGCTGCCTTCTCGCGGAGACTTGGCAGGGAAACACACGCTGTTTTTCATCCTAACTCAAAGACAGCGAGGTTTTTCACACCTGCGCAGAAACCTGTGCAAGTTGTGATTCAAAGGAGCATCATGGATGAAACAGAAAGAAAAGCAGTGAAGGCGCCAAGCTGCGAATTATAACAAGCTTCCATTAGACTGGAGAGCTCCGTTTCCTTGTTTTCTTTACCGGTTAAGATTTGGTTCAAAGATCTGACTTTACCCTGTCAGATTTGATTCAACTCCAGCCCAAACTTCTCTTTAACAAAACGATTGTTTTCTAAGCTCCAGCTGATGGCAAACTAAACAGCGGCACAATGTAAGTCCCTTACAGTGGGTGCCTTGGCCTGAATTTTCCTCTTGTTTTCTAGTCCCTTCTTGTGTTCCTCCCTTTCCCTCTCAGCTCTTTCTTTCCAGTTTTCAGCCTTGGTAAGTTCACTTTTGGGGCCTCATTTCTGCTTCATTTTCACCCTTTCCTGCTACTTTCTCCCTTACATAGTTACTGCCACTCTCTCTTTTGCCGCTTGTCTCTTCCTTCTCTGCCTTTTCTCTCTTTTCTCTTTCTTCTGTCTTCTTACCTCTTCTCAGTTTTTTGCATTGAGAAAACTTACAGTCCCAAAGCCGGAGTGATATTCCAAATGTTAGCAACACGGCCCACACAGGCACTGATTCATCAGAACAGACGCTAGCCGTTCAGCTGGAGCACCATCCTCTGCACCAACCAATGGGTTGTGGAAGGTGGGACAGGGGTAAGGGGGCAGGGGCGTGAAGGAGCTCTCAGAAGGCTCATGACAGTGGCTAATTACTATCACGTTTTAGTGACCAATATGGCTATAGAAGGATGTACCAGACTGTGAACAAGAAAAATAGCCCCTAATATCTGGGAACTGGCCTAGTTCTATCAGCCAGGCCTTGGTATTGCTAGGGGCTGGCACTGGCGTGCAGCGTTAGGCCTTGTTGAATATAAATAATTTCACAGAACACCATTATCAAACAAAGCCACTCTATGACTATGATGGATCAAAGCATAAACAAGACCACCCCATAATCATGTCTGAACATTGTGCAAAGCACAAAGATGACCAAACATCCCCTTATCCTGATAATGAGCGACCCCTCTTCGTTACCAATTATAGCTCCAGCCTTGATTCATTCATCCCACCTTCTACAGAAGGCATGTTTAGATTCCTAACTAGAGAATTATCCCCACTTCCTGAAAGCATCCAATCCTGATTTCTTGAACCATCCCCAAATCATCAAACACAAGCCCAAATCCTGTAGTAGCTTCTTCCTAACACCTTTTAATGGCGTTTTCCCCGCAGTTCCCCATGGTGTGCATTGCCTTCATTACAATAAGCAACAAACCCAACTTGTTCAATCACAGGTATGTTCCTTGGCTGGAGGTCATTGACAAGATGCATTTGTGTCCTACCCAAAGTCTTGACATAACTTGCCTGACAAAGACTTACGCCTCCAGTAAGGGCTGCCAATTACTGTATTTTGCCATATATAACGTGCACTTTTTTGCCCAAATATGTGAGGGAAAAACAAGGATGCATGTTATACATGGGTAGTACTAATTCCATATCTATACAAATGTTTTTAATTCTTTTATTTATGCTTATGAGTTAAAAGTGTAACTCTAGAAATCAATAACGATATCCATATGCAGAATAATACCCTGGAATACAATAATCGGTTTTGTTTAATTTATGACGAACTTGCAACGATGAGGAGTTCTTGGCCTTCTATGATGCATAAATATCATAAATTTGTCACTGGTACATAAAATTTCTTGTACCTTGTATCTGTTCTTGTGTTTTGTAATTATTTGTTATATAAAATTTCTTGTACCATAATGTTAAAAAATAAAGCTAAAATTCCTTTATAATACAAAAAACAAGTACCTGAATGTAAACAAATAAAAATTTGAATTAAAAAATTAAAACAAAAGACTTTTTTTCCCTGAATGTTTGGGCCAAAAATGTGGGTGTGCATTATACACAGGAGTGTGTTATACATGGCAAACTATGGTACATTCCCTGGTGAAGAAGAGAAAGGGGGACCCTTCCTTCACCCTTTTCCCCTTCCTGCTAGTAATTCTGGAAAACTCCCCAAAGAAGGTCATGACAGAGAAGGAAGTCTTCAGTGACAGGAAGAATAACATGAATTCCAGATCTAGGGGGTGACATCCTGACCTCCTGGCTAGGGAGTCCTGCCTCAAGGTGTCTGGGAGGAAAGTGTGCAGTTTGGTATAGATGAATCCTTTTGCCTGCTTGAGAGTGGATTCCCACTGACCTGACACAGCTCACACCCCAGAATAACTCTAGAGCATTTGTATCACAGCTGTTTCCTCCCCTATCACAGCCCATTTCCACTCCAGAACTGATCCTACTTCCTCCTTATGACTAAGTTTTCAGTTTGGTTCAGGAGCTCCAGCAGATACTATTTTTCTCTTCAATATTGCTCTCAAATAACATTATGGAAAATGCTTAGAGCAAACAGAAATCTTACCAACCCATCAATGTTGACATCAGGACACAAGACTAACGCCTGCTTTTTAGAACACTATTTGACCTGAACATAAACTCTAGATTTCCAGGAACCCACATAGTGCCCAAGTTCTTGTAACAGTGAGTATTGTTACAAAGCAGTTCTTTCCTGCTTTCAGACACTTGAGTGAAATATGCTGCTTTAGAAGGATGCATAATTGCTAGACACCAAATTAGCCACAAACAAAGATTGCTTCTAAATTATTCAAGATGTTGGAAAATACATACACAAAACAGATCAATCGAAGAAATCAAATATATACCCTGCAGTTTTGAGGCACTTAGGTGAGAAACATTCTGCAATTGAACACTAACAATTATTTCTCCTGCTGAGTGGTATCAGAAAACTTGGAAAAATTATATGTGGTATCATATCACCGACCCATAGAGCAGAAGGCATCACCCTGAGCAATGGACAGTAAATAGAATCACAGAACAAATGCAAACCTGAGGGAATCACTATCTTTCACATAGAACATTGATTATCCCCATGTGTGAGTTTATCACTGATGGGGATGCTGCTCCTAATTTCAAGTTGTCAAGGTCACAGGAGTAGCATCTCAGAACACCGGAGCACAGGGGCAGCTCTGCGTCCCACCAGCGTCCCAGCCACCCACTAGTGGGACAGTTTAATCCAACAGAACAAAGTAGCTGGAAGGTGTATGGAGCTAATCTTGGCAGGCTAGAGAGCCATTCTCTCTGTGCTCATCAAAAAGATATATTAATTTGGATAACTAAGCTGCTATAACAACTAATCCTCAAATTTCCAGGGACTTAATAAAGATTTCTTTCTCTCTTAAGTAACATTCCAACTTGGATATTCCTGGTCAGTGTGTAGCTTTCTTCCCCATGACTATTTCCTTGTTATAGCCCCACCACCCACCAGGGCAGAAGTTCTCTGCCCAGTTATCCTCCAGAACACTTGGGGAGCTTTTAAAACTCCTGCTGCTCCCACCCCAGATCAATTTAATTAGAATCCAAACAGGCAGCTGGACTTTTTTTTTTAAAAGCTTTCCACTTTTTCCAAAGAGCAGGAAATGTTTAAACCACTTCACCAGACACTCCACATCAAGCTCGTGGAAGAGGAAAGAGGCAGCAGAGAAGGCATACCACTCCCCAAAGTCCCAATCTAAAATGACAGGCATTTCTCTGCTCACATCCCATTGTTGGGGACCTGTTACACAGCCAAACCATATTCAAGGAAAGCCAGCAAATGCAATCCCTGCCTGGCTTTCCTCCTCCCAGTGACATCCCCAGGACATGGAAAACAGAGGACATATTTTTGGTGGTTAGCTAACCATCTTGATAGAGCGGTGTATATATGAGAGGAGCTATGCAGAAGGAGAAACAGAAAAGGAGAAAAGAGATGAGGGGGTAGGAGGAGAGAGACAGAAGTAGAGAGAACCATGACAGTTCCAAAGTCAGATATCGTGTGCCCCCCCATTGCATTTGGTGCCATTGCTCATCTGAGAATACAAGCTCACCCCTCACTTCCCATCAAGTCATCCTCACCATCCTAAACACACAACTTCCCTCTTGGGACCAGTTTTGTTTGCAGTTTTGGTTTTGTTTTGTGGTTTTCCCAAAGTACAATCTCACTGATCAAATTACTGTTTGTGAAACTGGTATTCAGTGGAAAGCACAGATACTGGGAGGCATTCTCATCTCCCCAACTCATTTGAGGGGCCCTGAAGAATCAAGATCATATTATATGGCCACGTAAGACCGTTTCCTCTCCCCACCCAATAACCAGCATTGTTTTAGGTAGTACGTACTTGAAGTCGACTTGCCTAGTCCATACTGAGAGTGACGATATGAAAGGTAAACAATGAAATGCAGAACTTTAGCAGCCACAGAGAATGCTCGGTAGAGCCCCATTGTCTGGGAACTATAATAGCCTCTGTGTTTAAAGCCAAAGAGGAGCCATCTTCTGCTTGACAGCAATCTGGAAGTTATTCTTTTTGCCAAGTTAAGCCAAGGGGAAGCCCTTTCCACATGTCACAGAGTAGCAGAAAACACAGGGGCAGAACCCAGAGGCAGTGGGGCAGAGTACAACTGCTCAGAACAGAGCCAAGAGCAACTCCCTGAGTTTTGGGAAAGAGAGGCTTGTGACAACTGTGGTGAGCAGGAAGCAGTGTGTTTGCTGAGCATGTTGAAGGACATCAGCCTCCTTTGATTACCATTAATGTAAGCTCAGGTTGAAAATGAACTTGGAACAATGGCAGAGGGGGACTGAGAAGTCTCTCCTAAGGGCCAGACACAAGCAATCAATAGTCCCACAGAGTGGTTTGGGACAAGAAAAATTCAGGCCACATGAGAGGGTCAGCAGGATGGGCATATATAAGAAAAGATGCCTGCATCAGACCAGGACTGAGAAGGTTCCTTGGCCACACTTTGCTGAGGGTTTCAGCAAGAGGTTAGAAAGTAGGAAGGAATCCCACATCACCACTGGATGGTGTCCATGATTGTTGCAAATCATCAAGCTTGGGTTACCTCTGGAGTAATCTATCTGTGTTCTGATTCCATAATGGGAGTTCAGTCATTCCCATCATACACCATTTGTTACCTTTACATAGTATAACACAGCATAATACCCCTCCAGGTATTAATATAAATATAAATAGATCCCTAGCCTGGATATACCCCCACTAGACTCATAGTCAAGGTTCCATTGTCCAGAGTAAGACATCCAGGCAAGCAGTTTCCTCCACAGGGAACATATCTGGCAGCAACATCGGAAAAGAGAAACAAAAAAAAAGAAGAAGGAAAGAAGGATGGGGATGAAAGAGAGCGAGGAAGAGAGGATGGAAAGGAGGAAAGAAAAAAGAAAAAAGAAACATCTCAGTTGTGGGAAGAGATATAGAATACTGAAAATTATAGAGACTCCAACACGAAGAAAGTATAGGATGCATTGCAAACTCACAAAAACTAGTTTTTGTGACCTTGAATGAGTCCCTAATCATCTCAGGGCTTGAGTGTCCTTCTGTAAAATGTGAGATTTGGACTAGAAATTGCAAGGCCATTTCCAGGTCTGCAATACCTGGTGAAGGTGATTATGGAAAAATGAATTTACCTAAAGTCAATTTGGTGTCTTATAAGAGAGAACTTTATATAAATCTCTAGTCATTTCTAAATGATTTGTGTAAATGTATGTTTAGAAAGTATGCAGGCCTCTGCTTTCTCCCCTTACTTTCTGTTCCTGCTACTCTTAGCCATTATGCTGCTCATTAAGGAGGCCATTAGATGAACAGCAGGAGAAAAAGAAAATGAGCTAACAATCATTTGCTTTTCAATCATTTGCTTTTCCTTACTTAGTAAAGAGAAAATGTTGAACAACAATGTACTAGTAGGTACCAGTGGGGACTCAATACATCAAAGAGGGAAAGGACAAAGAAGAAAGAAATGTAAGCACAGCTTTGCACATCGTAATTTGCTTTTCTGTCTTTGGCATGCCAGGAGAACTAGGAGATAAAAACCACCTTTCCTTTCTGTTTGCTAAGAGACCCCTGAATGTGTGTGAACATTAAATTAGATGATTTGTCATAATAACTCAGATCTGATGTACATTTTCTATTAAAGCTCTGATCGTCTCATTCTTACAAATTTGTACTTTCATTCTGTTTGTGCTGTTTCACACTGCACATAAAAAGACAGCAGTAATTACGTGAATCTGGCCATCTCACAACTCCCAAGCTCAGTTAGTCAGTATAGCCCTGATGATAAGGTCATCTTCCAGAACTTTTGTATTTATAAGGTGTTGAGGGCAGCCCCTGTTTCCTTTCATATACTTATACTCAACACTGTAAACCTAAATATGGTCCACAGCTACACAGGAGAGTGTTAAATAGAGGTCCATGGTTTCTCAAAAGTCAAACCTCTACTTGGTCATTGGATAAATGAGGATAAGCTAGCTCAGCCTTACAAATAGCCATAAAGATGTAGGCGTTTAAAGAACAAGTTTATTTCTTTTTTCCGTAACAATCCAGGTATCCAGGCTGACAAAGGCTCTGCCATCTTCAGAAGGCAGCTACCAAGTTCTCCCTGGGCATTGCCATCCAGTTAGCCAGGAGAAGAAAAGAGCATGGAGAAACCCACAGGGAGGGTTTTCAGGCCTCACACCTGTACCTATTACTTTTACTCACATTCCACTGGAGAGGACAAAGGTACAGGTTGCACCTACATGCACAAAAGTCTGGGAAGCGTAGTATTGCTCTGTGACCAGAGAAGGGGCAAATGGATTTGAATGAACAGCTTGTGGTCTTTAACACAGTATTTTTTTATTGCAGTTTGCAACTTATTAGTGTATCATAAAATCAAATTAAAATGTGCAAATTAGCATTTTTTTCACATGGAATGGAAGAGAGGGAAAGGGAAGGGAAACAGAGGGAAGGGAGGGAAAAGATAGGAGAGGGGAGGGACAGGGAGAGGAGAGACCAGAGTATTGCATGTGGTAAGGGTAAGTACTGTTTAATTAAATTTGTGTATCAGTTGTATGTGTGTTAATAAGTTACAGTGTAAAATGAATTTCTTACTCTGGATCACAGAAGTGTTGGCTTAGTTTCACTCTCAAGTTTATTGTTTAAAAATCTAGGAAAATTAGTTTTTTTCTCAGCCTACAGATACGTCTCGTTGTAACATACCAACACTATTCATTATTTACTATAGAGTGGAATTCTGCCTTGGACACCATAGAGAGGTGGAAATGTTTCTGTTTATTCACTCATTTATTCATAACAAAACAGAACTGGATTTGGAGTCAGAAAGCCTAGATTCACCTCCCTGCTGCTAGGCCCCTTCAATCATTCATTCACACTACAAATCTGTACTGAGCACACACTGTGTGCCAGTCACCCTGCTGAGGTGACAGAGCATTAGCAAATAAGCATGGTCTCTGCCCTCACTTTTAGTTAGATAGACAACAATAAATAAGAAATGAACCAGATAACTACAGAGAGTGAGAAGCGTATTCTCTTTACCTCTTAGTGCATCCATGTCCTCACTTATAAAAATAAGCATTATATAATCCACACCTCAAAGTGTGTGAGGGTGCTTTTTAAGTACATGTATTCAGGTAAGGAATTACTTTGTTTATTCGATGATGATTTGCTGAACTCTGATCCCATCCCAGGAGTGTGCTAGTCCATGGAGTTTAGTTACTAACAAACAACCTTGTTGTGAAGCAGCTTCACCTGGTGTTGTAGGTTGAATTATGCCTCTCCAAAAAAGATGTGCTGAGGTCCTAATCCCTGGTACCTCAGAAAGTGTCCTTATTTAAAAATAGAGTCTTTGTAAATATAGTCAAGTCAAAAGGGTGGATCCTTATAGAAATGAGAAATTTGGACACAGATGTGCAGAGAAAACACCATTTGAGGAGGAAGGCAGAGACCAGGATGTTATATCTACAGGCCAAAACATACCAAATATTGGTGCAAACCACCAGAAGCTGGTGAGAGGCGTAGGAGTTTCTCCCTCACAGCCCCCCAAAGGAACCAACCCTGCCAACGCCGTGGTCTTGGACTTCTAGCCTCCACAACTGTGGGAGAATAAATTCTGTTGTTTAAGGCACCGTTTGTGGTGCTTTGTTCGGGCAGCCCTAGAAAACGAGTACACCTAGAAACCAAGACCCAGGCCAGCAACACTGAGAGTCTAGAAAGTCTGCAGCAGGACTTCAGGCGACACCTTGATGGGTAGATGGATGGATTCTAGGGCTGAAGGCTACCTATCTGCAGAATGAGGGAAACTCTGAAAATGAGGGCCATTCTCATTTAAGTGCTCTTCATTTTCTTTTTCCTTTAGCATTTGCTGGAATAAATAAATTGTAAAATCCATACAATGACATTAACATCATCATCAATTCATGTATACAAATCTTAGTGAGAATTAGATTTTAATTTTTCCTTACACTGAATGCAGGTGCCAGCTACACCCAGCTAATTTATGGTGACAAATCTGGTTAAGCCTATGTTTGATTTATTTTTGCTCCTATAGAAAAGTGATACTTTATTCATTAAACTACTCCCTTTAACACATTTCTAAATCATTGCTTTCTACTCTGATCCAGTCTAGTTTTCATTTCTGAATTTCAGCTGGAATGGCTTTCATAATGAATTCTTTTTTTTACCTGACAAGCAAAGTTAAAACCTCTCCCTACTGAACATTTAAAAGAGAAATTCAGGCCCTTTTTTATCAGGCTGTTTATCATATCTCGCAAATACTCAAATCCATTTCCTTTGGAAAGTTTTGTCTTTCTATGACAAGCATATAAAAAGGTTTTATTACAGTACTCTAGTCATTGGAGTTTCTCTGCCTGAAGATAAAAAGGAATTCATTTTCTGGATTTTCCTTGAATGTCAGCTGTATACTTTCCTTCTATTGTCAGAGTTCTTAACCAAAGAAAAATGAAGGGGAAGGAGAATGCAAGTTAGTATACAATATCAAGCTCCATTATTGACTAACATGAATATTGGAAATCCCAAAATAAAATCTGAATTTAAATGAAAGTGATAAGTGAAGACAGAAAAAAGTCTCTATAGGTATTTAATAGCAAGCAATTATTGGATTTACTTGAAACATACTACATATGCTACCTGGCTCCCCAAATCTGGAAAATCACTTCAGTCAGCATCATTTCTTAAGTTCAGTCTGATCTGCCAGTTATGTTATAGAACAGCACTTCTAGGCTTTAAAGTGTATGTCAATAACCTGGGGATCCGGTTAAAATGCAGATTTGCATTCAGTAGGCTTTGGCTGGGGCCCACATTTCTAACAAGTTCCTGGGTAACATGGATGCTGCAGGTCAGGAACAACCCATCAAGTAGCCAGGGTATGGAACTAAAAGGCCAAAGGAGTGTGTTCCGGGCCATAATGGGAATGTTAGCTTCACTCCAATCCTTGAGATCTGTCTGAATAATATCAAAATTGTGTAAGAGCCTTGGATCTCCACTTCATACTAATTTGCATGAAGTCCTAGGATTCACAGCTCTCTGGGCATGCCCAACAGACTGGTGGAGAGTCCATGTCTGACCCTGACCCCAGCCAGCCCATGGACTCATGTCTAAAGCCTTCGGAGAAGGCTGCAGACAGAAGCTAAGTGACTATGCAGGAGGGACTCCAGGAAATGCAGAGACCCAGACAAGGGACATCCAGCATAACTCCACCTCTGCATGGAGCATAGGTGGTTTAGACACACAAAAAACTCCATGGGGTCCAGGAACCACAAGCACCATTAGGGTTTGCAATTTGGGAAGTTTCAGGAGACTGTGCAAACCACAGACATTGACCAGAGAGTCCAGAGTGGAAACACTGCTCAGGATCTCCCACGAGGCAGCCCAGAGGCTCCCAGTAATAACTTGGTGGAAATGTGAATGGGATTGGAGGTCACTCATTATAGAGCGGGTGGCATGAGCAGAGGCACTTGAGTTCCCCTATCCATGTAAATCAGGAGGCTGGAGAAAATTTGGATTACACTTGCTTCTAGTTGCTGGAGACTCAGGGCAATGAAGTATAGATGAATCATTGCAACTCGACCTCTATGACCAGGAAAACAACTCAAACACAAATGGCAAGCCTTCAAATAGTAAACCTCTCAGTCACACATCTTTTATTTCATAAACCACGGAGATGGCTTATGTTCATAAAAATTAAGTATTGTGCAGGGAAAGAAGAAATTGGGGGAAGGGAGCAGGAACCATCAGTTTAATATCTGTAAAATCAAATTTGGGGAGCACTGTAAGTTCAATAAGGGATAAATGATAGACAGCAGCCCTCACTCTACTAAGCCAAAGACACAGTCAATAAACTTCAGCCCCTGAATCTGGCCACATGGGTCCAAGTTGTGAGTATATTTGTCATCTTGAAACTCTGCTTTTAGTAACTATTTTTTTTAATTTACTATTTTAATCAATGTATGTGTACAGTTCAGTGGTATCAAGTACATTCACATTGTTGTGGAACCATCACCACAACCCGCGCCAGAACTCTTCTTTTTTTCTATTTTTTAATATTTTTATTTTTCAATTATAGTTGACATACAATACTATATTAGTTTCAGGTATACAACATATTGATTGAACATTTATATGACTTATGAAGTGATCACCCCAGCCCCATCTCACACCATATATAGTAATTGTAATAGTATTGACTATATTCTTTATGCTATATTTTACATCCCTGTGACTATTTTGTAACTACCAATTTGTACTTCTTAATCCCCTTCCCTTTCTCACCCGTCCCCCCAAACTCCCTGCCATCTGATATCCATCAAAATGTTCTCTATGTCTATGAGTTTGTTTCTGTTTTGTATGTTCATTTATTTTGTTCTTTAGATTCCACATATAAGTGAAAGCATATGAGGTCTGACAATTAAGTTCGGGAACTTGTTGCAATGATGTTGCTAACCTTTTTTGATATCAGAGGGATTACTCATTACGAATTTGTACCAACCGGACAAACAGTTAACCAAGTTTACTATTTGCAAGTGCTGAAAATGCTGCGTGAAAAAATTAGACGACCTGAACTTTTTGCCAACAATTCATGTGTCTTGCATCACGACAATGCACCCGCTCACACAGCACTGTCTGTGAGGGAGTTTTTAGCCAGTAAACAAATAACTGTATTGGAACACCCTCCCTACTCATCTGATCTGGTCCCCAATGACTTCTTTATCCAAAGATAAAAGAAATACTGAAAGGAAGACATTTTGATGACATTCGGGACATCAAAGGTAATACGAGGACAGCTCTGATGGCCATTCCAGAAAAAGAGTTCCAAAACAGCTTTGAAGGGTGGACTAGGTGCTGGCATTAGTGCATAGCTTCCCAAGGGGAGTACTTCAAAGGTGACCATAGTGATATTTGGCAATGAGGTATGTAGCACTTTTTTAGGATGAGTTCACAAACTTAATTGTCAGACCTTCGTATGTTATTTGTCTTTCATTGTCTGACTTACTCCACCCAGCATAATACCCACTAGATCCATCCATGTTGTTGCAGGTGGCAAGATTTCATTCTTTTTTATGGCTGAGTAATATTGCATTGTATATCTGTACCGTCTCTTCTCCATCCATTCATCCATCCATGGACACCCAGGCTTCCTTCACATCTTGACTATTGTAAATAATGCTGCAATGAGCATACGAATGCACATTTCCCTTTGAAGCAGTGTTTTTGGATCTCTTCAGGTAAATACCCAAAAGTGGAATTGCTGGATCCTTCTTAGTCTCTAGTTACAGCTCTCTTTTTAAAGTCTATTGTGTCTACTACAAGTATTACTAACCCAGCTTTGTTTGTTTGTTTGTTTGTTTCCATTTTCATGAAATAGCTTTTTCATTCCTTTACTTTCAGTCTGTGTGTGTCTTTCGATCTGAAGTGAGTCTCTTGTAGGCAGCATATGTATGGGTCTTGTTTTCCTATTGATTCGGTCACCCTATGTCTTTTGATGGGAGCATTTAATTCATTTACATTTAAAGTAATTGTTAATAGATATGTAGTTATTTTATTATTCATATTTTGGATTTTTTTTTCATCTTAGCATTTCATCTCTAACATTGTAATACTTCAGCTTTTTCATGTCTGAAAAGCTCTTTATCTGTCTTTCGATTCTAAGTGATAGCTTTGATGGGTAGAGTAATATTGGTTATAGGTCCTTGCTTTTCATCACTTTGACTAGCTCCTGCCAATCCTTTCTGGCCTGCAAACTTTCTTTTGAGAAATAAGCTAACAGTCCTACGGGAGCTCCCTTGGAGGTAACTAACTGCCTTTCTCTTTGTGCTTTTAAGATTCTCTCTTTGTCTTTAAACTCTGGCATTTCGATTATGATGTGTTTCGGTATGGGCCTCTTTATGGGTTTTTTGTTTGTTTGTTTAAATTTATTTTTTATTAGTTTCATGTGTACAAAGCAATGTTATAGTCAGACATTTAAACCCCTCATAAAGTGATAACCAACTCCCCAATCTACTACCCTTCTGACATCTTATAGAGTGGTTACAATACCATCGACTATCTTCCCTATGCTATGCTCCACATCCCATGACTATACATACCTATATATTTAGTTATAGTTGAAATTCAATATTATTCTACTTTGGCTCTTCAGGTGTATAGCACATTGGTCAGGCATCTACACAGTCTGTGATGTGATCCCCATAAGTCCAGTGACCATCTGGCATCTTACATGATCTTTACAACATTGTTGACTATATTCCCCACACTGTATTAACTACCAATTTATATTTCTTAATGTCTTCAACTTTTTCACCCTGCCCCCAACCCCATTCCCATCTATCATCCTGATAGATCTAGTACCTATCTGGCATCATACCTAGTTATTACAATATTGTTGACTATATTCCTTATGCTGTACCCTACATCCCCATGATTATTGTATAACAACCAATTTGCTCATCTTAATCCCTTCCCTTTTACCCATCATTAACCCCACTCCCATATTAAAGAAGTCCCTCTATGAGTCTTTGTAATGCTGGTTTGGTGGTGACAAACTCCTTCAGCTTTTTCTTGTCTGGGAAGTTCCTTATCTATCCTTCAATTCTAAGTGACAGCTTTGCTGGGTAGAGCAATCTTGGTTGTGTGACATTGCTTTTCATCACTTGGAATATTTCCTGCCACTCCCTACTTGTCTGCAAAGTTTCTATTGAGAAATCAGCTGACAATCTTATGGGGGCTCCCTTGTAGGTAACTAATTGCTTTTCTCTTGCTGTTTTTAGGATTCTCTCTTTGTATTTAAACTTTGGCATTGTAATGATGATTTGTTTTGGTGTGGGTCTCTTTGGGTTTATCTTGTTTGGGACTCTTCATGGGCTTGTATGTCTATTTCCTTCACCAGCTGAGGAAAGTTTTCTATCATTTTTCTTCAAATAGGTTTTCTTTTTTTTCTTCTGTTAAATATAATGTTTTAATGCAATCAAATCCAACAGTAAATGTATTTCAGATGACTCTTATTGATTCTTTTTAATCCTTTACTTTTGTTCATTGCTCAGCTATGCTGTTCTCCTTTTGGTACCCCTCTGATGTGAATGTTGGTATGCTTGATATTGTCCTGGAGGCTCCTTAAATTCTCCTCAATTTTTTGGTTTCTTTTTTCTTTTTGCTGTTCTGGTTGGGTGTTTTTGCTACTTTATCTTCTACATTGCTTGTTGGATCCTCTGCTTCATCTAATCTACTATTGATTCCCTGTCATATACTCTTCATTTTCATTATTGTATCCTTTATTTTTGACTGGTTCTTTTTCATGGTTTTCATTTCTCTGCTGGAGTTCTCCTGAGATCATTGAGCATTCTTATAATGAGTGTTTGGAACTCTGCCTCTGATAGATTGCTTCACTTAGAACTCCGTTTCACTTAGTTCTTTGTCTGGAACTTTGTTCTGTTCTTTAATTTGGGACATGTTTCTTTGTCTCCCCGTTTTGACTGCCTCCCTGTGCTTCTTTCTATGTGTTAGGTAAGGCTGTTATGTGTTCCAGTCTTAGTAGAGAGGCCTTATGTAGTAGGTGTGCTGTGGGGTTCATTGGCATAGTCTTTCTTGTCACCTGAGCCATGAACTCCAGACATGTCCCATGTGTGGGTTGTGTGCCCTCCTCTTGTAGCTGAGCATTGGTTGGTAATTGTACATCTTTGGGAGGGACTGACCCTTGGGCTCACTGGTTGTAAGGACTGGCCTTGACTACAGTGGAATAGTTGTTGTACAGGGGCTGACCCTATGGAGCAGGATCTGCCTCAGCAGGATTCTGGTGTCTGCCCAATCCGCCCCTTGGGTATGTCATCCTTGGAGATGGCTGGGTGAATGAGCTCCAGCTCATTTTGAAGCTGGCCATTGGGGGCACCATCCCCAGGACCACCTTGGAGGGTATCCACTATAGGTCTACTTCCGCAGCAGACCATGCCCCATCTGGAGCCACCTAGCGGGAGCCAGAAAGAAATCCACAGATGGCTGCCACCTGTGCTGTGCTTGAAAACACCTTGAAAGGCCAAACTGCTAACCAAGGGTGGCTGCCACTAGTGCCGGCTTAGTGCTGCTCCGCCAGAGATACAGGACATGCTCAAGCCAGATGCTGCTTGTCTGGGTTCTGCAAACCTTTGAGAGACCCTAGGAAAGTCTGAAGCTTGAGCCAAAACAGGCAATCTGCACAAAAGAGTCACTGAAAGCAGCCTGGGTGTGCCCGAAAGTTGGGCAGGGCCAGGTCTCAAATCGCCAGGGCTTGGCAAACAAGCGGCAGAGACTCAGATATGGTGCCACCAGTGTTCGCACACCAGGAAAGGGGAGGACTCAACAAAGAAACAATGGCCTCCACCAGCTCCCCCATCCAGGAGAAAGCTGCCTCTTCTGCCCCTGTCCCAAGCCAGACATCTCAGTTCCCCACCATATGTGCCCGCCACCTCTTTAGCTGCTGCCCCAGCGCTGAAGCTCAGAAAGAGTGATTCCATTGGTGGATAAGTCTGTGTGTGGTCCCTTTAAGAGGAGAACATTTGAGTGCAGCCTCACTCAGTCTCACTTAGTCACAATCTCCGCTGGTTTTCACAACCAAAAATTGGGGGACTTCTCTCCCCAGCACGGGAAGCCTGGGCTAGGGTGAGGCTGGGATCTCTCACTCCACTAAGAGATGGGGGAAGGGGAATGTGGCCCACAGCCAAAATAGCTCTCCTGATTTTTAATGGTCAAACACGTGTGTGGGACCAGCCTGTTACACCTCTCTGACCTTCTTACCAGTCTGGAGGTGGTTTCTTTTGCACATCCTTAGTTGAAAGGCTTCAGTTCAGCTTGATTTTAGGTGATTCTCATAATGTTTGTCTTGTAGATTAGTTATAATTTTGATGTGGTTTTGAGAGAAGGTAAATACAGTGTTTACCTACTGTGCCTTCTTGTCTGGTATGGGTCTCTTTGGATTCATGCTGTTTGGGACTCTGTGCCTCCTGGACTTGTATGTCTATTTCCTTTGCCAGGTTAGGGCAGTTTTCTGTCATTATTTCTTCAAATAGGCTTTCAATTTCTTGCTGTCTTTCTTCTCCTTCTGATACCCCTCTGATGTGAATTTGATATGCTTGATATTGTCCCGGAGGCCCCTTAAACCATCTTCATTTTTCTGGATTCATTTTTCTTTTTGCTGTTTTGTTTGGGTGTTTTCTGCTACCTTATCTTCTAAATCACTGATTCAGTCCTCTGCTTCATCTAATCTACTGTTGATTCCCTCTAATGTATTTTTCATTTCAGTTATTGTATTCCTTATTTCTGACTGGTTCTTTTTTATGTTTTCTATCTCCACGTTTATGTTCCCTATCTCTTTGTTGAAGTTCTCACTGAGATCATTGAGCATCCTTATAACTAGTGTTTTGAACTCTGCATCTGATAGATTAGATTACTTGTCTCTATTTAGTTTAGTTCTTTTTCTGGAGCTGTGTTCTGTTCTTTCATTTGGGACATGTTTCTTTGTCTTGCCATTTTTGCTGCCTCCCTGTGTTTGTTTCTATGTATTAAGTATGGCTGCTATGTCTCCCAGCCTTAGTAGAGTGACCTTAAGTAGTTGGTGTCATGTGGGGTCCAGTAGCACAGTCTCCTTGGTCATCTGAGCCAGGTGCTCCAGGTGTGTCCCTTGTGTGTGCCCTCCTGTTGAACCACGTGGTAGTTGAACCACGGTTTCTGTTTTCACATCAATGGGAGGGATTGAACCACAGATGGATTGGTTGTGAGGACTACCATGAATAGAATGGAGGAGCTGTGGTGCAGGGGCTGATCCTATGAGACAGGACTCACTTTAGCTGGGTTCTGGTGCCTGCCTTGTCTGGGCCTTTGAGCATGTTATCCATGAAGGCAGCTGGGTAGTTCTCTGGCTTTGTCTGTAGCTGCCCACCCGGCATGCTGTCCCCAGGGCCTCCTTGGAGTGGCCCTGAGGCAGGCTAAGTTCAGGTGCAGCCTGTGCCCCGCCCAGGGCCACCCTGCATGAGCTACAAAGAAATATACATATGGCAACCACCTGCACTGGTTTTGGTGATTCCTCAAGAGGCCAAGTCACAAACCAAGGCTAGCTGTCATTAGTGCTGGGCTTGGGCCTGCTCAGCTCCAGAGGTATGGGGCACAAAGAGGCTACTTATGTGGGGTTTATTAACTTTTGGGTGATTTTAAGAACGTCTGTAGTATGAGCCAAGAAAGGCCATTTGTATGGAGAAGCCACCAGAAGCCACTTGGGGGGCGGGGGGAGGCGGTGCAAGTTGGGTGGGGTGGGGTCTCAAGGAATCACCAGGGTGGGTGGGGTAAAGGAACTGTGTTAGCCAGATTGATGGAGGCTAAGATACGGCAGCCACCTGCATGTGCATGCTGGAAGTGGGGAGGTCTCAAAAAAGAAACAACGGCTTCTGCGAGCACTTCTTTCTTGGAGAAAACTGCCCCTCCGGTCCTTGTTCTGAAGCCAAACAATTCAGTGCCTCCCTGTATGTCCCTGACAACTTTCCAGCCACCACCCTAGCACTGGAGCTCAGAGTGAGTGAGTTCATTAGGTAGTAAGTCCATGTGCAGGGCCTTTAAGAGAAACACACGGGACTCCAGCAGCCCTCCATATCACTCTGCCACAATCTCCACTGGTTTTCACAACCAGAAATTTTGGGGACTTCTCTTCTGGTACTGGAACCCTGAGCTTGGGAGCCTAGTGTGTGGCTGGGGCCCCTTGTTCCTCTGGGGGGACCTCAGTAGCAGAGATATCCCTCCCGATTTTTAACTGCCACACACAGCTGCCCCTCCTACCAGCCTCCACGTGACTTCTTCTGTATATCCTTATTTATTGGACTTCTTTTTTTTTTTTTTGAGTAAAGATTTTTTATTTTATTTTTTTAATTGTTTTCTTTTTTTCTTTTTTTCTTTTTAATTAAATTTATTGGGGTGACAATTGTCAGTAAAATTACATAGATTTCAGGTGTACAATGCTGTATTACATCATCTATAAATCCCATTGTGTGTTCACCACCCAGAGTCAGTTCTCCTTCCATCACCATATATTCGATCCCCCTTACCCTCATCTCCCACCCCCCACCCCCCGCCCCCGTTACCCTCTGGCAACCACTAAACTATTGTCTGTGTCTATGAGTTTCTGTTTCTCATTTGTTTGTCTTGTTCTTTTGTTGTTTTTGGTTTATATACCACATATCAGTGAAATCACATGGTTCTCTGCTTTTTCTGTCTGACTTATTTCGCTCAGCATTACTCTCTCAAGATCCATCCATGTTGTCACAAATGTTCCTATATCATCTTTTCTTACTGCGAATAGTATTCCATTGTGTATATATACCACAACTTCTTTATCCATTCATCTATCGAAGGACATTTTGGTTGTTTCCATGTCTTGGCCACCGTAAACAAAGCTGCAATGAACATTGGAGCACACGTGTCTTTATCTCTAAATGTTTTCAGATTTTTGGGTAGATACCCAGAAGAGGGATTGCTGGGTCATATGGCAATTCTATTCGTAATTCTTTGAGAAACCTCCACACTGCCTTCCATAACGGCTGCACCAGTCTGCATTCCCACCAACAGTGTATGAGGGTTCCTTTTTCTCCACAGCCTCTCCAACATTTGTTACTGTTTGTCTTGTTGATGATAGCCATTCTGACTGGGGTGAGGTGATATCTCATTGTGGTTTTGATTTGCATTTCTCTGATGATTAGTGATGTTGAGCATTTTTTCATATGTCTATTTGCCATTTGTATGTCCTCTTTGGAGAAATGTCTCTTCAAGTCCTCTGCCCATTTTTCAATTGGGTTGTTTGTTTTTTTGTTGTTGAGTTGCATGAGTTCCTTGTATATTCTGGATACTAGCCCCTTATCGGAGGCACTGTTTGCAAAAATCTTCTCCCATTCAGTTGGTGGCCTCTTTATTTTGTCAATGGTTTCTTTTGCTGTGCAGAAGCTTTTAAGTTTCATATAGTCCCATTTGTTTATTTTAGCTTTTACTTCCATTGCCTTTGGAGTCAAGTTCATAAAATGCTCTTTGAACCCAAGGTCCATAAGTTTAGTACCTATGTTTTCTTCTATGCAGTTTATTGTGTCAGGTCTTATGCTTAAGTCTTTGATCCATTTTGAATTAACTTTGGTACATGGTGACAAATAGCAGTCCAGTTTCATTCTTTTGCACGTGGCTATCCAATTCTCCCAGCACCATTTATTGAAGAGGCTGTCTTTGCTCCATTGTATGTTTTAGCTTCTTTGTCAAAAATTATCTGTCCATATTTATGTGGTTTTATTTCTGGGTTCTCAATTCTATTCCATTGGTCTATGTGTCTGTTTTTCTGCCAATACCATGCTGTTTTGATTATTGTAGCCCTGTAGTACAAGCCAAAGTCAGGAAGTGTGATACCTCCATTATTGTTCTTTTTCCTTAAGATTGCTTTGGCTATTCGGGTCTTTTGTGGTTCCAAACAAATCTGATGATTTTTGTTCTATTTCTTTAAAATATGCCATTGGGATTTTGATGGGGATTGCATTGAATCTGTATATTGCTTTGGGTAATATGGCCATTTTAACTATGTTGATTCTTCCAATCCATGAGCACGGAATGTCTTTCCATTTCTTTGTGTCTTCTTCAATTTCTTTCAAAAATGTCTTATAGTTTTCAGCATATAGGTCTTTCACATCCTTGGTTAAGTTTATTCCTAGGTATTTTATTCTTTTTGCTGCAATTGCAAAAGGAATTGTTTTTTGTATTTCTTTTTCTGAGATTTCATTGTTAGTATATAGGAAGGCAATGGACTTTTGTGCGTTGATTTTGTAGCCGGCAACTTTACTGTATTCGTTGATTGTTTCTAATAGCTTTTTGGTGGAGTCTTTAGGGTTTTCTATATAAAGCATCATGTCATCTGCAAAGAGTGATAATTTAACTTCTTCATTCCCAATTTGGATGCCTTTTATTTCTTTCTCTTGCCTGATTGCTCTGGCAAGGACTTCCAACACTATGTTGAAAAGCAGAGGTGATAGGGGACATCCCTGTCATGTTATTTATTGGACTTCTGTTCATCTAGTTTTCTAGTGGTTCTGTAGTTTAGTTGTAATTTTGATGTGGTTGTGAGAGGAGACAAGCACAGTGTTTAATTATTCAGCCATTTTGACCAAAAATCCTTCTTTTAGTGACTTTTACATTCCACTGATTGCTGGTCTTTTCTTGCCTGAAAAAAAAATGGAAAATAATTTTGATAATAGGAATTAAGTGACATAGGAAAATCTGAAATTCCCTTTTTCTATTTCTTGTTTATTTATTACAACAATCAAACAAACAAACCAAAGACAATATTTGTCTACCCACCTTTACCCACAAGCAGGACTAAATAGCTATTTACTCCTTAGCCCCTTAGCTTTGGTCAGTGAGATACTCAGACCAGCAAGAGGCAGGTGCAGTGTAGGAATTAGTTGCAGTGGGGGACAGATCAACCTTGATGCTACCCTTGACTGTGAGTGAGAGAAACTGCACATTTTTGCATGGTGTCAGCATACTCATAACCAGTTATGTGACATCCCAAGGTTAGCCTTTATGAAAACTGGTATATGTCCCTTGCTAGTCACTTTGATAGTTGTAGCAGCTTAAGTCCATTAATGCTTCATCCCCAGCACCACCCCAGCTCCATTATACTAATTATGTGACCTGTGCCTTAGTTTCCTCTTCTGTGAAATAGGAATACAAGAATATCAACCTCATAGTGTTGTTAGGAAAATAACAACAATGAACAATGCATGGAAGAGACTAAATACAGTGCCTGGCATATAGGAGGTGCTCAATAAGTGCTGCTGCTGCCATTTGTGTCCTGCCTTTTAATGCTTGGAGACAGGATTGTGTAGTGGTTAGAAGCATAGGCTAAAATATGAAACTGCCTAGTTGTATAATCTCATTTCCACTGCTACCCATTGACAAGTTATTTAACTGCTCTGTGCCTCAGTGTCCTCACCTTTAAAGTGGGGATGATTATAACAGTGACTACCTTACAGGGTTACTAAAAGACTAAATGGGATAAACCATCAAGAGCACTTAGCACACAGGATCTGATATGCAGTGAGTACTCAGTACATTTATGTGCACCTTTATTATTCTATTATTACTCCTGACACTTTTAAAGAGAAAGTAGCTTACTTTTTGAGCTTTTTACAATATGTTACAAACCAACACATTGGCACAAGTACTTTGGTGCCAGTCACTCAGTTATTGGCACCATACCCCTATTCAGACTATTTTGAAAGATACTACTTATTAGTCTCAAGAGAGAGAAAAAGTCAAGTTGCTTTTTCTGACTGTATTTTTTATCTCATGCTCTTCCCGAAACAGAGAACTACCATCAAGGGAAAAGATACAACTTTCTGAAGCCTTGATGAAATCTTTATTCAAACCTCATAAACCCTGCAAAACATTTTTGAGGACTTGGATTTTCCCCACTTGCCAGTTCCTCATGGCTTGTCTAAGGAATAAATACATACACTTAGGTAAATGAAAGAATTTTAATGAAAAGATTCTGCCTCTTTTGCTTTTTGATGTAATCAAAATTATTTTCCAGAATCCTCTAACAGATGAACCACGTTCTTTGAGATTCCCTTTCAATTAGAACCTGCTTTTTCCCTGAAGCCCTGAGAGACTGGACAGTTTGGGGGGGGGTCCCCTAAAGCTAGATAATCCTCCAAGGAAGGTGAATCCAGTAGACATAGGCCACCACACAGGAGCTCAAATCTGATCTGAGAAGTTCCTCCCATTACAAATTTTCAGCAATTACAAAAACTAGTATACCATGGGTTGGAAAAGACCAAAGGTTTAGCTGGCACTCAAGGCTGACCATGCTTATCTCTGAGACGCTCTACTCTCTGTCACCCCTCCCCAAATGCCTTCCAGAGGTGTCCTCTCCCACCACTCTTCAGCCCCCAGTGTATACCCACAATCTGTATTCCTAATGCTAGGCTCCATGGTAGAGATTCTAGACCTGTTCCTCTTCCCTCCCTTCATTAAAACTCACCCATGCTAAGCCCTGCCTCACCAGGTCCCTACTCTCTCCTATCACAAATAAATCAGAACCCATTTTACACTAAGGCACTAGAGGCAATTGCTTATGTGATATGATTTAAAGCACCATCTAGCATATTCTCTGCCCCTAACACTAAAATTTCCCCCTTACATCTCCCACAGTACCTGAACTACCACATTTGGGTTTTTGCTGCTTTGAATTTAATCTTTACTGTTTCCATGAGTCCTCTGATGAATTATAATAGCCCCTTACTTAGAATAACATATAAAGTCATAACCAGAAATAATGCTCTCATAGAGAATGGATCAGAAGTCAAGAAAGTTGTAACAGAAAAGTAGGGAGGAAGAAATAGGTCTAGAGCATAAGAGGTCAATTTCTATAAAAAGAGCAGAGAAGGTCCTTGGGCAAACAAGGGATGACATAAAGGCCCTGGGTTACAGAGAAAGGGCGAAAACAGAAAGGAAAGTGAGAAATGATTAGGAATAAATCTCTCCCATTCCACATCAGCTTAGCTCCAGCACAGTGGTACATTATAAGCAGACCAATTGGATAAACTAGTCCTCATTTCAATGTGTTATGTATCTAACATGTTACCTCCCACTGTCTTGTCCCCATCAGCTTCCCCTTCTGTTGCTCTACCTAATGAATTTCTCCCTAAAATCATTCAAAATGAGCACTTTACTTTAAAAATGTCATCAATGTGGTAATCAGATCCTGCAGCAAGATAGCAAGGGATGCATTTTGGTGAGGCAATGGGGATTTTTCAACAGGCCTCTCAAATCACTACATTGTTGTGACAGCTTATTTCATTGGTCACAAAACTGAGTCGGTTGTTTTTTTTATTTGTGTCCTAGAGAGCCTAATAAGTAATGAATTATTTCCTTCACTCATTCATCAAATATGTATTGAGTACCCACAATATGCCAGGCACTGTAATGCTCTGGTGATCCAAAAAGAAACCCATATTGCTGACTTCAAGGACCTTGTGGACTGGTAAACCTACTTTCTAAAAACTCATAATCCTGAGTCTGTAGCATTTGCCAAATATTCCACTATGGCCAATATCATTTGCCAAATTATGATTTGCCAAATATTCCCACTAGAGTCAATATCAAGCTACCCACAGTTTAACAATTTGCACTTAACACTACTGGACCTGTGACAGACAGCTACCCCCAGTTAATAGTAGTAATAGGCTCCTGTACAACCACTGGATCTTACAGTTGAAAGAGGGACATAAGAATATCAGGATACAGAGGCAAACAGAGAATGTAACGGAACCGCAAAAGTTATAGACAAATTCTACCTGCAGAAGTCAAAGGTAACAGAAGAGAAAAAATCATGAATCTCAGTCATTGGAGGAGAGAGTTTAATTTTTTCAATACCCTGCTAGACCATAAGCTGAGAACAGAGACTATGTTTTCTTTTTACTGTATCTTTCTTGTAATGTTTTTCAGTGCACTTTCCAGTACATGACATATACATATGTCATGGCTATTAAACTGAGATTTTGAAGGAGAGAGAATTAACATAAGTAGCTTGGTCTTTTTTCCTGGTGGTTTTCAGATTTTACAAAAGGAAATCTTGCCCTTGCTAAGTGCACCCTGAAAACTTATTTTATTATTTTGACTTCAGTTTTAATTAACTGTACATATGGCTGCTCATGCATTAGGGTCAGATGGCCCAGCTGGGGATGGATCTTCCTGGCATCTGGGCTGAGTTAGCATTTACCTTTGGGATTTGGTTCTGTGACAAGAGGTTGTAAAGGAGAAATTCAGGAAAGTTCACAAACTCAAGTGCCAAAAGCAACTGTGCTGGCTCCTCCAAAGTGAAACCACAAGATCAAATAGCTGTAAAGAAATGTTCCAAGGTAACAAATCAAACTCACTCTAAAGCAATTGACCAAGAACCAATCAAGCCCACTGGAGTGCTGGAAGGAGGCTAAAGTATCTACAGATTTCAAGCCTTGGCAATTTTCAAAATAAGAATTCAATGACATACCACTAAATTCAATAGTAGAGAATGCCCAGTGACCCAGAAAATACCACTCAACAGAGATGCAAGTCACCCTAACAACCACTATTGTTTGTGTTGCCACTAAATCTCACTGTTTAATGCAGAGTTCAAAACAGACTTAATGGAAAACAGGCTTATAACCCTGGTAGACCACATTGCTTGCTGTCTCCCAGAAAAGTGTCTTCCTTTCTTAAAAGTGTAGGTTTCCATGTACTTATTTAAAATTGTATACTGAAGTTGTGTCTATCAGTGCCAAAAACAACTAGCCTATTTGTGTTAATTGGAAAAGAATCTATCAATCCATTATTTTTTAAGTAATTTTTTTACTTTTCAATTACACTTGACATACAATATTATACTAGTTTTGGGTGTACAACATAGTGGTTAGAAATTTGTATAACTTACGAAGTGATCACCCTGATAATTCTAGTACCCATCTAACACCATACATAATTATTACAACAGTATTGACTATATTTTATATGGTGTATTTTATATCCTCATGACTATTTTGTAACTACCAATTTGTACTTATTAATTCCTTCCCTTCTTTTACCCATCCCCCCCAAATTCACTACCATCTGGCACCCTCAAAATATCCTCTGTATCTATAACTGTGTTTTTGTTTTGTTTGTTTGTTTTTTAATTTCACATATAAGTGAAATCATATGTCATTTGTCTTTCTCTATCTGACTTACTCCACTTAGCACAATACCCTCTAGGTCCACCCATGTTGTTGCAGATGGCAAGATTTTACTCTTTTTTATGGTTGAGTAATATTCCACTGTGCATATATACATCACCTCTTCTTCATCCATTCATCAATTGATGGACACGCAGGTTGCCTCCAGGTCCTGGCTATTGTAAATATGTAAATATTGTAAATATGCAATGAACATATGGATGCCCATGTCCCCTCGAAGTAGTGTTTTGGGTTTCTTTCTTATTATAGCTTTATTTTTAAAGTCTGGTATAAGTATTGCTAACTCAGCTTTGTTTGTTTGTTTCCATTTTCATGAAATATCTTTTTCCATCCCTTTACTTTCAGTCTGTGTGGGTCTTTCGATTTGAAGTATGTCTCTTGTAAGCAGCATATGTAAGGATCTTGTTATCTTACCCATTCAGCTCCCCTATCTTTTGATTGGACCATTTATTCCATTTCCATTGAAAGTAATTGTTGATAGGTATGTAGTTATTGCCATTTTATTATTTATATTTTGGATTTATTTTTTATGTTAAAGAAGTCTCTCTAACATTCCTTGTATACGGTATAGTTGTGATGAACTCCTTTAGTTTGTTCTTGCCTGAAAAGCTCTTTTTCTGTCTTTTGATTCTAAATGATAGCTTTCCTGGGTACAGTATTCTTGGTTATAGGTCCTTGCTTTTCATCACTTGGAATATTTTTTGCCAATCGGTTCTGGCCTTCAAAGTTTCCTTTGAGAAATCAGCTGACAGTCTTATGGGAGCTCCCTTGTAGGTGACTAACTGCCTTTTTCTTGGTGCTTTTAAGATTCTCTCTTTGTCTTTAAACTTTAGCATTTTAATTATGATGTGTTTTGGTGTGGGCCTCTTTAGATTCATCTTGTTTGGGACTCTGTGCCTCCTGAACTTGTATGTCTATTTCCTTTGCCAGGTTAGGGAAGTTTTCTGTCATTATTTCCTCAAACACGTTTTCAATTCTTTGCTCTCTCTCTTCTCCTTTTGGTACCCCTGATGCAAATATTGGTACACTTAATGTTGTCCCAGAGACCCCTTAAATTCTTCTCATTCTTTTGGATTATTTTTTCTTTATGCTGTCCTGATTGTGTGATTTTTGCTACCTTATCTTCTAAATCGCTGATTCGATCCTCTGCTTCATTTAATCTATTGATTCTCTCTAAGGTATTCTTTATTTCAGTTACTGTAGTCTTCATTTCTGACTGGTTCTTTTCTACATTTTCTGTCTCCACTTTTATGTTCCCTATCTCTTTTTTGAAGTTCTCACTGAAATCATTGAGCATCCTTATAACTAATGTTTTGAATTCTGCATCTGGTAGATTGCTCCTTTTAGGTTACTTCTTTCTCTGGAGCTTTGTTCTGTTCTTTCATTTGAGACATATTTCTTTGTCTTGCCATTTTGGCTGCCTCCCTGTGTTTGTTTTTACATATTAGGTAGGGTTGCTATGTCTTCCGCTCTCAGTACAGTGGTCTTATGTAAGTAGGTGTCCTATGGAACCCGGTGGCGCAGTCTTCCAGATAAGCTGAGCCAGGTGCTCCAGGCGTGTCCCTTGTGTGGGTTGTGTGTGCTCTCTTGTTATAGTTGAATCTTCGTTGCACTTTGCACGTCAGTGGGAGGGATTGACCCTCAGGCTGATGGGTTGTAAGGAGTGGCCGTGATACAGTGAGGAGCTGTTTTGGGGGGCTGATACTATGTGGTAAGATTCACTTTAGCAGGGTTCTGGTGCCTGACCAGTCTAACCTTAGAGTGTGCCATCTGTGGAGATAGCCAGGTGGTGTTTCTGCTTGGTTAGTTTGAAGCCAGCCACCTGGCATGCCAGCCCAGGGGCCTCCTGGGAAGGGCCTCACCATAGGCCCAGTTTAGCCACATGAGGCCACCTGGTATGAGCCACAAAGCAATCCACAGATGTCCACTGCACTGTGTTTGGAGGTGCCTTAGAGAGGCTAACCTGTGAAACTTGGCCAACTGCCACCAATGCCAGGCTTGGGGCTGCTTAGCAAAAGGTACAGGACACACTGAGGCCAGATGCTGCTCGTTTGGATTCTGTGAACCTTTGAGAGATTTTAGGAAAGTCTGTAGTATGAGCCAAGACTGGCCATTTGTATGATAAAGCTACTGGAAACTGCTTTTTTGCATGGGGTGGGGTCTCAAGGAATTACCAGGACAGCACAAACAGTATTAACCAGGTTGAAGGAGACTAAGATATGTTGGTCCTTTACATCTGTTCGCTGTGAATGGGAGGGCTCAACAAAGAAATAATGGCTTGAGAGTAGTCCTGGAAGTTCCGGAAAAATGGCGGCATGAGGTGAGCCTCTGTAAAGCTCCCCTGGAATTTACAAAGAATTGAACAACAAAAACTCCACAAAGCACTCCCTGCACAGCAGACAGGCAAGACGAAGAGGCCCACTACCGACTGAAATCACCTACAGGTGGGAGATTCGCGTGAGTGGGGGGAGGAGGAAACGGAGAAGTGCGCGGAGACGGAGCCGCGCGGGCACAGGACGCAGACCTAGCTCAGTGCGCCGAGCTCGCTGCTTCCCGGAACTACCACAGCTGCGGGACAGGGAAGAACTCGGACTGCTAGGGCTCCGCTTATGGCCCACAGGGCTGAGGGGGCAGCATATAGCACGGCTGAACCCAACGCTCACGGCAGAGACCTTGCAGAAAAGACTGAGGGAAAAAGGCTGAAAACGGTGTTTTAAGCCCACACTGCCGAGCAGAGAACAGAGCCTTAGGCACTGAGACTAGCCGCCCCCTCCCTCCCCTCACAGAGCTTGCCCCGCCCCCACGTTCCCGGTGCTAGAAGCAGAACAGTAGCAGTGTCAGATCAAAACAACGGAAAATTTGCTATTTTGAGAACTGTGGACCGCAGACACAAATTCACAGCCCAACTAGTTCCGGCAAAGGGGAGAGAGCTGTGGAAGCAGGACCAGCTGTGGTGGTGGTCGCCGCCATTGCTCAGGGCCACCTCTCACAGCTCACCCCGCCCTTGACCCCACCTATCTGGGCGGATCCCTGCAGGAGTAAACAGAACTGCTGAAACCTACGGGCTCTGAATCAGGAGCTGGAAGAGCTTTGGAACATCAAAAGCTCTCCGCATACCCACCGGGACACTGCGCCCTGTGACCTAGACGAACTATTAACAGAGGAGAAGCCCGTCTCCCAGGGAATCCCCCCATTGTGAGAGAAGCTAGAGTAGTGCAGAGAAAACATAGCACTACCTTGTGAGAGAGGGGGAAAAAAGCCTGCAGTCGGAGAAAACGTAAAACATTCTACCAACAAGTACTGGAAAACAAAAGAAAGACCTCTTCCTATCAACTTGTTGCAGAAGTCACTCCTGTAGATGTCTAGGAAAAGAAATAGTAAACCAGTAATCGCCATGAATAACCAAGGCAACAAGATAGCTCAGAAAGAAAGTGAAAAATCTCCAGAAAAGGCACTTAAAGATACAGAAATATGTGACTTAAATGACAGAGAATTCAAGATTGCAGTTCTGAAAAAACTCAACGAGATACAAGAAAACACAGATAGGCAGTTAAATGAACTCAGAAACTCAATTAAAGAACAGCATGAGCATTTTACGAAAGAGATTGAAATTAAAAAAAAAAAAAACAAATAGAATTTCTGGAGATTAAGAACTCAATAGAAGAAATTAAGAATGAAATAACCAGCTTAGGTAGTACAGTTGACCAGATGGAGGAAAGAATCAGTGACATCGAAGAGAGAAACCTGGAAATGACACAGATAGAAGAAGAAAGAGACTTGAGACTTAAACGAAATGAAAGAACTCTACAAGAACTTTCAGACTCCATCAGAAAGAGCAATATAAGAATAATGGGCATACCAGAAGGGGAAGAAAGAGAGAAGGGAACAGAGAATATATTCAAACAAATTGTCGATGAGAACTTCCCAAATTTGTGGACAGAACTGGACCCTCGAATCCAAGAAGCAAATAGAACACCTAGTTACCTCAATCCCAACAGGCCTTCTCCAAGGCACATTGTATTGAAGCTGTCTAAAATCAACGACAAAGAAAGAATCCTCAAGGCAGCCAGGGAAAAGAAGGGTAACTTGCAAAGGAAAGCCCATTAGATTATCATCAGATTTTTCAGCAGAAACTCTACAAGCCAGGAGGAGTGGAACCAAATATTCAAACTATTGAAAGAGAGAAATCATGAGCCAAGAATAATATATCCAGCAAAGATATCCTTTAGATATGAAGGAGGAATAAAGACCTTTCCAGACATACAGAAGCTGAGGGAATTTTCTAATACACGACCTGCACTACAAGAAATACTAAAGGAGGCTATTCGACCACCATCAACAGGGACAATTTGTGGCAACCACAACTCAAAAAGGGGAGAGTAAAGGCCTGAACCGAATATGGGAATGGAGAAAGTAAGCGTGCTGAAGAAAATGGAATACTCTAAATATCAAACTTTCTTTTACATAAACTTAAGGGTAACCACTCAAAAAAATCCAGAACTGAAATATATACTGAAATAAAAGAAGAAACAGAGGGAAACATCATAGAATACCACCACACAGAAATAATAGACAACAACAAAAGGCAAAGAAACAATGGAGACACAGCCTTACCAGAAAACTAAAGATAGAATGACAGGAAATCCTCACATATCAATAATCACCCTAAATGTAAATGGACTGAACTCACCAATAAAAAGGCACAGAGTAGCAGATTGGATCAAAAACTAAACCCAACCATATGCTGTCTCCAAGAGACACATCTCAGCTACAAGGACAAGCATAGACTCAAAGTGAAAGGGTGGAAATTGACACTCCAAGCAAATGGTACCCAGAGAAAATCAGGTGTAGCCATAATGATATCAGATGAAACAGACTTCAAGGTGAAAAAGATAACAAGAGACAAAGATGGACATTTCATAATGGTGAAGGGACTGTACAACAAGAAGACATAACAGTCATCAATATTTATGCCCCCAATCAGGGAGCACAAATACACCAAGCAACTACTAACAGAACTAAAGGGAGAAATTGACCAAAACACAATTATACTAGGGGACTTAAATACATCATTGACAGCTATGGATAGATCATCCAAACAGAAAATAAATAACGAAATAGTAGCCCTAAATGACACATTAGATGAAATGGACATAATTGACATTTATAGAGCACTTCATCCTAAAACATCAGACTATACATTCTTTTCTAGTGTACATGGAACATTCTCAAGGATAGACCATATATTGGGACATAAAATCAGTCTCAACAAATTTAAGAAGATTGAAATCATACCATGCATATTCTCTGATCACAAGGCTTTGAAATTGGATATCAACTGTAAAAAGAAAGCGGAAAAACACAAATACATGGAGATTAAACAACATACTTTTAAAGAAGGACTGGGTCAAAGAAGAAATTAGAGGAGAGATCAAAAGATACATAGAAACAAATGACAATGAAAATACATCCTACCAAAATTTTTGGGATGCAGCGAAAGCAGTTTTAAGAGGGAAATTTATCTCATTACAGGCCTATCTCAAGAAACAAGAAAACTCCCAAATAAATAACCTCATGTTACACCTTAAAGAACTAGAAAAAGAAGAACAAGTAAAACCCAAGGTCAGCAGAAGAAAGGAAATAACAAAAATTAGAGCAGAACTAAATGAAATAGAGAACAAAAAGACAATAGAAAAATTAATGTGACAAAGAGCTGGTTCTTTGAAAAGATTAACAAAATTGACAAACCCTTGGCTAGACTTACTAAGATAAAAGAGAGAAGACACTGATTAACAAAATCAGAAACGTAAAAGGGAAGTTATCACGGACACCACAGAAATACAAAGGATCATCCAAGAATACTATGAAGGACTATATGCCACCAAATTCAACAACCTAGAAGAAATGGACAAGTTCTTAGAAACATATAGCCTTCCAAGGCTGAACCATGAAGAACTGGAAAATCTAAACAGACCGATCACCAGTAACTAAATTGAATCAGTCATCCAAAACCTTCCCAAAAGCAAAAGTCCGGGACCAGATGGCTTCACTAGTGAATTCTACCAAACCTTCAAAGAGGATCTAATACCAATTCTGCACAAACTCTTCCAAAAATTGAAGAAGAGACAGTACTCCCTAACTCATTTTATGAGGCCAACATTACCCTGATACCAAAACCTGGTAAGGACAGCACAAAAAAGAAAACTACAGACCAATATCTCTGATGAATACCGATGCAAAAATCCTAAATAAAATTCTAGCAAATCGAATACAACAATGCATTAAAAAGATTATTCATCACGACCAAGTGGGGTTCATCCCGGGGCACAAGGATGGTTCAACATACAAATCCATCAATGTGATACATCACATAAACAAAATAAAGGACAAAAATCATATGATTATATCAATTGATGCAGAAAAGCATTTGACAAGATACAACATCCATTTATGATTAAAACACTTAATAAAATGGGTATAGAAGGAAAATACCTTAACATAATAAAGGCCATATATGACAAGCCCTCTGCTAATCTCATAATTAATGGAGAAAACTGAAGCCCTTTGCTCTACGTTCAGGAACACGACAGGGATGTCCCCTATCACCTCTGCTTTTCAACATAGTGTTGGAAGTCCTTGCCAGAGCAATCAGGCAAGAGAAAGAAATAAAAGGCATCAAATTGGGAATGAAGAAGTTAAATTATCACTCTTTGCAGATGACATGATGCTATATATAGAAAACCCTAAAGACTCCACCAAAAAGCTATTAGAAACAATCAACGAATACAGTAAAGTTGCCGGCTACAAAATCAACGCACAAAAGTCCATTGCCTTCCTATATACTAACAATGAAATCTCAGAAAAAAAATACAAAAAACAATTCCTTTTGCAATTGCAGCAAAAAGAATAAAATACCTAGGAATAAACTTAACCAAGGATGTGAAAGACCTATATGCTGAAAACTATAAGACATTTTTGAAAGAAATTGAAGAAGACACAAAGAAATGGAAAGACATTCCGTGCTCATGGATTGGAAGAATCAACATAGTTAAAATGGCCATATTACCCAAAGCAATATACAGATTCAATGCAATCCCCATCAAAATCCCAATGGCATATTTTAAAGAAATAGAACAAAAAGTCATCAGATTTGTTTGGAACCACAAAAGACCCCGAATAGCCAAAGCAATCTTAAGGAAAAAGAACAATAATGGAGGTATCACACTTCCTGACTTTGGCTTGTACTACAGGGCTACAATAATCAAAACAGCATGGTATTGGCAGAAAAACAGACACATAGACCAATGGAATAGAATTGAGAACCCAGAAATAAAACCACATAAATATGGACAGATAATTTTTGACAAAGAAGCTAAAACATACAATGGAGCAAAGACAGCCTCTTCAATAAATGGTGCTGGGAGAATTGGATAGCCACGTGCAAAAGAATGAAACTGGACTGCTATTTGTCACCATGTACCAAAGTTAATTCAAAATGGATCAAAGACTTAAGCATAAGACCTGACACAATAAACTGCATAGAAGAAAACATAGGTACTAAACTTATGGACCTTGGGTTCAAAGAGCATTTTATGAACTTGACTCCAAAGGCAATGGAAGTAAAAGCTAAAATAAACGAATGGGACTATATGAAACTTAAAAGCTTCTGCACAGCAAAAGAAACCATTGACAAAATAAAGAGGCCACCAACTGAATGGGAGAAGATTTTTGCAAACAGTGCCTCCGATAAGGGGCTAGTATCCAGAATATACAAGGAACTCATGCAACTCAACAACAAAAAAACAAACAACCCAATTGGAAAATGGGCAGAGGACTTGAAGAGACATTTCTCCAAAGAGGACATACAAATGGCAAATAGACATATGAAAAAATGCTCAACATCACTAATCATCAGAGAAATGCAAATCAAAACCACAATGAGATATCACCTCACCCCAGTCAGAATGGCTATCATCAACAAGACAAATAGTAACAAATGTTGGAGAGGCTGTGGAGAAAAAGGAACCCTCATACACTGTTGGTGGGAATGCAGACTGGTACAGCCGTTATGGAAGGCAGTGTGGAGGTTCCTCAAAGAATTACGAATAGAATTGCCATATGACCCAGCAATCCCTCTCCTGGGTATCTACCCAAAAAATCTGAAAACATTTAGAGATAAAGACACGTGTGCTCCAATGTTCATTGCAGCTTTGTTTACGGTGGCCAAGACATGGACACAACCAAAATGTCCTTCGATAGATGAATGGATAAAGAAGTTGTGGTATATATACACAATGAATACTATTCGGCAGTAAGAAAAGATGATATAGGAACATTTGTGACAACATGGATGGATCTTGAGAGAGTAATGCTGAGCGAAACAAGTCAGACAGAAAAAGCAGAGAACCATGTGATTTCACTGATATGTGGTATATAAACCAAAAACAACAAAAGAACAAGACAAACAAATGGGAAAGAGAAACTCGTGGACACGGACAATAGTTTGGTGGTTGCCAGAGGGTAACGGGGGTGGGGGGTGGGGGGTGGGATATGAGGATGGGGGGGATCGAATATATGGTGATGGAAGGAGAACTGAATCTGGGTGAAGAACACACAATGGGATTTATAGATGATGTGATGCAGAATTGTACACCTGAAATCTATGTAATTTTACTGACAATTGTTACCGCAATAAATTTAATTAAAAAAAAAAAAAAGAAAGATCATGATATGGATAGAAGCCAGGATTGACATTGCTCCATGTATAAAACAAAAATTAAAAATAAAAAACTAGAAAGCTAAGAGAAGCAAAAGATATGAAGCAGAGAAGTGCAAGTATATGGAGATAAAGAAGTCAAAACTGGGACTGGCCCGGTGGCTCAGGTGGTTGGAGCTCCATGCTCCTAACTCCGAAGACTGCCAGTTCGATTCCCACATGGGCCAGTGGGCTCTCAACCACAAGGCTGCCGGTTCAACTCCTTGACTCCTGCAAGGGATGGTGGGCTGTGCCCCTTGCAATTGGCAATGGCAACTGGACCTGGACCTGAGCTGCACCCTCCACAACTAGGACTGAAAGGACAACAACTTGACTTGGGAAAAAGTCCTGGAAGTTACACACTGTTCCCCAGTAAAAAGTCCTGTTCCCCTTCTCCAATAAAATCATTTTTAAAAAAAAGAAAGAAAAGAAATCAAAACTGAGCAGAGAGGATAAAAGAGCAGATTTTGAAGCTCTAGAATTTGGATCCTTCCACTGTCCTGCTCTTTCCTGTCTGGTCCTTGCATTTTCCTGGTTTACTGTGTGCATGTATCCTTGAAATAAATGGTGAATTACCTGAGGGAATATTCTAAATCACTCTTTTTGACCTAAAAAGGATAAATTAAAATATACTGCTTTGTTTGTGGAAACTTTCACTTCTGCAAAGGATTGGTTGCAGGGGTTCATTGAACCAGAAGCACCTTGTCCTCAAGCAGCATCTTCTTAGTGGTCTGTACAAGCTGAAATCAACTGAAGCCCCCAAATTTTACCATGAAATATAAAAAAATTTAAAAAAACATTAACCTGAGAAAAATGTTTAACAGCAAGTATTACCAGTGTTCTGCCTTTGTGTTGTTGTTTTGGGAAGCAATGGATAAGGGGCATGCTAGTGCACTTCCTTTGGATATCTGATTTGATTTTAAGCAGTGTTGACTCTTAGTCAAGGCCAGCTATCATGGTTAGCTGCAGATGGATTAGTCCTAGATAATCCAAAACACTTTGTAGTGTAGTCCACTTGAATATTGGAAAATAACACAAAATAGCAATTTTGATTTGGTAGAACCAATGGAAGAAAAAAGATTATAAAGTTATTTAAAGACATATTTTCTGGGAACAGCCAACCTGGGTTTGAATCTTGGCTCCCAAATCTGCTAGATGTGGAACTTTGAACAAGTCACTATGCCTTCACTCCTTCATCTGTAAAATGGGGTCATTATAGTACCTCCCTCATGAAGTGGTTGTGAGATTTTAATGAAATGATCTATGGAGATCACTGAGCACAATGCAGTAGGCACTAAATAAATGTGAGTGCCTATTACTCTCTCGCCTTTGGGGATCTTGTTTTAGTTACTCCGGTCACTCTATTCTCAGACTCTGTACTCAGGAGTCACCTTTGAGAAAGCTTCAAATGAACAGATCTAAAGGCAAGACATACTGAGGTAAGGTGGTTGTAATGATATGGTTACATGAAGATATTTGGGGGTTAAATGAATGATTTTGAAAAACTAAAGTTCCAAGAGCTTGGTTGAAGATGAAGAAGCCATATTATGATAATGAAGATTCAAATGTCCATTCAAAGATCTGGCATCCTGTAGAAAAATACCTATTTAAAAATAAAAACTAACTAAAACAATTTTTTTCAACACCTGCAGTTCTTTTATTATTTTCACACTGGTATAGGGGCTAGGTTCCTGTAAGCTTGCTTCAATACAATTTCTTTAACTTAGCCAAGTAAAGTCCCTAGTCTGAACACCTGTAGTTGATACTATCAGTGTCCCAAATTATCCCTTAGCCACAGATTTCTGACTGCAGGTATGTGCATCTCTGTGCCAGCAGGTTTTTTATAGAGCCAAAGGGCTGCTCTGCTTCATGTGGCAGGAGGGAATGCTAGAAAGAAATACCACTGGGAGCAGCCTGCAACCAAAGACCATTGAGAGTCAGCTTCCTCACTCTTCAGATAGGATAACTCAACGGCAACTCTCTACCCCACTTGTCAGAGTTTCCCTGCAGAATTAAGTGCCAGTCACTCACAATAGTGGTTAAGTTAATAACACACCCTTATTGGCTGTCTTTCCTTCTCAGTATTACTTTCCTTCTCAGTATGTTCCCTGCACCTCTCAGATAAACTATTTGCCCTTGAACCTTTGTCGCAGGATATGTCTCTGGGGGAACCCAAATGAAGGCAACATCTCAGAAATCTTTTCCTTATTAAGCAATCTAAAGTGTCCAAGAGAAGCAGTTAAAGCTCCCAATCTGCCTTCTGCGTTGATCCCCCTGCCCTCTTCCCCATAGATTTGCCAAACTGCATAAAAGATGTCTGTCAAGGCCCTCTAGCCTAAGAACTGGGAAGCCTCCAGTGATTCTGTGATGAAAAACACCAGTGCACCTCTGCAAAGGGGCAGCCTCACTTTTTCGTGGATACTGTCCCAAGAGACAGAGCCGGAACTCAGTGGTTGCTTTTCATCTTCACTCTCCAGTACAAAGTGGCTACATCCCCTTTGCCAAGGTATCGCTTTTCCCATGGTGAGGACTGCCAGGCAATTAGGTTCTTGCTCTCTCCAACGTTCAGCAGGAGCACAGGAGTTTTATTTTTAACTGTGCAGAAAGGCATTGCCATGGTTACAAAACGAACTCCCAGAGCAATTTGATTGATTGATGATGTTGTGGTGAAGAAAGATTGACATGAAAGACAGTGGGGGAAAAAAATCACACAGCTTTATCACCTTGAGCTGAGTTTATAGATCTTGGTTATTAGACACTATAGTATGTGATATCTGTTTATCCTTATGCAAAAGGAAACAAAAGACAATCTAGGCATAACAGAGCATTCAGACACCCCACCCACCAGGCACTGATAGGGAGCACTGCCCCAAGTACATTTTACTTTCCACCTCTCCTTTCAATTAATCTTCCTCTTTGTTCTAGGGATAATAGGCGAGTATTTGAAATACCCTCTAGGTATTTTCCCTCTTGGAAAATCCAGCTTCTTTCCTTGCAGCCCAGACACAGTTCTTGCCCCCAGGGAAGGTAGGGGAGAATGCCAGTAGGGAAAAAGGAGGCTGTGTTACATAGCGGTTCCCATCAGACAGGACGGGATGGGGAAAACCCTTATGGTAGTGCAGGGAGAAAGTTCTAGAGCAGCAGTTAGCAAAGGGGTCCAGATCCTCCTGCGGGTCTTCAATATCCTTTCGGGAGAAGTCCATGATCAAAACTATTCTCATGATCCCACTAAGACATTGTTTGACTTGTTAACTAACTTTCAAACAGGTACAGTGGAGTTTTTCAGAGCCTGCACAAAATATGATATCACAACAGTGAAGAATAATCTTCTATTGGATACTTGCATAAACAGAAGCTGTCTTCTATGAAGCCAGATATATATATATATATATATATATATATATATATATATATATATATATCCAGATATAATTAGATTTGAAAAAAATATATAGAACTACTTTTCTTACTAATTTTTTGTTTTGGGAAAATATAATTATTCTCCAATTTTAAATGTTATTTATATTGATGTGTAATGATCTAATTACTGTTATTTTACAATGTACTATAAATTTTTTTAAATTTTGCTTTAATTTCTAATACAGTAGGTATCAGTAGATATAAACCACTTAAAGAAAAGCTCTTTGGGGTGCCAATAATTTCTCCAAGTATAAAGGGGCCCTACAACCAAATATTTTGAGAACTGTTCACAAGAGATAAAACTACAATAAACACATTGCTAAGCACCCTGAAAAAGGACTCAGAACTCCAGCCTCTGCTGCCCTGTGGACATAAACCCAAGATGGGCTGGGAGGAATTAAGGAATATCTTGCCTTTCTGGGTGAATCTGGGGGAGCTGGGTGCTTTTGGGAAAAGATCCACATTCATTTTGGCCATTAGTCAAAACTGTTGCTCAAAGTAAGATCAATATATATATATATTTTTTTTTTTTTTTGGTACATCTGAGTCATAGTGTTTAAATTTTGACCCCAGCTAAATGTTCTTTATTTTCTCTATGCCTTGCCTATAAAAAATCTTTCCCTTTATCATTCTTTTGCCTCCAATATAATTTATCTTCCCTTTGTTCATTCCCTCCCTTTGCCTCATCCCTCTTTTCTCTTCTAGTATTGTTTGCCCTTGTTCTCTGCCCTGGTGAGCTCGTGGTAGCCTAAACCTGCTGCACTGACCCAATAGTATTGAAAGCTGTTTTCAAGAGGTGTCACTTACTGTGGGCATACCACAGTGCCCCAGGAACTTTACACAGGTTTTATTTAATCCTTACCATAACCCTACAAGGTGGATTTATATTCGCTATTTAACTGCCACTCAGAGTAATTAGGAAATTTGCCTAAGGTCACAAAACTGGTTATGTGTCAGGGCCAGAATTTGAACCCATATCTGTCAGACTCCAAGCTCATGCCCCTTCTACTCTATCAATCAGTCTCCTCAGATACAATATTTTGCAAGTTACAGTCCGAGAGCTATTTGCATCCCAATCTTCCCTGCCCTCTCCTACTTTTCCTTATGACATATGTTTCTCCTGCACCCATACTCTTCATGAGTCAATGATGGTAGACAAATCAACCAATGGGGAAAAATGATACACAATATTGAACCTAAATTATCATCTAAGAATAAAATGCAGAATCTCCAGCAATAGAACCCCAGTTCATTTTTCTCTTTAATCGAATATTCTCCAAGAGCTAATGATGTACTGGAGGTCATGCTGAAGTCAAAGATTACCATAACTCCCAGGACTTCATTAGTTACGATTTTTAAAATTATTTTTAATTGAGCACTTGCTATGTGCCGGGCATACAACTATGTAGTTACTTTACATATATTATCTCATTAACTCTTTCAAAAACCCTACATGACAGATTTTATTAACCTCCACTTAAGGGTGACGAAACTAAACCTCTAAGTGTTTAAATACTTTCTTATGGAATCACAGATAGTAAATTCAAAATCAGGTCTATTTTATTCCAAAATTTTAGTTCTTTCCACTCGTTGTATGATTGTCTTACTGATACATTACAACCCCGTTGCTAGCATGTGACTTGGAAATATTAGATTTTGGGGTGGATATAAACCTTTTCAGATTCCATGAATGATCTCAAGCAGAAAACAGCCACATGGAATGATGCATTGGCCCAGGAATGTGTTTTCTAAATCAGAAGCAAATCAATGTATCTGCTTTTGTGTTGCATGGATTTCTTTCCTCCTTTTCAAGTCCTCCTGAGTGATGGAGGCATCGAAAATGGCATTTTGCAAGTTCGTTTTCTTGGTTCCCATCCACTTGGTTACCTACCCCCTTTTTTTGAAAAATAGTGAAATAATAGACATTGAACCATAGATTATACCAAGATGCACTTCAAAAATGAAAAGAACCTCATGCTTTTTGAATGGAGCTTTTCAAATACTGAAATATAATAGACGATGGATCTGAACTTTTCTACTTCTCCCCTGTACCTGGGGAACAAGTGACACCAGATTTCACTGAGGAAGCACCAGAGGAAAGGAGATAGAATCTCATAATCAGAATGAACTTTTCAAAGGCATGCAGCCAGCATGTATGCATTGAGGCACAAACTCCAAAACAAGTGAATGAAACGTGGTGCAGAGCAGTGAGTTTTGCATGCTATTGTCTGTGTTTAAGAAAAGATACAGGGCTGAGAGAAAATACTTGCAAAATAAGTCATAGATCTAAATGTAAAAGACAAAACTATAAAACTCCTGGAAGATAACATAAAACGAAACCTAGATGACCTTAGGTATGGCAATGACTTTTTAGATGCAATTAAAAACTTCTACTCTGCTAAAGATAATGTCAAGAGAATGAGAAAACAAACTACAGACTAGGAAAAAATATTTATAGAAGATACATCTGATAAAGTACTAATATCCAAAATATACAAAGAACTCCAAAAACTCAAAATATAAGAAAACAAAAACAAATTTTTAATGGGCCAAAGACTTTAACAAACATCTCACCAAGGAGATATACAGATTGGCAAAGAAACATAAGAAAAGATGCTACACACTGTATGTAATCAAGGAAATGCAAAGTGAAACAATAACAATGAGATTCAGCTACAGACCTGTTAGAATGGCCAAAACCTGAAAAACAGACAACACAAAATACTGGCAAAGGTGTGGAGCAACAGGAACTCTTATTCATTGCTGGTGGGAATGCAAAGTACTACAGCCACTTTGGAAGACATTTTGACAGTTTCTTAAAAACTAACCATATTCTTACCATGTGACTCCACAGTTGCACTCCTTGGAATTTACCCAGAGGAGTAGAAAATTTACATCCACACAAAAACCTGCATACAGATTATAGCAGCTTTATTCATAATTGTCAAATCTTGGAAGCAGCAAAGATGTCCTTCAGTAGATTCATGGTACATTTAGACAATGGAATCTTATTCCATTGTCTAAAAAGAAATGAGGACTAAAAAGAAACAAGCTATCAAGCCATAAAAAGACATGGAGGAAAGTTAAATGCATATTATTAAGTGAAAGAAGCCAGCCCAAAAAAGCTGCATGCTGTGTGATTTCAACTATACAACATCTGGAAAAGGCCAAACTATGGTGACAATAAAAAGATCAGTGGTTGCCAAGGGCCTGGGGGAAGGATGAACAGGATGAGCACAGATGAGTTTTAGGGCAGTGAAACTACTCTGTATGATACAGTAATGGTAGCTACAGTCATGTAACTGTGGACTTTGGGTTATTATGATGTGTCAATGTAGGTTCATCAATTCAATTATAATAATTATACCACTCTTGTTGGGGGATGTTGATAATGGATGAGACTATACCTGTGTGATTGCGGGGGATATATGGGAAGTCTCTATGCCTTCCCCTCAATTTTGCTGTGAATTTAAAACTGCTCTAAAAAATCTATTAAAAATTAATAATAAAAAACATGCAGGTCATATATATATATATATATATATATATATATATATATATATATATAGAGAGAGAGAGAGAGAGAGAGAGAGAGAGAGAGAGAGAGGTCTGTGTATATTGAATAGCCAAATAAGTAAGACTCCTAGGTTACAGCTAGTTCTTCCTCTCCCTGTAGGTGAGATTTTGAGCAGGAGTATAACCTATCTGCAAATTCTTAGAAAATAAAAAAAGTCCTCCAATAACTTCTAGTCATATAATAACCTCATTTGGGTAGATGCTTAATCCTGGGTAGCAGACAATGCTCCAGACTTTATTGGAAGTTCAAATTTCTTCCCTCTGCGAGCCAAGGCTGTAAGGGAGCAACAGGGGAGAAAAGGACATGGTCACTTATTCTATATTTACCCCCACCCCTCATCCTCCACACACTATGTGTACACCCCTCCGGAGTGGAAGAGAAGAAAGAACACTTAAGGGTGTGGATAGATCTTGACTGAGAGGTGCAGTTGCATTTTGATCTTGGTGCTCTTTGGACTCTTGTTTGTGGCGGGTTCACCAGAGACATCCCTGGTCATCTCTCATACAATCCCCTTAAGATATTGGGTACTCCCTCAAGCCAGCCACTTATTACCACCCTTCAGCCCCCTTTTCTGGCAAGCCACTGCAGAGATTCTATCATGGAGGATCCTGACACCCCTTCAGCTTACCCTCTTGAGCAGAGTCTCTAAATTTGCTCCAGGCTCTGGTTTCAAGGATGATTGGAAATAATCATCCTCTGATCCAACAAATTGGAATGCAAGCCACTTTTCTTTGCTCTGTCATCAGATCAGCTAGCCATTATGGTCTTTTGGCATTTAGGCTTTTCTAGGTGGGTTTGATACCACAGTATCCAAAACTATCATGCCCTTTCCCCAAAGTCTTCTCTTCTCTAAAGGCAATATCATTAGTTGCTTTAATCATTATTTATCACATGTGCTTCCAAGACTGTATCAGTTAGCTATTGCTGTGTAACAAAGCAAAATTTAATGATTTGAAAAACAACAATTTACTATAGCTCACATGTCTCTATGTCAACTGGGTGGCTCTACTTATCTAGGACAGGCTTAGCTGATCTCAGCTGGGCTTATATATGTATTCTCAGTCAAGTGTCAGGTCAGCTGGAGACTGGCTGATCTATGATACTCCCCTCTCATGTAAAGCAGCTGGGTGACTCTTAACACAGGAATGACTAGGCCACGTGTTTCTCAACATTTGACAGGCTAGTCTGAACTTGTTCACATGGAAGAGGCATGAGTCCAAGAGAGAGTGTGGAAAAGTACAAGGGCTCATGAAGTCTAGGCTCAGAACTATTTCACCATCATTTCTGCCACATTCTATACAGGCCAAAGAAAATCACAAGGCTTGATTCAAGGGTAGAAAAAGAGACTTCGCTTCTTGTTGAGAGGGAGTTCATGTTCAAATTGCAAAATGTGTAGAAACAGGGAGGAGGATGAAAGATTGGTGACATTTTTTTTTGCACTCAATCTACCAAACAGATAATCATCTATCCTGGTCTTTATAATAAGCTCAAGGTCATATAGATCCCACTTAGTGTTATTTCTATTAGTCTAGCCTAAGACAGACATTAACTTGTAAGAGAAGCAACCTGACGAAACAAGTTTATTTTTTTCCTTGACCCTCGTGCTGCTAAGCCACCTGAACTCATGTAGCAGATTTATTATACTCCTAGTTCAGAACATTACATATGTAGGGGAGGAAAAAGACTTTTCCTCTACCCTCTTACGTTCATTAGCTGAAGCCTGCAAATTAAACTGACAAAAGGCAGATTAACAGAAAAAAAGGCACACGTATTTTATTAATGTTATTTATTTAATTTTACATGCATGGGAGGATCACAGAAAGGAAGTGAAAACCCCAAAGAAGCTTATATATGTATAAGCTTGAAAGTTTATATATAATTTTGAAAGTTTATTTGAAAGTTTATATATAATTTTAACAAAGAGTGATAAATTGCAGAGAAGTGACTAGGCAAGGAAAGGGATTTGGGCCCCTAGGGACAGCAAATTGTGGAAAGACAAATCTGTGGGTAAAATAATGGTAGATAAGGGTTTTCTAGTAAAGTTCGTTATGCAGAATCAAGTTGGTGCCTTCTCCAGTGATAAGAGTTGTCTACAGTGATTAAAAGTGATTCAATTCTTCTTGATATGTAAGAGGGCGATCCCTTTACAAATGGAAATTTATGTTACCTTTACAAAAGGGGAAATTGATGCCCTGCTTTTAGACAAAAAGGGGGAGAACAGAGTGTTCTTTCTGTGTCTACTATTTGTTAATTGCCTTCAGCTCAAAATAACACTTATACCAAAGTGGCATTTTTGGAGGTGCCATATTCTGATCCCCTTCACAAATATCCCAGTTAAATTTCATCTTGTTCGGGTTGCCAGTTCAATTCCCACATGGGATGGTGGGCTGGGCCCCCCGCTACTAAAGATTAAAAATAGCAACTGGACTTAGAGCTGAGCTGTGCCCTCCACAACTAGATTGAAGGACAATGACTTGGAGCTGATGGGCCCTGGAGAGACACACTGTTCTCCAATATTCCCCAATTTAAAAAAATAAATGTTAATTCTAAAAAAAAAAAATATACCACATATCAGTGAAATCACATGGTTCTCTGCTTTTTCTGTCTGACTTGTTTCGCTCAGCATTATTTCATCTTTTTTGTTTAGGCCCATTTCTTCACCCCCTAGAAATCTTGGAATTTCTTTGTTGAGAAGCCTGAGAATGTAGCCCAGGCTGTTTCCTGTCAGAAAGTCCAAAGAGTCTGGATTCAAACAAATGTGAAAGCTTTTTGTCACGCCAACAGATCACTCCATACTTACAAGGCCCCTCTGACCCGATGCATCTCAAAGAGGAAGTAGAATCAAGAGCTGTGGTCTCTGTAGTTTGTGGTGGGAGAATTGTGGTTCCTGTTAGAAAGACCCTTGTTATCCAGAGCAAGCCCATCAGATCCAATATAGATGTGTGGTGTGAGTTAATCCAGTGGCCTTCTGTGGATGTAAGGCTAAAACAATTCAGGAAGCAAATGCAAGAGGAAAGAAAGGAAATCAAAGAGCAGGGACAATGAAGGGATAAATCAAAAGTAAGAATCTAGAAAAAGAAAAATTATCCAGTGGTAAAATTTATTTTTGCAAGGGGAAAAAAAGCATGTTGGAATATGAAACAGAAAAAAAGTGGGACAAATTTCTGATGCATTTCTTGCCTGCTCTTGAGAGTGCAAAAACTATTGTGTATTTGGAAGACTGCTTTAGAAGACCTTCCTAATTCCAGTCCCAGCAGGTAAAGATTTAAAGTGTAAGGCTGTCTGATCGACCAGGAATGGGCAGCACTTGGAGGCTTCTGGGGAGTCATTTCCATCTGTCTTCTAAGAAGACCAGTTACTATCACCGCAATAATGCATCCTAAATACCAGTGGTCCAGACCACACTAAACTGAAATGGCGCTTCATAGGGAGCCTTCGTAAAGACCAAAGCTGTTGGTTTGGATCTTAGGGATCTCTTTGTTGGATGAATACCAAACACAGCTTGACATCACATTGGCTCTTTTAGAAGCCATGTCTATCACTGACGCTGTATAACCTTATCTTCTGACATCCTAGGACATTTCTTCACATGTAAGCACAGCTCTCCCATACTGTATATGAACTGCGTTACTTTAAAGCTTTTCCTGAAGAGGCTTTCTGACTAGAGAAAAATGTATGCTCATGCACAGACTGAACAATTATAAAACAAAGACTATAAAGAAAGGATAAAGGAATGACAGATGAAAACCTGAAAGTTTTGGTGCTTATGTCACAGAGACAGAAAAGAATTGGATGATGGAAAATGTTGGTTATGTATTACTTTCCTGTGACTGCCATCAAAAATTACCATAAACCAGGTGACTTAACACAACGGAAGTTTATTTTCTCACAGTCCTGGGGCTTATAAGTCTGAAATCCAGTTGTCAGGCAGCTCTGTGCTCCCTCTGAGGCTGAGTAGAGTCCTTCCTGCCTCCTCTAGCTTCCAGTGGTTGCTGACAATCCTTAGCATTCCTTGGCTTATGGCAGCTTAACTCCAATCTCTGCCTCCATCTTCACATGGCCTTCTTCTTTGTGTGTCTTGTCTCTGTGTCCAAATTGCCTCCTCTTATAAGGAACTAGTCAAATTGGATTTAGGACCACCCTCGTTCATTATGTTCTCATTTTAACTTGACTACATAGGCAAAGATTTTATATTCAAATGAGATCACATTTACAGGTTCTGGATGGACATGAATTTTTGAGGAGCACTATTCAACCCAGTATGGAGTAAACAGAAATTTTTTCCAGCTTTGCTAATTAAAAATAGAATAAGAAGAAATAGGTTTGGGCTAGCCTGGTGGCTCAGGTGGTTGGAGTGTGCTCCTAATGCCGTCAATTCGATTCCCACATAGGCCAGTGAGCTTCACCCTCTATAGCTAAGATTGTGAACAATGGCTCTCCCTGGACCTGGGCTGCCGTGAGCAGCCGGAGGTTGGCATGGGCTGCCGTGTGCTGCCGCGAGCTGCTGTGTGCAGCCATGAGTGGCTGGTGGCCAGTGTGAGTGGCCGGCAGCCAGCGAGAGCTGCCCTGGGCTGTTCTGAGCGACCGATCGTCGACTGGTGACCAACTGCCTCAGCCGGGGGGCGGGGGGTGGGGGAGCGCAAGGCTCCTAATACCAACATGGGCCAGGCAGCTGTGTCCTATACAACTAGACTGAGAAACATCGGCTTGAACCGGAGTTGGGGGAAGGCAGAAAAAGAGGGGGAAAGAATTTTAAAATAAAGAAGAAATAGGTTTAAACTAGACTGTGAAAGATTGGGTATTTTAGCCAATGGCATAATGAACCCACTACACAGAGCACTTTGGGAGAAATAAGAAAAGTGAAATTCTCCTTTTGTGGCCTTCACTGGGACTATGACCCTCTTAGATAGATATGAGGGAGGCTCATATGTTGATGAGCTAAGGGGGGAAAATCTCTAACAGTCAAACCTTCACATAAAGAACCTTTAACAGAAATGTACACATGAGTACCCCTCCTGTGTTTGGCCTACGGCTAAGATGTAAAAAGCACACAGAGCATAACTTTCACTCCAACAACATAAAAAAAATCTGGATAAACTGAAAAATCATAATATTTTTTAGCCAGTTAGAGAGCAGAGGTCTCAGAGCCACCAAGGAATGTGAAATCTAAGGGAAGACAAGCCCTTCCGAGGAGACAGTATGACAACATTGGCTCACCCGGAGCTGAGCATGGGAGGGAGAGATGCCAGCCTCTGTACAAATGGGTAAGAATTCAACTAAATCTTTAATAAGTTGCTAACAGCCAAATGTGGGCTACAATGAACATACAGACCCCTTGGGAGCTGCAGCCACAAAGTGAGCTCATGCTCACTGGCAGTTTCTCCTCCATAGATTTCCACCAGGTGGCCAAAAGAAAGGTTAGGGGCAGGGTAGGAGATCAGAGAGAGGCTTTTTTTGTGGTGTAGAATTGGAAAAGGAGAGCAGGACCCCTGTGAGAACGGCACAAAGCTCCAACTGAACACTTATCGCTTGTGTAATAAAAGCAATAAGCCAGTGGAGGACTAGCAGTAAACCTGGTGCCCCCAGGACACTGATAAAAACTGACTACAGTTGGGGGAGGGGAAAAGTAAAACCCCTACTCATAGAGAAGGAGCAGGAGCATCCTGGGCCCAAAATAGTGTAAGTCTCCTGCCTCTGGGGCAGTAGCAAACACTCTTCTGCAGAATACCCACCAGAGATACAAGAGAAACTTTTGCTGTCATAACAAGGAAGAGCAAGATCCCTGGGAAAGCTCCACTACAGAGAATCAGGGGGAGAGGGCTGCCACGAAAGAGTGGACCAGGACAACCGGAAATGCTTCCTCTACCACCACCACCCACTGTGTACACATTGGGAAAACATAAGGACAGACCCTTCTCAGGAACAAGCACACAGGCTGGGCCAAAGCAGATGGTAGGATAGGAACACTGAAAAAGCTCTTCAGCAAACCAGACCCAACGCTAAATACAAGTTGCTAAAACACATATTGCTAAGTGAAAGAAGCCAATCTAGAAAGGGTACCTACTATATGATTCCAATTATATGACATTCTGGAAAACGCAAAACTGTAGAGAGGGTTAAAAAGATCAGTGGTTGCCAGGGGTCAGTAGGGCATAGAAAGAGGGATAAAGAGATAAAGCACAGGGAATTTTTAGTATGGCGAGACTATTCTGTATGATACTGGAATGGTGGATACATGTTACTATGTATTCCACAGTCAAAACTCAAAGAACTTCACAGCAGAGTGAACCATAATGCATGCAAATTTTTAAAAGATCATTTAGCAGGTTGAGAAATCCCAGAATGGAAAGTAGAGCAGACTCTCTTTTGTAGGACTGTGCAAGCTTAGGCCACTTGAATGGTGCTGATGTGCTGAGTTTGGATGACCCGTGTAGGACACAGGATGAGTCCAAGACTCTGGGCTACCAGTAGTCTACCACCAAGTCTTCTGTGTGCATGGGCCAGTTTGACAACTCTCGCCCATCTGTGTTCTCACTTCAATGCCACCTCAAGGTCATAGCAAGAGGTAGTGATAGGTATCTTTTACCTGTATGCTCCTGCAGTTGGCACCCAAGGCAGTCGTTTGCTGTCTCTGAGGTTCCACTCCATGTGTTACACAGTCCTCAGAGGGAACATGCCTATCGCCTCTGAGGCATTTTTGAGAGAGTTTCTCTACAGCACCAGTGGCCACTGATGCCCTCTCTAGTCTCCAGTCAATGTAGTGATGTCATGTTCTCCCAAGCTGATCTTAAGTTATGTTGGATGGTGGGGTGGGAGGCGGCTCCTGGGGTGAGTGAGACTACTTTTCCTCATTCCACCCCTCTCCTATCTTTCTTCCTGGGCAGTGGTGGGGTCAACATTGAAAGAAATCACATCCTAGAAATGCAGTGTTATAGCCTAAAGTGATTGAGAAAAGACTGTGTTGTTCTACATTCACTCAATAAACGTCTGAGTGGTCAATTTAACATGACCAGGAAGTAAAGTATCATTCATATTTTCCTGCGTGCTATGGGTGAGACTTGCATTTGTGGTGGTCAGCAATGAAGCACAGTAACAACCTCTGAGTCATTGTGACTCATTCACAAGCAGCATAATGATGATGCAGCTTCATAAGTAATAAGATAACCAGAATTAAATAAGTGGTATTAAGCAAATGCAGAGGCAACAAGATCAATACTATTTTAAAGCCCTGGCAAAGTAATTACAGTCTTGCTACATTTTCTTGTGATAAGAGATGTGAAATAAGCCAGAAGCATCACATTTGACAATAAAGAACACAAAAAAATCGTCCCTGGATCTGAACAGGAAGAGAGATGGTGCCTGGGCACTATGAAGACTCTTCACTCCCACTGATGTGACAATAAATAAAAACATAAGAAATTTTTTGCCCATTATCTTAAGTCTTCATCAATAAATCACTATATCTCACATGGGTTCATGAATTTGTAATGCATTTTTAAATCAAAATTTTTACATAAACAGAAGCCCCACCAAAACAAAACAAAAAAATTTGCAATGTCCCTGAGTAGTGAGAGGGGATAGGAACTTGTGCTAAAGTGGAAGTTCTGTTCATAGTTGGAGCATAGTCAATTCATCCATAGAAGAGGGCAGTCGGGGTATATGGGATATATGGACACAGACGCAATTAGGAAACATGTGGAAGTCTTCTGCTAATTTCATCTATTTTCTTAGTGACATAAAAAACAAGCTGAGAGTAAGGATTGTGAAAGAAACTTGAGAGAAGATTGAAATAGCTCACTCGGGGAGTGGGAGTGTAAGTGGATTAGGAAAATGTAATGAGATCACCAGGCAGCAGTAAAGACCCACTTGAGGTTATTGGCCATGAATTGAAAGGAGCTCCAGTCAGCATGATCATGAGCTTCTCTCCAGCTGTGCTCAGATGAACAGACACAGAATCAGCAAAGAGTTGGAATTAAACAGAGTTTTGCCAAGAGAATATGATAAAGGGAGAAAAAGAAAGGAAATTAAGAGTATATGTAAGGGAGTGATATAATTTGGACTATGGAATCTAAGTAAGGTAAGGAGTGAGGTGAGGACATGAAAGTGTTTGAAAGAATGTGAAAAGTGATAAGACTGATGGATTGTATATGCCAGTGGTGCTGAGGAAATTTTGTCATTAGGATACTAGAGGGAGTAAACTGCAAAAAAAAAAAACTGATATTGTGGATGTGGCATGGTTATGGGTAATGCTGAGGTCTGGGGCGTGACCTTGAAGTGGAGGCTGAGATAGGGTAGAGGATAAAATCGTCGGAAGAGAGTAAGTCAAGGAACTTGACTAAAGGTATTAGAATAGTCACTTATTTGGATACAGAAAAACCTCCAAACTTTACAGCAGGAGTGGCTGTATTCTTGATAGAAAGCATGACATTGAACATGCTTCAAAGAATGAAGAATAGAGGGAGATAAGCCTGGAAGATGTCTACAACTGGCGAAATAGGGATTGCAATCTGATTGACACTCAAAGCCAGGGTTCTCAGGGAGAAGACAAGGAGGTGGCAATGAAGAAGAAGGAGGACATCAAACCCATCTCTGGGCCCTGTGATAGAAAAAAAAGCAGCCACTGTGTGAGAGGGATGATGAGACAAGTAGAGAGTTAACAGAAGCAGGCTTGTGAGTTGGCAGGATGGGACAAGCAAAGAGTTAACAGGAGTGAGCTTGTGAGTTAGCAGTAAGGAGCTTAAAAATTAATGGCTTGGCTCTGAATCCCCTAGCTAGCACTGCACATGCAAGCTGACAAGCACTTCACATCCATTATAGGTAGGAACAGAACAGTTCCCAATCGCAACAGCAATCCCCTGAAAACTAACAAGCACCCATCATAGATGGGAACAGAACAGTTCCCAGGAAAAGATGATTGTAACGGCAGCCCTCCTACAAGCTGACAAGCACCCTGCATCCTGCTTAGAAAAATATAAAACTCCTTCTCATCCATGCAGCTGTGCCTATTGGGCTCTGCCCTGGCAAAACTCCCTTTGCCAGTAACTTTCAAGATCTTCCGCTGCTCTTTCTATCAGACTGCCCTGGCAAAACTCCTTTTGCCAGTTCCAAACAGAGCTCCCTCTCTCTCTTTTCAACTTTAAATAAACCTTTTCTTACCCTTGTAGAGTCTCATGAATGCTTTCATGTTCTGCAAACAACCAGTGGTTAATTCTATGCCAATACAAGGGAGGCAGAGGGGAGCCAGAGCTCAGGTGTCAAAGCAAGAAGGTGAGGGGAATTTCAGAAAAGAAGCTAGGGATACAAGGTTGATGACTAACCTTAAGTTCCAGAAGGTACAGTATAACAGGTTTGAGAATTCAGGGTTTGGGGGCAAAGAGATTAGGACAGAGAAAGGAATGCGCAGACCCTTATGGGCGTTAGAGTCCTGGGGAATGAGGGATGGCAAAGGAGACTGACATAATTGACCCCAGGATGATTCATCCTGCTGATCTCCAGGCAGGGAGAGGCCAGAAAGCTGAGAGTTGCAGGGGGAGGTAGTGGAAGGGGAGTTTGCAGAGTTCTGGGTATTCCACTTCTCTCCCGCCAATAGAGGTGAAAACGGCAAGTAGGGGAGGATGCGCCATGTAGATTTCTGGAACTCTTCATCACTCAGTGGATTGGGGACATTATACCATATTTAAATGTCTTTCTTTTTATTCATCTGATTCTATCATAAAAGCATATTCTATTTGTGATAAAATATGTTTTCTAACCCTAGAACCCTCTAATTCTTTCACGTACTGTGTGACTTTGAATTAGTCATTTTTAAAATGTGCAGACTGTCTCTATTTGTTTATTAAAAATGACAGTGGAAGATTAAAGTATTTTCTATATATACAATATAGGAGAGTACGGTATCACTCACATAGAAAAGGCTTTCACACATATGTAAATCTACATTCCAGAGTCATTACCAATTAGCCTAAAATCTAGATTTTCCCTGCTGTTACTAAAATATTTAACCCCTAAGAATGACAGTGCTCTATCTACTTTTTAAATGTTCTATTTCTTTGTATTAGCAAGATCATAGAAAACAACCAAGAGGAAGCAACTGTTTTGATTCAATCAGCTTTAAGAATGAGGCTGTCCCAAGTCTCCCAGGTATGTATTTCCAGATGCTGGAAGGAATTCATTTGTGAGAAACCAGCAAAAGCCTCCAAATTATTTTTAAAACATTATAAGCATATTACTACTAATATCAGGAGAAGCAATTCAGCCTCAGCCCCTGTTAAAACCAAAGACAGAACATTTTCTTCTCAGCTAATGGCAAGAAGATACATTGTGCTGCCCTGTCCCCTGTGAATTCCCACCAAAAGAATCCCAACAGCACTCCCATAAAATCCATCCCTGTATAATCAACAGACTATTTGACTCTCCAAATTGCAAGAAAGGCCTCTAAATGGGTCTTTTAGAGTAAAATGAGTTTCCTGAAGAAGAAATTAGAATGGCTGTTTGGAGTGTTGAACGCCTGTATTTATCCAGGGAACAGGAACTTCTTTTGGAATTACTTTCTCCTGAAATGCTCAGGCTTGCTGTTACATATATAAAAAAGGAGAAGGAGAAGGAGAAGGAGGAGGAGGAGGAGGAGGAGGAGGAGGAGGAGGAGGAGGAGGAGGAGGAGGAGGAGGAGGGAAGGAAGGAAGGAAGGAAGGAAGGAAGGAAGGAAGGAAGGAAGGAAGGAAGGAAGGAAGGAAGGAAGGAAGGAAGGAAGGAAGGAAGGAAGAAGGAAGGAAGGAGGAAAGAAATCCCTCTCAGCCCAGCACTTACAAGCCTGCTTGAGTACAGCAATGTCAGCAATGAGGCTGGGGCCTTGAGTGGCCGTCAGTGACAGGGTGACAGTCCCAGGCTGTGTGCCATCTCTAAAAAGACCAACCTGACTATCCCAATTCATAACCCAAAGCCCATTAACTAGACTCCTTGTCAGGTTAATCGCAAGGAGTTTTGCTTTATGTCTGATTTTAAAGGAAAATGTTCTGGGCCAAAAGATTATTTCCAATATTTCCTCTTTTAAGTTGTTTAAAATTCACAGACTAATGCAATCAGACAGCAGGAAAATCACTGGGGGCAGGATAGGTGTCTATCCATCTAGTGAAATTTGGGTGCTCAGTTTACTGGCCTATTAATTCTTGCCCCCATCTAGTTGGCCCGAGGTTACTTCCACAATATGTTTCTATTGCCTGTTCAGTTAAACTTAAAAGTGTCAGAGCAAGAGGGCCTCAATGCCTCCTCAGGAGCAAGAGTGACACAGGGTTTTTTTTCCTCTTTTTAAGTATTTATTATTATAAATTACCAAATAATTAACATTTTCTTTCATATATCATTGTATATATTTCTGATTATATCTTTTTAAATTTAAATTTATTATTAGTTTCAGGTATACAAAACATCATGAGTAGACATTTACACCCCTCACAAAGTGATAAACCCACGAAGTCTACTACCCATCTGACATCGTACGTAGCTATTACAATACCATTGACTATATTCCCTACACTGTACTTTATACTCTGTGACCAGATATAGATATATAGATATATTACATATATATACGTATGCATATACATATATTACATGTATATTTCATATATATTTATTTATATATATATTACACATAAATTTATATATATTACGTATATTTTATTTATATTTAATTATAGTTTTATATATATTTAAGTATAGATGATATTCAATATTATTTTATATTAGTTTCAGGTGTACAGTGCAGTGGTTAGGCATTTATATAATCTATGAATGATTCCCCCAATAAGTCCAGTGCCCATCTGACACCCTACATAGTCTTTACAACATTATTGATTGTATTTCCCATACTGTATTTCACATTCCCATGACTATTTTGTGACTACCAATTTGTACTTTCTAATCCCTTCACCTTCTCATCCATGCTTCAACCCTCATCTTATCTAGCAACCATCAATGTTTTCTCTGTATCTGAGTCTATTTCGGTTTTGTTTGCGTCCGTATTCTGTTCTTTAGAGTCCACATATAAGTGAGATCACATGGTATTTATCTTTCTCAGTTGAGTGATGCAGATCTTATCATGAAGACTTTTTTCCTTTCCTATAGTAAGAAGTTTTGCTGGCTCAACATTGATGCAGTTTTCCTAGATGTTTCCTCTTGAAGCTCAGTAAACTGTTTACCCTACCCCTGATATTTGTACTTCAAATACTTGCAGACAATTCATATCTCCACTCCTCATCCTTGTTTAGCTGAATTGTAAATATACCTAACCATTTTCATTTCTTAATCTCCTTGACCCCTACCTTGCCCATGTATGTACAATAAATCACCAGTTGTGGCTTTTACTGAATTTCCTGTTATTTTGCAACAGTTTCCTAGAATTTGATAAAGTGTAGCTGTATTGGTTTGCTCTTGCTGTGTAACAAGTAACCACAATATCTTACTGTTTCACATTAACCACTTATTTAATTTATATACCTGTAGATTGTCTGGGAGTCAGCTGATCTAGGCTGGTCTCAATGAGGGTGGTTTGACCTGAATGATTCAGCTTGACTGGCTCTGCTCTACATCTGTTTGTCCTCCTTCTAGGCACAGAGGGCTAACTCAGACATGTTCTCCTCATAGCCATAGCAGAATACAAAAAAAAAGTGGGGGGGAATACAGGGGGCCTCTTAAAAACAAGAAACTGATACCCTATCACTTTCACCTATATTTATTCATTTATTTATTTATTTACTTTATAAGTTACAGTTGACACTCTACCTTTTTCTCTTGATCAAAGCAAATCACATGATCCTACCCCAAGTCAAGAGACAAGGAAATACATTCCATCCCTCTAGTAGAGGAACTACAAAGTCACATGGCAAATGGCATGGATACAGGAAATGGTGAAGAACTGGGGCAGTACTTGTATGCCATCTACCACAGTGGCCAATGCATCTGAGCCATCACACAAGCTTTAGTCTAAGATCTGGTATTTTTCATTGACCCCTTTAAGTACCACCAAATATTAAATGGGCCTGTTTAGGAGGGAAGACGTAAGCCCCTCCAGAACCAGATCAGGATGATTTTTGGAGCACTGAAAAATACACACTGTCATTCCAAACTCAGATGATGAAATACTAATAATAATAAAGACAGTTTTGTTGATCATCTACTGTGTTCTAGGCCATTTATAACTAGTCTTGGATTGATGGGCTTACCACAAACCTGCAAGGTGTTATTATCATCACTTTCAAAGGAGAAATTGGCTCTAAAAGATCAAGGAATTTTTCCAATACTTATTACATGGTTTTGAAATGGAAAATGTGAGTTTTAAACTCATATTAGTCCTAATCCCAATATTTATATTCTATCCAATACCTCCCATTAGATAAGGTTTAAAAATTTTCTTACACCCTATAATACAGACAGACAGACACCATGTAATGATGTGAGGCAAAAATCTCCAAGAGATGTAGTTGAATGAAAAAAGCAAGATTCAGAATAGGTTACATAATATACATCTTTGGGGGGTTAAAAAAAAGCGCAGGAGGTTAGTGTTGGTAGGAAGAAAATAAAACTATGTGTTTTTATTTGCTTATCTATGTATGAATAAACTCTAGAACAATACACAAGAAACTAAGAACAGTGGTTCCCTACGAGGAAGTAGAATGAAGACAAGGAGGGGAGGGAGAATTTCATGGTAAATCTATTGATACTTTCTGATTTTTTGAACAATGTGATGTTAGAGCTATTTATAAAATTAAATTTAAATATAAATAAACATTGGGCCAGGCTAGAGTGGATAATGTGACAAAAAGATGAGATAGGTCTTTAAGGAGTTTAGTGTAACCATCTACAAAGTTCCATTAAAAGGGCAGAAGATTAGTTGGGCATTTAGAGATCCAAATGGCCCTCTATTCGCTAAGACAACAAGAAAAGGTATTGCATAGACAATGCCATCTAGTACAGTGCTACCGGACAGTGACCTTGTGCTATTAGTGAGAGAATCGATGCCATCCTTCCGTGCTAGCAGATGTCGACCAGACTTGGCTATACGTATTTTGCTCCAATTGTACAGCGACTTGATTTGATTTGCTGCCTTGAATCCCTTTGCATCAGACTGGGACAGATTCTCAGTTCTCTTCCACCCTCCTATGGGATTCATTTTGCTGAGTGTCCCTGCTTGAATTTTCATTAAACTTTTATTGTCTATCAGTTCCTCTTATTTATAGCTCCCTGTTACCAATTCATTTGAAGTATATCTCTTGAATCAATGATTGTTTTTAATATTTACAGGTCATTGTTAAACATTTATTTAGTGTGGAATTTGATTATAAAATAAAGTGGACATTTCTAATTCAATATGGTGTGCTTGTGTGTGTGCGTATGTGTTTTCATTTCAGAGTGGTCAGATCAGGAGTTTATATCCACAACAATTTCATAATTAAGGAGATTATACTCACAACTCTGTTTCTTTTGCTGTCAAGTAAGAAACACCCTGATACTTACTGTTGGTAAGTTCATCCCTTAAGACTTAGATCAGGGATGATCTCCCTCTCACAGCCTGTCTGGAATCCTCACGTGTTCATTCTTTATAATCCCATGATAGTTCCTGGCAGATTATATTTTCCAAAGATGGTTGCAACAGCATCTCCCATCCATATGTTATTCTTCAATAACTTTGACATTTCTTCTATTAAGAGAGGATTTATATGACCTCTCCCTGAATCTGACAAGGTTTGGGACTAGAACAGAAGAAATGTTATGTGACTTGCCTTTTCAGAATTCCTGACCCACATAACAAAGTGTTTGTTGTTTTATGCCACTAAGTTTGGGGTGGTTTGTAGTCCAGCAATAGTATCTGAAATAGATTTTTATACCTGGAAGTGGCGTGCTGCTACAATGAAACGTAAAACACATAGTATTGACTTTGGGACTGGTTTGTTGATGGAAATCTATAAAGCTTTGAGGAAGTCATTGGTGAGAACGTAAAGGAAGCTTTAAAAAATGTTATTGCAAGACGGAGTCCCTTCTTATGTAGAGGCAGGAAGTTTAGTAACACTCACTTGCAGTAATGTGGACAATGGGAAATATACTTACAGAACTCAGTGATCTTGGTTAGAGGATTTCTAGTCAGAATATTGAAAATGGCACCTGGATTCTTCTTGCTTCCAATGACAAAATGTGCCAAATAAGTTTAGAAATGAAACATTAAATATAAAGGAGCCAGGACTTACTAGATTCAAATATAAAACTGTTTTTCATTCCCAACCTCTCCAAGCAGCAAATAATACTTAAAATAAGAAATGACTTCAGGCCAAAGATCAAATCTAGCATGGGACTCTAAGATTCTTTGTTAAAACCTCATAAAATATGAGGCCTTCTTAGTAGGCAATAGGCCTTTTAAGAATCATAAGTGTGTTCTTCACAGATTCTCTCTTTAAACAATATGGCTCCTAAGAACCACAAGGACATTGTCCCACAGTAGTCTCCAAGGGAGCCCAAGAGAGAGGGCTTATCTCAAAGAGTTTCATCAGTATGACTTTTGCCTAATGAAATAAATAAATGCACAGCAAGTTTTTTTAAAGAATTGTATCATATTTGAGTTCAAAGGACGGAGACAGGAGGCATTTGACCTTTGAACTATGATGGACAGGAAATCAGCTGAGAAAACCCCTCAGTGACAAATACCAGCAGTTTCTTATAGAAAAGGAAGGATAATTCATAGGGTGGAATCAAGAGCCAAGAGAACAATCCCCAAGCTGTAGGCCTGAGCCCTACTCAAGGAACTGATAACATGTGCCCAGATCAACTTCAAAATTGCCATAGGACCAGTAACTGCTCTGTGCTACTCATGTTCCCCTTTTCAAATGGCAGTGCTGCAATAGTTATCGAATGCCTATCCCACGAATGTATATTGGATGGAGAAGGAAAGAGGTGGATAACTTATCTCTTCAGTTCACTGGTCTTTAGAGAAACTTCACCAGAAAAGCTGCACAAAAAGAGCTTCATCCACAATGGATCTGATTTAAATCATGAGATCCTGGACTGCAAGCTAACGCCACACTGAGATGAGACTTGGGGGTCTTGGAGAAGGAAATGAGTGTGTTTTGCATGTGAATTATTGTGGCCAGAGGGTGGGTGTGGAGACTGTATTTTACAGTCCTACATGTTCTTACAATATGACTTTGACACTCCTCCCATTGAGAATGCTGGTTATGTTCCCTCCCCTTGAATCTGGGGTGGGAGTTGCTTGTAAATGAAAACATGTGACTTTCAAAGCTAGGTTATAAAAAGCTATGCAGCTGCTGCCTGGTTCTTTTTAGGATACTTGTTCTTGAAACCTAGATACCATGCTGTAAGGAGAGGTCACAAACATGTAGGTGTTTTGGCTAATAGCCCCAAGCTGAGGTTCTAGCCAATAACCAGTATCAACCATGGGATATGTGAGTAAGTTAGCCTTCCAGCCCCCAGCTATTGAGTCTTTGTAGCCTTTCAGTCTACCCAGCTGAAGCCCAGATACCATGGAGCAGAGGTAAGCTATTGCTGCTTTGCCCTTTTATGGATTTATGACCCACAAAAGTCCATGGAACATGGTTGTTGTTTTATATCACTAAGATTGAGGTGGTATGTTACACAGAAATAAAATTGGAACACCTATGAAGTCACTGCCAAGTACAGTAATCAAGCCTTAGACTCTGGAGATACACTTAGATTTCAGTCCCAGATTCATCCTTTACCAGCTGGTATCTGTGGGCAAATCCCTCCATAATTATTACTGCCTCATGGTTGGTTATAAGAATTTAATGGGATAACAAAAAAGTATAATGTAAAGTTAGTGATACATAGTAACACTCACTGTCGTGCGGGAGACCCTGCTCGCTGCGCCATTTGTTGTGCAGAGCGGCCTGCGGGGTCTCTGCTCCCACTCCCCACACAAGAACGCAGGATATGGTGAGGCCAAAAAGGAACACCGACGGAGCCATAGGTAGGGGAGTCATACCACTGTGGTCTCACTGGAGGCTGGGCCCACCGGACGCACGACCTGCCGTCAGCCTTTCCGCCAACCGACCAACGACTCTCCTCCACTCTCCTCAGCTCTGTTCCTCTACTCTCTTCCGCTCTCCTCGGCTCTCCTCGGCTCCTCGGCAATCCTCGGCAATCCTCGGCTCTCCTCCGTAGCTGCAGCAGTTATACCAGTGGCCAATCGGCTAACCGGCCACAGCCGACGGCCAATCAGCCACAGCCGATGGCCATCCACTACCCGAGCCAGCACCTTTCCACGTGAGGCCAAGAGCCTGTAAACTACTTTCTGGGGCTCTGTCCCCACACTCACTCACTGTCTGTCAGCTGTGATTATTCCTCATTCATGTCTTTATCACTGCATTTAGTGTTGAAATTATCCATTTCTCATCTGTCTCTCCCATTAGGCCATAAGTTCCTTGAGACCAGGAACTATATCTTGTACATCCATGTAGTTTAGTGCCTAGCTCAGTTTGCTTAGTAAACTATTTTAAATCTCAAATAATAGAATGCATCCAAAAGTATTTTGTAAGTGGTAAAGTGTATACTTACAGAAGTATACACGATAATTATGTCTAATTAATTCCAGTTTCAATTCATATCTGCAGAGCACTTAATATGCGATCAAGCATTTTCCCACATATTGTTGTAGTGCGGGGTGGCCTGCAGAGTCTCTGCTCCCGCTCCCCACATAAGAACGCAGGATGTGGCTAGGCCAAAAAAGGACACCCACGGAGCCATAGATAGGGGAGTCATAGTACTATAGTCTCACTGGAGGCTGGATTCAAACGACATGCAACCTGCTGTCCACTTTTCTGCCTGCCAACCAACTGACTCCCCTTCCCCAGTGCAGCCACGGCAGTTATATCAGTGGCCAATTGGCTAACCGGCTACAGCTGATGGCCAACTAGCCACAGCCAACGGCCATCTACTACCCAAGCCAGCACCCCTCCATGTGAGGCCGAGAGCCTGGAAACTGCTCTCTGGGGCTTTGTCCCCACAATTGTCAAAAGTCATCTTAGCAACTGTCGTGTGGGACAGCCTGCGGGGTCTCTGCTCCCACTCCCCACATAAGAACGCAGGATATGGTGAGGCCAAAAAAGAACACCCACGGAGCCATAGGTAGTGGAGTCATACCACTGTGGTCTCACTGGAGGCTGAGTTCACACGACGTGTGACCTGTTGTCCTCTTTGCTGCCAACCGACCAACTCTCCTCGACTCTCTTCGACTCCCCAACATAGCCGCGGCAGTTATATTAGTGGCCAATGGCTCACTGGTTACAGCTGATGGCCAACTAGCCACAGCTGATGGCCATCCAATCACAGTTGATGGCCATTTACTACCTGAGCCAGCACCTTTCTGTGTGAGGCCGAGAGCCTGGAAACTGCACTCCTGGCTCTGTCCCCACAGCAACATAATAAAATGTTGTTTTCATTTCACAAGTGAAGAAACTGAGACTCAAGAACATTAAGAACGAGCTCAATATCACCAATAGGAGCCCGAATTGATCCAGGCTGATGCCACACCCACAGCACTTCCTCCAGCACCACAGCTAACATTGATGACTTCTCTCGTCTTCCTCATTCAGCATCTTGCCGTCCAAATTTCCCCATTATGGACAAATTTCCATCCTTTGAAATTATCAAAAATCATATGGAGATCACACAAGTAAATAAAAAGGATATCTATTTTCTTCCTCCAAAACCAGATGTGACAACATAGCAGTAAGACTGGTTTTCTTGTGAGCTCTAGAAACTCTTCCAAAACAAAAGAACAATATTATTAAGAATTTTGGATTAAATGCCCAAAGATGAAGAGACACTTATTTCAATGTATTACTTTAAAGTACAGCCTCATATTTTCATTCTTCTAACTGTTCCCTGTAATTATTATATGTGGCCAAAAGAGAATGTGAAGCTCTAGACAGATATTTTAGAATATATACCAGCAGCTTCAAAGAAAGGTGGAAGGCATTGAGGAAAAGGCAAGAAAAATACTTTAACAACCTGTTGACTCATTTCATATTCAATGAATGGTCCTGTTACTCCCTTAAGTGGTAGTTTCTCCCATCAAGAAAAGGATATTCAAAATATATTCTAAATTGCATTTTGTGGAGGAGGGAAGAGAGGGAGACGTCAAACAATTTAAGCAAGGCTTTTTTCACACTGTTTCAATCTTGAAAACTATTTATATAAAAGAAAGCCTAAATATTTTTTTCAATACTTTGAAGAAAAATATTATGACTAAGTATGAAAAGGTTGGATTTTGAGCTCCAAAACAAACAATCCCTATTACAGCTATTGGAAATCTGAAAATGCAACAACAAAAAAAAATTATGAAACCAATGAAAGAAAAAAAAAACACACCAAAAACATCAAAATGAAAAAGCAATCCTTTCTCTCAGGAAGCGAGTTTTAACGAGAAATTTTCTGCTCATAAATTATTAGCCTCTAGATGATTCTGAGAGGCTAGAAATATTTTTTAATAGAATTTACTCATTCAGCGGTTCACTCAACAAATATTTAGAGAGTAGATGCTGGTGGCAGGTACAACCTTGGTTTCTGAGAATGCAATGATGCGTCCTAGAAAACAGCACGTCTGTCCTCAGAGAATTTACAGACTAAACGTAAGACAAACTTAGCAGTAAGTGCTAAATGTGAGGGGAGCTATGAGAGAAAAGTAAGGTGATAGGGCACCATATAGCAGGAGGATGTCCTCTAGTCTGTGCAAGGATCTGGATGGCTTCTCCAAAATATGACATTTGAACTCAAATTAAAAGGATGGCGTATTAGTTCCCAGGGGCTATCATAACAAAACACCACAAACCAGATGGCTTAAAACAACAGAAATTTATTATCTCACAGTTCTAGAGGCTTGAAGTCCAAAATTAAGGTGTCAGCAGGGCCGTGCTCCCTATGATACTCCAAGTAGAATCTTTCCTTGCCTCTTCCTAGCTTCTAGTGCTGGCCATCAATCCTTAGCCTTCCTTGGCATTCAGCTACATCACTCCAATACCCACCTCTATTGTCACATGTATTCTCCCTGTGTGTCTCTCAAGACCTCCTTATGCGGACCCCACTATATATATATTTGACCAAGGACCCACCCCACTCCAGTTTGACCTCATCTCAACTAATTACATTTGCAATGACTATTTCCAAATAAGGTCACATTCTCACATACTGGATGTCAAGACTTCAACATATCTCTTTTTTTTTTTTTTTAAGATTTTATTGGGAAAGGGGAACAGGATTTTATTGGGAACAGTGTGTACTTCTGGGACTTTTCCAAGTCAAGTTGTTGTCCTTTCAATCTTAGTTGTGGAGGGCACAGTTCAGCTCCAGGCCCTGTTGCCGTTGTTAGTTGCAGGGGGCGCAGCCCACCATCCCTTGCGGGAGTCGAGGAGTCGAATCGGCAACCTTGTGGTTGAGAGCCCATGCTCCAACCAACTGAGCCATCTGGGAGCTGAGTGGTAGCTCATTGACTTCATTCTAGTTGCGGAGGGCACAGCTCACTGACCCATGTGGGAATCGAACCGGCAGCCCCGTAGCCCAGAGCTTGTGCTCTAACCAACTGAGTCACCCATCCGCCCCTCAACATATCTTTTGGGGGGACACAATTCAACCCATAACAGATGGTTAGAGGTTAACTACCGTGTTTCCCCAAAAATAAGACCTAGCCGGACCATCAGCTCTAATGCATCTTTTGGGGCAAAAATTAATATAAGACCCAGTCTTATTTTAATATAATATAAGACCAGGTATAATACCATATCATATCATATGATACCAGGTCTAATATAATATAATATAATATAATACCAGGTCTTATATTAATTTTTGCTCCAAAAGACACATTAGAGCGGGTGGTCCGGTTAGGTCTTATTTTCAGGGAAACACGGTAAGAAAAGACAAGTGAGGCAAAGAGAAGGGCTAATCAAAGGTCCTAGCACATTGGAGGAACAGAAAGAAGGCAGGGTGACTGATTATGCCAACTGCACTTCTCAGCCTGTCCTTGTGTTCTGATCTTTTCTCACTGCAGCTTATCAAAACTGATGATAGTTACCTTGGTCAGAATCAAGAGAGCAAGCTATGAACCTAACATTTCTCTGACTAGGTTTCTGAGATCCTCAGGGAAAAAAAAAAAAAAAAAAAAAAAAATCCCTAAAGGTATAACACAGGGGTTTTCTGGACAATATTTTTCTCAGTTTCATTGACTGGAACCTCATTTAAAATAGTTTTCCCTTCACTCTTTCAGGTCTTAGGGGATTTCACATGTGGTTTAAAGTCTCAGAATAATTTACTAAAGCAAGTCTCATTAAAAACAAAACAAAGAAAAACACCTGGATGGTCTCTTTCATGGCGCAAAACAAGCTGGTTCCCAGCAGGCTATATCTGAATGAACAGATCTGCCCTTGATTTTAAGACCAGCCCACATCCTGATGCTGTGGTCATTCACTTCTTTGAATCCAGATCAACTCCAAAACCAACTGTAAGACCACAAATCAAGATGCAAATGCCTGGTTAGGCAATTCCCGTAAACCTATCATCTGCTTACAGCATTTGTAGTTGCAACAGATGCCCAAGGGTAGGGAAATTAGATAGTTTGTCCTGGACTAATGAACAGTGCTGGAGTGTCAAAGAAATAATGGGTCACAGAGTACTTAGAAGCTAGATCCTGTTCCTGGTTTTTGTCCCTGGGAAAAGTGAGTGAGTGCCTGTGAGTGTAAGCATTTCGTTGTTATCCAGACCACAGTTGACTTTGGAACAGTTTCTTCTAAAAAGTTACATGGGACACTAAGAACATCGTGTATTTTCAGGTCAGCTTTTCCTGGAATATTCAATACTAGTAGTTAGAAATCCATCATGTAACATATTTGTCTCCCATTCACAAACTTTATTCAACTTCCAGGAGCTCAGGCACAAAAGTACTACTAAGGCCTGTTGTTGACACGAAATCCAAAACTGAATTCCTTCTGTGTCAGCTTATTGTACTTCAAAGCTCTGAGAGTGAGACTAGCTCATGTAAAACTTAGAGTCATAAGTATGGTGTTTATTTCCCCTAGAATCTTCTCTTATCCTATTCACATCATTTGTGGAAGAGGCAAAAAGACACTCCCAGGTCCTTGCATTCCAAACCAGGAGGTTCTCTAGAACTTTCCCTCACTAATTAAGAACGAGGTAGGAAACAGCTACCAGGTAAAGGAGCTAAGTAAGAGACAAAGGTGGTATTCTGAAAAAATTCCTGCAATCAGGAGATGTAGTTTTCATCATGACCCTGCTGACCAGGTACTGTTTGACTGTGAGCAAATGACCTGATTTGTTTGTGACTCAATTCACCTTTCTTTAATTGGGTATTACATGTGCCCTGTGTAATTCACAGGGTTATTAAAAGCATTAAACAGGTTAATTATGGGAAAACACTTTGAAAATGGGAAAGGGTCAGGCATATTAAAGGTCCGGTTATTGGTTCCTTTGTCTCCAAGCATCTCTCTGAAACCAGTTCCTCCCTCCTCACTGTCACCATCAGTCTTTGCCCCTCAGTTGCCCTGCAGACACACAGAGGCCGGTCAGTGAGGATGAGCATTCCTGTGGGTCTCCACAGGCTTCCTCCTGCTCCCACACTCCTACTCTTCCACCATCAGGTCTTCTTACCCACAGCTGACTATTTTAGCCCACTGGTTGTTAACCCTGGCTGCACATTAGAATTACAGAGGTCATTTTTTGGATTATCAGTGCCTGGGCCCTAGCCCCAAAACTTTGACTTACTTGCTCTGGGCTATCAGTTTTTCATAGTTAGGGTTATAAGCACTCCTGGTGGTTCTAATGGGCAGCCATGGTATTTCTTTAAATTACTATTTTAGAAGCTCACAAACTAAAATCACAATAATAATAAATATTTATTCGGCACTTACAATGTGCCAAGCACTGTGATAGGTATTTAAATGCACCATCTCGTTCGATCCTCACAACCACTCGCTGATTTAAGTACTTTTACTGTCTCCCTTTGCAGAAAGAAACTGGAGCTCATCGAGCTTACTTACTGCCTTACTCCCCGGCCCACAGCTACTAAGTGATCGGGACAGGATTTTGCCTCTGCTCTGCCTGACTCCAGAACCCGGGCTAGGCTATCCACCAGGACCCTATACTGCCCTCCACTGAAGCCACATACAGTAGTACCTCGGTTTTCAAAACTCTCCATTGACAAACATTTTGGTTTACAAACACTGTAAACCCAGAAGTAAATGCTTCGGTTTTCAAAAGTGTCTCGGAAGTCGAACATGTCACACGGCTTCCGCTGAGATCCTGAGGCCTAGCTGTCGGCTGTTTTCCAACGTTTCAGAACTCCAACGGTCTTCCAGAACGGATTACTTTCGAAAACCAAGATACCACTGTAATTGGTAAATGAGCTTGGAGGAACACTGAAAAATCTGATCGTAATTGGGGAAAATAGAGACGGTGAAGAAATTTGTCATACCAAGTGAATCTTAAAACTCAAAAGCAGTCTAATGCAGCACGATTAGAGCATTTTTCTTTCTCATATTTCAAATATGGTTGACCTGGAATATATTAAAATTGTGGGTTTAATTTAACTTAATATTGTACTTCATAAAGCAGTTATTATCTCATTATCAGATTTCATAGTCCAAGAAAAAGTATCAATGATGAAGTTTAGGGGAGGAAAAGGGCTTGGGTGGGGGGTCTCCAAATCTTTCCCAATTAAGAGGACATCTCTTTCTTTCTCTCTCCCCTACCTCGCTACAAGCCATAGCAATATGTAATGTGAAATAAGCTTAGACCATCCACAAGCTGTAGGCTCTCTTTGTTCTGGTTTGCTTAGAACAAAGCTTGTTCTTCTGAAAATATTGTAGTTTTGCAGTTTTCTAATTGTGCTCACAGAGCCCTAGGGGTTGTGAAGGTCCTTCTGGGTTGGGGGAGAGGCAACTTGGAGGAACGGAAGCAAGGCTGAGCTGGGGGTCCTGGAGGCTCTCCATCACCACTTTACCAGAGAAAATCAACTCTTACTTCCTTGGCCCACATAAGCATAGGTTTGAAGAAAGGGCTGTTGCCCTGTTGAAAACAAAGTTTTAAAACCACTGTTCTAGTTAATAAATTGTGATTCAGACCCCACCTGAATTACCAGTTCTCAAAGAATTGGATCACGACTAAAGGTACTTCATCCTAAACCTGTACTGAGCCAATTTGGATGACTGAGGAACTACTCCAAGATCTTATTGTGAAAGTGGTGGTTCGTAAAATGTTCTGGTTAATAGAATGATGATAGCAACATTTGCCATTCTTGGCTCTCCCAGTACATTATATGTACACATAATAAATCCTCCAAATTGCTCTTAATAGAAACTGAAGTGCTGCTTAGAGCGCAGTTTGAAAGCCCGAGGAAGGCTCAGCATGTCTCCTGCGCTCAGAAGCCTTCCTGTCCCCTGCATGTGGAGCGGCAGCTGATGACCAACCGGGAACAGCAGCAGCAGCAGCAGAGGTTGCTATTTCAAAGTAGGCAGCACTATTTTGCCAAATGGCATTGCACAATTTTTTTCCTGATGTTTAAAGTGGGTGTTTTATTGGTATTTTGTAAATAACATTTGTGTCATTTTCTGCTTCTAAAAGTAATATTTTGAAAGGTAACTGACTTCAGACTGCTTCTGTTTGCTGCTCAGATCTCTGAGTCCAAGAATGACAAAACCTACCTTCTTATTAAAAATGGAGAGAAGGAACAGCTATAGGGAGGAAACATAAATTACTGTCAATGAATTAACCTGCAGAGAAAAAAAAATTTTGTTTGGAAGGGTGAGATTAAGCTGTATATACGTCACAAATATTTTCACTTCAGGAAAAACTTCTGAAGAACATTACTTTTATGGCTGCATGCTATCATGTGTTATACAGGCACACTGTACTTTGTTTAGTCATTCTCCTATTGATGACCTTTAATATGATTTCCATTTTTGAGTTATAAATAACATTGTAGTGAACATCTCTAAGCATAAAGTATGCATAAGTAACAATAAGGAGCAGCGGTATCACTTTTCACACTGTATTAATGACATAACCTTGCCTGGACTCCCCCTTCCCTTAGCTATTCCATGTTCTTTTATTGTTTGTGACCTTTCTTTACTTGGTGCCTTAAGCAGTTTCTAAATATGCCTCTGGGCCTCTGTCCTATTATATTTTCAAAGATTCTTCCCGGGATTCTATTTTCATTCAGCCGTGTCAGGTGTCCTGGCCACTAGATTTGAGCTCTTAATCAGGAACAGGCTCTTGGTGCTGATGCAATCGCTTATCACCTTACATCCTATTACACCTTACAAGCAATTCCCCAGGATCTTTCAGTACATAACTTGGATCTTACATTCTCCTCTTCTTCTAATACCCCCGAGTTTTCAAAGCATACATTAAAATAGGTAGAAAACGGGTTTTATAACACAAACCTGCCCTTTCTGAACTCTCTTTCCGTGGGAAATCCCTTATGCTTAGAGAAAAAGTATGGCTTTGTATAATTCTTTTAGATCAGTTTCACTGGGGAACTTGGCAGAGTTGCTGAAATTTGCACTCATTAGCATCCGAGTTGCAGTTAAACACCTTTCTATATTCTGTGCTTGAGCAAAATAGGCCCACGGATCTATACTAGACATTTCCCTGTGGCTAAATTAAATTAAGCCAAATTTTAAAGTCTTTGGAAACACAAAGAGGTTTCAAATACATCCAAGTGTCTTCATTTCTTAATGATTTCACACTTTACTTTGGCACTTTCATGCTCTAAAAAAAATCACTTTGGGGGTTGTTCCTTTGTCTGTTTCAAAACTCTGATGTAAGTGTTGGCAGCCGTTGGAAAGCTCCCAGGCAGGGGCAGGAGGTAGGGCATAGCAGCCCCCAAAACTGTATGGCTGCCACAATTCCCACCACAGCTTCCCCATCCCATTTCACCTCTATTAAAACATGGGGTTTACTAAATGCAGGGTCAGGAACAGTGGTCCAGCGTGGACCCCAACAAACACCCTAAGCCTGGCATTCAATGAAGAGAGTTCTAAACAAAATTAGTATTTCTCCGCTCTGCTATGGAGACTGCATAAAGAGTCTTCCCCACACATAAATATATCTGATAAAATTACACAAATCATCTTACCGGCAGAAACTGGGGAAATTTAAAATGCAGACTTTCTCTTCCTGCTATAAACTCGGCAGCATCCATTTTAATGAGAAAATGAAACTGATCAGAGCTGAAAGGCAGCACAAATGTACCTGGATGACCATGGCAGTTGTTGACATGTGGAAATACTTCAGTATCAATTGGTAACTAACCATGTTTCCTTCATGCCCACCCCTGATATCAGGCTCCTCCCTAGGGACTCCCCACCTCCCCCGGATCCAGCAATTAAAGAGTTAACCTGGCAAACAGGTACCTCCAGAACCTAATCCAGTGTTGCTGGGCCAGCATGATCTCTCATCAATTCATGATCTAATTCAGGTGTAATAACTATTTGAATATCATTCTTGAACCAGACTAATGTGTCAGGGGACCTCAAAATTCATAAAACATATGTTTACCATAGTTTTAGTGAAATGTTGTGATGTTATTCTCATCTTCAACTATTCAACAAATATTTATTAGACACCTGCTCAGTGATGAGCAGGGCACAGTCCTGTCTCCAGGAAGCTCATAATCTATGACAAAGATACATAACTAAATAAATAATTCCAGTACTGTGTTACAAAGGCTAATGTGGCAGGTAGAGTGGACTGTGAGAGCTCAGAGACAAGAGCTTAGGCACGTTTACAGGAGGAGGTGATGGTGAAGATGAAACTTCAAGGGTAAATCTACAGATTAGCCAGGTTAATGGGGATGGGGTGAGTGTAGCATTGTGGATGAAGTAAGTTGACTAAAGAGCTCCTAGGCCCTACAGAAGGGCCTAGAAGCCAAAGAGAAACAGGGAAATTCAGGGATTCACAAGTAGTTCATTGGGGGGAGGGGGGGGCGGTTAAAGGGAAGTGATAAGAAATGAAGCTGTAGAGTTAAGCCAAAGAATAATTTGCTTTTCACATCTCACAATGGCATTGAAGCTGAGGATGAATTGTAGTTGGCTATTCAAACTTGCCAAGGTTCTGCTGACTACTTTATTCCCAAGACTGCTCTGGAAGTCTACGAAGATCCCCCTGCACTCTAACCCCACCAGCTATGAACAAGAAGGTGCAGCTCCCCGGAGAGAGGGGGTGCTCACTAGGTTTCCTCCAGGCTGATGGAACCTACATGGTGCCTGGCACTCAGTGAATATCTGCTGAGTGAACAAATGAATGAGGAATTAGTTACAATGACAGTGTTTGAGATGGAGCTTTCAAAAAGTGCTTCGTAAGTGCTTGACTGAGTGGTCATGACAATTCAACAATCATTGCTTGCATTTAAGAGTGATACTTTTAATATTCACATTTTAAAGGGAAAAATCAACATCTTGTTAATGGTCTCCATCGCAAAACTGTTCTCATTCATTGTTTCTCAGAGCCTGGAATATGTGATGAATTTTGAAGGTTTTTTTGAGGAAAGAAAGGGGATTCATGAAGGCTTCGCTACCATTTCTCATTTTCCCTCACCTACTGCTTCTTGCTTCCCAACCCCATTGGCTCTCTTTCCTTTTTCTACTTAAGTGGCTGGTGTCTTAGGATTACCAATTCATCCCAGTTTTTCCTAGACTTTTGTTGCTTTAGCACTGAAAATCCCACATCCTTGGATACCCTTTACCCCAACCCACTTGCAGGCAAACTGGGACAGTTTGTCATCTTTCTGGTGAAGAGCTTCTTTTCAGGTTGAGGACATTCCAAAGACAATGGTACAGTTCAATCACTTTGGTGACAGGGAATCATTAGAGAGGGAGGCTTTCCAAAGCCCTGATCTGAGTACAGCAGGAAGAGCATAAATTTGCCTGGTGAGCAAGGGCATCTTAGATGGAACAGCATATGCAAAGCCATGGAATTTATTCCATCTGAATGAAATAGAGGTCCAAGGAGCAGCTGGATGACAGCGGGAAATGGAGAGATTTCTAATTCTGGAGAGAGATTTTTCAGTAACAAAATAGCAGATAAGACTCATGTGCATATGCAAATCATAGTTGCTAGAAAAAAAAAGAAAAGAAAACTCTTTTGACTGCCAGTTTAGATTAGCTATGCTCTTGCTCCCATCCATTGCTGGAAATAATCAAGAATTTGCAGCATTTCCCACTATTCCCTAAGGAGAGTGTGGTCTGGATCCAGTCCTACCTATTACACTCATCCTGTTAGTTCCTACTGTTAACGTGAATAAATAAGAAATGTGATATGATTAAACATCACCACAGGCTGCATGATGTAGCAAAAGGCTAATTTATTTTTGATCTACCACTTATGTGTAAACATCTGACTCAGAGCATCTTGCCTTCTCTCCAGGGACTCAAGCAGCTCAGTTGATGAAACACCTGAATATTATGCAGCAGAACTTTGATTCATTTTTTCTCTCCTCTTTTCTAACTCTGCTGTAAACATATGTTTTTTCCTATGGAAGCCTGAATTCATCAGCAGAAGAACAACATAACAATCTTAAATATATATAATCGTATCCTTGACTACAAAACTTCAACACATACGTAGTGTTCTCCTACTCACTATGGTTTCCTTAACTACCCTGATAATCAAGTAACTAAACCTAGTGTTTCTTTGTGTTACCACAGTCCACTGAAATAACTACCTACAGCAGCACCATGTAGAACTGTGCTGGCTTTGAGTAGCAGGCACTGTTGCTTGCCTACCAAACACCCATTCTCTCTTCTTCCTTCATAACATAACCATTTTGCTTAGCTATAACACAACCAAGTGCCTCAGGGGAAGGTGACTTCTGCTAAAGGCAATCCCACTAAGGGTAATGCCACTTCTTTAGGGTGATTGGCTCAGGCAGGAGGTGATAACCTATTGATGACCAATGAGATGCAAAAAATCTGTAGGGGCCTTCTCTCATTCTTAATAAAGAGCCACCTGAAGACTGGGGGTTTTCCTTTTTAGATGGCTGCCTGAAATTGTTGCAGCCATTTTGCTGCAGCCTAAAAATTTAGCCAATACTGAGGATGGCAGAACAGAGACAGAAAGAACCAGATACCAGATCATGAGCTTCTGGCCAGTCCCCTCATCCTAAAATACACTACCCCATGACAGTTTCTTAAAGGATGACTTTTTTTTTATGTTGAAGTAGGACATGAAGATCCTAGATTTATTTCTTAGAACTAATTCTACTCAGCCAATTCAATACTAATCCAAAAATTGTTTTCATTAATTCACAGCAGTTGAAATGGCGATTTATTCCAATATTCTTAGGCAATATTCACTATTGGTAGCAATGAGATATTCAAAGTGAAAAATCTGAAAGGAAGTAATAATATCATTGATAAAGACAAAAGGAAAACAGAAACTTAAAATGAAAAAAGAAAGTACATTTGTGCTGGGCTTCATGAGTCTTACTCCATGTGAACAGCTTGCATTGGAACATCTGTCCCACCCCATGATTAACAAAACAAAACAAAAAAGCAGCGCCAGTCTTGGCTTAAGCCCACCAAGTAATCTCCAGGTTGTCCTCTGCTGTACCAAAGAGTCCTCTGCGTATTGTCCAGGCAGAGCCAGTCACCTGGTGCCCAGAGTGACGTTGGGACTGCAGATTTAAATGCGTAGGGCTGAAGGGTCTGGATGGTAGTTTCTACAAAGTCAGTGCAGTTTCTGCCCTTGCCTGCACTTATGCGCACTGAGAGTAGCACCACCAGCCCTGTGCCCAGTTCTCCTGAGTCTTAGGGCACTTCTTCCGTGTGTGTGTGTGTGTGTGTGTGTGTGTGTGTGTGTGTGTTTGTGTGTGTGTGTGTGTGTGTGGCGGGTGGGAGATTTCTGAGCTGCTGAAAGCCCAGAGCTGCGTCTGCCGCCTACTGCTGATCCCTGGGAGTGTCTCTGCAGATGTAATTGCCCCGCCCTAAGCAGGCCAGAAAAGGTGGGGGCTGGGGATGGAAGGGTCCTCACTCTCCCAGCCCAGCCGTGTCACACGCTTCCCGCAGGCCAGAAAAAGTGGTGGCTGGGGGTGGAGCAGTCTCTTCTCTCCTAGCCCAGCAAAAATCACACTCTTCCCCACCTCTTCCCTGGGTGAGAGCTGCACGCTGGTCTTCCCAGAGCCTGAGCACTAAGGCTCCTCTGTAATCTGACAGTACTCCTCAGTTCAGGGGCCAGTTTAAGTCTCTGGAAGGGCGAGGGTAGGGTTGGAAGAGTGGGGGGAGGGGCCCAGGTATGGAGTTTGTGTCCTTTGTCTGACCTAGGGCCCACCTGGAGGTCTCAGCTGAGGTTATTGCCACAAATGCTGGATATGCTGCCCCCTTGGCGGGAGAGATCAGCTATGGGACACAGGGAAAGAGCCCACCTCCTGGCTTTTGTGTTCTCTGTTCCATCCTGGGATCCCCTGTGTCTCTGCAGCTGCGGATGCTGGCCGCGTTTCCACCGCCACAGGTGCGGGCTACGTCCCCACAGCCTCGGATGCGGGCCGTGTCTCCACTCCCCTCCCTTCCCTCTTCCCCTGCTTGCCCAGTTTGCCCACCTTCAAGTAATCCTTGCATGAGTCTCTTAGCTATTCTGCGTGATGAGCAGAGAGTCCGTTGATAGGTTATAGATGTCCCGTTTGTGATAAGATCTGGAGGAGAACTCAAAAAGTGCACCCCACTGCCGCCATTCCTATGATGTCACTCAGGAGATTATATTATTAATTAATGATTAATAAGACAATTTTTTCAGCTACTTTTTCAACATGGTGGAGGATTTGCATTGAGCCAGCCACACGCAATTATCCAATGCCTCTCTGAAGACAGTTGACCAAGGTGAGATATACAAGTTACTAAATATCTCTAAGCCTCAGTTTCTTTACCTGTAACCAGAGATAATACATAACTCAAAAGTCTGTGAAGGGGACGAAATAAGATGATACATGTGAAACACTGAGCAAGTGTTTTTTTGTACAATGTATGGTCCCAATTTTTAAGTTCCTTTTCCTTTCTCCTCCCCCTCCTGACATGACTGTAAGGGTCATTGTTCCCTTGGAGTAAATGTGAAGTCTGCCTTCTGATGACTGATTAGAACCATGATTATGAGACCTATTTGATTTGGGGTAGCCATTTCTTATAGATGGTTATAGGAAGACCTGAAAGTCAGCTCAAGTCTCAAGTCAAGCTACTCAGAATCAAATGCTCTCCCAAAGGACTCCCAATGTATGGCCTAAGAAAGCATTTATCATACTAGAGTGTAATAATTTGTTTCTATGACTTTATGTACCACTAGATTGGGGTTTGCTAGAGGGAACACCCTCTGTAACTAGAACCTAGCACACAACATGAACACAGAAGATGCTCAATCAGGAAGGGAGGGAGGGGAAAACAGTGGGAAGGAGGATAGATAGAAGGAAGGTGGAGGCAACAAATAACTGAATGGGTAATGTTTAACTCCTAGACCAAGGCTGTCTGGTGTAAATGTAATGCAAGCCATAAATATGAGCCATATAAGTACTTTGATATTTTCTAGTAGCCACACTACAAAAAGAAACTGGTGAGATTAATTTTAATAATACATTTTACTTAGCACAATATATTCAAAATGTTATCATATCAACATGTAATCAATATTAAAAATGATTTTTTTTTTTTACTTCATATTGTCTTCAAAATCTACTATGTATTTTATACTTACTGAACATTTCAATTCAGACTAGATACATCTCAAAGTGTTCAGTAGACACATGTGGCCAGAGGCTGCTATGCTGAACACCACAGCTCTAGACTCTACATAGCTTCTCTCAGTGCCTTTCCCATTTCAGAAGCCCTGCCTTCCACTGAAGGGGCCCCACCTACTTCAAGGTTCTTGGCTCCTGCACATTAACCACCTAATATTACTCCAGGTTAAGAGCGTTCCTAATTCACTCTGAAGTATTTTGGTGCAAGACTCACAGAGTGCAGACACTATCATTTATCTTTATGTCCCCAGTACCAAGCACTGTGTCACACATGCAGAGAGCACAATAAATATTGACATAAATGTGATTGAAATTCGTTGAGAATCACAAGTGAGAGTTCAATTCGAGCTATTTAGGGTTACCTAACAGGAAAAAGAAATTCATGGGGTATGACTAACAGACTTCTTGGTTTTCTAAATGAAACAGTCAGTCTTTTATTAGAAAGTAGGGAAAACAAAATGACATAGTGGGAAAGAAATAAGATGGCAGAAATCCCTTAATGTCCATGGATCAGAGAGCAGCGTGTATATGATTGATCTTCAGGGCTTGTGGGGATAGGATATTTATGCATTCATTCAACAAATATTTCTTAAGCACCAATGCTATGCCAGGTGCTATGCTCACCACAGCCACACAAACGACAGTAAGACACTGTCCCTGCCCTGAAGCAACTTCAGACTAGAGAAGAGACAGACATAGAAATAAAAAGCTACCTGCCCTCTGGTGAGATGAAAGGTGTGCTATAATGGAGATATTTACAAAATGGAATGGAGTCAAAGAGGAAGGAGTGGGTATTTAGGGAGTTCTGGGATGGCTTTATAAAGGAAGAGAAAATAAGGCCTGAAGGATGAGTATGTATCTGGCAGGCAAATTTAACATGTACAAAGGCACAGAGGCAAGAAAGTACATGGAACAAGCTAGAAATCAGAGTAATTCAGTGTAATAGGAGCAGAACATTGGGTGAAAGGTAAAGAGTGGCAGGAGATGGTGCCGAAAATGTAGACTGAGCCCAAATCACAAAGGACCTTGCATGTTCTGCAAAGGGATTTGGACTTTAGCTTAAAGGTAATGTGGAACCAGTCAAAGTTTTAAGCAGGTACCTGATAGGATAGAATTCCCTACCCTCATGGAGTCAGAAGTGATCATGTAACTTGCTTTGGCCAGTGACATGTGAATAGGAGTGATGTGGGTCACCTCTGGATGGAATTGAAGAGCCAGTGCATGCTTTCCCACACTCAATTTTACCTTTAGACAGTGACCAGCAATCTTAAGATACTGGCTTTTGTGTCAGTCTCAGTTCCTGAGTGATGACAATGAGCAGAGCCCTTCTGCTGAATGACAGTGGACTTGTAGCAGGAGTAAGAAATAAACCTTTCTTGTCTTAGCCACTTTGATTAGGAGGTTGTTTATTACTGAAGCAATTATGCAGGCTATCCTGAATTATATTGCAGTGAAATAACACGATCAGATTTATATTTAAAAAGGTAATTGAATAGAATTACCGTATGACCCACCAATCCCTCTCCTGGGTATCTACCCAAAAAAATCCGAAAACATTTGTCCATAAAGACACATGTGCTCCAATATTCATTGCAGCTTTATTTATGGTGGCCAAGACATGGAAACAACCAAAATGTCCTTCGATAGATGAATGGATAAACAAGTCGTGGGATATGTACACAATGGAATACTATTCGGCAGTAAGAAAAGATGAAATAGGAACATTTGTGACAACATGGATGGATCTTGAGATTATAATGCTAAGCTAAATAAGTCAGACAGAAAAAGCAGAGAACCATGTGATTTCACTGATATGTGGTATATAAACCAAAAACAACAAAAGAACAAGACAAACAAATGAGAAACAAAACTCATAGACACAGACAATAGTTTAGTGGTTACCAGAGGATAAGGGGGGAGGGGGTGGGAGAAGAGGGTAAGGGGATCGAATATATGGTGATGGAAGGAGATCTGACTCTGGGTGGTGAACACACAATGGGATTTATAGATGATGTAATACAGAATTGTACACCTGAAATCTATGTAACTTTACTAATGATTTTCACCCTAATAAACTTTAATTTATAAAAAAGGTAATTGATGAAGATGGATTAGAGATAGAAGAAGAAGTTAATTATAGGCAAGGAAACCAATAGGGAGATACTGCAATAATCCAGGAAAGAGATGATAAAGCCTAAAATGAGAACAATAGGGGAGGTGAAGAAGATGAGTTATACTTAAGAAATACTTAGAGAGTTATATCAATAAGAATTTAGTGACTAATAAAATATAGTTTATAAATGTTTTAGTCTATTCTTGTTTTTAAGTCATCTATTCTCATATAACAAATTACTCCAAAACATATTAGCTTAAAACAATGATAACTATATATTATCTCATAGTTTTCTGTGGGTCAGGAAGTTCAAGAACAACTTAGCTGGTGGTTGTGGCCCAGGATCTCTGATGAGAATCCTAGTCAAGATGTCATCTAGGGCTGCAGTCATCTGAAGGTTTGACTATGGCTATAGGATGCACTTCCTAGATAGGTCACTCATATGGCTGGCAGGTTGATGCTAACTGTTGGCAAAAGGTTCCTTACCATATGGACCTCCCCATAGGGTTGCCTGAGTATCCTTATGACATGGCAGTTGGCTTCCCCAGAGCAAATGACCTAAAAGAGAATAAGGTAAAGGGGCACTTTCTCTTGTAACTTAACCTTAGAAGTCACACACCATCATTTCTAGCATCTTCCCTAGTCATACAGACCAATCATGATACATTGTAAGAGGGGACCTCAAAAAGTGAGGATTAGGGGGGGCATCTTGGAGCCTGACTACCACAACGAACAAGATAGAGGTAAAGAAGCTGACTCTGAGACTTCTAGCTTGAATGATTCAATGATGAGAGTAAGCAAGATACAAAATACAAGAGAAAAAAATCAGATTGGGAGGGAGGAGATGATTAGTTCAATTTTGGACCTGCCATGTGGAGGAACCTAAAAGGCATACAAAAACAGAGATGCCATATTATCATTTGTAAAAAGGAAGTTTGTTAAGAGAAGTCAGAGTTAAGGACATAGGAATGGGTATAGGAATCGGCAGGAAGCCAAGACAGAAAATAATATGGTCCAGGAAGGGTGTACAGGAAAAAAAAGGGAAAGAACACACAATCAAGAACAGACACTTATGTAGAGAGTCCTTTATTTAAGAAATGGGGCAGTGGTGGGGGCGGGTAGGAAAAGTCAGCAAATGATACAGGGAAGGAAAACATCGATGAAATAAGAAGAGAATATCGTAGGCAATGGAAGAGAGAGTTCAATGAGTTTCAGAAGCAGTGCCAAGTAACATAAAGCAGTCAAGTAATCTGAAACAGAGGCAAGCCCACCGTATTTCACAGGTAAGGTGGGTGGCCATAGGATAAATGGTCTCAATAGAGGTGGGATGTGTGCTTGCCTAAAGGATTTTACCCTTGAGATTAAACCCTTCCTCTCATGAAATGGAGGTTGTTCCCCTCATAATAGTCCCACCCATTATATAAGACCTAATATGTACAGTAATGAAAAACTACTTTTATAGTGGGTCTTTCATGCTCTATCTATTGGTGGTGGAGCATGAATGAATGGGTCAAACAAAGCACTATCTCCTCGACCCAAACAGCCATGCCTTCAGGAAAAGCTTAAGATGTTGATAACCTTCTTAGGGCAACCAGGAAGCTACTCTAAGGACATGGAGTTATGGGGTAGAAAGGTAGTTATAGGGTAGGCATTTTGTTCACTAAAAAGTCTCCAGTACCTCCAAAGTGCCTGGCATATAGTAGGTGTTCAAAAAATATTTGTTTAATAAATCAATTAGAGTTGAATCCTAAGGTCAGGAAATACTCAAATGGCAATATTATTATTAGCCAAACAGGAACTTAATCCAGAGATTCACCAGAAACTGAAAGCAGAAATGTCATGGTCATTGCCATATTCAAAGTAGTTGCCTTTGATTTGGAAGACAATGCATCACAGTATCCCTGAAATCTTTGTCTAGGCTCAAACCCCAGCCCAATAATATGCTCAGAAGCCAGTGAATCTGAAAAGATGGGAGGTGATATAGGAAAACCAAAACTCATTACTACTCAAAATTATTTGTTTTGGCCATAGATTGTCAGTATTTACTGAGCCTCCCTTACTCTTAGACATCCTGCCGGGAAATTACAGAAACAAACTCAGTCACAAAGCAATAAAGGGCACTGTTAGGAGGGATCCAATTCCACTAATTCATTCACTCATTTATTCATGTATTCCATATGTGTCAGACACTGCTAGCCTAAAATTCTTTCTGGAATTGCGTTTACTATTGTTTTTGTTTCAGTGATGACAGTTATTATTATCCCTGTCACCATCATATTCATCATTATTTGTGTAATGTTGGAGGCATATGAAGGTCACCATGGGAACCTAAGGAAAGTCATCTAGATGTTTGCTGACTTGTTTTCCCTCCCATGGGAAGTGATGATAACATTTATTAAGCAGTCTCACCTACACCACCCAGCCAGTCATTTTATTCTAAGAATTGATCTGTCTTGGGGTCATAGTATGTAAGTTACCAATTCATAAGGGTAAGGGGATCATTCAGGATTATTTTAGAGGGAAAAATCCATTCCCTTACTTTGGCAATATCTTTCCAGTTATAATTTAATCCTCAGAATCCTATAAGAACCTTAAGATGATAATGGATAAATAAATGGCTGTAGTACATAAAATCCTTATGTTTATTCTAAGAGCTTGATCTGGCTGGCTATCATTTTTTAGCTTTTCACATCATCTGTAGAAACAAAGCACAATACAACAGAAACTACTTAGGAACCAACAAGAGCCAGCCATTGTTGTGTGCATTTAGAAATAGTACGTTGATTATACAGGAGTAATAAGATGGTTAAACTTTTGCAACATTTTTCAAAGACCTTCGATAAAGCCTGATACCTTGAAAAATAAATTAGGTGAATAGAAACATTTGCCTGTGCTAAAATTTTGGCAAAGAAACAACTGAAATCTATCTTTGAACCCATCAAACAACCCCCTTATCTCTCATCCTCACCAAGAACTCCCTATATGTCTTTGGAATCTTGACTTCCTTCCCAATATCCACAGGACTTTCCTTCATTCTCCAGGTGGGTCTGTTATCACTAAGAGTTCTTAACATGATGCATTGGCTTCCTTGGACTGCTTTAACAAATTACTAGAAACTGGGTGGCTTGGAACAACTGAAATTTATTCTCTTAGTCTTAAAGACTAGAAGTATGAAATGAAGGTGTTAGCAGGACATGTTGTCCTCGAAGGGCTCTAGGGTGAATCGTTCCTTGCCTCTCCCAGCTCCTGTGCTTGCCGACAATCTTTAGCATCCCTTGGCCTATAACTGAAACATCCCAGTTTCTGCCTGGTCTTCACATCACTGTCCTTCTTCTGCATGTGTTTCTGTGTCCAAATCTGTCTCCTCATAAGGACACCAGTCATTAGATTTAGGGCACGTTCTAATCCAGTATGACTTCATCTTAACCTGATTACATCTGCAAAGACCCTATTTCCAAATAAGGTCGCATTCACAGGTACAGGGGTATGGGGGTGGGGGGGTGGGGGGGGTAGAACTTCAACATATCCTTTTGGAAGACACAATTCAACCCACAAAACTGCCGAAACTCTGAGTCTTCTAATATGGGCCAACTCCACCAAATGGCATTGTAAACATGAGCCAGCACTTACACTTTCTGGGACTCCGCTGTGGAACTGCAGTAACTCCTGTCTTCCTCAAAAGCTTTTTGCAAGCTACAATAAAACAATTTCCTTCCTTTCCTCCCCCCCTTATTTCCTTCCTTCCTTCCTTCCTTCCTTCTTTCCTGTTATTCTTTCCTTCCTCTTTCCTTCCCTTCTTCCTCCTTTCCTTCCTTCTTTTACAGAAATAGTTTTGAGCATCTACTGTGATGACCCAGTGTTGGTGCTATGGAAGACAGAAAGATAAAATGAGATTCCCAAGGCAAAAGATTTATACTAAGGAGGAAGATTGAACTGTATATAAAAACCCTAACATAAGGCAGAAGGTGGGCATTGTCATGAGAGTCATAGACACAGTGACACAAAAATACGGAGAAAATAGATCAATTCCTGCTGGAGAGAACCACGCAAGACATCTGAGCTTGACCTTGAGGAATATCAAGGATTTGGATTTTCAGAGATTAGAAACAGAGTTTCCAGTTGAGCTGGATGAGCAAAGGCACCAAGACAAGGAAGCACAGAATGCTTATACATTTTTCAGTGTGTCATTGCTACAAATACATTTCAGAAGTTTTAGTAGAAAGGAGATTAGAACAAAAGAACAAAAAGCTAACTAACAGTGATCACATATCTGGGAGGTAAAGTTTTCTTTTATGCTTTTATATATTTTTTTCAATTTTCTTCAATGCTGACGCGTTATTTTTAATCAGGAAAAATAATATATTTTTTAATTTTTTTCAAGAAAGATTTTCAAATCACCTCAAAATAATTGTCACCAAAAAAAAAAAAAAGAAAAGAAAATCTTTCCAGATACAGAATTCTAGCTGAATAAGACAACTTTAATGTCAGTTATGACACAGAGAAGGACAATGACCAGGAAAGGCAGTTGATCTGTCAGCTGGTTCCTGTACTGTGCTGGCATTTCAGTTTCTACAGGAACACAGAGTGGAACTTGGATTTTTTGTTTAGCTAAGCAGTGTCTGCCCTCTGCTGGTGATTCCAAAGTTACCAAAGGCAAGAGTTTTCCTTCTGCCTTCCAAAGGCAAAGTGATGGAGACAAGAAATGTAAAATCATCAATTTGATCTTAAAGGCACAAGTATTGTTACTTTGACCAGATTTTCAATTTCTTTAAGCATGCTCTTCCATTGGAGAAAAAAGCCTATTTGTTCGCTTTCCCTCTCAGGCCAGTAGTACAGCCGGTCCTCTGGCTGGGACTTCAAAACATCTTGTCCCCAAGTCAGAGGCACTCAATCAGTTGACAGAAGGTTAGGTTTTGTTTGGTTTGTAGGGGGTAAAGGAGCAGGGGGAAGGCACAGTACCTGCCGGGTGCCTGAGGGTAGGTAAGGTGTTTGCACAAAGTGAAATGGAGAGGCACTGATACCTAAAGGAACCCCATGCATCTCCTAACTCAAGAGGTTTGACTAGGATTTTTTCTGAATGAGACTGAACTGAGAACTTTAGACCACAATTTCTCAATCCCAGCATTATTAACTTACAGGACTGGCTAACCTTGGACTGAGATGAATATCTCCTCCATCTTTAGGTCTGGGTCGTCCTCTAAGTGAGTGTGATAGATAGGGGAGTTGAAGAAGGGGTGCTTTACCAATGTGCAGAAGATGTTATAGGGAGACATGGATTAGTCTCTCAGAAAATAAGAGAGATTTCTGGTAAATCCAGATTTCACAACCACTCAAGGGGTTTTCACTTAAAAGGCTTTTAATTTAAACCAGAGCTAGATAGCCCATTGCCACCAACTTCAAGCTCTCAGCCTTCAAAGGACTCATTTCCTCCTTGACTTGGTTCTTTACTTTCATTTATTTATTTGAAAATATATATTGAACCTGTATTATGTGCCAAATACTGTGCTGGGCGATGAGAATATACACATGAATAAGACGTGGTTCTTACGTTGGAAAAGTCATGGTCCAAGATGGGAAGCATCCTTGGGCAATAGGTTGACCCCAAACACTTTGCAAACAAAAGCTATTTTTCATTTCCCCTAAGTTTGTGGACTAAAGAAGGGGTCAGCAAACTAGGGCCTGCAGGCCAGCTGCTCATTCTTACAAAGTTTTGCTGTAACACAGCCATACACATTTGTTTATGTAATGTCTGTGGCTGCTTGCACACTACAACAACAGAGCTGACTTTGCTCTGCGTATGCAACAGAGACCATATGACTCTCAAAGACTCTCAAAAAATATTTACTGTGGCCCTTAAAGAAAAAGCTCCCCAGCCCCTGGATTTAAGGATAGGTGGAGGGGTTGTGGGAGGGGAAGCTATGAAAGGAGTTTAAAGGAAAGAAATTGCTGACTTTCAAGCGCCTGAGAAAACCCGCAAAATGGCAGTGTGCAGGTTAGCAGTTGGTTCAGCTACATGTAACAGAAAACTCAATTCTAAGTTTAACCAAAATTAAGGCTTCATTCCTCCTACACAAAAGTCAAGCGGTTGACAGTCCAAGGTTGGTTTGGTGGCTCCATGGTCATCAGGGACCTAGTTTCCTTTTATCTTTCTGTCCCCATCATTCTTAGGAGGAGGTTTTCTTCCTCCAGGTTTTCTCATGGCCGAACATAGTTGCTGGAGTTCCAGTAATTGCATCTCTGTTCCACACAAACAGAGAAAGGGTAGGGCAAAAGAATCTAACTTCTAGCTAACTCAACTCCCTTTTAAAAAAAAATGACCCAGAGAGACCACTGGTGCTCTGATAATAAACGTATATTCTATGACCCAAAAAATAGACCCAGAATTCCCACTCTACACTTCCATTTCCAATTCGGTGGCCATCCCTAACTATAAATAAGATGGAAATGTAATCTCCCACAGCTCCCTGCTTCTAGACCCTTCACATTTTTTCCCACTGAATCACAGAAGAGTGTATAGATGCTAACGTGCTCCTTGCTAGGATGTGAGAGCTTCGTACTGAATTCCACAATAGGCAGTCTGAACAATGCCCACATAAGAAATAGAAAAATCCCCTTCTCCATCTTGCTAAAGACGTATTTGTTCATTTCTCAAATGTTTGTTGAGTCCCTACTATGTGCCAAACACTGTGCTTGCCACAGAAACCTTCTGTTTTCCTTTTTCCTTCTTTCTTTTTTTTTCTTTTTTGTTATTTCAGGGGGGAAAAAAGTGGAATAGAAGAAATCCCTTAAGGTATCTAAACCAATGAATTATTCTAGTATGATTAATAGATGTGAGTTTATTTTCCTTTATATGCTGTATATGAAGAGCCAGACAATTAAGTTCACAAACTTTCCACTGTGCACTTACGTAGTAGAAAGTTCGTGAATTTAATTGTCAGCCTCAGTATGTGTAATTGTTACCATGTGGTACGAATATGTCTTTAGACATTATGTCCAGATTATATGGGTTAAAATAGTTTCGTGTTATCATTAATATAAAGGGAATTTAAGACTTATAAAAGTACTTATACATGGTAATTATTTATGTCTCTCCCCACTAGACTATCCACTCCTTAAGAACCTCTTTGTAGTTGCTAACTGCAGGTGCTTAATAAATGTTTGATGAGGGAATGAGAGAATGATCTTCCGACATTCTGGTTGAGGATTCTCTGCCTTTATACCTGAGCTCAGTGACTGCTTCCTGTTCTCTTGAGACAGAAGACACAGATGGAGAAAATACTTAAGTACATGCAAGACTTTACAATTTTCCAAGTGCTCTCACATACATTCAAAAAATAAATTTTTAATTAAATTAATCCAAAACATACACTTGACCACAAGAGTGGCAGCAAGTTTCCCTTTCACACTGAAAGAAATTTGAAGTTGTCTCCTTCCTTCCAATTTATCCACTTTAAGTGCAGGATTTGAAAGTGTGTATTTCAGATGCTAGGAGAAGAATCATTACCCTCTTCAACTAAAGATAAAAACAATTAAAAATTTAAGCAGTGTCAAAGGGAATACAGGTTGGGACTTAGTAAATTGTTGTTAAACATAAAACTATATGAAGCAACAAGATGCCTTCCTAAAAGAGATACAGAATCACCACAAAAACGGCAAACACTGTGGCTCCAAAATTATTCCACTCGTGCTTAGGGTTTTGGTTCCGTTTTCTTGCGGAAAAACCTGCAGGAAAAATATTTGATCACCAGGGGGTGCTCAACCAAAGTGCAGAAGAACTCCCTCTGCGAGCTCCCTGTAAAGCAGTCAGATATTGAGACCTACCATGGGCCAGTCTCAAAGCTCTCATGATTGTTTTCCCAAACAATTCTCCATAAACTGTGCTCCATGGAAAAGCACTGTATCTTCAGTTCTAGATTTCTAGATCAGGATACCAGTTCTTAGAGTCAGAGAGTCACGTGAGATCAACGTTGCCCTAGACTGGAACTCTCCGTCGGTACCCCAGTACTAGTGGGTCTCTCCTATTCTTGCATCTGCTCATGAATATAGAAATTTACATATGGTTAATTTACGTTTTCCACTTCTCTTAAGTACATTGATGATGAATAAATCAGAACAATGTGAGACCATATGAGACTGTTACATTTAATTTGGCAATAAATAATTAACATTAAGAGAACAGTTTGTCATTTAGAAACACTAGGATTAATCCTTTCAATTACCATCTGGAATTTCTGAAAATTATTTGATTTGTTTAATCCCTGTTTACTGTCCTTCGAAAGTTCTCAAATTTCACTAATATGGCATGCCAGATATTCAGCTAATCACCTTACGAGAAAACAGGACAAGATATAAAGGAACTTAGTACTGGAACCACTCTGCTGATGGATAAAGGTCGATGACAGGGGACACCTTCCTTCCAATTCACATTAGCTGCCAACCCATAGGACCCTGGGCACGTCACCTAGTTTTCCTTTGTAAAATCAGAGATGGCTAGACTGAAGCAGAGGGTTTTACTTTTTATTTGTAGGTGAAGCCTCTTGTGTAATGGAAGGGTATAGTCTATCAACATCCTGGCTCTAGGGAGATAGTAAAGGAGTTCCTTTTGGTCACATCCAAGTACAAGAAGTTTCCTCTTCCACACTGCACCACCTCTCCAGGTCTCCAAAATCACATCACACATTAATCATGGGGTGGGACAGACGTTCCAATGCAAGCTGTTCACATGGAGTAAGACTCATGGAGCCTGGCACAAATGTACTCAGTTACATGTTTCAGAAGCCAAATAGTGGATTAAGTGAAGGATTCATTCATCTTGTGTGACAAGGAAACTGAGTAGGAGGTAAGGCAGCCCTAACGTGGCTGCTCAAGGACAAGGCTTCGTCTGTGTCCCTGCTCGGCCATGCTTAACAAGTGGTCCCACAGTGTCTGCAGAACCTCTGGGGCATTGCGTCTCCATCTCAGATAGGAAAAGAAGGGAAGGGAGAAGGCAGAGTCCATGCCAGCTGAGTGTGTCCATTTTTATTAGGGAAGCAATAACTTTCCTGGCAGCCTCATCGAGTCCAAGACAGAAGCCTTTCATTCGCACCTCAGTGGACAGAATTAGCCACGTGACCTTGAAGGAAATCTATGAATTTTTCAATGGGCACACTGCCACCCTGAATCAAATTGGAGATATAGTAGATAGGTGCAAAAGAAATTGCAGTTTTTGCAATTATTTTTAACCTTTAGAACCACAATTACTTTTGCACCAACCTAATAATAGCAAGGAAAACGAGGTTAAGGGAAATTGAACAGGCTCCTAACTGCATGTGCCCTAGGACTGAGACAGTATTGGGACACAGATGGAGGTCCTCCAGCTAGTCACTGGATGACATGCAGGTGGAGTCCTCACCAGACATCAGGAAAGCCATTACCGGAGCTCCTCCTTGTGGAGGACTCACTGCACTCACTCCAGTGGAGACTCCGCTTCCTTTGACAACCAGCACAGTAAGCTATTCATCAATGGCTCATGTGCCAGGGGAGACCGGCGGTCTCTAAGTGCTCACTCTGTACCTATCGCAGCCTGCTGTCACCCAGGGCCCACTGACCCCCCTCCCTATTCACTCTCCCTCATCTTTCCCTCTGTCTGAGCTCTGAGAGTCCTTCCTGAAGCAGGAGTCTTAGCCTGTCCTCATTTCCCAAATTTCTAATCTACACACAGGAAACTGCCCTTTCTGAAGCCTAAGGGGTTTTTTTGTTTTTTCGTTTGTTATTGTTTGTTTTTAATTTAGAATCCAAGAATATTCTCCTTTCTTTATCCCTCTTTTTTCTCTGAATCATCTTGCCCTTAAAGCATGAACATAGAATGCCATGCTCACTGACTGTGTCAAGAACCCAGGAGTATAACAAAATACCAGAAACAAAAAACAATTTAGATGTTAAAATATCATCCCTCTGTTTTCCATTTGAGTGTTACCCAGAAACTCAAAATGTTAAACTGATAAAATTAGAACCAATGTGGTTAAAGGGAGGACCCCAGGGCCCTCTCCTATGAGGCTTGAGAAAAGTCGGACAAGGAAATTGAAAATTTACCAAATTAGGAAATCTCTATGGCCTCTTCCAGCTTGAAGGGTCTATGATTCAAAACAAGGAGCAAACTTTTAGTATATTTTCCCAAAACTTGAGAATAATCCCATATAATAAATGCGACAGATGAAATAAACAAAAATTGACGTGGGTGTGTTCCCAGCCCCTCCTTGATCCTGACCCTCCCCTTGGCCGGTTTCAGGTTTTTTCACTTCCCCACTCCCCAAGAAGGGTTTTGTAATAAGGAATAAACATGGAAGGATAAGAAACAAGAAGAGATACCAGGTCAAAAAGCTAACCCTAGAAATATATGATCCCTTAATTCTACTCCTAGGAATGCACACCAAAAAAACTGGAAACAGGGACTCAAACAAACACTTGTACACTCATGTTCACAGCAGCACTGTTCACAACAGCCAAAAGGTGAAAAACAACCCACATGTTCATCAACAGATGAATGAATGAACGAATTCATTCTATTGTGAATTCTATTTGTTCTAATGAATTCATTCCATATATATATGTGGGAATGAATTCATTCCATATATATACATATATATATATATATATATATATATATATATATATATATATATATATATATATATAGTGTGTGTGCGTGTATCTATATATATAAACACAATAGAAAATTATTCGACCATCAAAAGGAATAAATATTCATACATATAGGATGAACCTTGAAAACATTATGCTAGTTGAAAGAAACCAGACACAAAAGGCCATATATTGTATGAGAAATGTCCGGAATAGGTGAATCCATAGAGACAGAGAGCAGGTTGGTGGTTGGTTGCCAGGGGCTAGGGGAGAGGAATGGGGAGTGACTGCTTAACGGGTACAGGGTTTTATTTTGGAAGGATGAAATGTTTTGGAACTAGATAGAGGTAGTGGTTGCACAGTATTGTGAATGTACTAAATGCCACAGAATTATTCACTTTTAAATGGTTCATTTTAAGTTTTGTGAATTTCACTTAATTTTTAAAAAATCATTTAGGAAGAACAGGAGGAGCAGCAGCACCAGACAACATTTGCAGGGAGTGTCTGAGGGCAGTGGCTGAGGAAAGCACAGTTGTGGGTGTGTGTGTAACGGACAGGAGAGAATGCTGCTGGCAATTTTACGCCCTTTTCCCATCCCTGAAATCCAAGTAAGATGAGCACTGTCACAGTTATGAGCACAAACTCTGGAACCAGACTCCCTGGTTTTTAAATCCCAGTGCTGTTACTTACTAACTGTGACCTTGGGCAAGTTACTTAACTGCTCCATACCTCAGTTTCCTCTTCTGTAACATGGAGGTAATAATATGACATAGGAGCTGTTAAAAGGTAAATGATTAACCCACAGAAAGCACTAGAAGACAATGGGCCATCACAAGCCTTCAGTGAACGTTACCTGTGTTCTTTATCAATTTGGTTTCATGGATCTTCCTCTTTGACCAAACCATTCCAGACATGAGCCCTGTCAGTTGTGCTTTGTAAATCTTATATCAATGTTTCCCTATTCTATGATTTTTTAAATGCAAACTTTGAGACAATTGTAAATAATATCACCTACAAACAAAGTTGCTTAGCTTCCTTGGGCTAACATAACAAAGTACCACAAACTGGGTGGCTTAGAACCACAGAAATTTATTCTCTCACTGTTCTAAAGGCTGGAAGTCAGGAATCAAGGTGTTGATGGGGCCATGTTCCCTCCAAAGGCTCTAGGGAAGGATACTTCCTTGCTTTTTCCAGCTTCTGGTAGCCTCAGGCATCCCTTAGTTTATGGCAGCACAAGTCCAATCTCTGCCTCCATCTCACATGGCCTTCTTCCTGTGTGTCTTCATATCATCTGCCCTCATGTATGTCTGTGTCCAAATTTCCCTCTTCTCATAAGGACACCAGCCGTATTGGATTGGGGGCCTATGCTACCCCAGTATGACCTCATCTTAACTGATTTTATCTGCAATGACCCTGTTTCCAAATAAGGTCATTCTGGGGTTCTAGGGTTAAAACTTCAATGTATATTTTAGGGGAGGGTCACAATTCAACTCCTAACACCCACCACTCTCCATACCTCTCTCATGTATTCATAAGCTCCACTGTTGCCTTTCTGTGGTCCTTTCCAGACCAGCCAGCTGCTGGAACAATCTTGAAAGACAAAAAGACTTCCTTCTGCAAACACATCTCTCATGTGATGCATGGCACTTTGTACATGTATTATTAGTGATTGGTCACATTTGGTTCCTCTGCTAGTCTATGAATTCCCAAAGGGGAGGGAGCATATCATATTCAACTTTGAAGAGTAGAAAAATACTCTTTATCTGATATCATATCCCTCTTCATATGGTAAAAGAACTATAACATATTCAAATTTGAAGAGTAGAAGAATGACTAATGCATGCAATGGAGCCTTGAACAGATGAGCAAAGAGAGGAAGAACATGAAGGAAAAAGGAAAACTCAAATGTCTACTAACTCAATAGCCCCCACCTATGAGTAACACCAGGCCCTCAACTCTCCTTTTCCATTTGTTCCATTTCTTGTTTCTCTCAAATGGGCCCCCATCTTTGCCTCCATCAATACTCGGCTCTGGACTGCCAGTAACCACTCTGACCCCCAACTGGAGCTGGTTCTCTGCAACTCCTAAATGAATTCTCCCTGACCACTACAACCAACTCTGTGACTGCCTTAGGGTTACAGCTCTCCCCTTTACAAAGCCATGACCTAGAGGACACAAGACTTTTTCCCTGATTTCCTATAGTTCAGCCTAAAGTCCACATACGTAGTAGTAGCTGAGCCTTATTGAGCACTTACTACATGCCAGACACTGTTCTATTCTCTTCACATGGATCAGCTCATTGGCACTGTGCAATAATCCAATGTGGCAGAAACTACTGTTATCCCTACTTTACAGATGATGAAACTGAGACCTAGAGAAGTTAAATAACTTGGCCAACATCATGGCTAGTTAGTCTTGGGACCAGGATTTGAATTCAGGCAACCTAACAGCTGTTAAAACAAAAGTATCCAATCTTGGAAATAGACAGATGGATAGCTACCTGTCTTGTCAAAGTGATATTTGAAAATTACAGACAGAATCCAGAATTATCCTCTTCTTAAGGAGGTTTACCCTGATGACTAATTCTTTACGATTGATTAGGATATTCTACATTTCTGTTAAGGGTAGACGTTAACTTGTAGAAAGCTGACAGTTACACAAATGATTCTTGACCTATAGCAATGCCAATGAGCTTCTTTTTAGTGGAAAAGAAACTCCAAATGTTACAGTTTTATTGTTCTCTAGGAGATCAGGCAGTTTCCTATCTAATTTAGCAAACTCATTCCAGCATTTTCTTTTCAGTGAATATAAATACTTCTGTCTCGACTGTAATCCTTTGAACCAGTTTTACCATCCTGTCGGTTCCCTCATTAATGATATAATTAAATCTGTGACACACGTACATTCTATATTTGTATGAGAGTTATATTTTTAATGTCCTGATATTTTTACTTGGCACACATGTTTAACCGCTATACTAGAATGAAAGAATGAATGAAAGTTGAATCAGAAAATGTATGTTGATTGTGCTTAAGAAGGGAATGCAACCCACAGTTGGAACCCACCAATTTCTGAAAGAGTAATGAGTAAACTGAGACAAAAGAGTACTACTTTATCTATCTATCTATCTATCTATCTATCTATCTATCTATCTATCTATCTACCTATCTATCTATCTTTCTTTCTATCTATCTCTCGATATAGATATATTACCTATTATAATATATGGGTTATATATCCCCACAAAAGACTTAATAGAGCACAGAACAGCAGAACCTACTCTGGGGAAATCCGGTTTGTTGGTTTCTTTGGGAATTTGGTAGAAGACCGACATTGGAGACTAAGGCTGGGACTTAGCAAAGAACTAGACGTTCCCCAGGAGAGTGAACTGTATGTCTCTCAAAGGGTGTGTTAAAAAAAAAAATTCAACTGAGTAAATTTTAAAGATCTTATTAGCTTTATTCAATGATTGATGAATTATGTATCATCCAACCTAGCAGATAGAAATGAGTTCTGAGGAACTGTATAACATGAAAGACTCTTCTAGGCAGAAGGGAGTGGGAATAAGGAATTGCTACCAGCCAAAAAGCAGGTTGGTTACTGCAGGGTCACTTTGCTTTAGGGGACGGTAGGGGTCTGTCCGGCAGGTGACCTCACTAGTGCTGATCAGGCCACTCCTGTAGACTGATTCAAGATTCCGTTTCTGGAGAACCAAAACTGTAATTAAGTTAAGCCTCAGTTTGTGACATAATCAACTGTACTTTTTGGCCTGTTGTCTTGTTTTTAACAGGTGTGACCTCCTGAGGCTTCTTAAAATGAGAAACAATTAACACTTTTACCAAGAGCCTGGTTCATTACAAACCAAGTACTCCAATTCAAGACTGTTAATAGAAGTTAATAAATGAAACAACTACAAGCATAATATTGTTGCTTGGAATACAGAAGATGCTAAATAAATATTGGATCAATTGAAAAATTATCCCCCAATGCAGAAAAATCACTTTGGCAAAACATCAAACCAAGTTGAACCAATTCAATTGAAGACATCTTTCAGAGCTATTAAAGTTATTTCCTTTATTTGGGGAAAGATTATGACACACATACTTAATTCCAAGTCACTGCTAATCACTTGCTAATGGTGCTAATGGAGTTCTTAATTATATGGGAAAGACTATAAATGACCTATTTTTCAAGCGTTCAAAAATGAAGACATACATTAAAAACACATTGCATCCTTCTGTGTTTCTTTTCCGGGATGGTTATGGGTATTTGTGGTTTCTATTTGTGGAAGGATACCACCGACACACCACTGGATAAGAGATACTCCAGGCTGTATGAAGATACTCCAGGCAGTATGACTTTATAAAGTACTGGTAGGCTTCCTGAAATGAGTCATCAATTAGGCAACACTTACTGATTCATTCAAGGTACTCTTCTAAGTACTAGGGATACAGCAATAAAAAAAATGCTTTGCCATCTTGGAGTTTAGATGCTAATTGGGAAAAACAGGCATGAAAAGAGAAAAGCACATAATAAGATAGATGGTGACATGTGCTATGGAGAAAAGTAACGGACAAGCAAGAGGGAATTCCAGGTAGGGGTTGGGGAGGGGTTTGCAATTTAGAATAGGGTGGTTATTAAGGGCCTCACTGAATAAAGATTTCAAGGATGTGAGAGAGCAGGCGCTATGGGTATCTGGGGAATGTTGTGAGGCAGGAGCAAGCCTGGTGTGTTCAAGGAACAGTAAGAAAGTCCATGGGGAAGCAGAGCAAGTAGGGGACAGTAGTGGAGACGGGCATGGAATGGGATGACAGATCCAGTAGGGTTTGGGGTACAGGACTGATAATGACCCACTGACGTCTTACCAGAATCACTCTGACCACTGGATTAAGAATAGATTGGAGACAGGTCAGGCCAGAGCAGAACGACAACTTAAGGGGCTGTTACCCTACTGGACGGAAGCCACTGTCCCCCGCAGCTTTCCCTTCCGTACGTCAGGCCACTCGAAAATGTGTCCAGCCTGCTCTTGCGATGTCATCTTGCAGAATCAGATTTAATCTCTGCTCTGTAAGAAAACCAAAAAAGAGCAGAGAAAATGGGGCTGGGCATGAGGGTTATAGTTTCTCAGGAAATAAGAAAAAAAATAAAATCGCAATTTGCATTTTTGACAATCAAGGAAATTGACTGGACTGAAGTCGCCTTAGGAAGTAAAAAGCTGATGTTAGGAAGTTAAAAATAATAATACAATACAGAGTTGCTGGAATAATTAGCCTTGAAAAGGGGTTGCCCTAGTGATCTCATTACATTTCCTCAAATGACTTTCCCAGGCAGTGGCAGGTGAGTAATAGGAAACCACTGGATGGCCAGGCACTATGGTCTAGTTTAAAAAACCTATCATTTAATGTTGAAATAAATGGCAGAGCCCCAAAACATCGAAATCAATTAGATGACAGTTAAGGAAAATGACACACACTAGTGTCCTATAGATAACTCTCTTGGGATGTCTTATCACACCGTTCTTCACTATAAATTAAGACCATGAGCTGCTGGTGTCCATGGACACCTGCCAAATGCATGTAGCTAGAGGTTTGCATACTTTTAAATTGTACAGCACCATCTAGTTTAGATGCAGAAGGCTGGTAGGGTTTTTTTCTAAACTGCACTCATGGAAACCAAGACCCACTGCAGGTCAGTGCTTTTCCACCCTGCCTGCTGACTTCTGTGAACCTAAACAAAAACCAATTACTCTCCAAAATCAAAACCTTCAGATGCCTCAAGAGCAGTTTTAATTTAGTTTTAGAATTATGGACTGGCTTTCTCCATCCTCTATTGGTGTCCGATATAACCAAATTAAAAACATTGCCAAGTAATGGAAAGTTACTTGAATCTTCCTTTTAAGACTCTTCCCAATTTAGAAACATTATGATCATTTTTCTGGCTGGCCACAAATACATTTCTTTTAAAATGGAATCCCCTGTTGCTCATTTTGAGCTATTTTTCCCACCCCCTTTATTGACCTCCATACATTTATCTCATTCTCTTGGAAGCCTGAACCTCAATTCTATAAACATGTTAAAAATAAAAACTGATCCCATTTGGAATGAAGTCATACTGTTGGATTTATTCTCAGATCACATCATGACTTAAACAATTCTTGTTTGCTCTATAATATGCTTAGAATCCAGGTGTGGCCAGGCTTCAACCTCTAGGCATCCACAGTGGTCAAAGGAGAGATCTCAAGTTGTACTATTCCTTCCCCATATCAGCTGATCCCCACTTTGGCCCTGCCTGTGCCCTAGGATCAACTGTCCTGCCATCTCTCAGCAGCTGGGCTGGGCTCTACCCACTTAGTGCCTACAAGCAGTCACCAAATTTGATACTGCTCCCTGCCCATAACTCCATCTTAAAAAGGTATTTCCAACGTCAATCAACACCTCAGTGCTGCCCAAGAATTCTTCTACATGTGTCTATTCACTAATTCAATTCATTTTATTGAGCACCTACTATGTACAAGACATTAGGCCAGACACAGTGAATAATTGGTCTGCAGATAGCTCCATCTTCTGTTCTCCCTATAGTTATTTCTAACCTACACTATTCTCCTAGAGCCCCCAGCCCCAACATCTCCCATATTCCTCTTAACAGTGACCAAGACAATGTTAGAAAAAGACTCTCTTAACTTTCTGTGCCATTCTCACATCCACACACATATCAACACCTTACCCATCTTCCCCCCCGCCTTCCTTCCTACATCAATTAAAAAGGTATGATGTGGGTTCCATCACTTTCTATTTCCTTAGGTGTCTTGCTCCATCAACCTTTCCCTCTCTCTTTTCTATCTTTAATCTCTTGTTAGTGGTTCTTTTCCAATAACATTTTTACATGTTCAAGTCTATCCCGAATTAAAAATTCATAAATAAGTGATCGTTCCTCTAAGTCCTTCTGTAGCATCCCACATATCTCCGTCTCTTCACAGCCAAACTTCTAGAAAGAGGAATCTATGCCTTATATTCCCACTTCATCATCTCAGCAACATTTACATCACTGGTTCCCAAATGTGAATCTATGTCCTCAATTCCTTCATATATGACCAAATATGTACTGAATATATCACCAGTTGGATGACCCAAGGCACTTCAAACCTTATATGGCTGAAATGGAATTCATCAAGTTCCCTATACTCCAAGAGCTTAGATCCCACCTCCATTACTTACTGGCAAGTTATTGAACCATTCTGTCTTTCAATGTCCTTGTTCATGAGCATCAAGAATTGTGAAGACTCTGAGATGTTACCCTACTTGCAAACTGGCGAGTTAGCCTTCCACAGTTTAATGGAAGCTGGTAGACGATATAAAACTCTTGGTCAGAGATGAAGGTGTTAATCAAGTTTAACTATGAACCACAAGGCAAACAAAAGCTTTATTTGGGGGTCTTTAGGAATTACAATGCTACAAACACAGATTTGGGTAGAAACCCAACTGTGTTATAAGGGGGAAAGAAAGAGACAAAATTTAGTAAGACAGAAGAAAGGAGGCTTCCAAAGTGGTCACACAACTCATTTTGAAAGAGCTGTGATTGGTGCTGGCAAGCAGACTTATACTGTGTTATATGATTGATTGCTTATGTCTATTGTTAGGTGAAAAATGTATTTCTTAATAAAGAGTTCAGTGACACAGAGCCAGTTTCAGGAACTGTATCAAGATGTAACCATTTGTATATATACACAATGGAATACTATTCGGTGGTAAGAAAAGATGATATAGGAACATTTGTGACAACATGGATGGATCTTGAGAGTGTAATGCTGAGCGAAATAAGTCAGACAGGAAAAGCAGAGAACCATGTGATTTCACTGATATGTGGTATATAAACCAAAAACAACAAAAGAACAAGACAAACAAATGAGAAACAGAAACTCATAGACACTGACAATAGTTTAGTGGTTACCAGAGGGTAAGGAGGGTGGGGGGTGGGAGATGAGGTTAAGGGGGATCAAATATATGGTGATGGAAGGAGAACTGACTCTGGGTGGTGAACACACAATGGGATTTATAGATGATGTAATACAGAATTGTACAGAAATCTATGTAATTTTACTAACAATTGTCTCCCCAATAAATTTAATAAAAAAAAAAAAAAAGATGTAACCATTTGGTTTAGCCCAGTTCAAAGATTAGTTCACATGGAGGGTGTTAGCATCCTGGAGGCCTTCCTGTTCCATTTTAGATTCATCTCTTGATAATATCAATCTCATTTTGCTATTTTTCTTTCAAAAAGGACAGTTTGTTACTGACAACAACTGCAGTAGCCAGAGTATCAGCATGTTTTGTGCTGGTTCCTTGAGCCCCAGTCCCCACTGGGTGATGCACAAAGAGTCTGATGACACCTGCACATGACGTATGGTTACAAGACAGGAACCCTGAGTTTAGGGAAACTGATTTTTGTTCCAAAGGGACAGAAGATAATTCCCAGGGCTGTTTGATACATGCTCAATAAAATGCAGGGAATGTTATAGTAGCTGACTCACCAAGTTGTTGTAAGTATTAAATGTGTTTGAAAAAAACAAGAGCCTTTAGAATAATGCTAGGCACACAGTAAGCACTAATATTATTTCATAGTCCTATCTCTCAATAGATCACTGATTGAGGGGGTATGTTATTCATCTCTGTGCGCCCATGTCCAGTACAAGGTGTTGCATACAGTAGTTGCATGAGGTCTGCTAAATAATCGGTTAGCAAACATCTGAAAATCTTAAACTATCACATGTGCTATTTTACATTCTAGACTACACTAAATGGTACTCTGTGATGGTAGAAATCTTAAATACTGACTCATCTTAAACTTAACAACAAATTACAATGTTAATGCTAATTGTGAAAGATGTCAAGTAAACATGAGTTTTGTGGGGGGGGGAATCACCTAATATCCTGCTTTTTAAAATAGATTTAATAATGTGTAAAGGCTTGTTTTAAAAATACATCCCATGGAAAGTATTATTATCCCTTTAAATAAGTTGTAGGTTAATCAGGGCAACTTCAGACAAAAAATTGCCTTTGCCCTTACAGTTAGTTTGACCTATAGCACAGTAAGTTTCCAATGAATTCACAACCAAGTCAGTCGTGATTGTATTTTATAATAACATGAAACTTATTTAGGAAATAAAGATGTATTGAGTACATTCTTTGTGCCAAGCACTGTCCTAGGCGGTGGGCATATCCCAGGCAGAGGAGAAGGCCAGTATCCTTCCTGCCTCCCAGGATTCCCATTCAGAAGGGAAGAGAAGTATCAAAAAGTCAAATACAAAAATGTTGGGGGAGTTAACTGAACACCAAAAAAATGGCATCCCATTTCCCTGCCCAAGGTCTGATCCGATTAAGAAATGAGACAAAGAGAATTGGCATGCGGAGACCAAACGTCACTTTTCAAACTGATGAGGCTGTTACAGAGAATCTGGCTTTAGCTGTAGGAGCCATGTGAGCTTTCAACTCCCAGTTCCCCGGAGACTCAGCCACCCGTCACAGAAGATGCTGGATCACCACAGGAAGTGTCCCCAGGACACTGGGCATTTACTGTTTACATATGGCTGAAAACAACTGGGAACAAGTGCTCTCTGCAGGCAGACAGATCCCAAAAGGGAAGACAGCAGAAGGGTCTCTGCCACTCATGTCCAGTTCCTCCTCAAACTCACTCCTCAGATAACCCCACTTCCCATTTGTAGGGAGGAGAAAGGGATGGCGCAAAAGGCCAGGAGTGTTGAGGAAAATGCCCTCCTCATGGAAATCAGAGGAGTGAAGGGAAAAATGTTCCCCTCTAACAACGAATCAGATCTTTTCAGGAACAACTAATAGCTATGGGTGATATAAGGAAGGATAGTAGGGGAACAGCCTTCTTTACCTGGGATGATCAGGGAAGGCCTCTCTAAGGAGTGGCATTTGGGTTAGAATGTCAAGAAAGAGCAAGCACAAAAGCTCTGAGATGGGAATAAATTGGGTGGGACTGAGGACATGTCGAAAGGCGGCCAGGTGTAGTAGGCTGAATAATAAATAATGCCCATCCTCCCAAAGATGTCTATGTCCTAATCCCTGGGACCTCTGAATATGTTATCTTAATAGCAAGAGGGATTTTGCAGATGTGATTAACTTAAGGACCTTGAGATGGGAAGATTATTCTGAATTATCCAGCTGGACCCAACATAATCACAAGAGTCCTTATAAGAGGGAACAGGAGGGTAACAGAGGGAGAATGGAAGATGCTACACTGCTTGCTTTGAACATGGATGATGGAATCAAAAGCCAAGAAATATACAGTGGTACCTTGGTTTTCGAACATAATCCATTCTGGAAGACCGTTTGAGTCCTGAAACATTCGAAAACAGCCAACAGTTAGGCCTCAGGATATTGCACTCAGTGGAAGCTGCGTGACATGTCTGACTTCTGAGTCGTGTTTGAAAATTGAAACACTTACTTCCGGGTTTACAGTGTTCATAAACCGAAATGTTCGTCAACAGAGACCTTCGAAAACCGAGGTACTACAGTAGATGGCCTCTGAAAGCTAGAAAAGGCAAAGAAACAGATTTTCACCTAGAGCCCCCAGAAAAAACACAGCCCTATCAACACCATGATTTTAGGACTTCTGACCTCCAGCCAGAACTCTAAGAGAATTGATTTGTATTATTTAGGCCACTAATGTTTGTGATAATTTGTAACAGTAGAAAAATAATACAAGCAGTGTGAACAAGAGGGAAGTGACAAATATATGAAGTCCAAGAGTTTGCTTAGGGTCAGATTATGCTGGCCCTTGTAGGTCATGTAAAGAGTTTTGGTTTTATTCTGGTTGCTGTTGGTAACCATGGGAGTGTGTTAAGTAGAGGAATGATATTTTCTAACTTATGCTTCAAAAAAGATTACTCTGGCTGCTTGTAGAGAAAGAGGAGAGGCCAAAAGACCAGTAGTCCAGGTGTCTTGAACCAGGGTTGCAACATTGGAAAGAATGAAAAGTGTTCAGATTTAGGATATCCTTTAGAGGCAAAGATGAGAATACTGATGGATTGACTGTGAATTGCAAGGAAGAAAGAAGATGAAGGAAGACTCCAGAATTTTTAGCCAGAGTTACCAAATAAAAATGGTGGATGATGGTACTTCTAACTCAAATGGGGAAAGCTTTGTGAAGGCAAAGAATGGGTTGCAGGTGATGGTAAAATCAATAGTTCTATATCTGTCATACTAAGTTTGCTATGCCTATCAGATATCCAAGTGAAGAAGTTAAGTCAAAAATATGGATATACAACTTTGGAGACCAGGGAAGAGATCTAGGCTGGCAATCAAAACTTGAATACCATAAGTATATAAAGCCATGGACTGGAAGACACCACCTAGCAGGAGGGTGCAGATAGAGCAGAGGAAAGAGGATAGATCCTGAGGCACTCTTACCTTTACAGGTCAGCTGGGAGGAGGAGGCAAACGCAAAAGAAATGGAGACCTAGTGATCAGGGAAGAAGGAAGAAAACCAGGAGAGTAGGTGTCTCAGAAACCTCGAGGGGAAAAAAAAGTGTTTCCAGCTGGAAATGGTCTACCAATGAATATACAAAGAGCTTCTTTTCAGCCACTGTCTCAGATTCATCATGTCTAATTAGTGAAAGAGATCTGAGAAGTACATAGTCTCACACACTTACAAAGGGAAAAGGGACACAATTCCCTGTGACAGATCCTAGCCAGTTTGAGGCTTTGGTTCAGACAGTGCAGAGTATGAATAAAGGATTTAGTGTTTTTTATGGTCACTTAATTAAGCTGCATATTATGTTAATATAGTATCATGAAAATTTACATTTACATTTATTGAGTAATATTGACTTCCTCTTATTGATACTCTTTGATTTCTTACAAGTAAAAGCAATACCTTTGTCATTTGTCTCTCTTTTGAAAAAAATAAATATTTGAATATTTGTTTCATAAGTAAATTTTAGACTCAGCAGATTTTTAAAAACTACATTCTATAAATAATCTACAAAAATAGTCATAAGGCATGTTTGGTATCTTTTCAAAACTTCTGTAAATTAAGTTCTAGCGTTGAAATATTTTAGCACATTAAAGAAGTCAATGACAAAAACAAATCCCCCAACGTGTGCATGAGATAGAGATAGAGAAAGATGGAAAAAGATACAGAAAGATGCAGAAAAGACAGAGACAGAGACAGAGATAAAGAGAGAGAATGTCTGTGTGATTAGATTCAGGTTATACCTCATCTTCGTCAGGAACATCACAGAAGTAAGGCTGAGTTGTCATTGCATCTGGTCAGGATCTATCATTGATGGTAATTAACTTTCATCACGATCAAGCTGTTGTCTGCCAGACCTCTCCACTATAAAGTTATACTTTTCCCCTCTGTAATTAGCATGTTTTTTTTCAGGGAAGTACCTGAAACTATGCAGATATCCTGTTACTCATCAATATTTCAATTTATTAATTTACTTATGTCATATTAATTCGTTGTTCTATTTTACTCAACGGATTTTAATCCATTATTATCAAGCTGGTTTTTGTGCCCTTTGGCACAAGAAGATATTTCAGGCTCATCCTGTACTTTTCCTGCCTCAGCCCTGGAATCAGCCATTTCTCCAAGGGGTCCTGGATCCTTTTAGTGGAGAGTGGTACTTAGAATCAAGATCTAGCTGTTAGATGTGCTCTTGCTATTGGGGTGTACTGCACCCAGGCCCTCTCAAATGACAGAGCTAAGGAATGTATGTGTACATATAGGCGTACACACAGACACCCCTATTTATTTCTATGTGTATTTATGTATATTGAAAACTATGAATTCACAGTGATATCTCTAATTCCAAACCAACAACACAGGGTTCATCCGTTTTCCTCCTTTCCATATTTGTAACTCTCTTCTCTCACAGTGAGAAATTTTGCTCCACTATCCTCAATATACTTACTGGAAGACTCCCTGTTATAATATCCCATCACAACCATCCCCTGCTGACAAAGACACCCTTCTCACCCTCTCAGGCTCTGACACCTCCTGCCAGGTTGGCCTCCCCTATGAATGCTCCTCTTATCCCCTTGGACTCCAATACCCAGTGCCAGGGTGCCACTTCTCCTTACGTCTCCTGGGCTCTGACATCACATGTTGAGCTACCATGACCCTGTCATATGACTATGTGCCCCCCCTTGCTCAGGCTCTAAGCCCCATGTCAGGCCCCACCGCACCTCATGCACACACGCACCTCACCCTGCTTGGGCTCTGATGCCGCAGCTGGCCTACCTCCCTGCATGCACATCCACCTTACCTTGATCAGGCTCTCATACCCTGCTTTGGGTCACTGACACCTCCTGCCCCCAAAAAGATCACTGACCTGCTCAATCCCACCTAACGGCTTTTGAGCTGAATTATTCTAGAATGAAAGAGAAAGGAAAACATGAGGAAAGAGACCAGGACAACGTTCGGCTTCTTAAAAGGCTAAATGTTCTTAAAAATACTCTGTGAAAGAAATGTGTTCCTGTTAAGTAGTGCTATTTACAAAAATTGCCGATTAGTAGGGACAACTCAAACAACAAGTGAAACTCTACCATATTTAAATTTAGCAATATGTAAGAAGCTTGAGATGCAATACTGGCTAAGACAGCAATGTTTCTCTATTTTTAGGTAAAGTGGAAACTGAATTCTTGTTATTCAGGAGAAGGAGGTTTTGTTGTTGTTGGCATGAACCTAAGGTTCATTGCTATTGTCTCCCTTTCTTCTTTGAAGGGATCCAGGGGAATCAGGGAGGACAGTCACCTTCCAAGGCAATGAGGAGGCTAGAAGGATAAACTAAGGTTTACCTTTAATTAGCCTGGGCAACGCCACATGTAGATGAGAACACAGGTCACTGGGAGAAGTAGAGGAGCCCCAAACTGGCCTGAAGTCCCAGAAGCGTGGCCTGGGGGGCGGGGGAAACCGACTCCAAGATAAGCCTTCATAGTGAATTATAAAGACTAAGACTGTGTTACCAGGGTTACTTTAAATCAGAACTCATAAATATTAAAGATTGAATACAACTAACTGTTAGGAAAGTTACCAAATTGTATATAGCATGTGTTTCATTTTTGTGATAGATATATCACGTTTAAACAGAATATCATTAAGCATTTCTACTTTCAGCCATGATGGACTAGATTATACCTAACCAACTCTCTCACCAAGAACAGCTACAAAGGTTGAATAAAAGACAATATACATCTGTTTGAAGGCATCCAACAGCTACCAAAAGAGTTAAGAATTGAGAGCCCATAATCTTGTCTTTGTGTTCCTCCCAGAAGTAGGTTCTAAGAGAAGGATTTGGCTATAAGGAGGTGATTCCAGGAAACACTAGTAGGGAAGTAGGGAAGTGAGACAAGGAAGGGAAGGCGATTGAAAAGAGGATTGGTTATCACACAAGTTGCCACTGTGAGTGTCTGGGCCTAGCGTCTATAGGGGACATCTGGAATACCTCATGTTCCAGAGTTATCTCACCCAAGCAGCAAGACAGCTGGAGTATTTATACTCCAACTGCATTTTATCAAGCCTTCATGACCATGATACCAAAACTAGACAATATTCCAAGAATGAAGGAAAATAGACCAGTCTCTCTTATGAACACAGATATAAAAATCCAAAACAAAATATTAGCTAACCAAGTCTAGTTATAAGAGGATAACATACCACATCCAAATTAGATTTATTCCAAGAATACAAGACTGGTTTAAATTTGAGTGTCAATTAGTTTATATCACCCCATGAGCAAACTAGAGGAGAAAATTATATAATCATTTATATAAAATGTTATTTAATATACACTTTGGATACTTATTAAATATATTTTTAGTTTTTAAAAGAACAAAGAGTGAACAATACATATAATTTCCACTCAGCTAATTGCCTGGCTTATTTTAAATCTTAAAGTTAAGTAAAATGACCAGGGTATAAGAGAGGCTTACGCTAATTACAAGATCAAGTTTTAAAGGGCCTAGGGAACCTCTTGGATGGGCGTAGCTATATTGAGAGTAAGAACAATGATGGTAAAACAAAATGTGTATTATGAACCAGGGAGTCAAACTCAATTCTTCAGAGGTGGCAAGTTGGAAAAGATTGAGAGAGGGCAACAACTAGGCCAAGTGTACGTCGGCTCGTGATATAGGTTAAAATAGGGCTGTATGTACATAAAGTCGAGGGGTATAACTGTAGGGACAAGCCTATAGAAGCATGAATCCAGAAGATAAAGGAGACCAATATATCAGTCCAGGAAGGAATAGATGAGTATCTTAAGTAATAATCCAAGTAGAGTCTTACACGCTACTCTAGGTGGAGGTAAGGCAAGTAGAAAGTGAGTTGCTATGCCAAGAAAGCCAGCGACATGTGTGGAAGTTCAACAGGAATGAAATGAGTTCAGAAGAGAGTCAGGTCTAGTTGATGGCCTGAGGGTAAAGCCCTATCAGGCAGCTGAGCCTATAGCGGCCCAAGAGGCAGATGCTGGTGTCAGGAAGATGCCACACTATTCACTCAGTCAACAACATTTACTTAGGGTCTACCATGTTGAAAGCAAATCCTTTCCCTCAATGATGGCAACATCTGGTGGGGAAGACAGGCAAAGAAAAACAGGAAACGTAACACAACAAGGTAAATGTAAAGTTAGAGCAACACAAAATGTATTTTATGAGCACAAAAAGGGGTACCTACCTCAATCTAGAAGTGTACTACCCAGTGTGGCAGACATTAACCACATGTGACTACTTAAATTTGAATTAATTAAAATCAAGTGAAATTTAACATGCAATTCCTTAGTCACACTAGCCATATTTCAAGTGCTCAAAAGCACTTGTGGCTAATGGCTACCATATAAAACAGTATAAATAGAGATTACTTCCACTGTTGCAGAAAGTTCTGCTGGACAACACTGAATTCTAAAGAAATCACAGAAGGCTTTTTGATGCCTGAGTTAGTCTTTAAAATACATAAGAGTTATACAGGTAAATTAAGAATATTGCAAAGAATAAGAAATGAATCTAGAAACTGAGTCAGGAGTATATCATTTAGAACTAAATGCTGTATAAATGAGCTTAGATTCTATCCCTTTGCTGGAGTGTCACAAATTTACTCTCAGTTCAACTCAGACATGCATAGAAAATGTAGACTTCTTTTAACTATGGCTTATGTAACTTCACAGGAAGTGGGAAAGAGGTTGTTAGGACAACATCTGTATTTGTTTGCTGTTGCTGGGTTATGGGGTCCCTTAACCCTGGCCTCTGTGGTGATGGGGTCCCTTGTCCCTCTGGGCACTGCTTGACCCAATGATGATGAGGTGTTGCAGCCAGTTCATGTCAGCTGGCAAGAATCAAGTATATACATCTTTTCTCAACTCTGTTCAGTAACATCATGTTGAGGGCTTGCAATTCATCACAGTAGAAGTATTTACACCACAGAAATCAGCAAACACGTGAATTTATTTCTTTTTTTTTCCCCCCCACAGAGCACTAGTTTAGCAGCATACCACAAATTCCCACTTCTGCAAATGGAGTAGTTCATGGGCTGGACTCTCAACTCACCCAGGGCCGGATGCTCTCCTTGGCTACTTCAGCCTTACCTTGGCCTTCACTGGCACCTGTAGAGTCCCCTCAGTCTCTGCCACATCTTCCAAATGATTCTCTGTCCAGGACTCAGGGTCCCCTTGCCTTTTACTGTGACTGGCTCTAGGGCAACCCTCCTGGCTCTCAATTCAGTAGACAATATAAAGGTGGGGCTACCCAGGGGAAATAGGGGTAACTTATACTAGGCTCTCAGCTTAAAGGATATAGGTGTCAGTCAGTAGTTATTTCAAACTTGGCCTGGTTTTCATTTGGATGGTAGTTCTGTGTCAGTAATTCAATTCTTAATGATGTCCAATAGTCACTTCAGTCCAAAATGTGTTCTAGGTTCCTTTTTGATTGGTGTATAGCTAGGTATTCCCAGCTGAGAGGTTTAAGATTTATGAAATTTTTGGTTTATTAGATTTAAAGAAGATTTATAAGATTCAAAGTGATGTTTTGGTCCCAAGATCCATCTGAGGAATTCTTAGATGCTGTATTCCAAAGAATATATAAAACCCAGAAGAAAAGAAGATCACCAGTGGGACTACTAAGGACAAGACCTTGTAAATGGTGGCAAAGGCACAATTTACAAACCCTTTAGTCTACTGGATACTCCTCCCTGCAATCACTGCTTTTATGAGCTGTGGGTTGTCATGGTGATTGGGAGTAGGCTGAAGTGGGGAGTGCTTATGAAAGATTTATAATATGCAACTTACGGTACATAAATCCTGTCAGCATTTACGCCCCTGCGCCTGCTTTGAGACAGCACATGTCCCACGGTCACGTTTCCATGGGATGCCACGTGGTCAATAATGTGGCCTGGGGATCTACAAGACAAACCTCTGTCTGACCTCAGTCCTTGCCTGTACCCTGAGGAGGATACTATGGGAAGGAGGACCACAGCAGAGGACCAAGCTAATGATGACTTGTACCTGGTCCTGCCTAAGTTAGCCCTTACAAGGCTGCACCATGTTGTCTTTTTCCAGCAATCCAACCTTACATCTATAGGAAGAGAGGAGACAGATCAATGTAGGGTTTGAATTATATGGGTGAGTGTTATAGAAGGGTCAGGGTGCAAAGGAATTGGTAGAGTACTTTCAGTGAATCACCTTAAAGTCAGGCAGGTACTGAAGAAAGCCTAGAGGGCTGAAAAGACCAGAGAAAAGTGATCAAGCGTCAGAGGTCGTGGAGAAGAGGTGGAGAAAGAGTTAACGTGGGAGTGAAGCCATGGAAAGATAAAATGACAGATATTTGAGGTGAAAGGATAAAAAATTAATGTTAAACTTTAGTAGTTATTTCTAGTGATAATGCAATTGAAGATGTGGCCCAGGAAGCAGGTGGTTGCAAATGATTAGAGGTGAAAGTCTGAGGAAGTTCAGGAACTACAAGGCGAAGTTTGGGATAAGACATCAAAATATCCTAGATTGTGGGGGGCTTCTTTGCCAAGAAGAGTAAGCTCTGTGTCAGTCTTCAGTGAATAAGGTAGATGAGCTCCAGCTAAGCAGTGGGTGACCCCCAGAAGGAGGGGAGGTCGACCTGGATACCTGAGCCTCAAAGGAAGATGTCCTTTTACATCAGAATAGAGAACCAGTAACCAAGAAATGGCTGAGGGGAGCCAAAAGGAAACCAACACCTCCTCCACTGGTGATCCTTGGGTGGGAGACTAAGAAGCTTGCAGAAGTGGTATCTTTGGGCACTGAGCAAGATTTTGGTTAGGCCAGGATGGGGGAAAACAAATCTGAAAATATGTAACATGTCAAGGAGTTTGCTAATGATGGAATAAACTTACAAGGTGTGTACTGAGAAGGAGGACAAACATGGAAAGACCCAGGGCTGAGACAATTGCAGAACAATAAGATGGGAAAGGTACAGAGAGGTCAAGAAGGGTGAGGGGAGAAGGTGGATTTAGCTTTTTTGGTGATAAAGGAACACAGAGAGGAGAAGCCCAATGGGAAGCAACAGACAGAGCTGAGGTTAGGATGAAGCAAGTGAGGCACTTTCCTCAGTTGCCTCAAAATTTAAGGGGTGCCAACAAAAACCTTCATTAACCAAAATAAACAATATTTTAGTGCAAAATTTAAAAAATCCAAACGAATGCCAGAAACTCCATGGTGAGAAAAATAGAACAATTTTAAATAAAGACAAGTTGCTTGTTTTCTGACTGTATTATTTTGCAACGGGAACAGTCATTTCCAATCAGCCTGCTATTACCAGTATCCACCTGTCAAGTCCCCCTGGACGGGTTTATGAGAATTGACAATGGCATGCAACAGGTTGAGCAACCCAGGACTTTATAGACTATTCAAACCTAGGAGGCCATTTTGATAAGTGTATATGAGGGCCCACATTTCTTCTTCTGCCTCAGGCCCCACTATGGCTCAGCAGAGCATTAGCCACTGACCTCAGATGTGCTGACTTTAGCCTCGGTTGCTCTGTGCTAGAGTGATCGAGAGGTCAGGCAGAACTGGCCTGCTCTCAGACAGGTAGGGAGGATTTCCTGAGACGGCTGGAGCCCCATGCTACTGACAGAGCTGAGTCATGAAGTCCAGAGCACTGATAGAGCCATGGTTAGTGCCAGCGGTCCTTCACATCTGTGGAGCAGATGTGAGGTGTCCACAGACCCTGGAGAAGGGATCCTGAGCAACTGCACTCGAGGCAAGGCCCTAAGAAACACAGAAAATGTAATGAGTTCTTGTCCCTGCTTCCAAGAGTGAGACCCATCCCACATAGGAGGGTGGGCTGCGCCCCCTGCAACTAAAGATTGAAAGCGCAACTGGACTTGGAGCTGGGCTGCGCCCTCCGCTGCTAGATTGGAGGACAACGACTTGGTGGGCCCTGGAGAGGCACACTGTTCCCCAATATTCCTCAATAAAATTAAAAAAAAAAAACCTGCTCTTAAAATCTATAGTGTCATTACATGTATGTAAAGCTTATATATATATGTACCTGTCCCTGCCGAAGTTAGCTCTCAAACTCACTCAGTCATTCACCCAGGAAGTAATTAAGAGTTGACCGAGTGCACAAAACACTATACCAGGGACTATGATAGATTTTTCGGTTTATGGAAGTAAGAAATGAGGATCTTTCCAGCTCTGGGCCTCTGGTAAAAAAAAAATTCTTCCTCATTTCCCTCCCTTATTTCCTCAGTTGCTCTATGAACAGTAACCAGGGTCTCATGTGATTATATCTGGGTGTACATTACTATGTCTTTCAAAGATGGTACTGGAACAATCGAATGTTTGTTGCTATATTTAATTAAACTAAGCTATATTTAATTAAACTAATATTTAAAATCCAACCCTCTTTGCTGAAGAGATCAACAGATAATTTACTATACTATCAAATCTAGAAGTCTGAACCCCTTGAAATAACACCACCAAAGGGTTCTAAGCAGAATAGATGAAAGGGATATTCCTTATGGCATGAATTCATTTGAACTGATACTGTAAATTGCATATGCTGCTTATGGTTTTGTTTCAAATCCAGTAAGATAGAACATATTCTTATGATATTTTTCCACTAAACTTCCATGCCCCATTATTACTTGAATCACGATATAAATATAAATCAGTTCTTATTTCAGAAGCTTCTCCTATTTTATCACATTGACATCCATCAACTGACAAGATGAAAGAAACTTAATGTGCAACTGATGAAATTCTAACCCAAGGATTATTATTAGAAAATAGAGTTGCCCTTCAGGCACCAAATAAAATTTACACCCAAAAATTGCCAATGCGTGATGATGATGAATAACAGCTAACATCTATTGAGCACTTTGTGTTCCAGGCACTGTGCTAAGTGCTTTGCATGCTTTGTTTTGTTTATTCAGCACAGCTACTCATTACACGTACCATTATTATCTACATTTTACAAATGAGGACAAGAGACATAGGGACATGAGTAATTTTCAAGATTGTACAAAGAGTCACTCCCAAGCTTCTGATGGTGGGATAGCTGCCTGTTTTTCTGCCTTCCCCCACTGGACTGTGAGCTGCTTGAAAGCAGGGACTACACTCCATTCACTATTGTCCCCCAGAGGTTTAACTCTTGTCTCACATAAAGTAGACACCCATCAAATAACTCCCTCCATCTTTCCCATTTGTCAAGTCGAAAGCCTTGGAATTGTGGAGAAGGAAGAAACTGTCCTCTACCCTCAAGGTTCTTTGGCTGGTCTAATAATCAACTAGACATGAGACAGATTAGCAATAGAAAACAACCAAATTTAATACATACATATGTATGGAAATTCTGCAGACATGAGAGAGTCAGAGTCCCCGTATGCACAAGAGGTTCAGTGATAGAAAGGGAGATTGAGGTATATGTGACATACAGAGCTAGGGATGAGGTAATGCACGGTCACTGAAGGGAGAACATATATTCTGTAATTAGTAGTTTGCCCTCCCAAATAGGTAGGAAAAAGTCATTTCTGGTGATAACTCTTATCATGGACCAGGCTAACTCTTCTGGTGATAACTCTTATCATGGACCTAACTTAAATTCTTGTAAATAGGTAAAGGGGAAGCAGAAGTTTTTCTTGAGCCCACGAGGTCTTAGTTGCCTTTAGCTCAAAATAATCTACATACCATTGAGTCACATCTTGGGGTGGTTTGTTCCAAAACTCTACATAATCATCCTTGATTTCTCTCTTTTATACCCCACATCCATCCATTAGCAAGTCCCATCAGCTCCACCTTTAAATAGATGCAGAATCTGACAACTTCTTGCCCATTCCACCATCATCATCATGGTCTAGCCACCATCACTTCTCCTGAATTATTACAACAGCCTTCTACTGGTCTCTGCACTTTTAGACATTGTCCTCCTACTGATCTTGCAAAAACTTAACGCAGATATTTTTATTCGCTACTTGAAGCCCTTCAGTAGCTTCCCATCTTACTCAAAGTGAAAAGCCCAGTGCCCTAAAGACCCCCCCAGGAGCCAACCTCTGTAATCAGTCTGTCATCTCCTAACCATCTCCACCTCACTCCTCTGTTCCAGCCACACTGGCCTTCATGGTGTTTCTTAAACATGCCAGGTGTGCTCCTGCCTCAGGACCTTGGCACTGCTCCCTTTGCCTGGCATGTCTGGCCTCAGATGTCTGCACTGTGCACTCTTTCAACCTCATTTAAATCCTAAATCAAACATCACCTTCTCAGTAAGGTCTTCTCTGGCCACCGTATTGATTATTACAATCCAACCCACCCCCTACAGCACTCCCCGTCTCCCTTCTCTACTTCATTTATTTCCCAGCACATATCATCACTATATGCTATATAGTGCACATTTTAATATTAGTTATTGTCTATCTTTTCCCTCCTCTAGGCCCTAGGCCTCCTGGAAGTGGTTGACATTCTGAAGTCCTTCCAAGAATATTAATGGTGAGCTGGAGGAAATGCTCAGTGCCGGCCTGCCTTCTGGGTATCCTACCTCGCTTACGAAAACCTTAAGTGGAGATCCCCAAAGGTACCAGAGAAATATTATAATCCCCATTTATTAATAGAAAGTTTGGTTGTTTTAAAATCATATAATCACAGTATGTTAAAAGTGAAAAGACCCGATAGATCAGGCATTCTTAATCTTTTTGTGTCCCAGAGCCCTTTAGAAGTCTGGTGAAGCCCATTAACCCCTTCTGCGACTAATGCTTTTAAATGAATAATATTAATATAAACAAATAGAATTACAGAGAAACCTATTATATAAAAATATAGCCATCAAAATATTTTACAAAATATTTTACAGGTGAGGGTTGCACAACAGGGTGAATATATTATAATTAACATTAGTAAATTATACTTTAAAAATGGCCAAAATGGAAAATTGTATGTTATATATTTTACCACAATTACAAAATATTTAAATTTTTGTGATATAGTAATATGTATTAAATAACAAGATCTAGCCACAAGTCTCATAACTACTATAATTTCAAAGCTGTGAGGGGAGTAAATGATACTTGCAAATTTCTACAACTACCGTAATGTGAATGAAAACATCTGTGATTTCTATTGATAAGAAAGTCTCAGATACTACTAACACGACTGTGGTATCTGGCCTATATTTGTCATTGAAGGTAACACTAAATTTCAGTTAGAGGTTCATGAAAATAGAGACATTACAATGAACTCCCATTACACACCATCTTGTTCTATCTGTTCCCGTTAGAGATGAAACATAAGATGAGGGAGATCTAAGAATCTAAAATAAGATGTCTAAGTAAACTCTCATACCCAGACCCCCAACTCTAGACAAGACACATAGAATCAGGGGACGCTCAGTGGACCGGGTAGGGCCTTGAAGACTCGGATAAGTCATCTTGCTTATGTCTAGGAATGAGTCAAGTAAAGGAGAACTTAGCTATTTCCATTTTCCAGTGAGGATCACACTTACTGCCCTCAGAAAGCTGTCTGCATTTTGATTCCACTACTACTGAGACCTAGGACATATTTTTAATCTCAGTATTTGAGTTTCCTCGTCTGTAAAATGAGACCAGTGACTGCATTCACCGCACTGGGCTATTGTGAGGATTATATAAAATAATATATTTAAAGCTCATATAACAGCACCTGGCATGTTAAGATCAATAAATACTTATTAAATTACCTCCATAGTAACTTACCCCTCAATTTTTCCTAATGATAAGAGGTAATCTGTCAATTCAGCTGTGAGAGTTAAATGTCTGGGAATCTTTTAAAGGCAACTGATTAAATTTAGATATTATGTTCTATGTCTTTCTAGCCCTACTTTAATTTCTAGATTGCTGTCGCCCAGCCTCCAGGGCCTCCCTCCCTCTGCAAAGAATGAGCTGCCACAAATCCTCTTGAAAGAATGCCTTCGCATTCTCTCATGGCTGTTTTTTGTGTGTCTAGGATGAAAAAAGAACACCTGAGTGGGGTAAGTAAGGGTGGCCACTCTCTGCCCTCACTTAATAGCTGTTCTTGAGTTTTCGTATTCTGCAGGCTAATGCGTAAGGGTTGGGCAAATTAGACGTAAGTTCAAACCTCAAAATATTTAGTGTTTTAGGTGAATGTTATGCTGAATTCACAGAAAGGAAAAAAACTACTCTAAATAAACATTTCCTGGCACAATAATTTTCTGTGAAGGGGAGAGCAGTACACACTGGAAAGTAGAGCTAATTTGGGGCTGTGGGATAATAAAGGAGGCTGATAGGAACCCCAGGATGCAGGTAACGGGTGGAGCATTTTGTGAAGGGCTCAGGGGACTCTGGGTACTCAACACCTAGGGTGGGAGCGACTACGTAGGAGAAGTACCAAGCCCCTTTGTTTTCACATTCTTCTCTTTCTCCTGTCTATACCACAAGTCTGTTTTCTCTGTCTCCCGACCTCCATCCTGTCCACTACCCAGGACCACCTAATAATTTGTGAGGTCCAGTTCAAAATGAAAATATGAGGTCCTTTTGTTCAAAAAGTATTTTAAAAATGTTAAGATAGCCAAAGCAGCCCATTAAACCAAGCACAGGTCCCTTTGACGTGCAGCTGGATCCTACAGCACTGAGCGGGTCACACACCCGTGCAGCTGGCCCTGCCTCTTCCTTTCTCTTCTGGTGCCTCATTTCTCACCCATCTGCCTCTGTCTTCATAATGACACTTACCCGTGAGCCTGCCTCATGTAAACTTTAGGATTATAGACTCCTAGATGGTTCAAGCTGCACAAGCTCCTAGAAGGCCAGCTTCTTTAGTTTTACACAACAGAAAACAAAGGCGTTGGTTAAAGGACAACCTTAAAACCTACTGATCACACCTGGTTTTTCTGACCACCAGGACAGGGCTCTCCCCACTGAATCGCTTAGCTGCCTACTTCTCTCTTACAGCAAATTTTCTAGTTAAACTCATTTGGAGGGTTCCTGTTGTCTCTTACTCCACTTGACTGCAGAAAGACACAAGGGGGAAAAAAAGACAGGAGGAGAGCAGAGATAAGAATAGCCTGAAATAATCAACAAATTTAAAAGTATTGAAACTATTTCTTCTTCAGGTAGGGTAAAGAGTTTCATAGCCTAGGGAGATACAGAGAGGAAAAAGGTGGAAAGAAACAAAATGCTAATTTCAGCTCTTGCAAAATTTTGCTCGGGTAACTGGTATTTATTTGCCAGGCACTATTGTAGGTGTTACTAATGCAACAGTGAATAAGGCAAATTTTCTGATTTTAAGGGTCCCAAGAAGTCAGATTAGTAAAATATAACCCCCTCCCCAAAACGCAAGCTGTTAAACTACATATACCTATAACACTAATTATATTTGTAAAAATATTAAAATAAATAGGGACCTAAATGGTCCCTAAAAAGTGGTTTTGCTGGCTAATGAAATTACAGGTTATTTTATTTTTCTTTAATGTAATTTTCATGCATTTATACTGTCTTGCATTCACAATGAGAAAAACATTTAATGTTTTTATCTTTTGACAATGTAGAGAATTTCTTTGAAGCTATTCCATAAGGAAGTGATCTGAAATATGAATAAGTTTGATCCTTACAGTATTATTTACAATAGTGAAAAATTGAGAACATTTTGCTCAAGATCCTTCCCTTGAGTGTTCTTGAATGATCTCAGTGTAGCTACCACTAGGTGGCAACAAGGACCCGTGAGTCCAACTTCAAAGTTAGTTTCCCAGCCCTAAACGCTCAATGCTTATGGAACACGCACTTAGAATCTTTCTCAAAGTGAATCACAATGTTACATACAAAAAAGCCTCTAACCTAGAAATCCCACTTTTAGAAATAAATTATGAAAGATAATAGAATAAATGAACAATGTATAGCAAAAACTGTGAAACAACCTCATAAGTGGGGGATTGAGTACATACATTATGACACCTTACTAATCATGAAAATCTATATTGACATAGAAGATGCCCATTTAATGCTATTTTCAAGTAAAAAGAAAGCAGATCACAGAACACTAATATAGAAGATAATTTGTTATAATGGTTAAAAGCACAGGATCTAGAGTCACGTGGTCAAATCCCAACTATTAGTTGTATAATCTTGAGCTGTATAATCTTAACCTCCCATAAAATGGAAACGATATTACTACCTCACTGGGTTGTTACGAGATTAAATGAAGTTTTACAGGGAAAGCCCTGAGAGCAGTGACTGGCATATCCCAAGCTCTCAGCAGGTGTTAGCTACCATTTTACAAACAATGTGATCCCACTACTTTTAAAAATATCCAATATATTTATATGTGGACACATGCATTTTCCAGAAGGATACATTATTAAAATGTTACAATAGTTATAGTATCTGAGATTGCAGGTGATATTTTAATTAAATCATTTGGGGAGAAAAATTCTGATGGTGACTCTATGTGCTAAATACACAGAGATCCGTAGCTTTCCTGCCATACCATATTTCTAAGAAAAAACAAAAGATCTTTTATTTAATTAATAACCAAAATCATTGTTTTAAAATGATTTTATTTAATAACCAAAATCATTGTTTTAAAATAAAGTTTACAGTGAATCTAATTTTCCTTTTTTAAAAATTTGATTCCATCTCTCATCTCAAGAGAAATTGTTTGTACATTTCTTTATACGAGGTGTGATCAAATAATATGAGAATGTTTAAATTTTTAAAAAATTATTACAGTAAAAGACATATTGCCATTAATCCCCCTCAGAACACTCCCCCTCACTTTGAACACACTTATCCCATTATTCTTGCCACTTTCTAAAGCAGTTCTGGAAGTCCTCTTTCGTGAGTGTCTTTAGTTGTGCTGTCCTGGCAGCCTCAATGTCCTGAATCATTTTGACTTTGAGGAAGAGCCAGAAGTCCCACGGTGCCAGATCTAGTTAATAAAGTGGATAAGGACACACCGTAATGTTTTTATTTGACAGAAATTGCCATACCAGGAGTGATGTGTGACACGGAGTGTTGTCATGATGGGGATGATTTACAGCACACTTTAAAACACACCTTCTCTCAACCGTAGCTCATACCCGACTGACTGCACCAAACAAGTTGAAATTTGTCACACACTGTTACTAAGGTTTGAAGCACCACTTCCCGTATTGAAGATCCCTGCCTTTCCATTATATGGCACTTGGCAGCAGCATTCTCCATATTTTGTGATCACAACAGAAAGGCTTCATGTCACACATCGCTTCTGGTACAGCAATTTCTGTCAAATAAAAATATTACAGTGTGTCCTCATCCACCTTATTCACCAGATCTGGGACCATGCGACTTCTGGCTCTTCCCAAAAGTCAAAATGACCATGAAAGGAAAATGTTTTGAATCGATTCAGGACATTGAGGCAGACACGACAGCACAACTAAAGACACTCATGAAAGAGGACTTCCAGAACTGCTTCAGAAAATGGCAAGAACAATAGGATAAGTGTGTTCGAAGCAAGGGTACTTGAGTGGGATTAATGGCAATGTGTCTTTTACTGTAATACTTTTTCTTTTAATTTAAATACTTATCATATTTGTTGGTCACACCTTGTACCCATCCTCAATTCTAGCGTGTTGCTGCAGGGCCGTCCTCCCCAGCCCAGGACTGCTCCAAAAGTCACAAACAGCCCTGCTTTCTGCTCTAGTCCCACTTCACTGTTCACCTCCAGTCCTCCAGGTGGGATAAAAAACTTTCCTCCTCCATTCCTACTTCCCCTCTTTCTACCACAGGCCCCCAAATCACTTCTTGTTTGAAAAAAATGAATTCCCCTGATTAGGTTCCCTCCAGTCACACCACTTCTCTGTCTTTCTACCATCATTTCCCTTTTTATTCCTTTTAGATAAAAAGAAGAGCTCCTTTTCCTCCTCCACCCACCCCTCAGCTCAGTTTCCCTTACTTTTTCTTTGTCTTTTTCTCTGTGTCCCTGTTCCAGTAATGAAACATTTAGCTGTTTTCTCTTTATAAGCTTGCCAGTTCATTCAGAAACCAAGATTAAAGTGTCAAAATCCTGGTGTACACCAGAACATTTTTAGAGAATTAACAACAAATTACACTGCTTTCATTACTTCAATTCATGGCGTGAGCTTTAATTGCACCCCTCTCAGTTGCTAACATAAACTTGATACTGGTTATTGAGTTATCTCAATTAACTTTTTTATCTATGTCCTCATTCACAGTGCTAAGAACAAATAAATGGCCTTCAAATAGTAGTCTCTACATTTGAACCTTTGGCAGTAAAAATCAGTTAATTCTTAGCAGACAGAAATCAAAACTGAAGTTGGCTCCCTCTGCTGATTCTAAAGGGCCCCAGCTTTGCCGTCACTAAGAGTATGACGTGACAGACACTGATTCTGGCATAAGGAAATTTTTTTTTTTTTTTTTTTTTTTGCATTGGCTTAGTGATTAAAGCAATTAAAAGCAACTACTACTACAATTTTTTTAAGGGAAGCAAGAAGCAGCTATTAAATTTAACTAATGTAAATGTGTATTACAGGTATTATAATAGTACAATTTTGTAAGGATAAAATATAATAAATGAAAATAAGTTCTGATTTTATTTTTAATCAGCCTTAGAAATTTTGATTGGTTTAAAAATAATTTTTAAATTAGCTTGATCATGTTTTATGTTTAAATCAAAGATTTTTCTCTGTAATCAAAAACAAAGCTCACTTTGAGGATTTATTCATTTGTCAAACAGCTCAGAACGGACGACAACATAATATAGGGAGCAAAGTGGGGGAGGGGTGAACTACAAAAGCAGAAGACACAGTTTCTACTTTCAAGAAGTTTATAATCTACTTAGAGAGCAAAATATACACATAAAATAACTCATGGACAATTTTGGAAGCAACGTAATAAACGTGTAACAATGTTTGGAGATTATCTGTGTTTCAAGACCTTGAAACTTGAGTTGCCAGATAAAATACAAGACCCCAGTTAAATTTTAATGTCATAAACAACAGATAATTTTATTATAAGCATGTCCCATATTAAAATGAAGAGGAAAAAAGTATTGGTTGGTTATTTATCTGAAATTCAGATAACTGGACATCCTGTATTATTATTTTCGAAATCTGGCAACCTTAAATTTGAGGCATGTGGAGTACAGAGAGGATCCTAACACAGTGGTGTTGGTCAGATAAGCTTCCTGGAGAATGTGAGTTTTAAGCCAACTGCTGACTAAAGCAGCTGGAAACAGAAAACATTCCAAATGTGGGAAGTGTGTGTTCATGGCACTGAAATCGAGATGAGCAAGTAATTCCTGGTTAGGATGACAACCAGATTATTTTAGCTGCAGGAAGATTTTCAAGAAAGACAAAAGAGTTGAAAACTGCTGATGTGAATGGTCACTCTTAATTGGATTACTTTCTAGGGAGTTTGTTTAAAGGACAATATTCCTACTTCCCAATCAAAGAGTTTTATTTGTTTGTTTATTTGTTTAACTATTTCCTCTATATAAGCCAAGACCACAGATTTCAATGGTTTGGATACAAAAGATTTAAATTGTAAAGGTATTTATACTTTAAAGATTTCCTTATTAGTTTTTTTTTAATAGTTCCTTTAATTCTTATAATGTATCTCACAGGGGATGCCAGTGAAATTATGCTGTTTTTAAGTCAGGTAGAATGGTTCCTCTCTCTGGTAGTTATGCCACCAACTGGATACACATTTATGTTCATTTGTTTCCTTTCTTTGTTTGATGTTAAAGATTGCTTTTTCTTAATTTAAGTATAAATTATTTAAATATTTACATGATCCAAAGTTAAATCTACCAAATAAGGCACATCTAAAGAAGTCTTATTTCTGTTGTTTCTTCTCTAGTTTATTTCCTCACTTCCCATGGGTAGGTATTGTTATTTTTATTTTATGATTATACTTTTGTTGTTTTAAAATATAATGGTATATGTTTATTAAATATAAGTAAATATATTTTTATACCCCATTCTCATATAAGTCATAGCATGCTATACAATTTCCCTTGATATTGCTTTCTTTTTTTTTAAGTTTTGGAGTTTATACTGTCAGTATCTGAGATTGTTGCATCTACAACTATGTATAAAACAAGTGAGTAGTTATGTGATGTTCAAATACCCGGCATTACCGAAAACTGGGATTCTTGGCATGGAAGGAAGGAAGGAAATAAATGAATTATAAGAGGTTAAATAAAAATCCTATAGTCATGAATTTAAATATGAAGTATCAGCATGAACAAACGATGTATTTTATCTTTAAAACAAAAACTATATTTCCTAGCTCTATCTGATGAAAAGTTCTAGAAACAATGACCAAAACAAAAGCAGCAATGAGAACACTAGTACCCCAATTGTGAACCTAAAATACTATTTCCACTAACAGAAATAAGGGCTCCTTAGAAAAGATTGATTGTAGGAGCAGGAGCAATAAAAGATGAGCTTGGAACATCTTGTCATAGGAGACAACAAAGAAGCTATTAAAGACTGCAGTCACATCAAAAGGGCTCAGGAGCCAACTTGAAGGGGTTCTACTGACAAGACCTGGGACCATTAGAACATTGATACAAATAATAACAGCAATGAATTTAAACACATCAAATAGGTTTACTTCATGAGTTGGTAAAGATAGTAAAGCAAAATAAAAACCTAGTAGTCACTATTAGAGGATACTAGTGAGCAACTTACTATCTTGAAAACTGATAAAGGGAGAAAATCAAGCATTTATCCTCCCTTCCTATATAAATTGTACCACTGTGTAACCAAATAGTATTCCAGCTAAGAAATGAAGAATAGGGCCGGCCCAGTGGCTCAGGCGGTTAGAGCTCTGTGCTCCTAACTCCGAAGGCTGCCAGTTCGATTCCCACATGGGCCAGTGGGCTCTCAACCACAAGGTTGCCAGTTCAATTCCTTGAGTCCCGCAAGGGATGGTGGGCAGCGCCCCCTGCAACTAAGATTGAACACGGCACCTTGAGCTGAGCTGCCGCTGAGCTCCCGGATGGCTCAGTTGGTGGGAGCATGTCCTCTCAACCACAAGGTTGCCAGTTCGACACCTGCAAGGGATGCAACTAGCAAGGGCAACTGGACCTGGAGCTGAGCTGTGCCCTCCACAACTAAGACTGAAAGGACAACAACTTGAAGCTGAACGGGACCCTCCACAACTAAGATTGAAAGGACAACAACTTGACTTGGAAAAAAGTCCTGGAAGTACACACTGTTCCCCAATAAAGTCCTGTTCCCCTCCCCCAATCTTTAAAAAAGAAATGAAGAATGAATGACAGAATTAGAATATCACCATTCTGCAACCTCAAGCAAATTAATGGATCTAGGCATTAATCAATGGCTGCTAGAATCACAAAGAGAGACAACTGCACATCACAGACCACGTGACCTACAAAGTGGTCCTGTTGAAACTTTTAACCTGAATCTGACAAAGCCTAAGCTCTAACTACCAGTCCACAAGAAACATAGGAGACGAGAGAACATGCCACACACAATGGGGGACCAGTTTCTTCAACAATTAAATTGCAAGAGGAAAAAAATGGAGAGGGTGAGGAAAATAAAAGATTAAAAAAGACTTAAAAGATATACACCTAGTAAGAGAGAGGCAGGGGGATTACACAGAAACACAGAAAGAAGAAGGTGATGTGAAGATGGAGGCAAAGATTGGAATGATGTGGCCACCAGTCAAGGGGTGCCAATGTAGGAGCCATCAGAAGCTGGAAGAAGCAAGGGACAGATTCTCCCCTAAAGCCTCCAAAGGGAGTAAGACCCAGCTAACACCTTCATTTCAGCCCAGTAATACTGCTTCTGGACTTCTGGGATTCAGAACTGTGAAGGAATACATTTCCGTAGTTTTAAGTCACCAAAAAACATAATAATAATAAGTTAAAAAATAAATAAGAATTGGAAAAAAAAAAGGCTTAAGAGACATCAACAATCATGATGTGTAGACCTTAATTTGATCCAGATTCAAATAAGTAAAATAATTTTTTTAAATTACGATCTTTATGAGAAAATTAAAAATTTGGACAGTGGCTTGATAGTTGATGATATCAAAGAAATTTTACTCATTTTAATATGTGATAATGGTATTACAGTTATTTAAAAACATAAGGTTTATTCAGCCAAGTGCCTTTCTGTGTCTCCAGGGGATGTAGGGGACAGACACCGTGTGATTCAATGTATTACTTTTAAGCCCCCGAGAGTGTGGGTCAGTGTCTGCATGAAGTGGAATAAACTGTGTCCAACACCCCCCCCCAAAAAAAAAAAACCATAAGGCTTTATTTTGTAGAAACATATACTAAAATATTTATGGGTAAAAAGATATAAAATCTGTGATTTGCTTCAAATGAATCCTGGGGAAAGGAGTGGGAAATAAGATGAAATCAGATTGGCCATAAAGTGATGATCCTTGAAGCTGGGAAATGAATACCTTGGGGCTTCATTGTACTTTTCTCTCTACTTTTATACATGTTTGAAATTTTCCTTAATAAAAAGTCTTCCAAAATCCGTATTGCCCACTAATAAACGGCTGCAATTTATGGAACACTTAACATGAATTATTTTTTTGATCATGACAGCAACTTTGTGAGGCGGGTACTATTCCCATCATCTCCATTTTAGAGATAATGAAACTGAGGCTTAGAGAGGTTAATTTACATATCCAGAAAAAAGATTCAAATTCAGCATATTCACCACAGTCCTATAAGCAATTTTCTGGATACTGCCTAATACTGCTGAGTCCTGTGTCTAGCTTTAAATGAAATGAGAACAGAAGCTGTCATGGGACAATTGGCATCTGAGTTTCAGTCACTTAAAAATTTTTTAATTTCCAAAATACATAACAAAAATAATTGGAAAAACAATAGTGTGTCCACGCCATGCCAAGGAAAATATATCTCTACTTCTATTCATAATAAAAAGCCTATTTAAGCCAACACATTATCCCCAAAAATGTATTACTGAGCCTTTCAAAGAACGAAAAGCTAGGAATAATACTTGCAGACAGGCAAAAAGACATATGGTCCTTAAGGGAATATGAATTTGAATAGAAAAACTTGAACAATGGAATGCAGTCTGCTTCTTAGATCCTCTGATGTATGAAATTTGGTCCATTTCCAATAGCCATCAGAAGGTGCTGGCAGGGGCCCAGCTGGCCAACCTGCAAGACCATCTGGGAAAAAGGGAAGTGTTGGGCACACACTGGTCAAGCTGACACCAGCACTGTATTGTTTATTCATTTTTGCAGTACCTGTTGAACTACTAGGTAAGGTTAACAAGGAGTGAATCAATTTCAAATCATCCATGACTTCAAAGGAATTAAAGTGTTTCACTGAGACATTAAAGGGGACTTTTCAGCAACATAATATACCAAGCTTAGAATGACTTATTACCAAGTCTTTGAAAACTGGTCTGAAGTGCATCCCTGGTCTAATTTAAGGCCAGTATTATCTTTTCCCCTGAATGTAACTCAGGCAAGCCATTTTTATCATTCTGCTTGTATCTAATGACCCAGACAATGAGTCTCTGACTGAATATATAGCTTTGAGGTTGAAAACTCTTATCTCCCCTAAACATTCTGTTCTGGAAGGAAATCACTTTTTAAATAGCAAGAGAACAGCCTAATTCTTTACTCTTTTCAAAGAAACAAAGATGCAATATTCACAAGTGTTCTTCAGACACCAGAGATAAAATACTTGATCATAAAAAAGGTGATTTTTTGGGCCCGCCCAGTAGCTCAGGTAGTTGGAGCTCCTAATGCGGAGGTCGCTTGTTCCATTCCCACATGGGCCAGTGAGCTGCGCCCTCTACAGCTAAGATTGTGAACAACAGCTCTCCCTGGAGCTGAGCTGATGCGGGCTGCGGTGTGCTGCCATGGGCTGCCCTGTGACACCATAAGAGGCCGGTGGCCAGTGTGAGTGGCCGGCAGCCATCATGAGCAGCCAGCAGCCAGTGAGAGCTTCTGTGAGCTGCTGTGAGCAGCCAACTGACAACCAGTGACAGACTGCCTCAGCGGGGGGAGCGCAAGTCTCATAATACCAGCATGGGCCAGGAGCTGTGTCCTATACAACTAGACAGAAACAACGGCTTGAACCAGAGTGGAGGGCGGGGAGGTGGAAAAAAGGGGAAAAGAAAAAAAAAAAAGAAGAAGGTGTTTTTAAATGCCACAAGATTCATGGAGAAAGTGGGTGCAGAATAGATTTTCAATAACCCTTTCCCTATCTTGAAAGATATATAGTCAGAGTTTGTTTTTTTTATCGCAGTTTTACTGAATTTCAAGCCTTCCACGTGGTAATAACAGGCAAAATATTAAAAGAGTCAAGAAAATTCAGAATCAATTACTGTTTAATGCAAATGCTCTTTCTGAAAAATAAAAACCTTAGGGGGGAGAGAAAACCCTATGTAGATTCTCTAGTAATGCCCAAAAGTGTTAAAAAAAACACACAATAAAACTGAGAAAATATGTAGTAATATAAGTGCAGATGAGTTAGGAAATCTAAAATTGTTGCAGTAGATTTTCTATATCAATTTTTTCAAATTATTGATAAAATTTTTCTCAATTTTCCAAAATATTAAAGAGAAAATGTCAATATTTGTTAAGCAATCAGAAAAATAATAGATATTGAATTGCTGAAAGAAAAGAAGTATAACTGCAAATGAAGTCTAACATCACTGTCAGATTACTGATAATGTAGGTGCTATCATCCTACTTGCAGTTTACAAAAGCACCTATTTATCACTCACTTACATAAGTCTCTTCCCCACTGTAGGTCAAAGCAATGTAGATTAGATATTTAGTCATTCAGTTAACAAATATAGCACTAAACTTGACAAACTACCATATTATATGCCAAGCACTGTCCTAAGCACTGGGAATACAACTATGAATAAGACAGAGGGTCCTGGCCTGCATGAAGTTTGGGGAGAGACAAATAACTAAACAGACAATAAGATATTAGGAACTAATGTAATTACAATTATAATAACTCTTAGAAAGGAAAGTATAGAGTGCTATGAGGGAATATAAAAGTGGAACCAAAATTTGAATATTTATTTTACCAGAAAACTCACTAAAATATTTAGTGTTGATAGAATATCCATGTTGTCTCCCAAATTTTCCATCCTACCTTGCAGTTATGCCAGGTCATGTGATTGGTTCTGGCCAGTGGGCTGGAAGGAGAAAGGTGTCACTTGTAGGAGGAAGAATTTAGGAGACAGTGCTACCCTCCAACTCATTCCTTCCCTGCTCTGAAGATCCTGGAGGCCACATGTTGAGATGAAGGCCACATGTTCACAAGATGGGAGCAACCTGAATTGGTAGGTCACAACAAGGAGGACAGATACCCTGGAAAGTCACCAACTTTCATCAACATTCTATGGAGCAAGAGATTAACTTTGTTGTGCTAAGCCATGGAAATTTTGAGGTTCATTTATTACCATCGCATGGCCTATTCTTCCTCGACCATATTCTCACAGAAATCATGCTCATTTTCATGACATCTCTCCATTTTACCAATGGAGAAATGAAGACACAGAACAGTAAATTGCCCAACATTAGTCAACAATGAAACAGAATCTCCTGCCTTCTTGGTGAGAGCTGTATTCAAAGAAAAGTGTTTTTCGAAAACAGGTGGAGACCCACTAAGTCCAAAATCAACTTATTGGGTTACAACCAGGAATTTTTAAAAGATAAAATAAAACAGACTAGCCCAGGGTAGAAAATATCAGAGTGCATTCCATGTATTAAGTATTGTTTTAGGGAACTTTTGTTCAAAATATACATACATATATATTGCATTATGCATGCATACACATATGTGTACATATTCATTAGAGTTTCCATTTATATGGCTTTAGTATTACTTTGTGTTATAGACAAAAAGTTTGAAAAATGCTGCATTATACTGCATAATGAGTTGTTTAATGAAAGTCATTTAAAAAAAAAAAAAAGTCATTTAGATAAAATAATATAAGGCTATTAATGATGTGGATACATTGTTTTGATACCATTTACTCAGAACTTTATTATCAGAAGAAAAGAAGCATAATGAATTCATTGTAAGATGCCAAAAAAGAAATTGCAAAATTTGCCATTCAGTGTTAATTAAAATAATATTAAATGTAAGAGAAAATGTAAGGGAATCTTGGGCAGCAAGAAGATGAAAGTTAGGATTCAAATTCACTCATTCATCCATCCATTCATTCAGAAAATATTTATCAAGCACCCGCCAAATGCCAGACACTGGCCTCGGCTCTGAGGAAATTCTATGGATAAGCTAGAAATGTTCTCTGCCTTTATGGAGCTTATAATCTAAGCAGAGAAGACAGACACTAGATTTTTGAAATACACATTTCATTCTTGAGCTCTGATGCAGTGAGCTCTGATGCTAAGAAGGGAAGGCCTGGAATGCCGCAATGTGCTGGCAAAGGGTTAACAACCCACACTGAGTCAAAACTTTTTGTGTATATGTACGTATATAGATTTGTCATAACTTTTACTGACATAAAGTATGTGTAGCACATAGTTGACCAATAATAAGATGTACAATAGTCTTTATGGTAGATTCCATATAGGCAATTGATTTCCATGGAATGCTTTCACTGATATTTTGGTGAACTCTTGTATCTGTAGCCAAGGTATGGTTTCAATGGAGGAAAGATTGTAGTTCCAAAATGAGTGTGGGCACATATTTTCATCTATAAAAGATGAAAGTGAAACAGCAAAGACATATGTCAGAACTGGACTCACTCATCAATGATGTTTAATGAATTCTTTGCTGAATAAGGTAATAGTTTTCAAACACTAGAAAAATATTTCCTGAATTTTTCATGCTATTCACAGACATGACATACTTTTAAGATTGATTTACTTTAATAACATTTTCTCCATCACTTTCTTAAGTTTAAACAATCAACGAAATAATAAATCAGGCCCTGCTTTGTAGCATTTGCAGATTTCGTGATGTAAACTTCCTGAGGAGCACCGTGCCAATTTGAAGCTACCAATGTGACATCACGGAAGAACACAGAGCTGGAAAGAGATGTACAGTAGTAGCACACCATTATATAATTTTCCGCCATATAGATATGAGACATAAATTACCTCAAGAGCATAAGTAATAATACAATGTAATTAAATAATTCAGGACTGAGGAGCTTTGAATATTTAGCATCTTTATTTTAATATAATTTATTTAATTATAAGTGAATATAATTTAGTTTTTAATAATGGCTGTCTTTAACAACTATCTCACAAAAATCTTGAAATGTTCACAGTTGGCTCTGGTGAACATACCACTGCCTGAACCCAACAAGGCTCAGAAAAAGAGCAAAGTGAAGATGGGGAGCATCTCAAAGGAAGTCTTGCTCTTATCAGTCAAGAAGGCCTTGGTATCCTGGAAGAAGTTGATGACAGCAGGGGATAAGCCCAATGACACCAAGTGTAGCTCCCAGGTATTATTCTCCACCAGTTCCAGTGACTGGGTGAGCCACTGGCTTTTCCTCCAGAGTAAAGGCTTAGGTTAGGTTAACAGCAAAATACTTCCAAAATCATTCTCTTCCAGCCTCTTCTCATCCCTTTTTATTCTCTCTAAAATGCTTAAATTGTTTTTTTTTAATATGACGTAGATTTCAAAGACTTTCTTTTATCTCCCAACATCTGTCTTCCAGTTTGCTGAAAGCCCTTTAGCAACAGAAAAGTCATTTTCTTCTAAAGTTGAAGTTAAAAGATTAAAAACATGTTTAAGTAACACAGTGACAGAAATGGTACAGTAGGGACAGGCAAGCAGTTTGTCAATGAACATTAATTGACATACCAGATCCTTTCCCGGTCGACAACCTGAAGAGACATGAAGGCTCCTAAGAGAGGGAAGAAATTCAACCTAAAAGAGCTAAAGTTGGTCCTCTTTAACAACTTACTTGGGCAAACAGATGTTAATGGGGGTACTGCTGATCTCTATAGCTGGCACATTTACATCACTGCTTGAGACAACACAATGACAATGTCTGTATAATCTAAGCCTTTATTTTTTCATATACTTCATCATAATAAAGGAACCCCCACTCAGAAGATTCATGAAGAATTAAAAGGGCTACTTGCAGTAGTTATGACTAATAAATTTCCACCTCACTAAAAATTTATGCGCATTGCTTTTTATTGCTCTTTCTCACATTCCATTGTAATTATTTGTGTATATGTTTGCTTCATCAAGGGAAGGGATTCTATTTTATTTATATTTCTTAATGTGACACATAGAAGTACCAGCACAGAGAAGGCACTCAAAAAGAGGATCTTAAAATAAATGGGGAAATGTATGTACATTATGTCTTTTTTGTTTGAGATCTTCAGACCCTCACTCCAGCTTGACTCCTTTCCCTCTAGAGCCCCTAGGGTAATGCTCATATTTTCCTGTTCACAGGAATCTATCTTGCCTGGCAAATAACTCAGTATAAATGATCAAGAAGCTTCCATGGCCTGACTTACGCAATACTTTAATATCTGCTATCCACCAGATTCACTATTTCCTGATCCATAGCCTTTTTAAAGCAGCTAGATTCCATCCAGTCGTGTGCTGGTAGGTGTTTAACAACCAGCAACTAGAGCAGGGAAGTGGGGGAGAGAACCGATTTGTAGCATTTATCAATTGTTGTGCTGTAAATACTCTCACTGTGGATGATTTCAAGCTACCAAGGTGACTTCACTGAACACAAATTTAAGAAAAGATATACATAATAGGCTCTCACAACCGACTTCAGCTCACCACTAATTTACATCTCATCAGCAGGCTGTGCTCACAGGTATAACCTTGGAGTTGGACAGAGCTGGAGTCTAGTCCCAACTACCACTGGGTGACTTTGGACAATTTATTTAATCTCTGTAAGCTTCCACTTCTTTATCCATAAACTGGTGAGTGTTAAAAATAAGATAATACATATAAAGTGCTTACCACAGTGACTAGCACATAGTAGGTGCTTGAAAAATATTAGCTGCTGTCATCATCACCATCATCTTTATTAATCGCCTACCCTTCAAGGATCACCATTCAGTGCTTCCGTAGGTCATCAGGACACCACCTTTTTCATCTATACAGCCTGCCAGTTGTCACAGGCAAACTCACGTCATTTGGCTTATTGTACAAATATTTGCCTAAGCATTAGCGTACCAAAATCCTGCTATATTTTTGTTATTCAGCTTCAAACTACTAGGAGATAGGTCTGGAATATTATGAATGGAACTGATTTACTTCTGAAACAGGAAAAGAGAAATGGAGCCTGCATTTGTTGAGTGCCTACTTCAATCTACAAGGCACTGTGCTAGGGATTTTATTTGTTACCTCTCTTAATGCTCACAACAACAAAGAGATATTGAATTTTCATCTCATTTTGATGAATTAGAAGACTTCAGCTCAAAGGGATTAAGAAATGTGCCTGAGGTCACACAGCTAGTGATACAGAGCCAGCCCTCTTCTGGTTGATACGGAAGTCACTCTGCACTGTGTCATGCTATTAACCTCTTCGAGAATACTCAAGTGGTGAGATGACAGGCACTATGAGAGTACACTAGCTGCTACAACTAGCTAGTAGCAAACGCATTAGACAATTAAGAATGAATTTAGCCCACGTGCAACAGAAACTCAATTACAGTATCTTAAAGAAGGATTCTTTTTGTCATGTAAAGATGTCCAGAAGGAGGTACACCAGTCCTCATGCATTTCTTCCTGGAAATCATCAAGGCCTCAGCCTCCTTTAGCTTCCTGCTATTCAGTCCTTCATGGCGCTAGGAGGGCCACCCCATCACCAAGTATTACATCTACTTTCCAGACAGGAAGCAGTATAAAGACACATCTCTTCTAAGTGTTCCTTTTTTGTGCAAGGGAAATAATCACTTTCGCAAAATCCCCATCCTGTAGCCTTTGCTTACATCTCATTGGCCAGAACTAGGTCACAAGGACACCCCAAGTTGCAAAGGATCCAGAGAATTATGTCTTTTTACCTGGACACAGTAATCCTCTACCACAATTGGGTTTCTGTTATGAAGGAGACACTGAATATCAGGAAAGCAAGCAGACATCCTGACCTCCAGTGGTCCTGAGAGCAGCCCACAATTTTGGGGGGTTGAAAGGATAAAGCAGGAATAGCATAGAATTTTCAAATAAAAAAAGAACTTTGAGATCATTAGTCTAGTCAAATTTCCTGACTAATGAAGGAGTTACTTCTACAACTTCTTAAAAAAAGGTCAACTAACTTCTGCTGAATACAGACAACATGTGGTGTCTGGATGCTTGACTATTACATGCAAGAGAACAGGACTTAGGGCTCTAGCAATAAATTGATGACAGAATTGTGGTCAAGAGCCAGAAAAGAAAAATACAAAAACAATGCACAGTTCAACTAGACAGGAAAGGGGTTATTATAATCTACATGAGAGAGTGGAGAGTTCAGTGAGTTCTAATCGTGCAGTAAAAAGATTTCCATCTTCCTAAATCAGATGATAAAATGTTGAAAAAAATAATTAGGGATAAAACTTAAAAGATGCCTAGGGGACACATGATGAAAGGAACAGACTTTCCCCCATTGGCACAGCAGACAAATCCCATGTGCAAGGGCACTCTGCATGTTAATCTGTGGCTTAGGTAGAACTATCCTGGCACGTAGCACCCAGATCCTGGCCTGATTACTTAACTCATTGTTATCTAACTCAGTGGTTCTCAAAGTGTGGTCCAGGAGTGTCTGAGACCCTTTCAGGGTCATTTATGAGGTAAGATTATTTTTTATAATGCTAATAAATTCTTGGCCTTTTTCTCTCTTATTCTCTCCTTAGTATACAGTGGAGTTTTCGAGAGACTACACGACCTGTAATGTCAACATGGAGTGAATGTGGAAGCAGATATGAAAATCCAACTCTCTCTAATTAAGGCAGACACTAAAAAGATCTACAAAAATGTGAAATAATGCCACTTTGCTCAATAATTTTTAAAGAATATTTTATGCTTTGGAAATAACTTTTTCCATAAAAATGTATTATTTAGGTTAACACGTAATGGATTTATTTTTATTTTTAAATGAATCAATAAATGGTTTTAATTTCTCAGATTTGACTTCTATTGTGGTGAATATCAGTAGTTATAACCACACAAACAAAAGCTCTTTGGATTTCTCAATAATTTTTAAGAGTATGAAAGCATTCCTAACATCAAAAAGTTTGAGAAGAACTGGTTTAATCTGTAATCCAGTGGGGATGTTTTGAGAACCAGTAACCCCAGCCCAGCTGAGGTAGTAAATCTGCTCAATGCATAAATGACTCTATAATAGTAAGAAGGCATTAAAATAAGAATAAGGGTGGTGAAGTAACCAAACCCATTATTAATTATTTGGTGTTAAGTTTAGGAATAAGTTTTTAAAATATCCAAAAATCTTGCAATTTAAGGTGTTTGAAATGCTTAAAGGTATCTGACATATTACAGAAACTGATGTATTAGCCCTATGACTTATTGAAATTTTCCATTTGTCTTTTTTTTTTTTTACTTATTTTAGACTGTGTAGCAGAATTTGATTACATTTATAAACAGTATTTAGACAATTAAGAGAACAACATTTAGAAAGCTGTATTGTCTTAGTCTGTTCATGCAGCTATAACAAAAATACCATAGAGTGAGTAGCTCATAAACAACAGAAATTTATTTCTCATAGTTCTAGAAGCTGAGAAGTTCAAGATCCAGGTGCTGGGATTTCCAGTCAAGATGGTGCAGTAGGTAAACACTGTGCACACCTTCTCTCACAATCACACCAAAATTACAACTAAACTACAAAACAACTATCATTGAGAATCATCTAAAATCTTGCTGAACTGAAGCCCTAACTAAAGACATACAGAAGAAGCCACCTCGAGACTAGTAGGTGGGGCAGAGACACAGAACAGGCTGATCCCACAGCCACACGTGACCATTAAAAATTGGGAGGGATATCTTGGCTATGGAGGTCCCCCGGAGGAGCAAGAGGTCCCAGCCCTTCCCCAGCCCAGGATTCCAGTGCTGGGAAGAGAAGTCCCCATAATTTCTGGCTGTGAAAACCAGCAGAGATTGTGACTGAGTAAGATGGAGGGCAGCTGCATTCCCAGGAACTCCTCCTAAAGGGACTGCACATGGATTTACTCACCAGTGAAATCACAGACACTGAGCTCCACCACTTGGGCAGCAGCTGGAGAGGCAGCAGGGACATATGGGGGAACTTAGTTGTCTGACTTCAGGATGGAGGCTGGAGGGGCAGCTTTCTCCCAGACAGAGCAGCTGGCTGGAGCCATTGTTTCTTTGTGGAGCCCTTCACCTTCCCAGTGTGCAGACGCAGGTGGCCACCATATCTGAGTCTCCATCAAGCTGGCTAGCGCCATTCATTTACCATGCCCCAGTGATTCAAGACCCAACCCAGACCAACTTTTGGGCATACCCAAGCCGCTTCCAGTGGCATTTTGTACAAACTTCCTGCCTTAGCTCAAGCTGCAGACTTTCCTTAGGGTCTCTCAAAGGTTCGCAGAACCCAGACAAGCAGCATCTGATTTTAGCATGTCTTGAACCTCTGGCTGAGCAGCCCTAAGTCTGGCACTAGTGACAGCAGGCCTTGATTTGCTGCTTGACCTCACAAGGTACTGCCAGGCATGCCACAGGTGGTAGCCATCTGCAGATTTCTTTGTGGCTCCTGCTGGGTGGCTCTGGGTGAGGCATGGGCTTCAGCTGAACTTGACCTGCAGCAGGTCACCGCCCAGGTGGCCCTGGGGCTGTTTCCCCCACCCCCAGCAGCCAGCTTCAAAATAAGCTGGAAGATCACTCAGCCACCTCCAAGAATGACACACCCAAGAAGCAGTTTGGGCAGGTGCCAGAGCCATACTAAGGCAGATCCTGCTCTGTAGGGTCAGCACCTGCACCATAACTCCTCCACTATAGTCAACGCCAGTCCTCACAACCAGTGAGCCCAAGGGTCAATCCCTCCCATTGACGTGCAAATAGCAACCAAAGCTCAACTACAAGAGGAGGACACACACAACCCACACAAGGGATACACCTGGAGTGCACAGCTCAAGTGACCAGGAAGATTGTGCCAATGAGGCTCACATAAGGTCTACTACATAAGGCTACTCTACAAAGACTGGAGACCTAGCTAATACATAGAAACAAACACAGGGAGGCATCCAAAATTGGGAGACAAAGAAGCATGTCCCAAATAAAAGGACAGAAAAGAGCTCCAGAAAAAGAACTAAACAAAATGGAGACAAGTAATTTAACAGGTGCAGAATTCCAAATACTGGTTATAAGATACTCAATGATTCCAAGGAGAACTTTAACAAAGAGATAGAAAAAATAAAAATGGAGATAGAAAACAATTAAGAACCAGTCAGAAATAAAGACTACAATAACTAAAATGAAAATGCATTACAGGGAATCAACAATAGATTAGATGAAGCAGAGGATCCAATCAGCGATTTAAAAGATAAGGTAGGAGAAAGCACGCCATCAGAACAGCAAAAATAAAAAAGAATCCAAAAAATTGAGGAGAGTTTAAGGGGCCTCTGGGCCAACGTCAAGCATACCAACATTCATTCACCTTATAGGGGTAGCAGAAGGAGAAGAGGGAAAGCAAGGAATAGAAAACCTATTTGAAGAAATAATGACAGAAAACTTCCCTAACCTGGTGAAGGAAGTAGCTATACTAGCCCAGGAAGCACAGAGAGTCCCAAACAAGAAGAACCTAAAGGCGCCAACACCAAGACATATCATAATTAAAATGCCAAAAGTTAAAGACAAAGAGAGAATTTTAAAAGCAGCAGGAGAAAAGCAGTTAGTTACCTACAAGGGAGCCCCCATAAGACCGTCAGCTGATTTCTAAACAGAAACTTTACAGGCAAGAAGAAATTGGCACAAAATATTCAATGTAATGAAAATCAAGGCTCTATAATCAAGATTATTCTATCCAGCAAAGCTATCATTTAGAATCAAAGGATAGATAAAGAGTGTCCCAGACAAGAAAAAGAAGTTCATGACCACCAAACCAGTATTACGAGGAATCATAACGGGACTTTTCTAAGACGAGAAAAAAAAAAATCAAAAATATGAATAATCAAATGGCAATAACTACATACCTATCAACAATTACTTTCAATGGAAATGGATTCAATTGCTCCAATCAAAAGATAGGAGAGCTGAATAGATAAGAAAACAAGACCCTTACATATGCTGCTTACAAGAGACTCACTTCAGATTGAAAGACACATACAGATTAAAGATAAAGGGATGGAAAAAGATATTTCAAGAAAATAGAACAAACAAACAAAAATCTGGAATAGCAATACTTATACCAGATAAAACAGACTTTAAAACAAAGACTATAACAAGAGACAAAGAAGGACCTAGTAATCCCACTTCTGGGTATTTATCTGAACAAATCCAAAATGCTACTTTGAGAGGATGTGCTCATCCATATGTTCATTGTAGCATTATTTACGTGAGCCAGGATATGAAGCCACCCTGAATGTCCCTGAAGGGATAAATGGATAAAGAAGAGGTGATACATATGTATACACAATGAAATATTACTTAGCTGTAAAAAAGAACAAAATCTTGCTATCTGTGACAACACTGATGGGCCTGCAGGTCATTGTGCTGAGTGTAGTAAGTCAGACAGTGAAAGACAAATATCATATGATTTCACTTATAAATGGAATCTAAAGAACAAAATAAACAAACAAATAAAACAGAAACAAACTCATAGATACAGAGAACATTTTGATGGCTGCCAGATGGGAGGTGAATTGGAGGTAGGTGAATAGGGGAGGGGATTAAGAAGTACAAATTGGTTACACAGTAGTCATGGGGATGTAGGGTACAGCATAAGGAATACAGTCATTAACATTGTAATAACTATGTATGGTGTCAGATGGGTACTAGATCTATCAGGGTGATAGGTGGGAGGTTGGGGGCAGGGTATAAAAGGTGAAGAGATTAACAGATACAAATATGTAGTTATAAAATAGTCATGGAGATGTAAAGTATAAGGAACATAATCAATAATATGGTAATAACTATGTATAGTGCCAGGTGGGTACTATCAGGGGGATGACTTCCTAAATTATATAAACGTCTAACCATTATGCTGTATACCTGACACTAATATAAAATAATATTGAATGTCAACTCTAATTGAACAATTAAAAAGCGGGGGGGAATGTAAAGAAGAAGAAGAGGTTCAAAGTTCCAGATATAAAACAAATAAGTCTTGGGATGAAATATACAGCATAGAAATATAGCCAATAATATTGTGACAGTGTGGTACAGTGTCAGATGATTGCTGGACTTACCATGGTGATCACTTTTTTTTATTAAATTTATTGGGGTGACAATTGTTAGTAAAGTTACATAGATTTCAGGTGTACAATTCTATAATACATCCTCTATAGCTCACATTATGTGTTCACCACCCAGAGTCAGTTCTCCTTCCATCACCATATATTTGACCCCATTTACTCTCTTCTAAAACCCTCCTCTCCCCTTACCCTCTGGTAACCACTAAACTATTGTTTATGTCTATGAGTTTTTGTTTCTTCATTTGTTTGTCTTGTTCTTTTGTTGTTTTCAGTTTTATATACCACATATCAGTGAAATCATATGGTTCTCTACTTTTTCTGTGTGACTTATTTTGCTTAGCATTATAATCTCAAGATCCATCCATGTTGTTGCAAATGGTACTATTTCATCTTTTCTTCTGGCTGAATAGTATTCCATTCTGTATATATACCACAACTTCTTTTTTTTTTTTTTTTTAATTTAATTTTATTAAATTTATTGGGGTGACAATTGTTAGTAAAATTACATAGATTTCAGGTGTACAATTCTGTATTACATCATTATCCATTCATCTATCAAAGGACACTTTGGTTGTTGCCATGTCTTGGCCACTATAAATAAAGCTGCAATGAACATTGAAGCACACGTGTCTTTATGGATAAATGTTTTCAGATTTTGGGGGGATACCAAGGAGAGGGATTGCTGGGTCATACAGTAATTCTATTCTTAATTTTTTGAGGTACCGCCACACTGCTTTCCATAGTGGCTGCACCAATCTGCATTCCCACCAACAGTATATGAGGGTTCCTTTTTCTCCACAGCCTCTCCAACACTTGTTACTATTTGTCTTGTTTATGAGGTGATCACTTTTTTAGCATAGGGAACATAATGAATAATGTGGTGAGAACTCTGTATAGTGCCAGGTGGATACTGTTGAATAAGTATGCTGTACATCTGAAACCAATATAATATTGTATGTTAGCTATATTTTAATAAGAATCTTTTTAAAAAAAGATTCAGTGTCTGGTGAGAGTCACTTCCTGATTCATAATTGGCATCTTTTTGCTGTGTCCTCCCATGGAGGGAAGGGCTAGGGAAATTCATACATTCCTTGATCTAATCTCATGGGCCTGCCAGTCATAATTTCAAAAGGAGACAGTCTATGTTTGTTAAGGGGAGTAGATTTTAGGTTGAGCAATACCAAGAGAAGAGCCTTAGACCAAGGCAAATTAAAGATTCTATGAGTTTTGCCAGTTGAGTTTTGATTATCCCATTAGTTTCTTTTACAAGACCAGAGGACTAGGGATGATAAGAACAATGGAAATATTGCAAAATCAGCCAGATGTTACAATCAGATTGTATGATATGTCCTGTGAAATGAGTTCCCCGGTCATTATGAAGCTCTGAGGGAATCCCCCAAGTAGGGAAGGAGTATTTTACTTACTGCTGAGGCTGTGGCTTTGTGGCATGGAATGCTTCCACCCAATGAGAAGACATAGAAATTATTTACTAACACATATTTGTATCCTTGAGAAGGAGCAACTGAATAAAGTCCATTTGCCAGATCTCAACGGATCCTAAAGGCAAGGGAAAATGCCCCATATAGTTATGAACGGTTCTCCAGAATTGTGCTTTGGACAGATATGACGTTTTTGGTATACCTGACAGGATATCTTTAGAGATGGCTTCCAGTGGTATTGTTTTCTCCATAAAACCATTTTGTCAGTGTTCCAGTGAGTTAAGTCATGTGTATATTCTAAGATATGATGTTGTATGGAATTAGGGAGGAGTGGCTGATCATTTGGACCTACTCATAAGTTTCTTTTAGAGCCAAATTTACAGCTTTTTGCTAATAATTTCTTTATCTTTTGTCGAACAGATAAATGCTGTGCTTCCATAATGTTATTTTTAAATCCTCAGTTGCTTCAGCCAGTAGCATAAGTATTTCTATTAGGGGCTGAGATTGTTTCAGTGCTGCTAACTTATCAGCAATGTCAGCCAAATGATTACCCCTGCCTTCCATCATGTTTGCCATTGAATGTCCAGGATTTTTATGATTGCTAAAGATTTAGGTAATTAGATAACCTCTAAGAGTTCTATAACATAAGGACTTATTGTATCTTTTGCCTGAAAGAAGTCAAGAATCCTCTCTGTTTCCAGAGCATACCAAAGTCATTGGCAACACCAAAGGCATACCTGATATCAGTATAAATGCTAAGTGTTTTAACTTTGGCCAAATTGCAAGCTGAAATTAATGCATAGAGCTTGCTTGTTGAGCAGAAGTTGACTGAGGCATTGGACTGGCCTCTGTGGTTTCATTTAGAAAGACAACTGCATAGCCTGCTTGATAGTGGCCTGTTTCCTCTCTTAGGTAAGAACCATCATTAAACCAAATTAATTCAGCATTTTCAAGAAGCGTTTCCTGTAAATCAATGTGAGGAGTTAGCAGTCAGTCTTAATTTCAGGCAGTCATGAAGGGTTTCCTTGGAAGGTAGAGGAAGGAAAATAGTAGGGTTCAGAGTATTCAATGAGTAATAGTCATATTAGATGAAGACAATAAAAGAACACCTAGGAGGTTAGTCTGCTAGCAGAGAGGTGCTGAGTATGATGAGGGTTAAGTAGGGCTTCTAATGAGTGAGGCACATAGTCAGTGGAGAACCCATTATTATCTCTTCTATATGCTCTGGTAAATTGGCAGTGGCTACAATAACACTCATACAGGGAGGGAGACCTCTGCCTACCAGATCTAATGTCTACGACAGTATCTAATGGGCTTGTTGACTTTCATGCATTGAGTCTAGACACCTATGGCATTTCCCTCTCTTTCATAGACAAAAAGGAAAATGGGCAATTGATAATTATGATGTCCTAAAGCAGGTGGATCATAAAGATTGCCTTTTATTTCATTGAAGACTCTCTAGGATTCCTCTGTCCATATCTGGTCAGCCTTAAGAAGAGATTATAAAGTTTGAGCCATGACAGAAAAATTAGGAATCCAATTTCTACAATATCTGGCCAAACGTAGGAAACTCCTGAGTTGCCTTTTAGTCTTGAGGAAAGAAAAAGTTAAAATACCCTGAATCCTATCGGAATCCAAGAGGAAATCTTTATAAACAAATAAATATCCCAGCGATTTAACTTGAGTTTTATGTAACTGAAGTTCTTCTGGAGATATCTTATGTCCCTTTTTTCCTAGTTCTTAAAGGAGTTGTAGGTTATCTTCAAGTGTTGCTTCCTCAGAAGGTGAGCAGAGGAGGACATCATCCACATATTGTAAAAGGGTGGGCTGATAAGGGAATTCTGCATTGGCAGCATCTGCCTTTAAAGTTTGAGAAGTCAGTCAGACTTCCAGTGTAGCCCTGAGGCATTACTATCCAACTATATTGTGGTCCTTTCCATATGAAAGCAAATAACATTGGCTTTCAGGATCAAAAGGGATGCTAAAGAAGCACTAAAGAGATCTATAACCAAAAAGAATTTTCTTTCTGGTGGTATGGGTGAGAGTAAGTTATGAATTCTAGGCCAACTGGGTGCTGAGTTATGACTATGTCATTTATTCCTCTTAGATCTAGAATAAATCTCCATCCCCTACCGTGAGGTTTTCTAACAGGGAGGACAGGTTTTCTAACAGGGCTTGTGCAAGGAATGATGAGGCTTTGTTTGAGATATTCCTCAATGATAGGTTTGATTCCTTGAATGGCCTCTGCATTTAAAGGGTATTGATGGAAGTTAGGCAGAGGTTTATTTTTCTCAATTTAAATTTTCATCACTGGTACAGAATAAATGAGACTGATGTTAGTGGCACTTTTTAATGAAATTTCATTTGGAATGGAATCTCAAAAAGGGTTTGGGTCAGCTTTTTCAGTCCAGTGACTGAAAAAAACTGGAATAGCTATACAGCAGTCCTCTTGAAGGTCATTATCTAGAACTTCATGATGTAAAAATAGGGCCGGCCTGGTGGCTCAGGTGGTTGGAGCTCCATGCTTCTGACTCCGAAGGCTGCCAGTTCGATTCCCACATGGGCCAGTGGGCTCTCAACCACAAGGTTGCCAGTTCAATTCCTCAAGTCCCACAAAGGATGGTGGGCAGCGCCCCGTGCAACTAAGATTGAAGACGGCACCTTGAGCTGAGCTGCCGCTGAGCTCCCGGATGGCTCAGTTGGTTGGAGCACATCCTCTCAACCACAAGGTTACTGGTTCGACTCCCACAAGGGATGGTGGGCTGTGTCCTCTGCAACTAGCAACGGCAACTGGACCTGGAGCTGAGCTGCGCCCTCCACAACTAAGACTGAAAGGACAACAACTTGACTTGGGGGGGAAAAAAAGTCCTGGAAGTACACACTGTTCCCCAATAAAGTCCTGTATCCCTTCCCCAATTAAAAAAAAAATCTTAAAAAAAAAGATGTAAAAATATTTCCCCCTTTGAAAGAAAGAAATGTGGGTTTTGTGAGTCAAGAAAAATCTCATCCTAGGAGATGAATAGGGACAGAAATTGGTGGGTTCCTTGAATATAGATCCAAGTTGAAGAAGAACTTAGAAGGGTTTTGGAGATGGTCACGGGTTGATTGGAAATTCCCACCATTTGTATGGTTTCAATACTCTGAGGAAGGGGAATGGCAAGGCTGGTGGGGTTAAGAATTGATATGGTAGCTTTGGTAACCAGGGCCTTGGTTACCTCAATTCCAATAGTCAGATCAACTTCAATGAAAGAATTAGTGAGGAGCATGAGAAAAAAAACCTTTTGATCCTCAGAGCAACCCTACTGCTGAGAAACATAGGTTGGAATCCTTGAGGAGGATTCTCAAATTTTATGGACCATTGGCCTTATAATTGTCTTTTGAGCTTTAAATAATTTTTTTCCAATGTCCAGGCTTTTGCAGTAACAATAAACCCCTTTGAATGGTGGTTTGCATTGCGGGGCTTGAAAGGCGGATTTAGCCATCAATTGCTGTAACTCCAGGTTCATTACTCAGGCTTGGGAGAGCTGCTCAGCATAATATAGTAAATCATGGATTTGCATGGTGGCCCAATTAAGTTGTAATTTTTTTTATAGGTTGTGCAAGTTGATCTTGTAGATCCTCCACAAAAGCTGAATTTAAAAGCATTGAGGTACCATTATTGACTTTATCTATGCTGGAATACTGTTTAAAAACTTCTTCAAATCTATCATAGTAATCAAAAACAATGTTATCATGTTTTGGAACATATTTTAAAATTTTCTTCCAACCAATAACTCAAGGCAAAGCCTCAGGTATCTTTTCATGGAACCATTTAGCCAATTTTGAGGTTTTGTTCATGGCTTGTCACCCTCAATAGGAAAGGTCTCTCATAGGATTTTGCCATCCGTTCTTGTTTAACCACCCTCTGGGATGTTCTTCTCCCATGAGCATATGGATAAACTGATAGAGTCAGAGAACCCTGGATCATATGTTTGGATAGTGAGCAGATAGTCTCTAGCAAACCCAATGGGCTCCTCTATGGGATTAGGGAAATCTTTAGTAATGGTATGTAGCTCACCTTTAATCCATGGGGTATAAGTAATATGGGTTTGTCATTTGGGGCCAGGCCCATCCAACAGTTTAACTTTAAATGGGATAGTAAGACCAGAGGATCTAAGGGAGCCTCAGGTTTATCTTCATCAAAAGAGGGAGAGGGCAGCAAAGCAGCAAAGGAGCAGAAGGTGCAGATAACGAGACATCAGACCGACATTTAAAAGTTTCCTCAAGTTTAGTGACCCACTGAGATAATTCTGAATTTGCTTTGGTTAATTTAGAATTTGAGTTTTGAAGGGAAATAATTTTTTGAATCATTTATATGTTTGCAGGCCTCAAAATGCCAATTAAGATACACTTTCCATTCAGGTTGCTTAGTCTTGTAGTCTTTTTCCAATTGAGTACACAGACAAACTAACTTGGGGATTTCAAAAGAGCTCCAAGTTGGCCAGTTTAGCTATAAAGCATCCTGAGTAATTATAATCCAGCAAGATAGAAAGATGCAGGATGAGGGCCCATAAATTTTGTACATAAATCCAGGAGAAATCAGAGGGTAGCTATTCAGCAGCCATTCCTTAGAAAGTAAACTTCCTATATTTCAATAGAGTAATTGCTCATCAGACAGGCATTTTAAATTTTGCAGACAAAAATCCAGTAACAGAGGACACCCATATACATCCTGAACCTCAAACAAGGCAGGCAGCTCAGAGGACTTACCACAATGATCAGGGTCCACCAAGAAGATGATAGAGTGCAATGGACTTTTATATGTACCTTACACAAATCCACAAAGGTGCTGGAGTAGGAGGAAAGTCACTTTTGATCCCACTTCTGACACCATGTAAAGTCAATTTTGTCCAAGAACTATGAGGCAAACAAAAGCTTTATTTGGGGGTCTCTAGGAATTGCAATTCTACAAAGTAGAATCCCAACTGTGTTCCTAATGGGAAAGAAAAGGACAGAGTTTATAAAGACAGAAAAAGAGGGCCTTTTAGAGGGGTTACATAAGACATTTTTAAAGAGCTAAGATTGGTGCTGGCAAGCTAACTTACAGTATGTTATACATGATTGATTGCTTATGTCTATTGCTAGGTAAAAATTTTATTTCTTAATAAAGAGTTCAATGCAGAGCCAGTTCCAGGAACTGTATCAGGATGTAGCCATTTGGTTTATCCCATTTCAAAAGTGTAGTTTCACATGGAGAGGGGTGTGTTAGCTCTGCTTCCTGAAGGCCTCCCAAATCCATTTCAGATTGCTCTCTTGGCAGTATGAACTCCATTTTGCTGTTTTTCTTTCACAGTATTAAATTTATAATAGTTTTAAACGTTTATGGAATTCAATAATTGATCTATTTGTAAATGAAAGGAACACATTAATTTATAAACTAATATAACATTAAAAAGAAAGTGAAAGCAATTTTTCTTAATTTTCATAAAAATTCACTAGATGTATTAACATAACAAATTTGACATGGGGACTTAAGAAAAACAAATTTTTCTAATTTTTAATTATAAATTGGATATTAATTAAACACAAGCAAATGTGGGATGTACTTTCCATGCCTAATAATACCACCCTCAGATATAAGCTGAAAGGACGTCATAGAATGGCATGCAGAATGAGGAAAACAATCTCCACTGAGAGTTTTTATTGATGTTCAATGAGTTAAAAAATAAATCATTGCCTATATATCCCTGAAGTATGTTACCTTTCTCAGTGCTGAAGTTTGAAGTTAAGCAATAGTTCTGACAATTAAGCTTGTGAAATTGTTGCAATGATGTTGCTGACTTTTTTTGATATCAGAGGGATTATTCATTATGAATTTGTACAAACAGTTAATCAAGTTTACTATTTGGAAGTGCTGAAAAGGCTGTGTGAAAAAAGGTAGATGACCTGAACTTTTCACCAACAATTCATGGCTCTTGCATCACGACAATGCACCAGCTCACACGGCACTGTCTGTGAGGGAGTTTTTAGCCAGTAAACAAATAATTGTATTGGAACACCCTCCCTACTCACCTGACCTGGCCCCCAATTGACTTCTTTCTTTACCCAAAGATAAAGGAAATATTGAAAGGAAGACATTTTGATGACATTCAGGACATCAAGGGTAATACAACAACAGCTCTGAGGGCCTTTCCAGAAATAGAGTTCCAAAATGGCTTTGAAGGGTGGAATAAGCACTGGTGCCAGTGCATAGCTTCCCAACGGGAGTACCATGAAGGTGACCCTAATGATATTCAGCAGTGAGTTATATCGTACTTTTTCTAGGATGGGTCCACGAACTTAATTATCAGACCTCGTAGGTTAATTGTGATTGGCTTTACACAAATTCATCAACATTTTTTCCATGATAAAAATCTTATGAACAAGAAGTTCATCTGCACTGGATAACTTGTCATGGTGTTTTCAAAGAGGTTTTCTTAAGATAATTTTTATTGTAAGTACTGCTAAGACAGAGAAAATTCATCTCACTAGAGGAAATGATCCGACTGTAATGGTATTACCAAAAAAAGCAATACGGGAGCAGGACTGAACACCTTGTTTTTAAACCCCGCTACTTGTCCATGGTTAATGACATTACCTGCCATTCAAGTGAGTCAGCTTGATTCCTTTTCTGTTCCCATATCCAATCAGGAATCAAACTTCAGTTCTTCCTTTGATGTGGTGTAAGGAGTTCACATGGTGTGAGCCTCGATTCTTCCTTTCAAATGATATGACTGTATGATGGTGGCAGTGAGAATGGTGGCAAGTAGATATAATCACCTCCCAGCCCATTTTCATTTCCCCCATCATACAACCCAGCTTTTATTCTTTCCCATTTCCTAATATGGAAATATTTAGAAGTTCAAAACCTAAGGTGAAAGGCGTCTCTCTCAATTGCTGCAGGATTTACTTTAAATAAAAGGCAGTTTTGCTTTTCTAAAGTAGTGTGTTTTGTCTTCAGCAGGTTACTGAAGAACTAATATGATAATTGCGTGTGGAAATACTAACTTAATTTAAAAATTCTGCAGTTCCTTTTCAGTACCTAATCTCTGATCTCTTGCTGGAGTACCAGTCCTTCCGGTGTCCATCAGATGTCCCTCCTAAAGCCATCAGAGTAGACCCGCGGGCTACCCCCAGTTTTCTTAGAATGACCAGCTCAGCCTTTAAGGTCAGAGTCAGAACCTCCCAAAGGGGCCTTCATAGCCAATCAGCTGTTTCTTTTGGCTCTGGTTCAGTCCCAATCCGTAGTTTATTTAAAGTACTAAAAGTTAAAACTAAGCCAAAGAAATAGCTAGGAGGTGACAGCAGCTAATCTCTCAAGGATTTAAATAGAATAAGACACCACATAAGGAGAAGCTTCACTGGAGTGTTTTTACACGGTGCAAGGGATCTTTCATGACAGTCATTCTGTGTATCACCTATGGTTGCACTGGAGTTAAAGCCCTGGTCACAGCCAAATTAAGAAAAATTTGGGGCAGTGGTGCCCGCATTTGCCAGGAAACAGATTTCTATCATTATAGTATGGGAAAATACCATTTGTTATGCCAGAGAAAAATATGTTTTACAAAACAAAAGAGAGAAATATATCTATGGATCAATTATTATTTCATCTTACTCTATGAATTATTGACTTCAGATGAATGATTCTTCACCACAGGAGATTTTAATTCCTAAAGAGTACGGGAAAGGCAGGGGTAGGCAGGCCCCCAAATGTGCTGAAATAAGGTGGAAAATAGGGATTAACTGGTAAATTCACCCCATCAGCTCCAGGGCCCATCAGCTCCAAGTTGTCCTTCAATCTAGTTGTGGAGGGCAATCTTGTTGAGAGCTTGCACTCTAACCATGTGAGTCATCCGGCTACCCCTCCGGAAGCTCAGCAGCAGCTCATTGTCCTTCAATCTGGTTGTGGAGGGTGCAGCTCACTGGCCCATGTGGGAATCAAACTGGCAACCCTGTTGTTCAGAGCTCGTGCTCCAACCAACTGAGCCATCCGGCCGCCCCATTCTTTTCTTATTTTTAAATGTCAATAACTTAACAAAAGTATGCCTTGATGTTTATTGTGTTGTATCAGTTTTTCTAGCACATAATGTGCCCTTGTACCCATTTGTTTAGTTCAGGAAAAGTTTCTTTTATTACATACTCAAATACTTTTTCCTATTCTATTTGTTGTCTGTGTTGGATGGTCTCTGTCCTCCATATTGATGGCCTTCTACATATTTTAACCTCTTTGTTCATTTGTCTATATTCACTGATTATTGTAAGCATTTCCTCCATGCCAATAATTTTATTTTCAGTCATTGACTATAAAATTAGTTGAGCTAGACCTCAGATGATTCTCAATGATGATTGTTCTGTAGTTTAGTTGTAATTCTGAGGTGGTCGTGAGAGGAAGCACGTATAGCACTTACCTACTCTGACATCTTGACCAGAAATCCCAACTATATTTATGTATATGTTGACTATTGACTATCCTATTCTTTGCTCTTCCTAAATTATTTACTAGATCTATAAGGGTGCTCTTTCGGGTCTCAATTAATTTCCTTAGCTCTGAAATTTCCCTGTTCATTTCATTCTGTTGTCTTATTATCTCAGTTTTGAGCCGAGTTTTACAGAATAATAGTATTATAAAGTCATTCCATACTTTAAAGCACTCTCAGGAAATCTTGTTTGTTTGGAGAAGGTATATTTTTATTATTTTAAAACCCATTCTCCTCCTTAAAACATCTGGGGTTTTTTTAATACCATGTTGTTTCTTTCTTTTTCTTCTTATTCATTTCTTTCTCCTTCTTCTTCTTCCTGCACTAATGTGTTTACTTACTTGTCATACCACTTCTTTTCATTTTTCATTAGCTAGCTATGTCCTGATCTCTTACTTGGTCTCATATAATTCTTCTACTTTATTTAAGACCAGGCTGTCTGCCCCATTTGTATTAATTTAATATGTTGGAGTTGCTTTCAATCTACTTATCTTTAGCCTAAGGGCATGGGAGAAGGTTTTGAGAGGAGATCCATACTAGGTTGGGAAGAGCTCTGATTTGTCCTTTGAAGTCCAGTTAAATATCCTGCAGCAGTGCCCACCCCACTCAGCTGTGGGTATATCCCTCTCATTCATCCTACTTCCTCCCCACAGAGACCTAGAAGATCAGAAGCCATGGAGGCCCTTCCTACCTCTGTCAAGGCCCCATAGGAATAAGTAAATCAGCTGCACGTGAAGCATTTTTCCTTTATTTTTCCCAGGGCTACCTCCTCACTCCCTCAGACTGGTTCTGTCCAAATTGGAAGACATTAATAAAAATTATCCAAATTCTCAATAATATTTCTGCATAATGGGTGTGAAGGAAGAGCTATTCCAAAACTTCTATCACTCTCCTTTGCCATCGCTTTTTGAAGTTTATGATGTAAAGTCATTCTCCTTTATTTGGATGCCATTTATGAATTGTTGTCTTTTTAAAAAATTTTTTACTACTGTTCATTTCATTACATTGGGAGGAATATTATTTAATCTTGTTTTATTTTGCTATTTATATTCAGAAGCCTCTTTACATTTCCTATTTTCAAATCTTATAAACTTGTAATAATGTATGGATTGGAAATATGTAAAGAAATATTGCAACTACATAATTTCTTAAAAAGTAAAACTTATTGTCAGACTGTTTATTGCTCTTAGGCAGTAAAACATTCCTCAACACTGCTACTCTGTAATAGTTAAAAGGAATAGATTTCAGCCCCCAAACTCTGGATCCCACAGACCTGTGTTCAAAATCTCAATTCTACCACTCACCAGTTGTAGGATACTGAACAAGTTATCTAATGCCTTCAAGGTCTCCGTTTCTTCATCTGTAAAAAGGGGATAATAATAATACCTATTTCATAAATTGAATTAAATAAAATTAAATGCTTATAACAATGCCTGGCACTGAGCTCATTTACTTTCTAAGTTCTATGTGAGTCTTCCCCTTTCCATGATGCAGACCAATGCAATAGGAAATTTTAGAATTAAAAGGAAACTTAAGGATGATCTTAGCCAAACATCTAATATTATTAAAGATGAACTAAGATATATGAGAAATTATATCAGAAGTAATATTATACCTATTCTCAAATACTCTCCTACTGGGATTAGACATTTGGTCAATAAATATGAATGTTCTGATCACGCAGATGGTGCATTTCTCATTGTAAATTATTAACTATGTATCCAATAGATTAAAAACACAAAATAATTTCAGCAGGACCTGTAACAACAACCTAGGCTCTCTAAATCTAGGTCCAGTGCATTTTCCTTTGATTGACAGCTTTCTCTTATATTATTAAAAAAAACTATCGGGCCGGCCCAGTGGTTCAGGTGGTTGGAGCACCATGCTCTTAATGCCAAGGTCGCTGGTTCAATTCCCACATGGGCCAGTGAGCTGTGCCCTCTACAGTTAAGATTGTGAACAGCTCTCCCTGGAGCTGGGCTGCCGTGAGCAGCAGAGGTTGGCATGAGCTGCCTCGGGCTGCTGAGTGCTGCCACGGGCTACCGTGTGCCACCGTGAGGGGCATGATCAGCTGGTGGCCAGCGTGAGTAGCGGGCGGCCAGCATGAGTGGCCGGCAGCCATCGTTAATGGCCAGCAGCCGGCGAGAGCTGCTGTGAGCAGCCAACCCATGACTGGCGACTGATTGCCTCAGATGGGGGGAGCGCAAGGCTCATAATACCAGTGTGGGCCAGGGAGCTATGTCCTACATAACTAGAGTGAGAAACAATGGCTTGAACAGGAGTGGGGCGGGAGGAGGTGAAAGAAAAGGGGAAAATAAAACTATCTTTAATTCCATGAAGGGTTATAAACATATACATAAAGAAATATAGTTGGGATTTCTGGTCAAGATGTCAGAGTAGGTAAGTGCTATGCGTGCTTCCTCTCATGACCACATCAGAATTACAACTAAACTACAGAACAATCATCATTGAGAATCACCTGAGGTCTAGCTCAACCGAAACCCTACAACTAGACATATAGAAGAAGCCACTTTGAGATTGGTAGAAATGGCAGAGATGCAGAATAGGCTAGTCCAATACCCACCTGTGACCATTAAAAATTGGGAGAGATATCTTGGCTGCAGAAGTCTCCTCTGATGAATGAGGGGCCCCAGGCCCACACCAGTCTTCCCAGCCCAAGGTTCCACTGCCAGGGAGAGAAGTCCCCATAATTTCTGGCTGTGAAAACCAGCAGAGATTGTGGTTGAGTGAGACAATGGCAGCTGAAGTCCCAGGCACTCCTCTTTAAGGGCCATGGCACAGATTTACTCACTGACAGACTCGCTCACTCTGAGTGCCAGCATTGTGGCTGCAGCTCCAAAAGCACCAGAGACATATGAGCAGGAACTGAATTGTCTGGCTTCAGGGCAAGGACAGGAGGGGCAGCTTTCTCCCAGACATAGGAACTGGAGTAAGCCATTTTTTGCCCCCATCCTGGTGTGCAGATGCAGGCAGCTGCCATTTTGAGTCTCCATCAATACAGCTAACACTGTTCATTTGCCCCACCCTCATGATTCCCTGAGATCTCACCCAACCCAAATTTCCAGCACATCCAAGCCACTTCCAGTAGTTTTCCCATACAAATGGCCTGTCTTGGCTCACAATTCAGACTTTACTAAAATTTCTCAAAGTTTTACAAAATCCAAATAAGCAGCATCTGACTTCAGCATGTCCTGTACATCTGGCTGAGGAGCCCTAAGCCCGGCACTGGTGGCAACCGGCCTCTGTTCAAGGCTTGGCCTCTCGAGGCACCTCCAAGCCCAGCACAGGTGGTGGCCATCTGTGGATTACTTTGTGGCTCATGCTGGGTAACCACAGGGCTGGCATGCCTGTGGCTAGCTTCGGACCCAGCCAGAGTATCACCCAGCTGCCTCCAAGGACGACACACCCAAAGAGCAGATTGGGCAGGCACCAGAGCCCTATTAAAGTGAATAGGGCTCCTGCACAACAGTTCCTGCACTGTAGTCATGGCCAATCCTCACAACCAGTCAGTCTAAGGGTCAATCCCTCCTATTGACGTACAAACAGAAACCAATGCACAACTACAACAGGAGAGCACACCCAACTCACACAAGGAACACACCTGGAGTGCCCAACTCAGGTGACTAGGGAGATTGCACAGTGGGCCCCACAGTACACCTACTACATAAAACCACTCTACTAAGACCAAGAGGCATAGCAGCCCTACCTAATAAATAAAAATAAACACATAGAGGGAGCAAAAATGGGAAGACAAAGAAACATGTCCCAATTAAAAAGAACAGAACAAAGCTCCAGAAAAAGCTAAACAAAATGAAGACAAGCCATCTATCAGATGCAGAGTTCAAAACTCTGGTTATAGGGATGCTCAGTGATCTCAGTGAGAACTTCAACAAAGAGACAGGAAACATACAAATGGAGATAGAAAACATAAAAAAAGAACCAGTCAGGAATAAAGAATGCAACAACTGAAATGAAAAATACATTAGAGGGAATCAACAGTAGATTAAATGAAGCAGAGGACCGAATCAGCGATTTAGAAGATAAAGTAGCAGAAAACACCCAAACAAAAGAGTGAAAAGAAAAATGAATCCAGAAAAACAAAGATGGTTTAAGGGTCCTTGGGACAATATCAAGAATATCAACATTCGCATCAGATGGGTATCAGAAGGAGAAGAAAGAGAGCAAGTAATTGAAAACCTATGTAAAGAAACAATGACAGAAAACTTCCCTAGCCTGGTAAAGGGAATAGACATACAACCCCAGAAAGCTCAGAGTCCTAAACAAGATGAACCCAAAGAAGTTAATCAAGACACATCATAATTAAAATGTCCAAGGTTAAAGACAAAGAGAGTATCTTAAGAGCAGCAAGAGAAAAGCAGTTAGTAAAAAAGAAAGAAAGAAAGAAAGAAAGAAAGAAAGAAAGAAAGAAAGAAAGAAAGAAAGAAAGAAAGAAAGAGAAAAGCAGTTAATTACCTACAAGGGAGGTCAACTGATTTTTCAACAGAAACTTTGCAGGCTCGAAGGGGTTGGCATGAAATAATGAAAGTGATGAAAAGCAGGGACCTACAACCAAGATTACTCTAACCAGCAAAGCTATCATTTAAAATTGAATGACTGATTAAGAGCGTTTCAGACAAGAAAAGGCTAAAGGAATTCATCACCAACAAATAGTATTAAAAAGATTCTTAGAGGGACTTCTTTAAGATGAAAAAAAAGATCAAATATATGAATAATAAAATGGTAATAACTACATATCTATCAACAATTTCTTTAAATGTAAGTGGAGTAAATGCTCCAATCAAGATAGGGTGGCTGAATGGATAAGAAAACAACCCTTACATGTGCTGTCCACAAGAGACTCAGTTTAGATCAAAGACACACACACTGAAAATAAAACAATGGAAAAGGATATTTCATGAAATAGGAAACAATAACAACAAAAAAAGCTGTGGTAGCAATACTTATTCCAGACAAAATAGACTTTAAAACAAAGGCAAACAAGAGACAAAGGAGGACCCCCTTCCAGGTATTTATCCAAAGAAAGTTAAAACACTACTTCGAGGGAATATATGCATCCATATGTTCATTGCAGCATTCATTACAATGGTCAAGATGTGGAGGCAGCCTTGGTGTCCATCAATGGATGAATGGATAAAGAAAACGTGGCACATATATACAATGGAAGGGAATGGGTTCTTGTCATTTGCAGCAGCATGGATAGACGTGGAGGGTATTGTGCTGAGTGGAGTATGTGAGACAGAGAAAGACATGTGCAATGTGATTTTGTTTAAATGTGCAGTCTAAATAAAATAAATAAACATAACAGAAACAAATTCATAGATACAGAGAACATTTTGATGGTTGTCAGATGGGAGGGGTGTTAGGGTGGTGGGTGAAAAGGGGAAGGGATTAAGAAGTATAAATTGTTTCTTACACAGTAGTCATGGGGATGTAGGGTGCAGCATGAGGAATATAGTCAATAATATTGTAATAACTATGTCTGGTGTCAGGTGAGTACTAGATTTATCAGGGTGATAGACTGGAGGGGTTTGGAGAACAGGGTGAAAAAGTGAAGGGATTAAGAAATACAAATTGGTACTTATAAAATAGTCATGGGAGTGTAAAAAAAGCATAAAAAATATAATCAATAATATGGAAATAATTATGTATAGTGCCAGATAGGTATTAGTCAGACGGATCACTTTGTAAATTATATAAATATCTAACCACTATGCTCTACACCTGAAATTAATGTAAAATAATATTGAATGTCACCTGTAATTAAAAAATTAAAAAGGGGGGAAGATAAAGGGGAATAAGAGGTTCAAAGTTCCAGGTATAAAACAAATAATCATGGGGATGTAATATACAGCACAGAGAATATTGTGATAGCATAGTAGTGTGAGATGGTTGCTGGACTTATCATGGTGATCACGTCTTAAGTATATAAATGTTGAATAACTGTGGTGTACACCTGAAACAAATATAATATTGCATGTTAGCTATATTTCAATTAAAATCCTTTTGAAAAAAGAAATGTAGTTGGATTTTTTTTAACTTGTTTAGGTTAGATAGACACATTAAAGTTCCATACTCTTCATAAGCTATAGGTCTTGCACAGAGATACACTAAGCTCACCAAAGGCTTGCTCTTGTCTATACCCACTATAGCATAAAAATTTTAACCTACTTCATAATTCATCATAATATAGCCATTAAAAGATCATAGTTTTGAAAATGCGGTGGTATATAACTAACTGAAAAACTTACAAATCCTTAGAGGAAAAAATCTGTAATATATTAAACCACAGTGACTTGGACCACCATAAAAATGCTCACGACTCCCAACCCAGACATTAGAAGCCAGAGTATGAGCAGCCTTGGAGAATACAGTTCACTGGATGAGACTTGCATGCCACTCCTGTTTTTCTGGTGCACAGTCACCAAGTACTTGCCTTTGTGCAACACAACACCCAGGCCCTGCCCTCCTTGGCTTATCATCCTCCAAACAGCCCCTGGGCATGCAGACTGTATAGTTGCTGACAAACTTATTCCAACTTCGCTTACTCCTGATGTGGCAGCAGTTAATCAGATAAACAAGTCAATTATAAATGGTTATGAGCTAAAGAAGCCTACAGATTCAACATCACACTCCCTTGCCCTCACAGAAAATGTAAGAGACTGTGGCTTTCAGAGACATCTTCACCTTTATTGCTTAACATAAAGGAAGGTCTTCAGTGGCAGAAAATTCATGCCACTGGAGCCAGAAATAAGCTGACGTCTCATTTGTTAGAATTCCCTAATGGCTGTAGTAGACTACGGCACAAAATATGTCTGGGTGAGACTTGGAAGACTCCTCAAAGAAGTCCAAACATATGGTTACTTATTCCTGGTGTGGCATTAAACACCTCAAGCCATAGTGGCTCTGGTGCTGAAAGAGATGGCCACCCCAGTCATTCCCTCACCACCTGCTAAGGTTCTCAAATGGACCTGAGCAGAGAAGTGTTACGTGACTCTTCTGTTGAGTTGGGACTCCTGACCTTTCCATTCGTCTTTTCCTCCAGTCCACTTGGACCCAGGCTGGGGCAGTGACATACCACTTGCTCTCAAGCGGTGCTCTTTCCCCTTTCCCAGGGCTGCAGCAGAGCACTGACCAGGGGCCTGGAGAACAGTGCCTCCCTCCAGAGCAGCTCTGGTTAAGGTGGACACTGATGATGCCTGACAACAGAGTCTGTCCTGTGCACAAAGGGAAAGCACTTTCTATGGTTCAACAGAGAAGCTCTGTCTAGTCATACCCACCATGCTATACTCTTAACTGAAAACTTGGCCACTCAGAGCATTGAATTTTCTCAGTAACACTGATTCTACCGTAACATTTCAGAACAAAAGATGAGCCAGAAATTTCATTACAGATAGGTTGTTCATTGTTTTTATACAAAGTGTTACTGTAAATAAATTCAAAGGACAAATCTTTGCAAATCAAACAACATACTAACAAATTATAAGGAGGCATCCATTGCTGAGATCCGTAAAATAGTTAATTATACTCATCTACTAGATTCAGTTTTCGACAACAGATTTTCATCATTTTGCTAATGACGCGTAGTCCTCCTTTTGTTTTTTCTTTCACAGTTGAAGCCATAGTCAACCAGGTTAGTTCAATGAATATTGATTTGAGACTGAAGAGTCACAACTTTGGCATGCCATATCCATCTTCTCATTTTCTTAAGATACAAAATTCTGAGTTTTAGCTGGGCATATTTCCCATCCTCCCTTGTAGCTAAGTGTGGCCATATGACTAAGTTCTGGCCAATAGAATGTAAACAGAAGTGACATACGCAATTTCTTGATTGTGTCCCTTAAATGGAAGATGTGTCTTTTTATTCTACTCCTCCCATCTTTGTGCTTGGAACTTAGACATGGTGACAATTCATCTAGGACCATGCAGATGAGGTTAATATTTTAGGGACACTGCTGGAATTACAGAATGGAAGGAGCTGACATATCAATATTAGGTGAGAAATGAGTCAGACGGTTGAATGAGAAAATTCTGTGTTGTTTAAACCTCTGTCTTTGTTAAAGCAGCTTAATCTGTATCCTAATTGTAACATCCTATAATTTCAATTTCAATTGTATTACATTTAGAATGTATCCTTTGGGTTACTAATTGCTATTTTATTTACACTAGTTGTTATGATATATTTATAAAGAGCAATAATACATTCAAAGAATTATACACATTTCTGTACAGAGGGATGACAAATTTGCTAAAATTGATGGGCATTAAAATGCAATTGTTCAAAATGACATTTTATTGGCTAATCACAAAAATCCAAATCTAGTGAGCAAATCCTATTCTCAAGGTTATGCACAGTGCTGTCTACTCATGAAGAACACAGTCTGTTAGGGGAAGTGAACCTGAACATTGAATTTGTTTTTTGGGGAGCAAGTAGAGTGAAAGCTAGAAGAAGTCATTCCAATTATTCATAAAAAACAGTTCCCTGTTGTTAAATCCTCTTGGCAGGTGTAAACAAAGTACTCCAACTTTATATTTAACAACCTTTTGAGTTTCAGTTTTAAAGCTGGCTAAGAATAGTTGGTTCAAAAGAGATAATACACATGTTCAAAAAGTTTCTGATAGGGCCGGCCCGGTGGTTCAGGCGGTTGGAGCTCCGTGCTCCTAACTCCGAAGGCTGCCGGTTCGATTCCCACATGGGCCAGTGGGCTCTCAACCACAAGGTTGCCAGTTCAATTCCTTTAGTCCCACAAGGGATGGTGGGCTGCACCCCCTGCAACTAGCAACGACAACTGGACCAGGAGCTGAGCTGCACCCTCCACAACTAAGACTGAAAGGACAACAACTTGAAGCTGAACGGCACCCTCCACAACTAAGATTGAAAGGACAACAATTTGACTTGGAAAAAGTCCTGGAAATACACACTGTTCCTCAATAAAGTCCTGTTAAAAAAAAGAAAAAGAAAAAAAATTTCTGATATAAACTGAGATTGTTGTAACTAAAACAATTTCAGAAAGTAGATTGCTATTAGATGCATATTTTCACTCATAAATAACTCAGCTGGAGATGTAAGTGAGAAAGTTTTAGTCATTTCTCTTAGAATTATAAAGAAAAGGAAGCAGTCGGGAAAAGAGAAATAATTTTGAAATAAAAAGCACTAGTGCCTAGGAGTTTTCTTTCACTGTGATGCCCAATATGACCATAATTTCTATTTTACTCTGGTTACCACAAATAAAAGACAGTAAAGGTAGAAGTATATTATTAGAAGAGAAGAATTGTGTGTGTCTAATCTTCCTAGTTCTCTTTGGGCTACCAAAATCAGGAGAGAGTGATAATTCAGAAAACAGAAGCCCTAAATGTTGCTAAAAGAGAAATCACATGGCCTCAGAATGCCTTAGGGAGATCTGAAGAAGCTATGCGGACTTTCAGTTTCACAGAGTGTGCATAAGTCCTAAGTGGCATCTCATTTCAAAATGAGGATTCATAGTAATCAATTAACCTCTCTTAACTTCTCTATTTTCACTAATGGGATAGTGATCACCATGTTATTCAATCACAGAATGTCAGTCATCCATGATTCTTTCTTCCTTTTTATCCCACTTTCTTATTGTCACTCATTGTCATCCTTTCACTTCTTTTCCACCACCACTGAGTTGAGGCACTTGGTACCTCACATCTCAGACCACTGCAACAGCTTCTCTGCCACCCCATTATCCAATCATTATATTCAATAGTTCACTAAACAAATACTTATACTAATAGACACTGCAGTGAGTGCTAGGAGTGCTACAGTGCACAGATCAGACATCCTTCCTGCCCCCATGGACTTTATGTTGTTGCAAGGGATGCTAACAAATCAATTTTATGATATTCTTGTCCTCAAAGACTCGATAGAACCCCAGATCTTATCCTGTTATGGACTGAATTGTGTCCCCTCCAAAACTTGTATATTGAAGCCTTACCCTTCAATGTGACTGTATTTTGAGATATGACCTTTAAGGAAGTGACTGAGGTGAAATGAGGTCATAAGGGTGGGCCCTAATCTGATAGGATGTGTATCCTTATAAGAAATGGGAGAGACACCAGAGACCTCTCTCTCGCTCCAAACATGCACAAGCAAAAAGCCATTTTACACGACACAGAGAAAAGGTGGCTGTCTACAAGACAAGGAGAGCAACCCCAGGAGAAACCAACCCTGCCAGCACCTTGATCTTAGACTTCCAGTCACCCAATTGTGAGAAAACAAATTTCTGAGTTTAAGCCACTCAGTCTGTAGTCAGCCTGAACCAAGACATCCTGTTACTCTTACTTCCACCAGGTAGGCACTGTACTCTAATACCAGCCCTCAGTGCCAGTGAAGTAAGTCTCCAAAGACACACCACTTCTTTTTCTACTTCAAACCCTGCTCTTGTTACTCCTGATCACAAGTACACGTTACTGTTTTAATAAATAACTTTATTATTTCTTAAAGCATAACTGTAGGCCAAGTTTGTTAATCTCCCCTTTAGATCTTCCTGCCTATGATTGAAGTCTATTTGGAAGAGGAGGCTATAACTAAAGCACCGATGGGATATTCTTACTCTAATTGCAGACAAAGTGCACACAGTGGACTAAATAACCTCTTAGGAACAGAAATCATAAAGTAATTGTCTGCTTGGTAAATTTGCATTGGTCCCACACTTCCACACATTTGATGATTCATTTGATGATTCATTTGATGCTCATAGAAGGGTAGGAAACTGATAATTATCTTGCCCAAAATGAAATATAGCTATGAAATATTATTTTAAAGTAATTAGGTATTCTATATTACTGGGTTTTTTTTGTTTGTTTTTATTTTTCAAGACAATAATGTCCTAATATATTTATCACAAAAAGATGTTATCTATCCAAAATGTCCTTTTTTGGTAAAGATAACAGGTTTATGCTGAAGCAATCAAAGTACACATATATATTCATAAAATGCCTCAGGATTAAGGGTTACAGTATAGACAAAATGAATTTCTCCAAATAGTAACCATACCTCATACGTGCAAGTCACTGTTACTTGCACCATACATATATATATATACACACATGTATATATATACATATATATATATATATATATATATATATATATATATACATACATACATACATATAGAGAGAGAGAAGAAAAAGAGAGAGCCCATTGAGTTTAAGTAAGTCATCAAATGTAGGATATATTAGATGTAGCAAGGTCACATTGGAATAACAAACTTATTGCCAAAGTTAATTATTTTTTAAATTACACTATCACTACTTTTGTCAACTTTTGAGTATCTGAGGTTATTAATTTACATAAACACTTTGGTCCTTCCCAGCAATGACCTCTGTTTCTTTCTTTTCTGCTCAGCCACCAGAATAGCTACTCATTTTTATGGATATTAGGTCTTAAAAGAATTTTGAGGTATGATTTTTTTTTTTTTTTTGTCTTCCAGCAGGACTCTTCTCACCTTCTAAACAAGTTTTTCTCTTAGTAATAAAGATTTCACAGGTTCAGAAATACATCTTAAAATTTAACTGAACTTCAGAAGCCGTTGGTTATATTAATAATGACATGGGTTGGCATATTTAGTAGCAACATTATTCAGCAAAGTGGGCCTCAATGAAACACAACACTTAAATAAATATTACAACTCTTTGGAAACGTTTCCCAGGATGCATTCCTAATTTAAATTATACTAATATATATATTACCTCTAAAATCCTCTTAGGAAAAATTTTTCTATAGGTTAATAATGAGCTTCTTTCTAATTTTTTAAAACATGAATAAAGGGAAGCTGGATGGCTCAGTTGGTTAGTGTGAGCTCTGAACAACAGGGTTGCCGGTTCGATTCCCACATAGGCCAGTGAGCTGCACCCTCCACATCTAGATTGAAAACAATGAGCTGCCGCTGAGCTTCCAAAGGGGCGGCTGGAGGGCTCAGTTGGTTAGAGTGCCAGCTCTCAACAACAAGGTTGTCGGTTCAATTCCCACATGTGATGATGGGCTGCGCCCCCTGCAACTAAAGATTGAAAACGGCAACTGGACTTGGAGCTGAGCTGCCCCCTCCACAACTAGATTGAAGGACAATGACTTGGAGCTGATGAACCCTGGAGAAACACACTGTTCCCCAATATTACCCGATAAAATGTATCACACACAAAAAGGATGAATAAAAACTTATTTTAGGAAGAAGGAAGAAAAGAGTATTCCAGAAAACAGAAGTTGGCCTCTCTGAACAAATTCCTTCTGTGACCCGGCTCATGTGTGAAGCCCAAATGTGTACCATACAATGTTCCCACTATTTCAGCTTTACCTGCTAGAGACAATGAATGATTTTGTATAATTTATATCCCACTTCCATTGTTAGTCACTGTTCAGATTTAAAACGTCACCAACATACAACAGCTTCCCTAGGCATATAGGCAAACCATTCTGTTTCCATGCTTTTTTAATTATTTTTATTGGGGAATATTGGGGAACAGTGTATTTTTCCAGGACCCATGAGCTCCATGCCAAGTCGCTGTTTTCAGTCTAGTTGTGGGGGAGCGCAGCTCAGCTCCAAGTGAAGTCGTAATCTTTAATCTAGTTGTGGAGGGCACAGATCACTGGCCCATGTGGGAATAGAACCGGCGACCTTGGTGTTATGAGCACTGCACTCTAATCACTGAACCAACCAGCTGCCCTGTTTCTATGATTTTTGAGGGAGTATATACAAGGTCTGACAATTAAGTTCGCAAAATTGTTACAATGATGTTGCTAACCCTTTTTTGATATCAGAGGAATTATTCATTAAGAATTTATGCTAACTGGACAAACAGTTACCAACTTTACTATTTGGAAGTGCTGAAAAGGCTGTGTGAAAAAGTTAGATGACCTGAACTTTTTGCCAACAATTCATGGCTCTTGCATCATGACAATACACCCTCTCACACGGCACTGTCTGTGAGGGACTTTTGGCCAGTAAGCAAATAACTGTATTGGAACACCCTCCCTACTCACTGACCTGGCCCCCAATGACTTCTGTCTTTACCGGAAAATAAAGGAAATATTGAAAGGAAGACATTTTGATGACATTCAGGCCATCAAGGGTAATACGACAACAGCTCTGATGGCCATTCCAGAAAAAGAGTTCCAAAATTGCTTTGAAGGGTGGACTAGGTGCTGAAGTCAGTGCATAGCTTACCAAGGGGAGTACTTCGAAGGTGACTGTAGTGATTTTCAGCAACAAGGTATGTAGTACTTTTTCTAGGGTGAGTTCGTGAACTTAATTGTCCGACTTTGTATGATGTGCTGCACAGTCACTCTGTAGATGAAGTTTCAACAAAGGAAAAACAAGCCTTATTTTATTCTAATTAAAAAAAATAATATATTTTCATACAAAATATTCAAACAATTCAAAAGAGTATATAGAAAAAAATAAAAACACCCCCAAATCCTAGTTGCTATAGGTGGCTAATAATAAACTAAAGAGTTGGGGAAATAGTTTTCCAGATGTCTATCCATGTATACACATATACATGTTCTAAAATTTTAATAAACTAACACTAAGTATGTTATTTCATAACCTGATTTTTTTCACTTACCAGCATGGCTTTCCATGTCAGTGAATAATTGATATTCATAAATATATATCATACTCTTTAATGAGTGAATAATGTTCCTATTCTTGTATACATCACAGTGTATTCAAGCAATCACCTCTTTAGTTTGCTTCCAATTTTTTGAGATAATAAACTATAATGTAATGGCTATGTGATGTCACTTTTGTATATTTGTCCAATTATTTCTTTTGGATAATTTCCTAGCAATGAACTTTGCTAAGTCAATAAACACTTACCTTTTGAGCTTTTAATTTAAAAAATAAATCTATATTGCCAAATTGCCTTTAGAAAGTTGTGTACCAATTTACTCTCAGCAACACTATATAAGAACGTCTGTTCCTCACAGCCTTGCAAACACCGAATTTTACCCATCTTTTCCAACTTAGGCAATTTGTTATATAGCAATAGAACCAATACACCTATCATATCTATTATCTCAGTTTCTGTGAATCAGGAGTCGTGGCATAGTTTAACCAGGTCCTCTAAGATCTCTCACTAGGCTGCAATCAAGGCATGAGACAGGGCTGGGGTCTCATCTGAAGGCTCAACTGTGGAAGGATTTTTTTCCAAGCTCACTTACATAGTTGTTGGCAGGATTCAATTCCTTTTGTATTGTTGGGTTAAAGGCTGCAGTTCTCAGCTGACTGTTGGCCAGTGGCTGCCCTTAATTTCTTGCCACATGTGCCTCTCAAACATGCCAACTTTCTTCATCAAAGCCAGGAAGAGAGAAAATCTGCTGGCAGATGGAAGTCAGAATCCTCTGTAATCTGATCACAGAAGTGGCACACCCTCAATGTTGAGGGTCTACTGGTTCTTAAAAGCAAGTTACTTGGGAGGATGGATGGGACTACACAAGGCCATAAATACCAGAAAGCAAGGACCACTGGGGCCATGTTGGAAATGCCTACCACAGTCCACCCTCTGGTCCCAATGATTAACATCATTTCCATATGGAAATCACATTCATCCTTTCCTAAGGCTCTCAAGAATTTCATCTCATTGTATCATCTGCTCAAAGTCCAGAATCTCATCATCTAAATCAAGTCCAGGTGTAGATGAAGCTCCTGAGATGTACAAGCATATCTTGTTTTATTGTGCTTCACAGTTGTGTTTTACAAATTGAAGGTAAGACACTCCACCAGCAGCAAAAAAAAAAAAAATTATGACTTGCTTTGTTGCTATACCAGCTTTATTGCTGTGATATTGAACCAAACCTGCAATATCTCCAAGGTATGCCTGTAGTTTTGTTAAGTATATCTCCTGGGGTACAATTCCTTTCAATTTGGTGGAAATTGAAAGGGGAAAATGGGAGGTACAAAGGCATCAGTGGTCAGAGCAGTTCTGAAATACAACAGCAAATGTTGAAAGTTCCATGATTAGGGTTCAAGGTCTAGGAATAATTCTCTCTGGGTCTTTTCTCCATCCTCTGGACTCAGTTCCACGTCTGAATCTTCCTTCCTTTTTCATGAAAGGTAGTACAAGATTGCAGCTGAACAGTTTTATCAACCTGCCTCTGGCCAGAATTTTGGAAGTCCAATGGCTACTTTTTATTTTCTACTTTCTCCCTTTCCATTCAAAATGGCAGTGTTTGTGGTCATACAATATTCTCAAAAACTTTGTGAGCCTTCTGTGAATTTCACTGGGGTTCATTCCATTGGATAAGAGCACCATCCAAAAATCTCTTCTAGGTAAGAACTTTTCTACCTTGTGCCCCTCCTAATTTTACTGAGGAACAATGCTCTTAAACTTCCTTGACGCACACCTTTAATCTCTCTCAAGTCTCTTTTGTGTGACTGAATATTCTATCCTTTGAGCCTTCTGAAGCTTTAAGGTTGGGTAGTCACACTCTCAGCGTTTCCCCTTATGCCACTTTTCCAGTCAGTCCTTGGAAGGCATTTCGTAGTTTCAGCATCTTTTATCACCTGGAGAGACTGAGAATTTTCAAAATCATCAAGTCCTGGCTCCTTTCGTTTCATAGTTCCTCCCTCTCTTAATTTATTTCTCTCCTCTCGCTCTTTACCATAAATTTCGAGAAGAAACCCAGTGGGACTTTTGACACTCTTGCTGGGAAATTTCCATAACTATGTATCAAAGTTCATCACTTACATGTTCTGCTTTCCATATAATTGCAGGAGATATTTGGCTACATTTTTTACCATTATGTAACAAAAGTGTCCCTTCCTCCAGTTTCCAAAACATGCTACTCATTTCCCTTTAAGCCTCACTGGAAGTGTCTTCAAAGCCCATATTTCTAATCACAGGCAATTTATCTTTCTTTATCAGGCTCCTCAAAATTCTTCCAGCCTCTGACTGCTGCTTAGTTTCAAAGCCACTCTTGCATTTTAAGGTATTTATTATAACAGCACTCCATTACCAGGTACCCAAATCTCAAAATTAGTTATCTATTGCTATATAATATTACCACAAATTAAGCAGCTTAAAACAACACATTTACCATCTAAAGTTTCCGTGGGTCAGGAATACAGATGTGGTTTAAGTGGCTGCTCTGCTTTAGCATCCTTCAGAAGGTGTTTGCCAGGACTGGGGCCTCATCTGATGCTCAACCAGCAGATGATCTGTTTCCAAATTCATGTGGTTGTTGGCAGGATTCAGTTCTTTCCGGGATGTCAGACTGAAGGTCTTCCTTTCTTACTAGCTGCTAGTAGGAGGCCACCCTTGGTTTCTTGCCACATGGAAGCTTGTTTCGCCAAAGCCAGCAAGAGAAAGAAAAAAAAGAGTCTACTAGCTAGATGAAAACTACAATCTTAAGTCATATGAGCACAGAAGTAACATCTCATCACCCTTTGCCATAGTCTATTGGTTAGAAGCAAGTCACAAGTCTCTTCCATGCTTGGGGGGGAAGGGGGGGTTACAAAAGGAATGTGAATAGCAGGAGCTGGGGAAAGGGGTCATTTTAGAAGCTTTCCTCCACAAAATATTGATGCCTTCAATTAGGAATATATCTTTGTTTGCACCATGTATAAATAGCTATTGTTTTGTTTTTAATTCACATTAATATCAACTACTCTTAAATATCGCCTGAGCATCTATCATTTATGCTAGGCGTTTATGCTAGGTGCAAGTTATATAGTTCAATGATGAGCAAAACCTGACACAATTCCTGTTCTCGTGGAAATTATAGTCAGAAGGTGAGAAAAAATACTGATATGAATAAATGTGAAATTACATGTTCACAAATACTATGGAAATTTGTGGTGCTACAAAAATATGTAACATGAGAAAGTGACCTAATCTAGTGGTTGGGCACAGCTTCTGAGGAGAAAATGGTGTTTCGTATGAGATAAAAAGACTGATCAGGAATTAATCAGGAAACGAACTCTATGCCCAAGAAAGAGCAAGTGAAAGGGGCTTGTAAGAGTAGAAGCATGAAATGACTGAGGAATAGAAAGTGATTGTAGCAAAGAAACCAACAGGTACCTCCAACTCTCATCTCTCCTCTAGAGTACACAGTCGTGTATCTACCTGCTTGTTTGATATCTTTACCTAGATATTTTGGACTCTTCAAAATCAGTGTGCAAAACACCAAGTTACTAATCTTGGCTTGCCACACTTAGTTCTTTCCCAATATTCCTCATTTCAGTGAATGAAACCACCATCTGTCCAATTGGAAGTGAGAAACCTACGAGTTGTCGTAGACAATTCCCTCTTCAGTTCCTCATCAAAATGTTTTTTAAAAGATTTTTATTAAAAAATATAGCTAACATACAACATTATGTCAGTTACAGGTGTACAACATAGTTGTTCAATATTTATATACCTAAAAAAGTGATCACCAGTAAGTCCAGCAACCATCTGACACTGTACTACGCTATCACAGTATTATTGACTGTATTTCCTATGCTGTATATTATATCCCATGACTTCTTTTTTTTTTTTTTTTAAAGATTTTATTGGGGAAGGGGGACAGGACTTTATCGGGGAACAGTGTGTACTTCCAGGACTTTTCTCCAAGTCAAGTTGTTGTCCTTTCAATCTTAGTTGTGGAGGGTGCCATTCAGCTTCAAGTTGTGTGTCCTTTCAGGCTTAGTTGTGTAGGGTGCAGCTCAGCTCCAAGTCCAGTTGCCGTTGCTAGTTTCAGGGGGCGCAGCCCACCATCCTTGTGGGAGTCGAACCAGCAACCTTGTGGTTGAGAGGACGCTCTCCAACCAACTGAGCCATCTGGGAGCTCAGCGGCAGCTCAGCTCAAGGTGCCGTGTTCAATCTTAGGTGCAGGGGGCGCTGCTCACCATCCCTTGCGGGACTCGAGGAATTGAGCCGGCAACCTTGTGGTTGAAAGCCTACTGGCCCATGTGGGAATCGAACCTGCAGCCTTCAGAGTTAGGAGCACGGAGCTCCAACCACCTGAGCCACCGGGCTGGCCCCCAATTTGTACTTCTTAATCCCTTCACCTTTTTCACCCTGTCCCCCAACTCCCTCCTATCAATCACCCGGATAAATATAGTACCCATCTGACACCATACATAGTTACAATATTATTGACTATCTTCCTTGTGCTATACCCCACCATCCCCATGATTACTTTGTAACAACGTATTTACACTTCTTAATCCCTTCCCCGTTTTCACCCACCCCAACCCCACTCCCATCTGGAAATCATCAAAATGTTCTCTGTATCTGTGAGTGTGTTTGTTCTTAGATTCCACATATAAGTGAAATCATATTTCATCTGTCTTTCTGTTCTGACAAATACTCCACTAAGCACAATACCCTCCAGGTCTATTCATGCCACCACAGATGGCAAGAACCCATTCCCTTCCATGGCCAAACAATATTCCATTGCATACATGTACCACCTCCTCTTTATTCATTCATCCATCGATGGACACCCAGGTTGCCTCCACATCTTCACCATTATAAATAATGAACATATGGATACACACGTCCTTTTGAAGTACTGTCTTGGGTTTCTTCAGATAAATAGCCAGAACTAGGATTACTGGGTCCTTGTCTCTTATTATAGCCTTTGTTATAAAGTCCATTTTGGATGGTATAAATATTGCTACCCTAGATTTTTTCTTTTACGTTTTTTCCATTTTCAGGAAATACTTTTTCCATCCCTTCACTTTCAGTCTGTGTATTTTTCAATTTGCAGCATCTCTTGTAGGCAGCATATGTAAGGATTTTGTTTCTTTATCTATTCAGCCACCCTATGCTTTTGATCACTTAATCCATTTACATTGAAAGTAATTTTGTTGATGACGTCATAAAAATGGCAGCATGAGGTAAGCCTTTTGAAATCTCCCCTGGAATTTACAACAAATTGAACAACTATAACTCCACAAAAGACTCCCTGTACAACAGACAGGCAAGACTTAGAGGTGCACTACTGAAATCACCTAAAGGTGGGCAAATTGTGCGAGTGCGGAGCAGGAAAGGGAGAAGTGAAGAGACAGGGCCACACTGGCACAGGACGCAGATCTAACTCAGTGCTCCAAGCTCGGTGCATTCCAGCACTACCGGCAGCTGCAGGAGAGGGAAGAACTTGGACTGCCAGGGCTCCGCTTATGGCCCACAGGACTGAAGGGACAGCATATAACATGGCTAAACCCAACACTCACAGCAAAGACCTCAGAGCAAAGACTGAGGGAAGAAGGCTGAAAACGGTGGTTTAAGCCCTCAGTGAGGAGCAGAGAAAGGAAGCCTTCGGCACTGAGCCTAGCCGCCCCTTCCCTATGCTCCGAGAGCTTGCCTTGCCCCTACCTGCCCAGTGCCAAAGCTGAACAGTAGCAGTGTAAGAGCAAAAGAACAGAATATTTGCAGTTCTGAGAACTGTGGTCCGCAGAAACGGACTCACAGCCCAAGTAGTTCCAGCAAAGGGGAGGGAGCCATGGAAGCAGGACTGGCTGTGGTGGTGGTCATCACCATTGCTCTGGGCCACCTCTAACAACCCACCCCGCCTGTCCCCACCTATATGGGTGGATCCCTGCAGAAGTAAACAAAGCTACTGAAACACATGGGCTTTGAATCTGGTGCAGGAAGAGATTTGGAACTTCAGAAGCTCTCCATATCCCCCCATGGTGGTGGTGCCCTATGACCCAGGTGAACTATTCACAGGGGAGAAGCCCACCTTCCAGAGAAACCCCCATTGCATGAGAAACTGGAATAGTGCATAGAAAATGTAATACTACAGCGTGAGAGAGAAAAAAGGCTGCAGTCGGAGAGAAAATAAAACATTCTACCAACACCTACTGGAAAACAAAAGAAAGACCTCTTCCTATCAACCTGTTGCAGAACCCACTCCTGTAGATGTCTGGGAAGAGAAATAATAAACCAGTAATTGCATGAATAACCAAGGTAACAAGACAGCTCAGGAAGAAAATGAAAAGTCTCCAGAAAAAGAACTTAAGGACATGGAAATATTTGACTTAAATGACAGAGAATTCAAGATTGCAGTTCTGAAAAAACTCAACGAGATGCAAGAAAACACAGACAGGCAGTTTAATGAATTCAGAAACAAAATCAAAGAACAGCATGAACATTTTACCAAAGAGATTGAAATTTTAAAAAAGAACCAAATAGAATTTCTGGAGATTAAGAACTAAACAGAAGAAATGAAAAATGAAATAGCCAGCTTAGGTAATAGAGTTGACCAGATGGACAAAAGAATCAGTGACATAGAAGATAGAAACCAGGAAATGACATGGATGGAAGAGAAAAGAGACTTGAGACTTAAATGAAAGAACTCTACAAGAACTTTCTGACTCCATCAGAAAGAGCAACGTAAAAATAATGGGCATACTAAAAGGAGAAGAAAGAGAGATGGTAACAGAGAGTATATTCAAACAAATAGTCAACAAGAACTTCCCAAACTTGTAGAAAGAACAGGATTCTCAAATCCAAGAAGCAAATAGAACACCGAATTACCCCAACCCCAACAGGCCTTCTCCAAGGCACACTGTATTGAAGCTGTCAAAAATTAACAAAAAAGAAAGAATACTCAAGGCAGCCAGGGGAAAAGAAGACGGTAACCTACAAAGGAAAGCCCATTAGATTATCATCAGATTTTTCAGCAGAAACTCTACAAGCCAGGAGGGAGTGGAATGAAACTTTCTTTTACATAAACTAAAGGGTAACCACACACAAAAAAATCCAGAACTGAAGTATATAACATAATAAAAGAAGAAACAGAGGGGAAAATCGTAGAATACCACCAAACAGAAATAACAGACAACAACAACAAAGGCAAAGAAACAATGGAGACACAGTCTTACCAGAAAACCAAAGATAGAATGATAGGAAATACTCACATATCAATCATCACCCTAAATGTAAATGGACTGAACTCACCAATAAAAAGGCACAGAGTAGCAGATTGGATCAAAAAACTAAACCCAACCATATGCTGTCTCCAAGAGACACATCTCAGCTACAAGGACAAGCATACACTCAAAGTGAAAGGGTGGAAATTGACACTCCAAGCAAATGGTATCCAGAGAAAATCAGGTGTGGCCATACTGATAACAGATGAAACAGACTTCAGGTGAAAAAGGTAACAAGAGACAAAGATGGACATTTCATAATGGTAAAGGGGACTATACAACAAGAAGACATAACAGTCAATAATATTTATGCCCCCAATCAGGGAGCACCGAAGTATACCAAGCAACTACTAAAAGAACTAAAGGGAGAAACTGACCAAAACACAGTTATACCAGGGGATGTAAATACATCATTGACAGCTATGGATAGATCATCCAAACAGAAAATAAATAATGAAATAGCAGCCCTAAAGGACACATTAGATGAAATGGACATAATTGACATTTATAGAGCACTTCATCCTAAAACATCAGACTATACATTTTTTCTAGTGTACATGGAACATTCTCAAGGATAGGCCATATATTGGGACATAAAACTAGCTTCAGCAAATTTAAGAAGATTGAAATCATACCAAGCATATTCTCTGATCACAAGGCTTTGAACCTGGATATCAACTGCAAAAAAGAAAGCAGGAAAAACCACAAATACATGGAGATTGAAAAACATACTTTTAAAGAATGACCAGGTCAAAGAAGAAATTAGAGGAGAGATCATAAGATACATAAAAACAAATGAGAATGAAAATACATCCTACCAAAATTTGGAGGATGCAGTGAAAGCAGTTTTAAGAGGCAAATTTATATCATTACAGGCCTACCTCAAGAAACAAGAAAAATCCCAAATAAATAACCTCATGTTACACTTTAAAGAACTAGAAAAAGAATAAATGAAACACAATGTCAGCAGAAGGAAATAATAAAAATCAGAGCAGAACTAAATGAAATAGAGAAGAAAAAGACAATAGAAAAAATTAATGTGACAAAGAGCTGGTTCTTTGAAAAGATTAACAAAATTGACAAACCCTTGGCTAGACTCACTAAGATAAAAAGAGAGAAGACACTAATTAAGAAAATCAGAAATGAAAAAGTGGAAATTATCACGGATGCCACAGAAATACAAAGGATCATCCAAAAATACTATGAAGGACTATATGCCACCAAATTCAATAACCTAGAAGAAATGGACACGTTCTTAGAAACATATAGCCTTCCTAGGCTGAACCATGAAGAACTGGAAAATCTAAACAGACCGATCACCAGTAACGAAATTGAATCAGTCATCCAAAACCTTCCCAAAAGCAAAAGTCCGGGACCAGATGGCTTCACTAGTGAATTCTACCAAACCTTCAAAGAGGATCTAATACCAATCCTGCTCAAACTCTTACAAAAAAATTGAAAAAGAGACAGTACTCCCTAACTCATTTTATGAGGCCAACATTACCCTGATACCAAAACCTGGTAAGGACAGCACAAAAAAAGAGAACTACAGACCAATATCTCTGATGAATACAAATGCAAAAATCCTAAACAAAATTCTAGCAAATCGAATGCAACAATGCATTAAAAAGATTATTCATCATGACCAAGTGGGGTTCATCCCAGGGGCCCAAGGATGGTTCAACATCCGCAAATCCATCAATGTGATACATCACATAAATAAAATAAAGGACAAAAATCATATGATTATATCAATTGATACAGAAAAACCATTTGACAAGATACAACATCCATTTATGATTAAAACACTTAATAAAATAGGTATAGAAGGAAAATACCTTAACATAATAAAGGCCATATATGACAAACCCTCAGCTAATCTCATAGTTAATGGTGAAAAACTGAAGCCCTTTGCTCTACGTTCAAGAACATGACAGGGCTGTCCCTATCACCTCTGTTTTTCAACACAGTGTATGATGTCCTTGCCAGTGCAATCAGGCAAAATAAATAAATAAAAGGCATCCAAATTGGGAATGAAGCAGTTAAATTATCACTCTTTGCAGATGACATGACATTATATATAGAAAACCCTAAGACTCCACCAAAAAGCTATTAGAAACAAGCAATGAATACAGTAAAGTAGCCAGCTAAAAAATCAACGTACTAAAGTCAATTGTATTCCTATATATTAGCAATGAAATCTCAGAGAAAGAAATACGAAAAACAATTCCTTTTGCAATTGCAGCAAAAAGAATAAAATACCTAGGAATAAACTTAACCAAGGATGTGAAAGACCTATATGCTGAAAACTATAAGACATTTTTAAAGAAATTGAAGAAGACACAAAGAAATGGAAAGACATTCCATGCTCATGGATTGGAAGAATCAACATAGTTAAAATGGCCATATTACCCAAAGCAATATACAGATTTAATGCAATCCCCATCAAAATCCCAATGGCATTTTTTAAAGAAATAGAACAAAAAATCATCAGATTTGTTTGGAACCACAAAAGACCCCAAATAGCCAAAGCAATCTTAAGAAAAAAGAACAATGCTGGAGGTATCACACTCCCTGACTTTAGCTTGTACTACAGGGCAACAATAATCAAAACAGCATGGTATTGGCAGAAAAACAGACACATAGACCAATGGAATAGAATTGAGAACCCAGAAATAAAACCACATAAATATGGACAGATAATTTTGACAAAGAAGCAAAAAACATACAATGGAGAAAAGACAGCCTTTTCAATAAATGGTGCTGGCAAAATTGGAAAGCCACATGCAAAAAGAATGAAACTGGACTGCTATCTGTCACCATGTACCAAAATTAATTCAAAATGGATCAAAGACTTAAGCATAAGACCTGAAACAATAAACTGCAAAGAAGAAAACATAGGTACTAAACTTATGGACCTTGGGTTCAAAGAGCATTTTATGAATTTGACTCCAAAGGCAAGGGAAGTAAAAGCTAAAATAAATGAATGGGACTATATCAAACTTAAAAGCTTCTGCACAGCAAAAGAAACCATCGACACAATAAAGAGGCAACCAACTGAATGGGAGAAGAATATTGCAAACAGTGCCTCCAATAAGGGGCTAATATCCAAAATATACAAGGAACTCATGCAACGCAACAAAAACAACAACAAAAAACAACCCAGTTGAAAAATGGGCAGATGACCTGAAGAGATATTTCTCTAAAAAAGACATACAAATGGCAAATAGACATATGAAAAAATGCTCAACATCACTAATCATCAGAGAAATGCAAATAAAAACCACAATGAGATATCACCTCACCCCAGTTAGAATGGCTATCATCAAGACAAATAGTAACAAGTGTTGGAGAGGCTGTGAAGAAAATAGACCCCTCATACACTGTTGGTGGGAATGCAGACTGGTGCAGGCGCTATGGAAGGCAGTGTGGAGGTTCCTCAAAAAATTATGAATAGAATTACCATATGACCCGGCAATCCCTCGCCTGGGTATCTACCCAAAAAAACGGAAAACATTTATACATAAAGACAAGTGTTCTCCAATGTTCATTGCAGCTTTATTTACGGTGGTCTAGACATGGAAACAACCAAAATGTCCTTTGATAGATGAATGGATAAAGAGGTTGTGGTATACACACACAATGGAGTACTAGTCCGTGGTAAGAAAAGATGAAATAGGACCATTTGTGACAACATGGATGGATCTTGAGAGAGTAATGCTGAGCGAAACAAGTCAGACAGAAAAAGCAGAGAACCATGTGATTTCACTGATATGTGGTATATAAACCAAAAACAACAAAAGAACAAGACAAACAAATGAGAAACAGAAACTCATAGACACAGACAATAGTTTAGTGGTTGCCAGAGGGTAAGGGGGGTGGGGGGGTGGGGGGGGTGAGGGTAAGGGGATCGAATATATGGTGATGGAAGAACTGACTCTGGGTGATGAACATACAATGGGATTTATAGATGATGTAATACAGAATTGTACACCTGAAATCTATGTAATTTTACTAACAATTGTCACCCCAATAAATTTAATTTAAAAAAAAAAAAAAAAAAGAATGACCAGGTCAAAGAAGAAATTAGAGGAGAGATCATAAGATACATAAAAACAAATGAGAATGAAAATACATCCTACCAAAATTTGGAGGATGCAGTGAAAGCAGTTTTAAGAGGCAAATTTATATCATTACAGGCCTACCTCAAGAAACAAGAAAAATCCCAAATAAATAACCTCATGTTACACTTTAAAGAACTAGAAAAAGAATAAATGAAACACAATGTCAGCAGAAGGAAATAATAAAAATCAGAGCAGAACTAAATGAAATAGAGAAAAAAAAGACAATAGAAAAAATTAATGTGAAAAAGAGCTGGTTCTTTGAAAAGATTAACAAAATTGACAAACCCTTGGCTAGACTCACTGAGATAAAAATAGAGAAGATACTAATATACAAAATCAGAAATGAAAAAGGGGAAGTTATAACGGATGCCACAGAAATACAAAGCATTATCCAAGAATACTATGAAGGACTACATACCACCAAATTCAATAACCTAGAAGAAATGGACAAGTTCTTAGGAACATATAGCCTTCCTAGGCTGAACCATGAAGTATTGGAAAATCTAAACAGACCAATCACCAGTAACGAAATTGAATCAGTCATCCAAAACCTTGCCAAAAGCAAAAGTCCGGGACCAGATGGCTTCACTAGTGAATTCTACCAAACCTTCAAAGAGCATCTAATTCCAATCCTGCTCAAACTCTTCCAAAAAATTGAAGAAGAGACAGTACTCCCTAACTCATTCTATGAGGCCAACATTACCCTGATGCCAATACCTGGTAAGGACAACACAAAAAGAACTACAGACCAATATCTCTGATGAATAGAGATGCAAAAATCCTAAACAAAATTCTAGCAAATCGAATGCAACAATGCATTAAAAAGATTATTCATCATGACCAAGTGGGGTTCATCCCAGGGGCCCAAGGATGGTTCAACATCCGCAAATCCATCAATGTGATACATCACATAAATAAAATAAAGGACAAAAATCATATGATTATATCAATTGATACAGAAAAACCATTTGACAAGATACAACATCCATTTATGATTAAAACACTTAATAAAATAGGTATAGAAGGAAAATACCTTAACATAATAAAGGCCATATATGACAAACCCTCAGCTAATCTCATAGTTAATGGTGAAAAACTGAAGCCCTTTGCTCTACGTTCAAGAACATGACAGGGCTGTCCCCTATCCCCTCTGCTTTTCAACATAGTGTTGGAAGTCCTTGCCAGAGCAATCAGGCAAGAGAAAGAAATAAAAGGCATCCAAATTGGGAATGAAGAAGTTAAATTATCACTCTTTGCAGATGACATGATGCTATATATAGAAAACGCTAAAGACTCCACCAAAAAGCTATTAGAAACAAGCAACGAATACAGTAAAGTTGCCAGCTACAAAATCAATGTACAAAAGTCCATTGCCTTCCTGTATACTAACAATGAAATCTCAGAAAAAGAAATACGAAAAACAATTCCTTTTGCAATTGCAGCAAAAAGAATAAAATACCTAGGAATAAACTTAACCAAGGATGTGAAAGAGCTATATGCTGAAAACTATAAGACATTTTTTAAAGAAATTGAAGAAGACACAAAGAAATGGAAAGACATTCCGTGCTCATGGATTGGAAGAATCAACATAGTTAAAATGGCCATATTACCCAAAGCAATATACAGATTCAATGCAATCCCCATCAAAATCCCAATGGCATTTTTTAAAGAAATTGAACAAAAAAATCATCAGATTTGTTTGGAACCACAAAAGACCCCAAATAGCCAAAACAATCTTAAGAAAAAAGACCAATGCTGGAGGTATCACACTCCCCGACTTTAGCGTGTACTACAGGTCAACAATAATCAAAACAGCATGGTATTGGCAGAAAAACAGACACATAGACCAATGGAATAGAACTGAGAACCCAGAAATAAAACCACATAAATATGGACAGATAATTTTCAACAAAGAAGCAAAAAACATAAAATGGAGAAAAGACAGCCTCTTCAATAAATGGTGCTGGCAGAATTGGAAAGACACGTGCAAAAGAATGAAACTGAAAAAAAAAAGAATGAAACTGGACTGCTATCTGTCACCATGTACCAAAATTAATTCAAAATGGATCAAAGACTTAAACATAAGACCTGAAACAATAAACTGCATAGAAGAAAACATAGGTACTAAACTTATGGACATTGGGTTCAAAGAGCATTTTATGAATTTGACTCCAAAGTCAAGGGAAGTAAAAGCTAAAATAAATGAATGGGACTATATCAAACTTAAAAGCTTCTGCACAGCAAAAGAAACCATCGACACAATAAAGAGGCAACCAACTGAATGGGAGAAGAATATTGCAAACAGTGCCTCCAATAAGGGGCTAATATCCAAAATATACAAGGAACTCATGCAACGCAACAAAAACAACAAAAAACAACCCAGTTGAAAAATGGGCAGATGACCTGAAGAGATATTTCTCTAAAAAAGACATACAAATGGCAAATAGACATATGAAAAAATGCTCAACATCACTAATCATCAGAGAAATGCAAATCAAAACCACAATGAGATATCACCTCACCCCAGTTAGAATGGCTATCATCAAGACAAATAGTAACAAGTGTTGGAGAGGCTGTGAAGAAAATAGACCCCTCATACACTGTTGGTGGGAATGCAGACTGGTGCAGGCGCTATGGAAGGCAGTGTGGAGGTTCCTCAAAAAATTATGAATAGAATTACCATATGACCCGGCAATCCCTCGCCTGGGTATCTACCCAAAAAAACGGAAAACATTTATACATAAAGACAAGTGTTCTCCAATGTTCATTGCAGCTTTATTTATGGTGGCCTAGACATGGAAACAACCAAAATGTCCTTTGATAGATGAATGGATAAAGAGGTTGTGGTATACACACACAATGGAGTACTAGTCCGTGGTAAGAAAAGATGAAATAGGACCAGTTGTGACAACATGGATGGATCTTGAGATTATAATGCTAAGCGAAATAAGTCACACAGAAAAAAGCAGAGAACCATATGATTTCACTGATATGTGGTATTATAAATGAAAAACAACAGAAGAACAAGACAAACAAATGAGAAAGAAAAACTCATAGACACAGACAATAGTTTAGTGGTTATCAGAGGGTAAGGGGGAAGGAGGGTGGTAGATGAGGGTAAAGGGGATCAAATATATGGTGATGGAAGGAGAACTGACTCTGGGTGGTGAACAGACAATGCGATCTATAGATGATGTAACACAGAATTGTACACCTGAAATCTATGTAACTTTACTGTCACCCCAATAAACCTTAATTTTAAAAAAAGGCAAATTGCATGTGACGTGGAGGGCAAACAGCAAAGCTTGGATAACCGGGCAAATTTTTTTTGAGTTGGCTCATGAAGTGTTTGAGCGAAGTGAAAAAAAATACCTCCAAGACAAAAATCTTCCAATGAAGTGTCTGCTTGTTATGGATAATATTCCAGCTCACCCCCCAGGCTTAGAGGACGAGTTGATGGAAGAGTTCAGTTTTATCAATGTAAAGTCTTTGGCCCCCAACACGACTCTTCGTATCCAGCCCATGGACCAGCAGGTCATATCTAATTTTAAGAAGCTTTACACCAAAGCACTGTTCTAAAGGTGCTTTGAGATGACCTCGGACAGAGGTAACCCTTAGAGAGTTCTGGAAGAATCATTTCAATATTCTACATTGCTTACATCTCGTAGACAAAGCATGGAGGGATGTGTCTCACAGAACGATGAAGTCAGCATGGAAGAATTGTGGCCAGAAGCTGACCCTGAACATGTATTTGAGGATGTTGAAGAGGATGCTCCTATTGTTGAGGACATTGTGTCTCTGGGAAAGTCCACGTGCTTGGAAGTGAGCAGTGATGATGTGGAGGAGTTAGTGCAGGACCACAGGACTGAACTCACCACATTAGAACTTCAGAACATTCTGACGGAGCAGCAACAGGCGCAACTGAGGAATTGTCTTCAGAGGAGGAGGGAAGAGCAAGTATTTCTACTGCACTGATCAAAGAAATGTGTGCAAAACGGGTTGAAGTGCAAATTTTTGTTGAAAAATATCACCCTGATAAAGCTGCTGTAAGTCATGCCGCTAACACTTTCAATGATGATGCTATGTCTCACTTGAGACAAATTTTAAAATATCAGAAAAAGCAAATGTCAATTGAAAAGTTTTTAGTGAGGAAAAGATCCAGTGAGTCTAAACCAGGTGTCAGTGGTGTAAAAAAATCAAGGGAAGGAATGGCAGGAGAGGAGTCACCTACAGTGATTATGGAAGAGGGCTACAGAACACCTGAACAACACTCGCCTACTGTGATTCTGGAAAAGGACCACAGAACACCTGAAGAACAGTCACCTATTGTGATTCTGGAAGAGGGCTACAGAACACCTGAAGAATAGTCACCTATTGTGATTCTGAAAGGGAGTCCCCCAATCCAAACCATGACTATCATCATTGCAGGTAAGAAAAAAATTACATTTTCATTTTTATCATCTATAGTACAGTTTTTACATTATTTATTATTGCTTTTACAGTACAGTATATTGTGTTTATTGCTTTCATTGTGTATCATTTTATGTTTCTATGGTATCATTAGATAGTAAAATTCATGCTAAATTGGTGTTTTAGGGGTTGATTTTAAAGGTCTGGAATGGATTAATCCATTTTGCATTATTTTCTATGGGAAACCGTGCCTCGGTTTTCAAACTTTTCAGAACTCTAACAGTCTTCTGGAACAGATTACGTTAGAAAACCAAGGTACCAGTGTATTAGTATTTACTTTTTGTCACTTAAATTTAATTATGAAGCATTTCAGGCATACAAAAAATAGAGATAATATAAGGACCACTCCTGTACCCATAATCCAGTTTAAGAGATAAAACATTATAGATTCATTTGTAACTCCTTGTATACTTCATCCCAAACCCATTTTTCTCTTGCCTTTCCTAGGAATAACCACTATCCTGAATTTGGTATTCATTATTCCCATGTATGCTTTTACATTTTTATCTATAACTGCTTTTTTAAACTTTATATACATGGTTTCGGAATGTAAATATCCTTTGATATGTTTTTGGCTGCATGGCATTCTACTAAATACTCCAATTTTCACTTTTGTTATTATATTCAAACTTCTCTGCTTCCCCTGGCCCTTACCCTCATGTCCCAACCAGTTTTTAGTTTCATACAGGTTCTTAGCATATCTAAGAGACTTCCAAATATCCTGGTCAGTAACACATTTATAAACACATTTATTTCAGCTTAGGATACTTCTGCAGATAATTTCATTATTTACAATTCTTACTAGACTTATTCTGAAAATTACCCTTTCCTCAACTGTATTCCATTGTACTGTAAAACCACCCTCACAGGTGTATAATCTTATAACCCAGGAGTTTATAATGGCAATAGTATACACTTTGAAGGCCCAAGTCAACATTTTTCTTTCATCAGCCCTCAAAGATAAGCTACTTGAGTGGAACTTCCTGAACTGTTATGGACTAAATAAATGTTTGTTGTCCCCACCACCAAAAAAACCAAAAAAACTCATATGTTGAAGCACTGACCCACAATTTGACTGTATTTGGAGATAGGGCCTTTAAGGAAGTAATTAAGGTTAAATAAAGTCAAAGGGTAGGGCCCTTTTGTGATATTAACTCCTTTACACACAGTATGCTTTGCTTAGAATCTTTCAAAGCATTGCTTCATTTAAATTTTACCTAAACTTCATTCTGCTGCAATAAATCTAACTTAGTGTGACTACAGGTGTATTCCTGAGTTTTACCAGATGGGCTTTATCAACTGACATGAATGTTCATGACCACGTTAAATGCAAAACAGTAAATAGTATATGACTCCAGTTTTGTTTTTAAAATATAAATATGTGGAAAGATGACTAGAAAGTTATTTATGAAAAATTATTATATCTGTAGTACCTAATACAGTAAACATGTATTTACTTTTTAAGGTTAAAGGACAGTCATGGAAAAAATGATATGATTTTACACAATACTTGCTAGGCTGCCAAGGGAACAGGCAAACCCTGATATAATAGCTTAAATCATAAATCCACAGGTGTTAACCTACAATGGGCAGTGGAACTTCTCAGGAAAGTCATCACCACACTAATGTATCTGGAAACAAAACATAAACGTAGGATTATAAATCTAATTTCATAAATATAATGAAATTTGGAATCTTTTAGAACCTAACGCAGATCCCGATGACATCTAAATTTTTGTCCTTGTAATTTACAGTCCTTAACTATAATTCTGCATAAAGCTTAGCAGGAGTAGTTTATTATTCACAAAACTCCCTTTCACCCATTAATCACACAATGCATTATAACACTGTTGCAAAGTAGGTCAAAATACATTTTTGACATTTGGTCTAATTAGTCTTACACTCCCTATTCTTTGAGAAAGCCTATATTTAGTTCACTTAAGACACTTGCTTATATGCTAATTATCATTTAATGATAAAACACCGGAGTTTGCTTATAGCAAATGGAATGTAAAAAGCCTAAAGTAATCCTCAAGCATCATCTTTTTTTTTTTTTTTAAAGATTTTATTGGGGGAGGGGAACAGGACTTTATTGGGGAACAGTGTGTACTTGCAGGCCCTTTTTCCAAGTCAAGTTGTTGTCCTTTCAATCTTAGTTGTGGAGGGCGCAGCTCAGCTCCAGGTCCAGTTACTAGTTGCAGGGGGCGCAGCCCACCATCCCTTGTGGGAGTCCAACAGGCAACCTTGTGGTTGAGAGCCCACTAGCCCATGTGGAAATCCAACCGGCAGCCTTTGGAGTTAGGAGCACGGAGCTCTAAACGCCTGAGCCACCCGGCTGGCCCTCAAGCATCATCTTAGTAATTAAAATCTGAAAAGGTAATTCATTTCCCTCTAAGGAGGTGGTCAACACAGAGATGGTCAACACAGCATACAAAAATAGAATTTTTTAAAACTCCTTTTGTGGTCTTGTATAAAAGCTCAAAGTGCAACGAGGAAGCTACTTCTACATGTAAATACAATCTAATGTGCTCCTGTTATTTCTTATTAAAGCTACAAATTAGGAAAATGATGCCGCCTACGGACTTTCCCATTTTTGAATTCTGGGGAGTAACAGCGAGAGCAAGCAAGATGCATGAACAGTACGACAGGACCTGGCCCTAGCCAGGCAGGTGAATGGTAGACACTCAATGTGCGTTAGTTGGCCCTGAACAGAAGTATACCGATTTTGTGAATTACACCTAGATCATGTAAGAAGAGTGGCCGGCCTCAGACTCAGTTGAACCCATTTTGAAAGTATCCATTCGCTCGGCGACCCAGGGTAAAAAGCCGCTTCTACTCCACTACCACTCCCAGAAATAGAATGAAGAAAACCTAGTCGTACTAGAAAGACTTTGACCTAGACCCGGTGACCCGGTTCCTCGCTTTTCACCCTCCTCCCCGCTCTTCCCCACCACCGGCTTCCCCGTGAGCCCCTCCCAGGGACTCATTCAAAGTGCCACGTCGCCAAGTTTAGGGCTACCAGCTACCCCGCGGAGGCTTCCGCCAGTTAACCCCTCCCAGTCTCCCGTCCAGTCACCGATCCCCAGGCACGAATCCTCCACCAGGCCCGAAAGAGTCACCGCCAACCACGACAGCCGCGCCGCGGCCCCAACGGCTTCCACCTCGCCCGGGCCGCGCCCACGTGACACCCGCCCCGCCCACCGGTTCCCACGTGACCTGCGGCCCTCCCTGGTCTACCCTGCGCGCTTCTTGGATCCTGGCCGAAGCCGCCATTGTTCCGCCGGGGGAAGACAGCGGGGCCTGGCACTGGCGCCGAGACGCCGCTTAGCGGCCGCCACTGGAGACACTTCCTCCCGCCGCCCCCACCCCCTTCTTCCTGGCGGCGGCCGAGTGAAGCTGACAAGGGGGAACTGCGAGCCCCCTCTCCTCCTGGCTGCGGCAGCGGCCGATCCCCGGCTCCGGCGCGAGGGGCGGCCGCGATGCGCTCGGCCTGAGGCGGTCGGCCCGGCCCCTCCTTGCTTCCCTTGACTCTTCCACGGCGTCTCTGCGCCCCAGCGTCATCCTGCGCTCCCTCTGACGGGAGGGAAGATGGCTGCACGGAGCTGGCCGGACGAGCTGGCCCAGCAGGCCGAGGAGGGCTCGGCCAGGCTGCGGGAAATGCTTTCGGTTGGCCTAGGCTTTCTGCGCACCGAGCTGGGCCTCGACCTGGGGCTGGAACCAAAACGGTACCCGGGCTGGGTGATCCTGGTAGGCACGGGCGCGCTCGGGCTGCTGCTGCTCTTCCTGCTGGGATACGGCTGGGCCGCGGCTTGCGCCGGCGCCCGCAAGAAGCGGAGAAGCCCGCCCCGCAAGCGGGAGGAGGCGGCGGCCGCGCCGGCCCCGGCCCCTGATGACCTGGTCCTGCTGAAGACTATCAGGAGCGAGGAGCAGAAGAAGAAGAACCGCAAGAAATTGACCGAGAAGCCCAAAGTGAGTAGGGGAGGAGCGACGATAGAGTAGGGGCGAGGGGCCGGCGTGGAGACCCTCGAGCGAGTGGGAGGCCGAGCCCCATCCCCTCCATCCGGGAATGGAAAAGGAAAAGAGTGAGGTTAGTCGAGATCCCGAACGCAGAATTCCCCAGATGGAGGAAGTGATCGGTTGGACAAGTTACTTGGGAGAATGGTGGGAACTCGGGCAGTGTAGGTCGGGTGAGGAAGTGTAGGACCAGTTTCAACGAAGGAAGTTAGATGGTCGTTCTGGGGTATGTTTAAATGAAAGCGCCCAGAGGTCAAGCCATTTTCAGGACTTGACCGGCCGGAATTACATACTACCAACTCTCCTTGAGGCCTACGAGGTAGGGTGCGTGTGTAAGGGGACCTTACCATGGTGTTGGGAAGTTATGGAAAGACTGCGCCTGGAAGACAGATGTCTAGTTCAAGTCACACATTGAGACGGTAGCCACTGGAGGAAACGCAGTGACCTAAAAACTCTGGGGCTTACAGAGGATTAAAGGTACCCAGGTCTAGACGCGCTTCCATTTTAGTTGGGACTGTTAAAGGGAAATGGTTGCCCACTCTTATTTCTGTGAATGTGGCCAGTGGAGGCAGGAACAGGAGCAAGGCAAGAGAGAGTCGGTTACCTAATATACTTTGGGGGGTACATGGACCTATGAGAGAGCTAAGGCAAGTTCAGCGAAGGGGTGTATGAGGTTTCGAAATAGAGTAAAAGGGGATGGATGACAGGGCAGAATGGTGCAGAGTGAGGGATTCATGCACCGATTTACCAGACCACGTGTGGAAATACAGAGAGCATCATATCCGTTTTATCATGCCTCGTATTTTATGTCTGCATTCTTTATTGCCATTTCCCCAGGGTTCTTACATTATATCTTTCATGGTTTTATTTATTTTTAAAAATACTTTACAGTTGAGCAAATAGAGTATGAATGGTGTGTAGAACTAGAAACAGTTCCTAACCTGTGTTTTATATCCACTTAATTAAGGTTTTCACCTTCTCAGTGCAGTAAAGTAAAGGTAACCAAGGCCCTACTATGCAAAATTCACTCTGGTGTTTGGTGGACAGTGGGAGGTAGACACATAGGAGTTAGGGTCAATCATGGAGACTTGTGTAGGAGACAGATTCATGAATAGTTATAATATTGCATAGACTGATAGGTGCTGTAGAAGTCTGAGCAATGTTAATGAGGTTTGGAGGATGGGAGACTGTTCCATCGGAGGGATTTAGGAAAGTTATCTGAGGAAGTAGGATTTGAGTTCAAACTAAAGTAATGAAAGTATTGTTGGTAAGAGTACAAAGAATAAGGCTATGTTAGAGACTTGACAGGTCACAGTGCATTATTATGCCTAGGTAAGTATTCACATTTTGCCTGCTGAAGATGCAAGATACATACAAAACCCAGAAAAGGGTACAACTTCGTCATTATGCATACTACCTTTAATTAAGAGAAAACAGTACTGATTTGGAACATATATAATTACATTTGTAGACAGCATTAAGGATTACCAGAAAGTAATGTTACAATGAAAGTAGAGAACGTGGCTCCAAGATGAGGAAAGGTGATCTTGAAAAAAACCACATGTATTCAAGCCTAAGCCCTGTGTAGATGAAGCAAGTTGTGAAAATTTCAAAGCCCTGTCTCAGACTTCTAAAATTTCAGATAGACTTGAGCTCCAAAACCCCATCCAAAGTGCATCATAGCACTCAGATGACTCATCTGAAGAACACAGACTCCAATGAAACTTGTACTGTGAAAAGGCTCATCAGACTTCGGACTTATCCTTTCTCCTTTTCATTTGAGTGAAGGAAGGGGAGAATGAATAAACAGATCTTTTATTAGCTTTGGGGAGTGGAGAATGGGAAAAACAACTAATAGTTGATGTTAATTGGGTGAGAAAATATCTTTGCCTACCTAATGGTAAAGATGTTGGAGAAGTTTATCGACATTTACAAAATTGTGGCTTTCAGATTTTTCTTGACTGCAACCTACAGTAAGAAATACATTTTACATTATAGTACCCTCCCTCACACATATAAAACTATTCTGTTTTTCTTTAATGATATTTGTAACGCACTGAATTGGTTTCACATTTGCCTGTGAGGCATGACCCACAGTTAAAAAAGCACTGCGTTATAGGGCTAAGAAGTATAAGCTGCCTTTTTTTAGTACTCATATGCTTTGCACTGTGTTAAGTATTTACTTGCAGAAAAGCAGGATACAGCTTCCAAATTGAAGGCAGTGAAAAGAAATTCAGTATTCATATGTCTCACTATGAAGGAAATACAAAAGTAAAAGCTCAGTTTCTCCCCAGGGAGCTTTTCACTCCAGTTGTGGAAAAAAGGTATACTCACAGAAATTAACAGTGGGACCCCAAGTATGGCAATGAAAGACTTAATCACAGAATTTGGCTTTGGAAATCAGTTAGAGCAAGATAGTGGGAGAGGCTGAAGAAACGGCAAAGGCCCAGGGAAAGAAACTTAACTGTCAGCCTAACAAGAACGGGGAACTCTAAACTTGAGTAAGGCATTTACATTGTTTTGTTTAGCTTATCTTGTTTATAAATTGAAGATCTTCGTTGAGTTAAAACACTGCTGGATTCCTCAAAGTGTTATCTCTGACTAGTTGCAGTAGAGTTGCTTTGAATGCTTCTTAAAATTTTTAGATTCCTGAGCCCCTCCACAGATCTTATAAATTCAAAATCTCTTAACAGCCTAGGTAGGGAATCTGCATTTTTAACAAGCTCCTTTGGTAAATCTTTGCCTGTTTGAAAACCACTTCCTGGAACAGAGCCATAAGAACCATAGTATAAGAGATTTCTAAGTAGAATCATGTTTAATCTTTTAATCCATCCCTTAATTACTACATTCTAATAAACATTTTAGGATATACTTATTCAAGTGATTCAGTGATGTAAACTACTACAGTTTTTTCTTTTATTTCATTATTTTCAGTTTTCTTAAATATTCCAAATTTTGCAACACAAATTTTCAAAATTTGCTTCTTGTAGGTTGTTTTTGTTTTTAGAGTGGGTGGTGTTTGACTTTTTAAAACCTATTCATAAACGTTTTTTGAAATTCTTATATTACTTTGGTTTTTATCTTCTAATAATGTCTTGCCATAGGTCTTTTAAGCGCATGAATTGTAGTTTGTTCCCCTATTAAAGTGAAGAGGGTAGCACGTTTCCCTGATCTTAGTTCTTGGCATTTTGGGAAATCATTGTTATCTTGCATGCATTTTCCATGACACCTCATTCAATGTGAGCATTAAATAGCTCTCGGTAAATATTTTTCACTTGACTTCATCTGAGCAATGATTTAGATGGATATGAGATTTCCAATAACTGGTCTTGAACAATTGTTGCTTTGAATTTCAACTGGAAGCACATAACGAGGATCAACTTCAAAGAAAAGTCATTTTAGTAAACAAGTTATTTTTCTATTAATGTGGAAATTATCATAAAGATTTGTCATAATGCAGTTGTCTATATCTATAAGCTCAGTGAATGAAAGAGTAGTGTTTTGTCTTGTTTGCTCCTGTATAACCTTGCACAGTGCTCAATAAATAATTATCAAATGCATAATATGGTAAGATGTCCCATCAAAATATTTCTACAACTTATTCCTATTCTTCTTTTCTGGTAAACAGCTATATGAGCCACCTTTTTATTTTTATAGTGGAAAATGCCTATGTTTGCCTCATCTGGCTAAAATTTTGTAAGGTCCGTCTTTCTACAGCCATTCTAATAGTATGCAGTGCCTTGTAGTCATTACTTCTGTTCCAGTTTCACTGCTACTGCCCTACTTTTGGGCTTTATTACCTTTTGCTTCGGCTATTCTTACAGCATCCTAACTGGTTTTCCTGATTCCAATCTCTTTGTTGCCAATCCTTTTTACCCACTCATGCCAGTTAAATCTGTAATCATGTGACTTTCATGTTTACATCTTTTCAGTAGTTTCCCTATCACCTATTAAATAAAATCTAATCTATGACATGGCATTCAAGCCTCTTCATGATTTTACTTCATCTTAGGTTTATCTCCTACCATTATCCTTAAGACATTAGCCTTAGCCAGACTTCTGTTGCTCTATTCATATATTTTTTTCTATTAAAAGGTCCTTCTTTCTATAATTTCTACCTATCCTTTAAGGCCCAGCTACGTTGCTACCTTTACTATAAAGTCTTTTCTAGCTCTCCGGCTAAAATTAGTCTTTTTTTCTGTGTTTATTTTATATTTCTTATGAGAGCTAAAACAAGAAGTCAGAGCATTCCCTAAGAACATGCCTGGAGGGCAACTCAGATTTTTTTGAAGTTCCACATGTCTGCACGTGATCAGGAAAGTACCTCAAGTGTTGATTTTGGGGTTAGAAATAAATTTTAGGGCAGGCCCAGTGGCTCAGGTGGTTGGAGCCCCATGCTGCTAACACCGAGGTCACCAGTTCGATTCCTACATCGGCCAATGAGCTGCGCCCTCTAAAGCTAAGATTGTGAACAACGGCTCTCCCTGGAGCTGGGCTCAGATGAGCAGCCAGAGATTGCTGTGTGCTGCCATGACCGGCCGGTGGCCAGCATGATTGGCCGGCAGCTGGCAAGAGCTGCTGTGAGCTGCTATGAGTGGCCGACCGGCGACCGACTGCCTCAACCCAGGGGAGCGCAAGGCTCGTAATACCAGCGTGGGCCAGGGAGCTGTGTCCTACACAACTAGACTGAGAAAACGGCTTGAACCAGATGGGGGGGAGGGGGAAGAAAAATTTTAGTAAGGCGAAATCACCAATATGGAATCCCCAAATAATGGGAATCAACTGTGTTATTAGTGTGTATCTGTAACCAGACCATTCCTCTCATCTCCGAACCTCATGTGTAGTAGGTGTATGCTTGATTTCTCCAATTAGAAATCTGACATTTGGCTCAAACTTGAACATCTCTGAAACAGAACTCAATTCCCTGCCTTCTCCCAGTCTTCCCCACTTCCGTAAATGGTAAATGACTGCTGCTGGTTCAGTTATTCAAGCCAAAAATCTAAGAATCATTCTTGATTCTTCCCTTTTCCTCACCTCCTCATATCTTCTTCACCTCATATATAATCCATCAGCAAGTACCATCAATTTCATCCCAAAATATATATATATTCAATCTGACTACTCTCATTCTACTGTCACTCTGGTTCACTTGTACAGCAGTAGCTTCTGTTGACTGTCTCCAATCCTTTCTCAAAACCCTAATAAGGAGTCTTTTAAATAAATGAATCACCATCTTGTCTAAAACCCACACTTCAGTAACTTTTGAATTTAGATCTAGACTTCTTTCCTATATGGCCCAGCACCTGCTTTTCTTTCTAAGCTTATTTTGAGTTGGTTTCCTCTCATTTGTTGCCTCCAACTATAGTGACCTTTTTTCAGTTCTTCAAACACTTTCACAACCCAGTGCCTTTACATGAGCTATTATTAACACTTCTGGAACAATCTCGTCCTCACTGATCTAATCAGCCTTTAGATCTCACCTTCCCAGAAAAATCTTTTCCTGATCATCCAATTTGAAATATGTATCCTCGTCTATTTTCTGTCTCAACTTCTTGTGTGTTTCCTTTACTGTAGTTACCACAGTTTGTAAATTATTTATTTATTTATCCAGTTACGTTTCTGGAGTCTTTCCCCTCCACTAGATTGTAAGCCTTCGCATATAATGGCAAACAATGCCTGGCATATAAGGGCCTTTGATAATTATTTGTTGAACTAAATGGTGAACAAAGTAGCTAAAATGACATCTCACAGTTCAATTGGATAATGTCTTATTGGGCTAAATAAATTTGTCTTTTAAAATGTTGCCAATAAAATTACGTTTTTTATTCTTAGGTAATAGTTTTGTCATATTATCCCAGCTATTAGTAAAGGTAAATTATTAGGTTGGTGCAAAAGTAATTGCGGTTTAAAAGGTGAAAAATAATTGCAAAATCCACAATTGCTTTTGCACTAACCTAATATATCACTTGCCACCCACAGGGTTTTCTTTTTAGCTTTAAGTCTTAAGTCTGTGGCTCCCTTAGTTTTAATTCTTAGCAGGGTAATCATTTGATTAAAAAATCCTGAGTAAAACAAATAATCCTGATTTTACAGAAAAGAAATCTTGAGATTCATAGAGATTAAGTGATTTATTCAAGGTCATAGAGCAAAAAAGTTTCAAAGACTCCAGAAATCTAATTTCTGATTTCTAGTGTTATTTCCACTGTACCTCTCTGGTTTCAGTAGCATGTTCCAGCATATTACATTGTATTCAGAGAGCAAATCCAATTTTCCCAGTGAGTTACAACTTTCTTTGTTGTTTTTAAATTTTACTTTTAGAATCAGAAGTTTCTGCTGAAAGTTATAATGACTTTCACAGAAGCTCCAGAATTGGCTCCATTTGTTTGGTTATATGACAGGATTTTTTCATCTTGTCATTTTATTCTGCCAGGGGTCTGACAGAATTTTTCTGACAGAGAATATCTTTAATAGTTGCACTAGTCTTAGATACCAAGAGTAGCAATAAACCCTCTGAACATTTGTTTTTGTTGTGCTTCGACATTATTGATTAATGTACTATTTCTTGAAGTTGTGAAAGCCTTGAAAGTATTTTAAAATTATTAGTATTATTCGAAAAAAATCAAGAGATCTAAATGAGGAATTGGTGTTATTCGACCAGTTTCAAATTTTACTGTGTTTTCTCTCCACTTATGCTAGTAGTTTTCAAACTGTCCCATAGAATGCCAATATACCAGAAAGCATCCATCAGGACCTAAGAAAGAAGTACATGGATATGTGCCTGCTGTATCACCTGTAGTCCTTACCTCAGTGCCCATCAGACGTAAAACCTTGAAAACCATGTTGTATTTAGTTTTCAAACTTCACCTTGAGCATAAATTGGCCGTGTGGCGGGTATTGCATGTGCTCTCTATCCTCTAAAAGTAGCCCTGAGCATCCCTGGTGCCGTCAGCAGCAGGTAGTTTGGAAATCCCTGAAGAGAGTTGAGTTTTTGGCTATGTGTTTAGAAAGCACAAGGATCTTTACCACTAAAGGAGATATCTGAGGATATATAGCAAGGTTTTGAATTATAGGTATGTAAGATTGTTCTCTCAGTTATTTAGAGTTTAATTTGGTGTTGAATTTAAAAATGCTGTGTAAGTTACTATATGACTGAATCTATGGTTTATGTGTATGTTTAGTTTATGTAATATGTGCACATTTGGTAGAGAAGAAAAAACACAGTTTGTGCTTTCAAATAAATGACGAGAAATTGTGCTATCTTGAATTTGTATGAGAACTCTTCACAACTAAAACTAAGAAACTGACCAACTGGTTCTTGTCCATTAAATGAGAATGCATATAAAGCATTTAGCAAGGTTCCTGGCACATGGCAAATTCTTGAAAATTATTAGTTATTGTAAGGCTGTCTGATAGTCTAATCTATCTACTAAAGATGACACCTCTTGAATTTCTATATCTTGCTTGCCTTTTGTCCTTTTTTAGATGGACGTAATATGTATACTACGCTTCCTATATGCTCTGTATAACTTGTAGCTAAGGAAATTGAGGCTCTTGTGAAGTAATAACTTGTCCAGGATGACTCACATTTGAGAATTCATCCCTGGTCTCAGCTTGCCTTCAAAACCCATACTCCTCCTTTAAGGGATAGTGTGGGGAGAAGAGGTATAACTTTTGTCTTGTAATTTAGTAAGTGCTGTGTACTGTTGTATACCTGTCTTCTTGAGGGAAGGGATTGTACCTCACTTGTCTTTGTTTCAAGGTATTAAAGGTTCTTTCTACATGTTACTCCACTGTGTTCATGAATGAACACAAATGAATATTAAGTGATTTTTTAAGAAAATGATGAAACTACAACCTCTGAGAGGCTATAATTACTTATCATTTGTTTTGTGTTAATTTCTCCAAAGGATTTGTGTCTGGAGCATTGGGCCTGATGGATACATGTACTGTTTTCAACCCTCTTGATCATCAGAACTTAACATTTATTTTGAGCTTGGTAATATGAAAACTAACCTGAATGCTGGAACATGACAATGAGATATGGGCCATCATAGCTTTGGAGAGGAAAGGATATTGAAGGGAAGAAACTGTTTCTTGAGCAAATGAAGTGTGCTTTCACATGTTCTCTCATTTACTATAATTTTAACAAGAAACCTATATAAGTACATATTTTCCTTTGCATATTTACAAATGATGGAATTAATGGTTAAGTCAAGGAAAATGCTTAAAGTTGCAGTGATTAAATATAGAAGTTGGCCTTAATCTCGGGTTTGTGCTACTCCAAGGTCCATGGTCTTTTCATATTCCGTTTTTTTTTGGTAGTTGGTAGACTGTCCTTCTACTTTCTAAACTTAAGAAGTTTCCAAGTAATTTGAAGTCATGGTTTTTACATTTTGTGGCTAAAAATAAAATTTGCATAATTAAGTAAAAATAGGATTTAAATAGTTTCTTTGGGGGGGGGAAACAGGATTTTATTGGGGAACAGTGTATACTTTCAAGACTTTTTCCCAAGTCAAGTTGTTGTCCTTTCAATCTTAGTTGTGGAGGGCGCAGCTCAGCTCCAGGTCCAGTTGCCGTTGCTAGTTGCAGGGGGCGCAGCCCACCATCCCTTGCCGAGTCGAACTGGCAACCTTGTAGTTGAGAGGACGAGCTCCAACCAATTGAGCCACCTGGGAGGCAGCTCAGCTCAAGGTGCGGTGTTCAATCTTAGTTGCAGGGGGCGGAGCCCACCATCCCTTGAGGGACTCGAGGAGTTAAACTGGCAGCCTTGTGGTTGAGAGCCCACTGGCCCATGTGGGAATCGAACTGGCAGCCTTCGGAGTTAGGAGCATGGAGCTCTAACCGCGTGAGCCACTGGGTTGGCCCCTAAATAGTTTATTTTAGATGTCAAATGTTAAACCTTATATGTGCTTACCTTAGATATAGATTCTTTTACAATTTAGAATCAATTTAGTAAATATCTAAAGGCTGCTTAAATGAAGTAAAAGTCTTATTAAGCTTCAATTATTCTGAACTTTCAAACGCTTAGAGGGCAAATTTCTTTCATATGTCCTTGTTCCTGAGGTCCCTAGCCCAGTGCCTGGTACTTATGTTCTTAATAAATGTTTGTGGAATTGTATGGAATTAATAAATTGAAGATTGACTCACATGAAGGGTTTTGTTTCCTTGAAATCAGGAGTTGTTTAATAAGACCCTGCTCTCCTACTACAGTGTTTCCCCGAAAATAAGACCTAGCTGGATAATCAGCTCTAATGTGTCTTTTGGAACAAAAATTAATATAAGACCCAGTGCTATGTTATGTTATATCACATCATATCATATTTTATATTATATTGTACCAGGTCTTACAGTAAAATAAGACCAGGTCTTATATGAATTTTTGCTCCAAAAGATGCATTAGAGCTGATTGTCCGGCTGGGTCTAATTTTCTGGGAAATAGTACGTGGACCCCTCCTCCGTTTTAATTTCCTGATTGTCAGCCATGTGTCTTCATTCTGGCTTATCACTACCCCTCCCAACACACACGCACACACGCACACAATGTTCTTTTGTGAATACATTTTAAAAAGGATCTGAGGGCCGGCCTGGTGGCTCAGGCGGTTAGAGCTCCATGCTCCTAACTCCGAAGGCTGCCGGTTCGATTCCCACATGGGCCAGTGGGCTCTCAACCACAAGGTTGCCAGTTCAATTCCTCGAGTCCCGCAAGGGATGGTGGGCTCCGCCCCCTGCAACTAAGATTGAACACGGCACCTTGAGCTGAGCTGCCACTGAGCTCCCGGATGGCTCAGTTGGTTGGGGCGCGTCCTCTCAACCACAAGGTTGCTGGTTCGACTCCCGCAAGGGATGGTGGGCAGCACTCCCTGCAACTAGCAACAGCAATTGGACCTGGAGCTGAGCTGCGCCCTCCACAACTAAGTCTGAAAGGACAACAACTTGACTTGGAAAAAAGTCCTGGAAGTCCACAGTGTTCCCCAATAAAGTCCTGTTCCCCTTCCCCAATAAAAAAAATAAAAAAATAAAAAACTGAAACAAATTAAATTTAAAAAAAAAAAAAAAAGGATCTGAGATGGGTGTTGGGGGACAGTATAATAATAATAATAATAATGCAGACATGGCATTGCCTACAAGGAATTTATCCATATAAGAAATGATTATATCATTTTTCTGTTGCTGGTTGATTTTCACCAAATTTGAAGGACATTCGAGGGTTGTCTAATTTAAAATGTAGATTGTATGCTATATATGAAATTAACTTTGGTTGGCCCTGGAGGGAAACACCTCAAGGTCTTCCAGAGAATTTTAAACTGGTACAATAAGAGGCCCATGTAGGCTCCATGATCAGAAAATAATGCTGTCATATAAAACCCAGATTGGTAGTCACATTGGCTTTGCAATTAGTTGCTTTTCATGTGAGCAGATCTATATAATATGCTTTCATTTAGGGATTTGCTAATTTAAATGTGATTAATAATTTTCCAGGACAAGGCCTTCTTGACCAACTAGTAATGGCAGAATAAGCAGACAGATGAGTGTTGCTGATGGGTAAGAGGGGTACAACCACCATAGTGTATCCTTTTTTCCTGCTACCCAAGAATTCTGTTGACTTTACTCTCTTGGGATAGGAGGCTTTTTGTTTTCGTGGTATCAGGTGGGGATTTGTGGGGAGTTGTTGATGACTTACGGAATCCCAGAGATTATGAGAGCTATAGAAAGCCCAAGAGTTAGTGAAAAATTGAGAAATCTGCATAGACCAGAGAGAACAGCTACAGTTAAAGCCTTTACATAAATTGATGTTGTGAAGAAGAAAGTTGGCACAGGTTGGAGCATGGGACTACCTTTGCCTTGCTGATCAGTTCAGAGCCTTTGAAATGAAAACTGTGTTCCCTGATTGAGGACTTCAGATTTTGTATTGCTTAAAAGGAAAGATTGTGGGGGCGCCGGATGGCTCAGTTGGTTAGAGCACGGAGCTCTCAACAAGGTTGCCAATTCAATTCCCGTATTGGACGGTAGGCTGCGCCCCCTGTAACTAAAGATTGAAAATGGTGACACAACTAGATTGAAGGACAGTGAGTTGGAGCTGATGGGCCCTGGAGAAACACACTGTTCCCCAATGTTCTCCAATTAAAAAAAAAAAAGGAAAGATTGTTTCATCTTTCACTTGGGAGGCTGTATCAACAGTGTTTGCAGTTGGTCTCAAAGGAATTGCATTGATTTAGTAGGTTTTTAAGATAGTTTTCAACCAGTTAAGTTCTCATCTTTTATCAGTTAGTAAATAAATTTAAATGACTCAATGTAGTCATTTACATGAGTAAAATGGGGGTGCTATATAAGTGACTATGATGGAGAGTTTCCAAAAGGGCTTAATTAAATGAAGGTTTTGCAGATGTAAACCTTCTGAGCTGCCAGTTAGAGATGGGAAACGAATTGGAGCTTCAAGATCCTGAGTTGGTAAGACTTACATAGAAAGGTGAGGCTGACCACAGGAAATCAGAAAAAGTAAATTTGGCTAAAGAGGATAGTGTGAACTAAGAAATAGCCTGCAGATTGACAAGATGGTGATATTGAAAAGATGATATTGAATTAAACAAAGTTTTAGATTCCAGAGGTGGATATGGCTCTAATCCCGAACTGTTTTCTGGACTTTCTTACCTTTCTCTGTGCACTGCCCCCACCCCCATATGTACACTCAAAGGTTAGAAGAGGCAGCATTAAAGTGGCAAAACAGGACAGAAGAAAGAAAACTAAATCAAGAGTGAGAAGACCTGGTTTTGGCATTAGCTGTCCAACTTGAGCAAGTTGCTCAATACCTGGCAGATTAAATTTGGATTAATTAGGAATTTAATCAGCTAAAAGACAGCCTTTCTTTTGATTTTTGTGCCATGAATCTTTGGGAAGCCTACAAGTTGGGTTTTAGAGTATTAATGCATATCCCTGATAATATTGAACAAATGCTGATAGTCACATTATAGAAACTTTGAATTTTCACGTTTTATTGTATAGCTCTGTTGTAATTAGTAATCTGATGTAAGTCTATTCTGTGAGAACTGGAAGTAAAGCAATTGAAACTAGTATATTGATTTACTAACTTACTGTGTTGAAGATGAGAATGGGCAAGTGAAACAATAGGATCCAGAAAAGACGTTACAGTACAGATACCTGGGAGATCAGGTGGGGATACAGACTCCCCTGGAGTTGTGCAGCACCGCAGGCTGGGCTTCTTAGTTTCAGGACCTAGTGTATTGATGGGAAGAGACTTCAAAGAAAATATTTAAAAATTCAAGTCCAAAGAGTTCTGGTCAAGATGGCAGAGTAGGTAAACATTATGCTTGTGTTCTCTCACAACTACATTAAAATTAAAACTAAACTACAGAACAACCATCATAGAGAATCACCTGAAGTCTAGCTGAGCAGAAGTCCCATAACTAAGGACATATACAAGAAGCCACTTGGAAAGAGGGCTGCTGGAATCTCAGGCGATCATCTTAAAGGGCCAGTGCATGGACTCAGTCAATGACAGACTCGCTTGCTCTGAGCCACATGCTGGGGGCACAACTCAAAAAGCACCAGGGACATAGGGAAACGGGAAAGAACTGAGTTGTTTGGCTGTAGGGGCAGCTTTCTCCCAGACAGAAGTGCTGACAGAATCCATTGCTCCTTGCTGAGTCCTCCCCCTCCCAGCGTGCATACACAGGTGGCCACCATATCTGAGTGCTTTATCAAGCGAAATGACACCATTCATCCTGCACTGGTGATTCTCTCAGGTCCCACCCAACCCAACTTGTGGACCACCCCACCCACCCCCTACAAGCCGCTTCCTGTGGCTTTTCCATACAAATGGCCTGTCTTGGCTCATGGTGAAGACTTTCCTAAAATCTCTCAAAGGTTCACAATCCCCAAACAAGCAGTATGTAGCCTCAGTGTGCCCCATACCTCTTGCTGAGCAGGCCCAAGCCCAGCACTAGCAGCAGGTAGCCAGCCTCAGTTCACAGCTTAGCCTCTCCGAGGCACCTCCAACCCCCAGCACAAGTGGCAACCATTTGCAGATCACTTTGTAGCTCATACCAAGTGGTCCTGGGCAAGGCATAGGCAGTGGCTGAACTTGGCCTGCAACAGAGCTCCTCCCAAGAAGCCCCAGTTCCAACACAACTGGTGGCCAGCTTCAGACCACACCAGAGCACCGCCCAACCACCTCTACAAAAGACACATCCAAAGGGAAGACTGGGCAGGCACCAGAGTCCTGCTTAAGTGAATCCTGCTCCATAGGGTCAGCCCCTGCACAAAACCTCCTCCATTGTAGTCACGCCAGTCCTCACAACCAATCAACCTGAGGGTCAGTCCCACCCACTGACATGCCAACAGCAATAGATGCTCAATTACAACAGGAGAGCACGAACAACCTGCATAAGGACATACCTGGAACCTGGCCCAGGTGACCAGGGAGACTGCGCCACTGGGCCCCATAGGACACCAACTACATGAGGCTACTCTACTAAAACTGGGAGGCATAGCAGCCCTACCTAATTCTTTATCTCCCCATTGTAGCTGCCTCCCTGTGTTTGTTTCTATATATTAGGTAGGGCTGCTATATAGAAACAAACACAGGGAGGCAGCCACAATGGGGAGATAAAGAAATATGCCCCAGGTGAAATAACAACAAAGCTCCAGAAAAAGAAATAAACAAAATGGAGACAAGTATCTACCAGATGCAGAGTTCAAAACTCTGGTTATAAGGATGCTCAATGACTTCTGTGAGAACTTCAACAAAGAGATAAGAAAAATAAAAAGAATTAGCCAAAAATAAAGAATACAATAAGTGACATGAAGAATACATTACAGGGAATCAACAGAACATTAGATGAAGCAGAGGATTGAATCAACGATTTAGAATATAAGGTAGGAGAGAACAATCAGAACAGTAAAAAGAACCCAAGGAAATGAGGATAGTTTAAGGGGCCTCTGGGACAACATCAAGCATACCAACATTTGCATCATAGGGGTACCAGAAGAGAGAGCAAGGAATTGAAAACGTATTTGAAGAAATAATGATGGAAAACTTCCTTAACTTGGGAAAGGAAATAGACATACAGGCCCAGGAAGCACAGAATGTCCCAAACAAGATGAACCCAAAGAGGCCCACACCAAGTTTTTACATAGAAAGTTGAGGCATAATTAAAGCATAATTAAAATGCCAAAAGTTAAAGACAGAATTTTTTTTTAATATTTCTTTAAAAAAAAAAAGACTTTTTAAGTGGGGAAGGGGAACAGGACTTTATTGGGGAACAGTGTATATCTCCAGGGCCTTTTCCAAGTGAAGTTATTGTCCCTTCAATCTTAGCTGTGGAAGGCACAGCCCAGCTCTAGTCACCATTGTTAGTTGCATGGGGCACAGCCTACGATCCCCTGCAGGAGTCGAACCGGCAATCTTGCGGTTGAGAGGACACACTCCAACCAACCGATCCATCTGGGAGCGCAGCAGCAGCTCAGCTCAAGGTGCCGTGTGCAATCTTAGTTGCAGGGGGCACTGCCCACCATCCCTTGCAGGACTCAAGGAGTTGAACCGGCAGCCTTGTGGTTGAGAGCCCACTGGCCCATGTGGGAATCGAACCGTCAGCCTTCGGAGTTAGGAGCATGAAGCTCTAATCGCCCGAGCCACCGGGCCGGCCCCCAGAGAGAATCTTAAAAGCAATTACCCACAAGGGAGTTCTCATAAGACTGACACTTTCAGGCCAGAAGTGATTAGCAGGAAATATTCAAAGTGATGAAAAGCAAGAATCTACAACCAAGATTACTCTACCCAGCAAAGCTATCATTTAAAATCAAAGGACAGATAAAGAGCTTCCCAGACAAGAAAAAGCTAAGGAGTTTGTCACCACCAAACCAGTATTACCAAAAATGTTAGAGGGACTTCTTTAAGATGGGGAAAAAAAAAAGATCAAAACTATGAATAATAAAATGGCAATAACTACGTATCTATCAATAATTATTTAATTGTAAATGGATTAAATGCTCCCATCAAAAGACATAGGGTAGCTGAATGGATAAGGAAACAAGACCCTTACATATGCTGCCTAAAAGAAACTCACTTTAGATTGAAAGACACACGCAGATTGAAAGTGAATGGATGGAAAAAGATATTTCATGAAAACAGAAATAGGGGGGAAAAAACTGGGGTAACAATATTTATACCAGACAAAATAGACTTTAAAACAAAGAAGGACCCAGTGATCCTACTTCTGTGTATTTATCCAAGGAAACCCAAAACACTACTTACAAGGGAATGTGCATCCATCCATATGTTCTGTGCAGCATTATTTACAATGGCCAAGATGAGGAGGCAACCTGGGTGTCCATCAATGGATGAATGGATGGAGAAGAGGCGGTGTGTGTGTGTGTGTGTGTGTGTGTGTGTGTGTATACACACATATACATATATATGTATATACATATACATACAGTGGAATATTACTCAGCCATGAAAAAGAATGAGATCTTGCCATCTGCAACAACATGGATGGGCCTAGAGGGTATTGTGCTAAGTGAACCAAGTCAGAGAAAGACAAATGCCATGTGATTTCACTTATATGTTGGAATTAAGTACAAAATAAATGAAATAAACTCATCGATACAGAGAACATTTTCATGGTTGCCAGATGGGAAGGTGGTTGGGGGATAGGTGAAAAAGGGGAAGGAATTAAGAAGCTCAAATTGGTAGTTACAAAGTAGTCATAGGGATGTAAAGTATAACAGAAGGAATATAGTAAATAATATTGTAGTAATTATGTATAGTATTAGATGGGTACTACTATATTGGGGTGATCACTTTGTAAATTATATAAATGTCTAACTATGTTGTACACCTGAAACTAATATAATATTGTGTTTCAACTGAAATTGAAAAATAAAAAAAATTATTTTAAGAAAAGAGTACAGGTACTGGGCCCCATTCTTCAAACTCCTGAATCTAAATACATTTCTGGTGATGGGGTTCGGAAATGCTTATTTAAAAAGAAAATAAATCCTCAAAACTAATGATTATGATTAAAAACCAAATTTAGGATTCATAGACTTAATTCTACTCATGAACACCTCTAAGAGCTATCATTTTGTTTTAGGAATGTTAGGAACGCTTAGCCTTTTTAAGCTGTGGCAGTGGGTTCATAAACTTTTTAATCCTACAACAGTAGAATCATTAAGTTATAGAAATACCTGGGGACATTAGAGATTATTTGATACAGAGGCAAACAAACTGTGGTCCATAGGTAAATCTGGCCCTCCACCTGTGTTTGTAAATAAAGTTTTATTGGGACACAGCCACACTCATTTGTTTGTATCATCTATGGCTCTGTTTGGTTCTTTACTGAAAAAGTTTACCCACTTGAATAGATCATACCTATCATTTTATAGATGTAGAAATAAAACTCAAAGGTAGTGAAGTATTCTGAGAGTACACAGTTAATTGGTGGTCACAGTGCAAATATAGTTTAGTTCTCCTTTTTCCTGCTTCCATTCCATTATTTTGTGTTTGAGGGACTGATACCAGGATGAGATCAGGAAATTCATTTGTGGTACAGAATTTTGTTTATAAATTTCTTATTATGTTATAAAACACAGTAGGAGAATAAATAGTCCATCAAGTATTAGATAAAATGGCTGTACAAAATTTTTTTAATTTGGATCGGGGGTAGAATTTGATTGTAGTATATTCTGTTTCTTGAGTACAGATCTTTGGTTGGATCTGCCAAGCAGTTTGATGACAAGATTCTTTTTTGTTGCCTATGCAGCCAAATGGGCGGACTGTTGAAGTGGCTGAAGAGGAAGTTGTCCGAACTCCTCGAAGTGTAACAGCAAAGCAGCCATTAGAGACAGATAAGAAAAATGAAAAGGTAAGTTTGGGAACATATAAAACTCTTAAGAGAGTGACATATAAAAATGATGCTATTTCACAGAATTGTACATATTCTCCCTTCCCCACCCCCACCCCCCCACAGCCCACCATTTAAGGAAAATTGAAAATCCAGTTATCGTAGTGGACGGATGGGTGGTGAAAGTTCCAGATATGTAACATACCTCCTAGTATTTGAAAACAATTGTATTACTTTTGTTAATAGTAGTACATTTCTGACATTAAAAGCTTAGCAAAATTGCCCTATGGTATTAAATGTTAAAATAGATTTCTCTTGTGATGGAGACATAATCGTCTACTTATTAGACATAGTTTGACTTTTTTTAACAAAGGAGACTATTCTATACTCAGATCACTATTAAAGTTTGGATGGATATGCACTTGTGAGTTTTCAAATAAGCCAGTCTGACATGGGGTTTTATTCATTTTCCAGTTGCCAATGTTAGAACTGACCAATTTTTACTTGACTTAATCTATAAAGTAGGCAAAATGTATAACAAACTGTTAACAGTGTTTCTACCTGCTATGGAAGAGAGAGACTTTTCATTTAATACCTTTTGGTACACTAAATACTCCCCCACCCTCCTTTTTTAATCCTGTGCATATATTTTTCAGGAAAAATAAACAAATAAAAAACCACCATAGATAGGTAAGTGGTTTCTAGGAACCAGGGTGCAGCAGCTCCAGCGCCATAGAATAGTGGTATGAAATGGTTGCTCCAGTTTCTTAATGCTTGCAATTTCAAAATATCCAGAAGGACTGGTGAGATCAATTCTCCCTCCAGTGAAATTGCTGTAGGGCTAAGACAGCTGCAGGTAGGATGGCTTAATATGAAGGATAGTTGTGGGAAAGACATTTATGTCTGACTTTGTCTTTAGCAGAAAAATAAATAGTAAATGACTTGTATTAACACATAAGCATACAATTTAAGGATTGTGAATTTATACCGTGAATAGTTTATATGCTTAATATATATCTATACTTCTCACATCTAGTGTCTGCTTGTTTCTGGACTTTCTACTAGTGAACATTTTATACTTACACTTGCTTCCACTCCCTGGATTATTCTGTAAAATTTGTAGTTGAAATGATTAATGAACTACTATTTATCTTTGATTGATTAATCATAAATAGATAGGGTCTATCAGGATGTAAAACCACAGTTTGAAATTTATAACTATTCTGAAATTTCTTATGATAGGAAATAATTATAATAATAGACATTTGTTAAGTGCCATCTATAATAAGACAGGCATTGTGCAAGGTGAGATATGTATACATGTATGAACATATTTACATGTACCGTTTTTCCCCAAAAATAAGACTTAGCCGGACAATCAGCTCTAATGCATCTTTCGGAGCAAAAATTAATATAAGACTGGATATTATATTATATTATATTATATATTCTATTATATTATACCCGGTTTTATATTATTATATTATATAGGACCCGGTCTTACAGGAAAATAAGACCAGGTCTTATATTAATTTTTGCTCCAAAAGACGCTTTAGAGCTGATTGTCCAGCTAGGTCTTATTTTTGGAAAACACGGTACCTAGTAGAGACAACTTATTGAGCATTTACTGGGTATGCCTTTAAGACATTATAGAATATTCATACACGTTATTTTATCCTCACAAGAGTGCTGAGGGGGTGGCATTATACCTATATCTTACAAATAAGAAACCTAAGGCTTAAGTTACCTAAACTGTTAAAAGTATAGTCATTTCTAACCCAGACCCATCTGACTTCAAAGTCTGTGCTTTTTACTTTTCTGTATTATTTCTGATCCTTTCAAAAACTGCCAGGCAGGTAGTAATAGCCCCATTTTACAGATAAAGGCTTGGAGGTATAGAAAGATTTTGATTTCACCAGTTTCTGAACTAGCGTTTGAACCCTGCTCATTCTGATGCCAAAGCCCCATGCACTTTTTATCACTTGACAGTGCCTCCTTCTTTCAGTTGCTGTTGCTTTTTCAGTGCAAAGCTTCTACCTTTGGTTTGTTGCCTGTTTGATTTTGCCCGTGCAGTAGCTGCAATAATTCACTTGAAGCTGTGATAGTGAATACCTTGCCCTATGAGGCTTGAATAAGGCTCATAGATAAAACTTTGTCTAAAAACTGTATATGACAAGAGTTACAAATCTTGGGTCTAGGAAGGTCTTTATTTGGATGTGAAGGTGGTTGCTTCATTGATGTTAGTCTCTAGTAGAGTATACAAAGGACCAACCATAAGCCAGGCTGAACGCATTGTGCTATTGGATGCTGAAGGGAATAAAGAGAAATGTAAGATACACTTACCCTCAGAGAGATTACAGTCTAGTTAATGAAAGGCAAGGGCAAGAGAGATACCAGGTGACATGAGGCATTGAGTGTCAGGTATTCAGGGTAGATTTTCATGTGTGGGTAGCCAGAAGATGGACTTAATTGGACTCTTACGGGGGGGGGGGGGGTATTTTAGTAAGTAGAAGGGGGGAGACCAATTTTGCCAGGGGAGGAAACAAATGAACACAATAAGACATTATTCAGCTGAAACAAAACAACATATTCAGACATGCTCAAGGAAAAGCCCTAGACAAGTTTAACTGGTCACAGTGGGGTGGGGATATAGATAGATTGGGTGTATCAGGATGTAAAACATGGCACAACATTTATGATTGACACATCAGTCTTGCATCTATGATTGTAAGGGTCTGAATTGATATAAAAATGTAAAAATTGTTAGAAACAACAGAAACAAAAACGTATAAAATTTGGTCATCATCAGATTGTTCAAGAGGATGTCAGTTGTGTCTGCTGAAATATTGGTATCATTCATTATATGTATTAATAAGCTCTTATATTTTTATGATGTTACACAGTGTACAAAATACTTTCACATCTCTTAACCCTGGTTAACAACTCGGGGGGAGGGTACTATTTTTTTTTTTTTTTACAGCTCATTAAAGAGAGTTTAGTGAATTGCCCAAGATAACGTAGCTAGTAAGTAATGCTCTCTCACTTTCCCTGAGGCAGCAGTTCTAAAAGTGAACCCCTAAGAAGTGGTCCCAGAAAACAAAACTATTTTTATAATAACTAAAACATTATTTACCCTTTTCACTGTGTTGATATTTGCACTTATGATGCAAAAGCACTGGTGGGTAAAACTGCTGACTCAGCACAAATCAAGGCCGTGACACCAAACTACTAGTGATGTTATTCTTTATTGCAATGCACTCATTAAAAACAAACAAACAAATAAACAAAAAACCCTGCTAGTTTCACTTAAGAGTGTCTTTGATGAAGCAGTAAAAATAATTATTAAGTTTATTAAATCTTGACCTTTGAATACATGCTTTTTAATTATTTTGTATGATGAAATGGGAAGTATGCATAAAGTATGCTGCATACTGAAGAACAATGGTTGTCTTAAGGAAAAACCCTTGTGCAATTTAGTTGCAAGCTGGACTAACCACTTATTTTTATGTTACTTCATTTTTACTTGAACAACTGGGAGACAGGCCATGGTTATTTATAGTTGGGTATTTGCAGACATTTCCTCAAAAATAATCAAGATGATCCTGTCACTTCAAGAAAAACGACTGATGGTATTTGTTGCAAATGATAAAATGATTTGTTGCCAATTAAAAATTCAAAATTTGGAAAATTTGTATTTCACTACCATGAGCTTGACAACATCCCATTACTTAAAGAATTTCTGATGAGATCAGTTGTGATACTAACAGATGGGATATTTTTAAAATATCGTATATAATGGAATGTTGTAACATTTTGGAAGATGTATATAACTCAATGAACCAGTATTTTCCAAATGACCAATGCCTGCATGTTATAAAATCAGGCAAGTGAAAAAGAGTCATTCAAAGTGCAAGATAGACCAGTGGATTTTAATGTAATAGAATATGGAAAGTTCGTAGATGCAGTTTCAGATTCCATATTGCAACAATCTTTAAGAAACTACCAACTCACAGGTTTTGGTGTAATATTTTTTCCTTCCTCAACCTAAAGCCCTTCGTGACTTCCGCTTTTTTACTCCACAATCTTGACCATAATCTAAAAGTCCTGCTTGCACCTCACTCTCTTTTCCTAACTCTTGTCCTCTCAAGCTCCAGACACATTGGTTTTCTTTCTTTTTAAACAGCCTTATTTTGAGATATTTTATGGTAATAAAATTCACTTCTTTTAAATGTGCAGTTTTAGTGTATCTACAGAGTTGTACACCTATCACCACAATATAATTTTGGAACAGTAGCCTCTTCCCAGAAAGAAATGTTGTGCTCATCAGCAGTCACTCCCTATTTTCCCCTCTCCTCCCCTTAGCCCCAGCCCCTGGCCACTACTAATCTTTGGTGTAATATCAAATAATATTACAATTATCTAAAAAAACGATTCCTCCCTTTTCCAATTACATATCTTTGTGTATGTAGCCAGATTTTCTTCATGTGCTTCAATCAAATAACATATCTGTAAATTGAATGCAAAAGCAAATACGCGACTCCAGCTGTTACGAAGCCACACATCAAAGGTATTTGCAAATATAATAAAACATACCACTCTTCTCACTAAAATGTTTTTTGTTTTTGAAAATACAGTTATTTATATAGTTATAATTATACAATATGTAATTAGTTATTATTTTGAAATAAATTAATACATATCTAAAGAGTTTCTTAGTTTAAATTTATAATATGGTAGATATCAATAGGTAACCCACATAAACAAAGGCACTTTGACACCCTCAATAACATCTTAAGAGTCTAAAAGAGTATCCTATGACCAAGAAGTATTTATTTTTCTTTAATTGAAGTTTATTGGGGTGACAATGGTTAATAAAGTTACACAGGTTTCAGGTGTACAATTCTGTAATATATCATCTATATATCACATTGTGTGTTCACTACCCAGAGTCAGTTCTCCTTCTATCACCATATATTTGGCCAAGAAGTTTGAGAACCATTGCTCTAGATGGTCCGTGTTTAAAAGACCAAAGACAAAATTATTCGGAGGCAGCATAGATTTTAAACAAGCATATGCTATAGCACCTCTTAGAAAAAAGAGAATCCCTCCCTGCATGCCCAATGAACTTACATGTACTTGTGTTTTACCTTCAATAATATATTTCAGAAACTGTAGTTTTAAATCCAGGGATTGGCAAACCATGATCTGCTGGCCATTCTGTGTCTCTGCCTATTTTTTAAAGTTTTGTTGGAACACAGCCATACATACTCATTCACTTATTGTCTGGTTGCTTTTGCACTATTCCTAATATAATCCTTCAGATTCATTAAAATGTTTCGTTATCTGTAGTGCTTTGATATGGTCTGATTCTCTAGGTCTTTATCTCTTGACAGACTCCCTTGTGCCACAGGGTCTATAGCTTCGTCATTTCTTGGGTTCCCCAAGGAATTAGTTTTCAAGGTCCCGTTTAAGGTAAACAAAGTAGTTTATATAAAAAGAAGGAATATCTTACTAAGGAGACCTCTTTTCTGCCCCAATACTTTTCTGTCTAAACTCCTAACGAATAGCAGAACTGAGACCAGAACCAGGACTTCTGCCCTAGACCATCATTTTTCCATGATACTATCGTTGTACCAGGCAGGAAGTGGCAAGAGGGGATCGAAATGCAGTGAAATGGTGAACTTAGTTTTAAAGATGCCAAGACTGAGGTGCAAATGGGTTCTCTAAGTGGAATTAATTTATTAGGCTTTTGGAAATGTGAGAACCATAGCTGGGAAAGAATTCAGGGATAGATAGTAAAAGGAGTTCTTAAGAAAGGTTTCTTGTAAACTTTTTAAGATTGTGAGTTGATAGCGTGCTGCTTGTGCAGTGTACCATCGTTTATGAGCTCACACCAAACATATTTAAATAACTGAATGGTTTGGATGATGGGACAAGCATACAAATATAATAGCTCAGAGGTTTTATTTGGGGGGACAGTGAGAGTTGGGCAGACAGGGGTATATGTAATGCAGTTTGTTTTACACTCTTTTCGTTGAGTAACCAAATATTAATTGAATGCTTCTGTGTGCAAGGTACTATTCTAAGCACTAAGAATACAAACGTTGATAAAACAGGGTAAAATGGTTGAAAAAAGAGTCACTGTTCTCATGAATTTTAGTGGGGGAAAACAACTAAAAACAAACAAATATATTCTCTAACATCAGTTGGTGATAAGTGCTGTGGAAGAAAATAAATACCAGGGTAAAAAGAAAGAGGTCAAATGAAAGCTGTGGGCACTTCCCTGGACCTGTAACTACTCCTTCCTTCCATTCAGGAAATGTATCACATACTAGTGAGTGGAATAATCTTGACTATAGTTTAAATTACACCCTGCCCCCCCCAAACAGGGAAATTGGTTGCAAACCTCTCTACTTTTAAAAAGATTAGTGATACTTTTCATAATTAATCTCATCCTGACATTGTGTCCCAGGTTACTAAGGTTAAGAACTGCTGATATAGACAAAGTAGAGAAAAGTACTTAGTGTGCCCCTTGGACCACCCACCATCCATTGCCATTTAACCATGCCCAACTCATCTGTATGTTTGAGACAAGTGAGAAAAATAAATAGTGGCAAAATGTGGGGCAGTGTAAAATAGGGCTTGCCATATTTGTTGAGATAGAAAGTGGATGAAATTGATCCTAAAGCAATGATTTTCAGACTTTTCAAGTGGCAGTTGCAAAGTTTTCAAATTAATTTTACTAACAATTTTTAATTTTGTCAAGTACATTTTAGAAATCAACCATTACCCAAAAAAAGGGGGGGGGAATTTTAACAATGGAAGTAGAAAGAACAAAAAATAGAACAGTTTTTGCCATGAGTTAGTGAAAAAACTTATACACCAGACACTAGTCTGCAGACTACAGCATCATAATATCCACTTCTAACCTTTAGAAAATACTCACCATTCCTCTTTTTCATGCTTCATTTCTTTTACCACTCCTGACATTACCAGCAGAGACTCTTGATGGTTATAGAACAATAAATATTGCAGATGTCAGTTCACCAAAATTTTAAGGACCAGTACTTTCCAGAATAAAGAATAGATTGAATAAGGATTACATTTAGAAACTGGCTACTTAAGCTTGTGTATAACTAGCTAATTGCAAAATAAAGTATTTGTACAGTATCCTTTTATGTTAGTTTTGATGCTAAACAAATATTAGGTTGTACTCCCTAAGTTGATCTTTTCAGCATGAATTGGGACTGCCCTGCCTTTCTTTATACTTTGCAATTCTTTAAAATGGCAAAAATCTTCTAAAAGAGCAGTTAGCCATTTGAGTAGATCTACTTTTTCTGCCAACATACACCTTTTGCCACTCTAATAAGTGATGTCACTTATTTTTTGAGTGTTGTCTAATCTTAGGAATATTCATTCATGTTAAGAAATTAAAGGGTGAGCTTAATTGGGAAGTTGTTTTTGTGTGGGTTATTTGATAACCAACTCATCATTTTTTTGATATTTTAAGTTCTTTGAATTTGAGAGCAAATTATTTTTAGTCCTAGAACTACTTCAGCACGTGTTTTTATGACCAGTTTTCAAAGTGGAGTATACAAGAATATCCATTGGGATGAAGGAAGAAAATATTAGACTTTCTATTTATGCCTAGTGTTTTATTTAAAAAATTAAGCTTTACTCATATTTTATATGTGGCTAGTCATTGGCACCCTCATTTGGGATGTTAGAGGAGGTAGTAGTAAGACACTGTATAGGAGGAATCCTGAGAAGGATGGGGAGTTACAATTGAAAAAGTATTCCCACAGGTTCTTTCCTTACATAGCATAGTTGACAGATTGCAACATATGTGTGCTCAATTCCATGGGTTAATTGATTCTATTATTCAGTTTAAACTAAACTTAGTAAACAGACTGCTAAGAAGCTGCAGGTTGCAGATGATAATAATGCAAGTAAACAACTGGAAAAAGAGAATAGACACTAGTATTCCTACTAAGAACGTTATTAGCCACATCATGAGGTTAAGATGATTTGGTCCCCCAAAATTGAAATTAAGGAAGATTTTTGAAGTAGGAATGTATTTCTACTTTGGTAAAAAACCTTGCCCATACATACTGTGCCTTGAGATTTTAGCTAAAGATATTCTGAAACTATCCCAAATTAGCAGGGTATCTAAGCACTCAGAATGTGAAGACCGACCTCTGCAGTTTTTCAGAGATGTTTACTTATGCAGTATTCAATATGACAGAATTTTATTAAATGTGATTATAAATATTTAGAACCTTCTCTTGAGGTTCTTGCTTAAAGGGAAAGACATGCCATGGGGAAATACTTATTCTTTCTTCCATGGTAGAATTAGCAAAAAACAATGTGGCAGTCAACCAAAACACGTTCCTTCACCAACATATACTGTTGGGCGCAGCATAAAAACATTACTAATGATTTGAGTACGTTAGTATAGCAGAGTAAATTGCAAATTGAGAGAAAGTACAGGGCGTGGCCAGTTAGCTCAGTTGGTTAGAGCACTGTGCTCTTAACAACAAGGTTGCCAGTTTGATCCCCACGTGAGGCCACTGTGAGTTGTGCCCTCCACAACTAGATTGAAACAACTACTTGACTTGGAGCTGATAAGTCCTGGAAAAACACACTTAAAAATAAATAAAAGTATAAAAAAAAAAATTGGGAGAAAGTACAGATATTTCTAACATTACTTGCTAGATTCTGTTTCAATAATGAAATGCGTAATGAACTACTTTGGTGAGCAGCTGAAAATGAGATGCACAGAGATACATTCTCAACATTAGATCACTTATTTAATTAAAAAATTTTGTGTGAAAAACTGAATAAAAACCACTGATAAAGGGCCACTTGGACTGGACTGGAATTAAACCAAGAAAAAAATTGGAGGGTATAGAGATAAGGTTATAGATATAGCAAGCACCATGCATGAAATTCATTCACTACATTATTTCTAAAAAAGTAAGAGAAGATTCATTGATTACATTTTGGCAAAATACTTTTATAAATATTTGGTGTGTGTTTTTTCCCCCTTTCTTTCGCTCCCCGCCCCATCCGGTTCAAGCCGTTGTTTCTCAGTCTAGTTGTGTAGGACACAGCTCCCTGGCCCACGCTGGTATTACGAGCCTTGTGCATCCCTGGCTGAGGCAGTTGGTTGCCGGTCTTTGGTCGGCAGCTCTCGCCGGCTGCTGGCCGCTACGATGGCTGCCGGCCACTCATGCTGGCCACAGGCCACTCATGGCAGCACACAGTAGCCCACAGCAGTACACAGCAGCCCACGGCAGCTCATGCTAGCTGCCGGCCACTCATGCTGGCCATCAGCCACTCATGGCGGCACACAGCAGCCCACAGCAGCACACGGCAACCTCCGGCTGCTCACTGTAGCCCAGCTCCAGGGAGAGCTGCTGTTCACAGTCTTAGTTGTAGAGGGCGCAGCTCACTGGCCCATGCGGGAATCGAACCGGCAGCCTCAGCATTAGGAGCACAGCACTCCAACCCCTGAGCCACCAGGCCAGCCTAAATATTTGGTTATTAAGGTGGTTATTTATTTGGTTATAAGGTAGTTATGTATTATGTGGTTAGAAGATGGTTTAGTGTACAGCTTTAAAAGTGAGCCACACATTTCTCTTACTAAAAACCCAGAGTTTCAAATATTTTTTTTCATAATAACAAATGACAAATTGTTGTCTACTTAGTTGATACTATTGCAAAAAGTATATACTTAATCTGTCACTTCAATGTTGAGGAAAGTTTAACAAGGGGTCAGAAAGTAGCTGATTTTTTTAAAGAAACTCATGCAATGAAGAATATGTTCTAAGATGTTGATATCATTATGTGATTTTGTAATTTGAAATGATTTGTCATTTACTTATGAAAATTCTCATATCTGCTCAATTTAACAGCTTGGGAGCAGTTTTCTGACAGAAAAATAGCATAGCAGCCCAGATTCTGGAGCACACTTATATGAGATAAAATCCCAGCCCCAGCGCTTTACTAATTATGTGATCTTGGAGTTGATTAATCACTCTGTGCTTCCCTTTTCTCATCTGTAAAGTGGAAACAATAGCATCTGCCTCGTAGAGTCATTTTGAGACTTAATTCAGTTTATTAGAAAGAGCTATATAGTAAGTGACAGCAATACCACCAGTCTTTTAAAGCTTTCTGAATCTTTTTAGTGAATCCATTTGTTAACAACACCCCCAGAAAGTAGAATCTTCAGATTCGATGGCAGGAACAACTGATTGGTGTTGAGGAAGAGTACGTTTTACTAAATTTCCACAGAAACCTTTGCATACTTAGAGTATTAGATTGAAGAATTTGTGTCATGATGGTATTAATATATGTCCTCCATTGGGATCTCTTTACCTTTGTCAGATATGACAGTTTTAATACCAAGTATTAAAATGAATGAATTTAGAAGATTATTCAAAAATATTGAAGCATAGTCGATCGTATTGCTCTTGCTGAAAATAGTTGTTTTGGGTGGGGGGTGGGAGATCAGGGTAAGGGGGATCAAATATATGGTGATGGAACCCAGAGAACTGACTCTGGGTGGTGAACACACAATGGGATTTATAGATGATGTAATACAGAATTGTACACCTGAAATCTATGTAATTTTGCTAACAATTGTCACCCCAATAAATTTAAAAAATAAAAAAATTAAAATTAAAAAAATAAAAAATAGTTGTTTTACAAATGTGTATACTATCAGTAGTAGGATATGTATAAAATTTACAAATAAACACTTTAGAGTATATGCTCAATTTTTTTCTCATAAGAGCAACAAGCTTGTTTAACCCACCGCTGTAGGAGTGAGCAGCAAACTGCTCTACCTGGCATGCTTACTCGGACATTTTATTTGAGTAACCTCATGTTCCATACATGGGCTGCCATCTGGGTAGTGGTGCTGCTTATTTGCTTTTTTGGATAACTCCTAATGAGATTTTAGAATTATCTAATTTCATAGGCATCAAAATTTCTTAATACTTTATCAAGCCATTGTATTTTGTGTATATTCTTTAGCATTTTTTAAAAAAGCAATAGTGGATCTAATGATTAATTATCAAATCTTTTTCATTGTCTAAATTTTAAAAACAAGTCATTTGCTGTTCTAAGTGCAAATATTTTAAGTCCCAAGCGGCTAAATACTGTGTGTATTCATTATCTCTTTAACTCGTTTGCCCGACGGTGAGGCAAAGGTGTAATGGCCATTGTAATGGGAGGGTATCTTCGACCTGAAAGACTCCATAGACTATAACAGAATTTATTATAGGGTAATTTACTTATGGGAAAATTGAGCAGGAGCAGACAGACGGCCCAGCACTTTTGTGCAAATTATTCTCTGCCTACAGACGGGTTAACAGTACTTTTTTAATAGTACAAGGACTGACAGTTAAGTTCGCAAACTCATCCTAGAAAAAGTGCTGCATACCTACCTCATTGCTGAGTATCACTACGATCACCTTCGAAGTACCCCCCTTGGGAAGCTATGCACTGACACCAGCACCTAGCCCACCCTTCAAAGCAATTTTGGAACTCTTTCTGTAATGGCCATCAGAGCTGTCGTAATACTATATCCTGAATGTCATCAAAATGTCTTCCTTTCAATATTTCCTTTATCTTCGAGTAAAGAAAGAAGAAGTCATTGTGGGCTATATCAGGTGAGGAGGGAGGGTGTTCCAATATAGTTATTTGTTTACTGGCTAAAAACTCCTCACAGACAGTATAGTATGAGCTGGTACACATGTCATGATGCAAGAGCCATGAATTGTTGGTGAAAAGTTCAAGTCGTCCAATTTTTTCCTGCAGCCTTTTCAGCACTTCCAAATAGTAAACTTGGTTAACTGTTTTGTCCACTTGGGACAAATTCATAATGAATAATCCCCTCTGATATCTAGAAAGGTTAACAATATCATTGCAACAAGTTCGCAAACTTAATTTTCTGACCTTGTATATATAACTCGGGTACTAAGGATTGAAAAGACACAAGGGCAAAGAATGCAGTAGTGCCAGGGGCCATACTTCCTGGTGGTTTTGTGATAGACAGGTGATTATTTATGATCGCTACTATTACCAGTTTGATATTTATCTCGGTTGTCTTGCCATTTTGGCTGTTGCTAACGAAAATAGTTGATGGCTACATTTTAAGGAACACAGATAATCATCAACTAGAAGGCTTTGATATGGTTCCTAGGGACTATGAAGTTGGTCAGAGGTCACAGCGTGAAACTTAAAAATGAAATCTGGGACACAGAGATGAAGTTAGTTTTGTTCATATCTACATCTATACACTCATTCTCAGGAGTCTTTATATTATTTGTTCATATATACGTTTGTGTGTCTGTGTATAGACCCACAGATAATGTGTATACATACGTATACATATATATTTAACATATAACACTGATGGATTTCTTCTAATGAGAATATTAGAGTTTAAACTTTTTGTACTATTTACAGAGGTGTGTATGAGATGGAGAGAAGAAAAAATGTGAAGTTACAATGGAAGCCAATAGGAAAAGATTTCCTTTACAAACAAATTTTTCGAATCACTTCTAATGTTTAAGTGACAATCTATTTCAAATAATGTTGGAGGTTTTTGGTTAAGGGTAGTTTGCTTTGTGCTACCTCTGAGCCCTTGCTAATATCTGATGCTACACAGACTTCAAGAGCAGACATCTTCTTCATCTTTGTATTATATATCAGTACCTGTCATGAGTCATTCAAATAAAGCAAAATAAATTTTCTGTTGAAAATATAATGAAATAACCTCTTATTCTCTTGCTTTCAAGAAGTTCTGTTATCATTAAAAGAAAACCAGAACACTCGCACAGTAAAACAGTATTGGAAATGTCACAAGGAAATTGGTGACATGATGAAAATCATGGCAATTTTAAATGTTTAGAGATACAAAATTGTCATGCGGGGGACCCTGCTCGCTGCGCCATTTGTCGTGCAGGGAGGCCTGCGGGGTCTCTGCTCCCGCTCCCCATACAAGAACGCAAGATATGGTGAGGCCAAAAAGGAACACCCACGGAGCCATAGGTAGGGGAGTCATACCACTACGGTCTCACTGGAGGCTGGGTTCCCTGGACGTGCGACCTGCTGTCCCTTTTGTCTGCAACCCACCAATGACTCTCTTTCACTCTCCTCCACTCTCCTCCGTAGCCGCAGCAGTTATATTGGCGGCTAATTGGCTAACTGGCTACAGCTGACGGCCAATCAGCCACAGCTGACGGCCATCTACTACCCGAGCCAGCACTCCTCCACGTGAGGCCGAGAGCCTGTAAACTACTTTATGGGGCTCTGCCCCCACAAAAATTTTACTTACTTAAGTTTAGGGGAGAGAAAAGGGGGGAAGTGATGGGGTGAAATAAACGGGGTTTCTGGAACTTGAGCTGGGTTAAGAAAAAATAACGAGTACAGGTCATTTCAAGCATTGAACATCAATCCGTAGGGAAACGGTTTAGTACCCTATACGTCCTGGCTGCAGCACTTTATTTTGAGAGAAAATCCGCAGTCAGTACGTGGGCAAAAGACAGGAATGTTTAGAGATGACAGTCTTGTTGGAACCAAATGATTATGTGAATAAAAGAATATAAGGTTGAGATTAATTTGTGTCATATAAGGAAGTTATTAGCCTTTATAGCTGGTAGATGTCTGGGGTTTTGTTTGGTTTGGTTTTGGTTTTTTAGGTACGTTACTTTTTATTGCGTAAAGTAGGAGCAGCACATGTGCACCAGGGACAGGTGCATCTGGAAAGCAATTGAAAGAAAGAAACAAGTTAGAGCCACTCAGCTGTGCAAACAATGCTCAAGAAACCTTTTCTACTTTGTCTCCTGAGACCAGCACATTGAGGGAACTCCAGCAGAGTGGGGTCACCCATCTAAGGCTTAGGATCTGGGTGGGGGGAGGTTGCAAATGAGAGGCAGTCAGCGCAGCCCCGCCTGTCAGTGTCCTCTGTGAACCTGGCAGCGGGACTTCACCGTGGAGATCCTGCCCATCCAAGGGACACTATATCTGCAAAAAGCAGAGTGCTTTCTTCCTCAGCTGTGGCTGGTGTGGAAGGGCAACTGGCCAAGTTGAGCTGGGACTCGGTACAGGTGTTCAACATCTCCAGCCCAAGAAGTAGTTCATCCCAGCCATGACTACTTGTGGGTGCTCACCGCCCAATGGCACGGCTGTGGAAGGCGTCATTGCTCGCCTTGCTGTACTGGCTCAGGGCGAAGCTGAGCACCTGCTGCACGTCCTCCTCCACATCCTCCTCATTCACCTTGTGGTTCACCTTGCCGGGCTCACGGCCAGGACCAGGGTCAGTACAGCCAGCAGGAGCAGCGGGATGCACAGGCACCAGGCAGAGAAGAGCTGAGGAGGGTTGCAATCCAGAGGCCACCTTGTCTGGAATTTTTTAAATGGGAATGTGAATTAATTGGACTGATATCGATATGTTGGGAGGGAAGCCCTTGAAAATAAGAATTTCTCCTAATGTCTCATTTACCTGTCTCTTCTCCTATTAGATTATAGCACAGTTTCCATAAGTAAAACTTTTATTCAGTCCTATATACTAAGGTTCTAAAACAGTATCTGATCCATAGTAGGTATTTAAGAAATCTCGATTGCATGAAGACTATTTAAGAGAGGCTAGTTTAATAATTCACCCAGCTCAGTGGTAGAGCCTGACAACAAGTGGGGGTTGGGGTGGGGAAGCTATGGTAACAAAGAAGCCAGACTGTTAGACGTAGTGGAGCTGCTCAGAAGTGAGACCTTCACCTCAATTGGATGGCTGGGCAAATTAGTAGTATGTATGCATATTTATTTTAAAGTCTAATGAAATGTTATTAAGTCTCATCTGGATATTCTTTTTTAGTTACTTTTAATGGTAATGGTAAAATAAAACAAGACTGAAGCCAAAAAACAAAATAATCCTTCTTGTTTTTCTACAGATTTTAGTGACAAATCATGGTATATTTCAGTGTGAATGTAATTTGTATCCCTTTTTCATGGTTTCCCTCCTTTAAGAAATCTTATTTAGGGCCAGCCCGGTGGCTCAGGTGATTGGAGCGCCACACTACTAATGCCAAATTTGCCCGTTCCATTCCCACATGGGCCAGTGAGCTGCGCCCTCTACAGCTAAGATTGTGAACAACAGCTCTCCCTGGAGCTGGGCTGCCATGAACAGCTGGAGGTTGGCGTGAGCTGCCATGAGCTGCCATGGTCTACCATGAGCTGCAACAGGCTGCTGAGTGCTGCCCCAGGTTACCGTATGCTGCCTTGAGCAGCCGGTGACCGGTGTGAGTGGCCAGCAGGCAGCCGTGAGCTGCCATTGGATGCTGTAGGCAGTTGTGTGCTACCGTGAGCTGCTGTGAGCGGCTGACTGTTGACTGGTGACAGACTGCCTCAAAAGGGGGGGGGGGGGGGGGAGCAAGGCTCCTAATACCAGCATTGGCCAGGGAGCTGTGTCCTACACAACTAGATTGAGAAACATCAGCTTGAACTGGAGTGGCAGGAGGGAGGCGGAAGAAGGGGGGAAGAAAAAAAGAAATCTTATTTATGTGTACTGCTTTGTAGTTAGCAATCTGCTTTCACATCTTATTTAATCTTTAAAAGATTATTATGTGAGGTTACTACTGTGTTTCCCCGAAAATAAGACCTAGCCGGACAATCAGCTCTAATGCGTCTCTTGGAGCAAAAATTAATGTAAAAGCTGGTATTGTAGTATATTATGTAATTATATTTTATGTTATATTATACCCGGTCTTATACTAAATTAAGACTGGGTCTTACACTAAAATAAGACTGGGTCTTTTATTAATTTTTGCTCCAAAAGACTCATTAGAGCTGATTGTCTGGCTAGTCTTATTATTGGGGAAACATGGTAGGAACTTTTGTCCCAGGTAACAGTTGGAGAAAAGGGTTTAGAGTGATTTGGCCCCTAATGTATGATTAAATTTGTATTTGAAGTTAAATGTAAGAAGAGTAGCAGAATATTTGGGAGAGCTGGCTAATCTCTTTATGGCCTCAGTTTTTTTATATGTAAAATGGGTACCTACTGTTAGGTAGTTCTGTACTGTACAGCAGGGTAGCTACTTGTCACGTGATTATTTAGCACTCTTTTTCATACTATCTTATTAATAGTTTTTTATTGATTACATTTGAAATGATAGTATTTTGGATGTGTTGGGATAAATATTAAAATTAATGTAACCTATTTCTTTTAACTTTTTAACATATGTCTGCTAGAAAATTTTAAATTACATATGTGGCTGGTATTATATTTATGTTTGACAGTGCTTCTCCAAATCAGGGTTTGGCAAACTCTGGCTTCCCAAATCCATCCAGCTGCCTATTTTTGTAAATAAAATTTTATTGGCATACAGTCACACCCATTAAGTTATATACTGTATCTGGCTACTTTCATGATACAGTAGCAGTTGTGTGGCTGGTACATGTAGAACCATATCGCCTGCAAAGCCTAAAATATATGTATTTACTACTATTTGATCCTTTATAGAAAAAGTTTGCTGACCCGTGCTCTGGACTGTATTGACAGGTGCTCAATGTGTTATCCTTACTTAAGAACGGATATCAGAGAGAGACAGACAGACAGACAGAAAATTCTTGGTGGGTGCCAGTGGGGAGGGACTGCTAATGGGTACCACGTTTCTTTTTGGGATCATGGAAATGTTCTGGACTTCAATAATGGTGATAATTGTGCAACTTCAAATATACTGAAAACCACTACACTACTTTAAAAAGGGTATTGTGTTATGTGGGTGATATCTTAATTTTAAAAAAGTAGTTATGAGCCTGGCTTGGTAGATGTAATAAAGCAGTACATTAAACATGATACATGTTCATGATAGTAAGAACATGCAGTGAAACAAACAAATGCAAATCAACTATGGGAATGTGAAAATTTTTTAATAATTTTTTATATATTTCCATAGTCAAAGATAATTTTTAATCATCTTTAAGAAGTCATGCCAGAAAAAAAAGAGGTCATGCCACTTGAGAATATTTGCAAGTAGTTTATTGATAGGAAAAGCAGTTAGCTGTCATTTATTGCTTACTCAAACCCATATACTGCTTACCCATAAAAAAGACTTATGAAGATACAATCTGTTTAGTTGTAAACTACAAGATAGTGCACAACAATACATACGTAGCCAATTTCAATAAATAAATAAGTGACTACAAAGTATAAATAAAATCACTATTTTATGAATATTCTCTTCTGGAAGCATTTATCTAAATACAGAAATCATGGCTTCATGAAGTTTTTAGCAAGATTTTGAAAAGAGAAAATAATATTATCAGAAGGGATTTGAAAGGCCATTCCAAAATGTCCATATTTTGTGTGTGTATTTATTTCTTAAATGAATTATTAAACATCTACCAAATACAAATCCTAGGTATTTTCATATTACTTTGAAACTGACAAAATGTCTACTTTGTACAATTGGTTCATTAATTTATTATACATAGGGTATGCCAACAGTCTGCTTTATGAAATCCAAAACCAATAATCAGTACATAATTTTCTCTCTGAACACTAGCAATAGATTTTTATTTTATTGCTCTAAAAACAGCATGTTATAGTAGTTCATTTATGACTTAAGTTAGGGTAGCATGACATCTAAGGGCACAGACTTGGAGCCAAATAAACCTATTTCCTAATTTGACTCTACTACTTACTAACTTAATGTGACCCAGAAGATTTAACATTTAATATTTAACAACTCTGTCTTCATTTTTTCACCTCTAAAATAGGACTATCGTGTTTCCCCGAAAATAAGACCTAGCCAGATAATCAGCTCTAATGCGTCTTTTGGAGCAAAGATTAATATAAGACCTGGTCTTATTTTCCTATAATATAAAACCGGGTATAATATAATATAATATAATATAATATAATATAATATAATATAATATAATATAATAAATACAATATAATACAAGACTGGGTTTTATATTAAGTTTTGCTCCAAAAAACGCATTAGAGCTGATTGTCCGGCTAGGTCTTATTTTTGTGGAAACAGGGTAATACCTTCTCCATTGAGTTTTTTTAAGGAATAAATAAAATGAGTGTAAAGTACTTATTAACACGTAGTAACCACTCAATAAATGGTAACCTCGTATTACTGCCATTTAATATGTTAAGTTTTTTAATCAAACACTAAACTTTTTGGTTGTCAGCATCATACATTTTATTACGTATTTTACTGACTCCTTACCTTTTCAGAAACATAACTGAATGTTAAGTAACATTCTATTTTACTTTCAGTCAAAGAAAAATAAGAAGAAATCAAAGTCAGATGCTAAAGCAGTGCAAAACAGTTCACGCCATGATGGAAAGGAAGTTGATGAAGGTACTTGAGCAAGTGAAAGGACTATAGAAAAAATTTAATCCTTTTTTACCAAGGTGCATTATAACAAAGCTGCACTTGTTTTGCTTAATCTTGTATCTAGCTCTTCTTTTTAATAACTATAGATTTTAATGTACAGTTCTGTGACATTTTTAGGAAACACTTTTTTATCTAAATTATTTAAGAATCTAATAGTGCTTTCCCTAAAAGGAGCTGCCTTAAATTTTAAGGTCTAACTCAATATCTTGAGCAATTGAAAAGCCATTTGTTTTGTTTTTGTTTCCAAGAAGAACAGATTGGGTTTTTCCCTCATTGTTCTTAGTTATGCTGTCTCTAGAAAGCTGTGTACAAAATTTTTGAGTAAGCCATTTAATTGTTATCACCTAATAAACCCATTTATTAGTAGTTATATAAAACACTCCTATCAGTTATATCAAGCAAGATAAAGATATACACGATGATTTCTATATCATTTTTCCTAAATCATAGATGACAGATTTGCTAAAAATTATGAGAATAAATAATGGCAGTTAGCTGCCTAAAACAACATAATGAGGTTAGAATAAATCTTAGGATAAATTAATATAATCAGCACTCTTGGTTGTTAGTTTAATATCTAAATTTATCATGATATCTTGTTTGCCCTGCCCCATTTCCCCCTCAAAAGCTACAACTCTTTTGTGTTCCCCTTACTGAATATCTTTGTTTTTTTTTCTGGGGCTGTGTCAGGAGCCTGGGAAACTAAAATTAGTCACAGAGAGAAACGACAGCAGCGTAAACGTGATAAGGTGCAGACTGATTCATTGGATTCAGCTATCCCTGGGATAGAAAATACCATCACAGTTACCACTGAGCAACTGACAACTGCATCATTTCCTGTTGGTTCCAAGAAGAATAAAGGTATATTAGTAGAACATAAAAGTGATTCTTCAAATCCAACTCCATTTAATCAGATGTACAAAATATCATTACGCCAAAATCTGACTATTTTGAACTGCTTGCGTCATTGGCTGATATACCCTTCTTTGTGTGAGCACTGTGGACCGTGTATTAGTTTACCTGATAACAGCAGTGTTGCTTGTTACATACTGCCTAATGAATGGCCTATTGAATTAAAATTGCCTTTCCACCTTGAGTCACATGAGAAAATGATGTTGCCTCTTTTTTCCCACGTGTATTGCTCTGCCCCAACTCTCTTACATCTCCATTTCTTACAGTGGACAATACATTTATTAAGTGGAATTATTTGTCATCATTCTGCACGTTGGGTGCTTTCACTCCAAGATGAAGAAACAAGCATGTTCTGGGTAGTGCAGGATTTCTTATTGCCCCAACTTTTTGAGAATGCCATAGGTGTTTGATAAAGCTAGACTGGAACTTCAAAGGTTATTGAGGTAATGTTCTTCCCAAGTATCTCCAATGCTCAAACTATCCACCACTGATGGCTTCTTGGTAGCTCTTTACAGTGCCATTATTTTTACCCTGGAGATGTTAGTCTACAGAGAGATACTATTCAACGTGCTTCAAGGCATTGACTTACTTCCTTCACCTTTTTATTAAATGCCTCCCCACCTGACACTTGTCTCTAGACTACTTTCTTAGCCTTTTACTTTTTTGCTTGATGACTTAGTGGAATTTGTTGCTTTGGTACAGCAATGACTTCTACTGATCCATTTTCACTATCTCATATTAGCCATGCTTTTGTGTTTCTGTTGGGAGCCCTCTTTCATTGTCTTATGCATGCCTTTGTTGCTAGCACAATCCTTTGTCATGCTGGTTTTTTGATACATTGTGATCATTGTGCTTTTTAGTATCAGAGAAACCGTATCTTTGTTATAACATGCCATATTTCACCTCTTGCCATATTTCATAAGTCCTGGCCCCAAGTACTGGCAGAGTTCTTAAATTGATATGTTCGCTTCCAGGATTGTTGAAAAGGCAGCTGGTATTGTTGAAGTGACAAAGTTGAATCCAATTGCAGAGCCCAGTTCTCCAGTTCCTACTTAAAAGAATCTTGGTAACCATTATAGAACAGCAGATTCTATATTTACTTAGAAATTTTTCAGATCCTTTATTTGCATTTTAGTTAACAAAGAGCGTGGTTACTAAAGAACTCAATTCCTTAAGGAAATGTGAAATACGTTGTGAGTAAAAATGACTCTTTTCCAGTGTAAGAATTTAGTACTTGAAGGAGCAATTTATTTTAAAGAGTAAGTAAAATTAATTTGTATGTTACTACTGATTTAATGTGCACAGTGGCCTATTTAGTATTAAATAAATTTTGTTTCTATTTCAACCAGGTGATTCTCATCTAAATGTTCAAGTTAGCAACCTTAAGTCTGGAAGAGGAGATTCTACACTTCAGGGTGAGAGAAATTACATGTAACTTAAATTGAAGACCCATCAAAATGGAAACTTACGTACATGTCCTTTTCTTCACATGAATGACACAGAGGGGTGAAAAAGGCTTAAAATGATTTTTAATTGCTAAAGTAACATAATCACAGTCCAGAGATTTTGGAAAATAGATAAAAAGAAAAATCACTCACACTTCTAACAGTCTTTGGTATGTTCTAGTTGTTTCCACCTCCCCCATATGTAAAAACATTCTTTTAGTAATAGTTTATATGTAGTTTTGGTTCTTGCTTGCATAATTTAAGCCACTGGAGAAAAGGGATTTTTTTTTTTTGGATTTGTGTTTAATGTAGACTTTTCCACTGTGTATTAAGAAAAAAGCCTTAATACCAATAATCTTTGGTATTCTGCTTTTTAAATAATATCAAATATTTCACAGTAAATGGATTATAAAGTTACACAGTGCTGGGCCTGCCCGGTGGCTCAGGCGGTTGGACCTCGATACTCCTAACGCTGAAGGCTGCCAGTTCGATTCCCACATGGGCCAGCGAGCTGTAACCTCCGCAACTAGAATGAAATCAATGAGCTGCTGCTCAGCTCCTGGGTGGCCAGATGGCTCAGTGGGTTGGAGCGCGGACTCTCAACCACAAGGTTGCTGGTTCGACTCCTCAACTCCCTTTAAGATTGAACATGGCACCTTGAGCTAAGCTACCACTGAGCTCCCGGATGGCTCAGTTGGTTGGAGTGTGTCCTCTCAACCACAAGGTTGCCGGTTCGACTCATGGTGGGCGGCGCCCCCTGCAAATAACAACAGCGACTGGACCTGGAACTGAGCTGCGCCCTCCACAACTAAAATTGAAAGGACAACAACTTGACTTGGAAAAAAGTCCTGGAAGTACACACTGTTCCTCAATAAAAAGTCCTGTTCCCCTTCCCAAATAAATAAAATGAAGTTATACAGTACTTCACAAATAGAAAAAATATACTTTATTTACTTGTTTATGATAAAGATTGAATTAAGTAGAGTGATATACCTTACCTAAAAGCTATAGTGTTGTAGTAAAACATAAATTCAGGAATGAAAAGTCACCCCATTTTAGGCTTGTTCTGGGCACTGTCTGCTTCCTGTATTCCCATGGTTCTCAATCCTGGCTACACAGTACAATCATCTAGGAAGCTTAGAAAAACAACGCACCATGTATTTAAAAAGAAACATGTCCTTATATATGCACACACCTGTATGTATTTACATATACAAAGAGACATATATATATGTACATATACCTGCATACAAATATATACACACATCTGTACTGATGCCTGGGCTCTACCCTTAGAGTTTCTGATTTTCATTTGTCTGGGCTGAGGCTCCGGTATCTACTTTTAAGAATTTTTAAATTGATTTTAATGTGCAGCCAGGTTTTAGAATTATTGCCTTATACATAAAATATATGTAAACATTTAAAGAAAAAACATGTAACTAAGGAGAAGTCTTTATATTCTTAGTTGGTAAGTATTCTGAGTATAGCAGAACGTGTTTCCTGTTTGTTCTGTGGTACTTTCTTTGAGCTAGTCATTCTGCTGTTGAAAACAGTATATATAAAGTTCAAACCTGCTGTTTTTAAAATAAAAGTCATTCATGGTGGTCATGTCGCTTTTTAAATTCTTCATTTTTATCTTTAAAGCTCCAACTATTTAGAGGACAGTAGGAGGGAAGTGAGCGATAAATATAAACTGAGCAATCATAAAAATTTGAAAATATTCCATAACAAGGAGTCATGTATCAATTCTTAATCTTTATTTTCTTTAAGTTTCTTCAGGACTGAATGAAAACCTCACTGTAAATGGAGGAGGCTGGAATGAAAAGTCTATAAAAGTCTCCTCTCAGATCAGTGCAGGTGAGGAGAAGTGGAACTCTGTTCCACCTACTTCTGCGGGCAAGAGGAAAACTGAGCCGTCTGCTTGGGGTCAAGACACTGGAGATGCTAATGCGAATGGAAAAGACTGGGGAAGGAGTTGGAGCGACCGTTCAATATTTTCTGGCATTGGTAAGAACGGTTAGAAATGTTTAAGTTCGTTTAAAATTGCTTATCTGGTATAGTACATATTGAATTTTCCAGGAATGAAAAAAAGATCCATGAGTAGAAAAATTAGTAATGCCATACAGAAATAATAGGAATAATTAACTCATTTCAGATCCTTCATATGGAGCAAAGTGGGAACTAAATAAGTAAATAATAGCGTTTATTATTTGCTCTTAGTGTTTTCACATACTTTATCACATTTGATTATCGATGTAGTTAACTGGTATAATTGTATTTTCAGTGACATAATAAGTATAATGTGTGTGCAGTCTTTTTGGTTAATTTCAAGTTATAGTGGGCTTAAATAAAAATCAGTAAACAGAAGTACAGTTTATAACATCCATTTATATACTGTTTTACTGTTTATAAAATGCCTATTTATAATTAATTTTCCCCCTGGATTTTAAAGAATAGTAGTTGAGAAGCTTTTTGCTGTTGAGCCACCAACTTAAAAGCAACTTAATTTCAGGTGTGTTGTATGTATTATAGAAAAGAAATCCATGTTAAATATGGAAAACTAAAAAGAAAAGGAGAAATCCACTGTTACTACACCACCCAATGCCAACCACTGTTTTTTGTATTTCTTTATGGTCTTTTTCTGTGTACAATTTTTTTTTTTAACGTGATCCAAATCAGATATGATTTTTATGTTCCCACCTCCCACTTAATATTGTAACATAAATATTTTTCTTACCTTTTGTAAGTGTTTTTGTTTGATGGCCCTGTAATATATTGTATAAGTATAACATAAATAACTACCATGTTATAGGAGAAATAACTTTTTTTTTTAGCCATTATAAATAACATTGCATTGAATATATTTGCTTTGGGGTGATTTCTTTAGGATAGATTCTTGAGAGTGATATTATTAGGTTAAAGGGAATATGAATGTTTACAATGCTATTTGGCATATTGTCAAAGTATTCTTTTAAGAGAGTTGTTCTAATTTATATGTCAGTGACAATATGAATGCCATTTGTCATATGCTAACCAAGGTTGAGTATTCATATTTTTAAAAATCTTTTCTAATTTGGTAAGCAAAAAATACAGAATTGTTCTGGTTACCTTTTTTATATCACTAATGAGGTTGAATATTTTTCACAACTTTATCATTTCTATTTCTTTTATGAATTGTCTATTCATATTCTTTGCCCATTTGTCTAATGTCCTGTTTACTGTTGTTTTTTTTAAGTTGTGATTCCTGTACATTAAACATACACTTTTTCTGTTGTGCTTGCTTCAGATATTTTTGTTAATATATTTCTTTTAATTTTGGGGGAGCAGTAGATACTACAGACTTTTTAGTGTTTAAGTGGAAAAAATTTTCTTCCTATGTTATTTGCTTTTACCATCACTTTTAAGCTTAGAAAGACTTATGCAAACTTGAGGTCGTTTACTAATATTGTTTTTAAGCTTGTTCTCCACTCCCGCTCCACTCCTCTACCCCAGCCCCATTTCCGCAATGTCCAAAAATTGTGTAGAAATACAAAAATTTGTTGGGAAGAAGAGACAATCCCTAAATTCCCAGCTTCATTTTCAGCAGTGAAGAAAGCACAAATTTCTATGCTGTGAAGCGTCCTTTCTCATTTAATAAAAGAAATGGTCAAGTTTTACCAAGTAATGTTAAGAACTCTGACCTTTTAAGATATTTGCAATTTACTTATAAAAGCTATGTAGCGTTTTCATAATTAGGACACAGGTCAGATGGTACTTACTTAATGTTGCTACAGATAAAATTAAGCAGCAGATTAGAGTTCCTGCCTAGATGGACTAGGACCTTTTTGAAATTGAAAGGGAACGCACGATATATTAAATTAGGTTTGCAGTGAATCAGAAGAGAGAGATATGACTGGTATACGGATGTATATGTTCCTTAAAATGCTCATATAAGTAAGAAATCTCTTGAAAATGTTGAGAAGATAGCATGGTGTAGTGGAATGATAGACTAATTCAGATAGATCTGTTTGATTTGAATCCCTATTCCACATACTAGCTTTTATGGAAATTAGGCATGTTATTTAACCTGTATGAACCTCATATTTAAGTAGTTGTGAGGATTGTCTATAATGAAAGTCAAATACAAAGTTCAGTGCCTGACCCAAAGTCATAGCTTAATTATGATAAATAATAACGTAGCTAGTAGCTATAGTGGAAAGAGCATAGACTTTGGAAATCAGCCCAAGTTCCAGTCTTGGCTCAGCTGTTTTCTGGCAAGTAACTTAACTCCTCTGAAACTTTGCCTAGCAGTGTTGCCCTAAGGATTAAAAATGGTTGGTGTAAAGAGCCCAGCACATAACAGACATTCAATAAATAGTAACTATTAATATATTAAGTGGTTCTAATTTCTAAGGTTATCTTTAAATATTGTTATCATAGTTTTAAATCTGTACATATCTTTCAAGTTTCATTGCAAATTGAAGGTTCCAAGTGACGTTCTTTATTTTAACAGCTGCTTGGTCTAGTGTGGATAGGGGAATGAATACCTCTGAACAGAATTCTGCTTCTTTTGCATCTCTCACACTTAACTCTGCTGTTTCTGGTATGTGAAAACAGTCTTTCATTTAGTTAACAAAAAAAATTTCTGTTTAAATTAATTTTAGCACTTGTATTTGAAAAAATAACCAGCGTCAAGTACTGCTATCAACATAAATAATAATAGATATGTAATAAAAAGTGTCAGAGGCCTTAATAAAAGGGGGAGAAAGACCTAAATTCTTAATCTGCAAGTGACTTAGTTCCTTTCTGTAGTGGGGGTAGGAAGTTTCAGTAGCCTAACGTAACTGAAAGTGCGTTGGCACACAGACAACTGCAAATGGAAGGTCTTCCTTTGAGGGTCATGATACTCTGCTGTTACTAGTGTATTCCTACCATATTTCTCCTTGCAATGTGGCATTTTATTTCTATTTGCCCTTATTCATCATAAGTTTATAGCTAAGCCTTTCAGGTTTTATGGACATTCATATAACAACTCTACTTTGAGTATATGTTGATTAGAAAGTACATTATTAACTAACAAACTTTCAATTCAGCATAACTTAAATGGATATGCCTTTTATTAATCATAGAGAAGCTATATGTACTTAACAAATGTTACTTAATCATGAGAGATGTTTAGTTTGTAATGCTTGGTTCATGTTGGGATTCATAGACCAGTGTACTAATTATATAGTTCCACAGTGTCTGGAGTCACCATTCTAGAACAGGGGTCAGTAAACTTTTTCTGTGAAGGGCCCAATAATAACTGTTTGAGGCTTTGTGGGTCACTGTCTCTGTTGCAACTACTTAATTCTGCCATTGTACTAGCAAGGAAGCAGCTAGAAACGATACATAAACAGAGGACTGAGTCTGGTTCTGAATTATTATTATTATTACGACTTTTTTCCCCAACTATTTAAAAATGTGAAACTATTCTTGGCTCATGGGCTATACAAAGAAGGGGTGGCTGGAGTTGGCCTATGGGTCGTACCTTGCCAACCCCTGGTCTCATAGACTACATTTCTGTTCCAGAGGTATAAGTTAATTGCTTCCTTCATTTGGTGACTTTATACAACAGCGATGCTATTCTCTTCATATATTCAGAGAAGGCAACATGGGCGGCTAAAGAAATAGCAACAGTGTTACTGTAGTGCTTCTAAGCTGCAAATGTGCTAATTATGTATGAATTTTACAGTGTTACTCTGTTAAAATGTATATAAAAATATAAAGCTTTTGAATATATTGTGTGTGTGTGTGTGTGTGTGTGTGTGTGTGTGTGTATCAAGCAGTTACATTAGTGGAATGCTAGTAAAATTATTTATAACCAAGGTTAAATTTACAAGTTAGTAAGGACTTTGATCAGAAGTGATTGTATGTGTCTTCTATACTAACAGGCATTCCTTTCTTTATATCAGTGGCTCTGAATCCAAAAGGACTCTGAGATAGATAGACAGACAGACAGAAATTCTGATTCAGAAGGTCTAGGGTATATACTGGGAGTGCCAGAAAATGTATACACATGATCTATATTCATCTTTGTTATCAGTATATATTAAGTATTATAATTTTAATAGTTTTTTTTTCCTTTCTTAAAATGTGTATAAATTTTTTGGCACCCTCTGTATATATCCTGACGGAGAACCACTGCTTTACATTTGCATTCTGAAATGAATATATCCTATAGAGCAACAGTTTTTGATCTGGCACCAGTGAACTTGTATGCCCCCAAAACTATATGCAAAATTGTGTGTAAATTCTGGAACATTTAGTAATCTACCACAGCTTTCATAGATTCCTAAAGGACTGTGTGACCCCAACTCTTACCCCCCCTATTCTCACCCCCCCATAAAAAAAATAAAAACGGAAAAAACTCAGAAGAAAATACAGTTGACCCTTGAACAATGAGAGGGTTTTAGAGGTGGGTGCTGACCCCCCCCATGCAGTTGAAAATTCGTGTGTAATTTGACTCCCCAAAACTTACTAATAGCCTACTGTTAACCAGAAGCCTTACCGATAACAGTCTATTCACACATTTTATATGAATTATACTATACTCTGACAATAAAGCTAGAGAAAAGAAAATATTAAGAAAATCATAAGAAAAAATATTTACAGTATTTATTGGAAAAAAATACATAAGTATACCCGCTTAGTTCAAACCCATGTTGTTCAAGGCTCAGCTGTATTCTCTTCGCACTAAATGCACCTAAATTTAACTTGGTCTCTAAACTAGCAGTTTAACTCTTGTCTTTGGCTTCTCTCTGCCTCACCTCTCTAGAATAACCATCTATTTCTTTACCTTTTCCTTAGACAGAAGGTTCTAGCAAACTCAGACATTTTCTAGTTCTCTCCTTCAGGGTTCTAAGGATAGGCTACCCTGAAACATTCAGAATTTCTTTTGTGCTTTATTATTTTCAATTAAGAAGAAAAGTAAAACAACTTTTTTTGACTTCTTGAAATTTGTAGGTAACTAGTTTGAAGAATATATTATAAAAGACAAAAATCTAATGGATTGGTATCAGGGAAATATATATTTCTAATCAGTGAATTAGATAAGTTATTATCTTGCTTAGTCTAAAATTACCCTTAATACTACTTTATCTTAACTCTTTTTATAATGTCTAAATTTTTCCTTTTAGGAGAAATACAAAAAAAATTAAGTGTCCGTGTACAGAGTGTAGAACTATTGTTATGAAACATCATTAGAAAATTCCATTTTTAATTTTATTGCATTCGTTTTCATTTAAGGGTCTACTGCTGAGCCAGTTTCTCAGTCTACCACTTCTGATTATCAGTGGGATGTTAACCGTAATCAACCCTATATCGATGATGAATGGTCTGGGTTAAGTATGTCCTTTTAAAAATTATCAGTTTGGGGGTTTTTTTTTGTTTGTTTTTTGTTTCTTTTTTTCAGAATCTTCTTTCTAGTGCCCTGAATTCATACTTTATGTTATAATTTTAATCCTAATTTCTTACCTTTTAGGTCAGTAATTTAATACCAAATGTACTACTTGTAAACTGAATACCTATAGGATTAAAACTAAATTCACTTTTCATGATTGAGGCAATATTTAAACATGAAGTTTTCTTATAGTTGCTCTAGTTCAAAGTTTTGTTTTAAATGAATGTTCTGTTTCTCTTCCTAGTTTTAATATAATAAATAGAATATACAGGAATGGCTTTGAATTTGTGAGGTGTGCAAGTTTTTTTTAGCATTTAAAACCATTTTTTAGCCTGATTTCCAGTAAAAATATAAAAAGCTTAAAGGCAAGAGTCATAAAAAATAGGAAGAGAAAAATAATACGGTTTTTATGTTCAGAAAGCCCATACCATCTAATTTAAAAAAAAAAAAAAGATTGTGGTTTTTTTCCCTACAACTCCAAACCTCAGAATTTACTCCATTCTCAGAATTTTTATAGTACATTATTTTCTGCTATTTATTTAGCACTTAACCTCTTGGGACTTTCTACCATTTTGGTCTTTGTAAAAAAATTTTTTTAAGAATATGTTTCATTACTTCAAGTAGAGTTGAAATCCTTTGAAGATAGGAAGTTTCACTTTTATATCCTCAGTACCTAGTGCAGCACTTTTTACACAGGTGTTTGGTAGTGATAATGATAAAAGCATGATTGTTTGCCAGGCACTGGTCTGAGTCTTGTGTGTATTTATAACTAATGCTTATAATAATTCTATGAGGTACATTTTTTTCCCCCACACTTACCAGATTGAGAAACTGAGGCAAAGAAAAGTTATTGAACTTTCCCCGGGCTGTACAACTACGTAGTTAAGTTGAGAAGGTGGTGTCAAACTTTGGTAGTTTGGCTCTAGAGTTCATACTCTTAACCACTACATGGCAGGCACCGCCTTGGTGATGATTGTAATCATGAAGGTAAGCTCACAACACAAGGATCAGTCTGTACATTAATTAGTCTCTGTACAGATTAGTTGAAGTACCATTCGTACAGATTAAGAAGGTAAAGTTGGAAAGGTAGATTAAGGAGGGCCATACTGTGAAAAGCCTTGAATTGCTGGCTAAAAACTGGGAGGTGGGGATTAGAGTGACTAGTTTAGAAGGTAGATCCCAGTCTAGTCCTAACGTTAAAATATAGTACCTCATATGGCTTGGACTTTGCCACTTATCTTGGAATCTAGATTAATTGAGCTGTAAAATGGAGCAAATAATTTGTCCTAGCTACTTCCATAGATTGTGAGGTTTTAATGAACTAATTGAATAAACATGAAAGCTCTTTGTAAATTATAAAGTATCTTATAAATACAAGGTATTACAAGGATGTGAAAGCACTATTTTTGGAAAAAATAGTCTATTTGTACTTTGGGAAGAATGATCAGGTATGTGCAGGATAGAACAGTGATTATAGGAACAGTAGGAGTAACTAAGAAAATAGCAGTGAGGTGTCCTGGGCAGCTGTGGGTTGAGGCTGAGGAAATCGGAGCAAACAAGGCTCTAGGCTTCTCAACTTGGGTAGAATAGCTCCACTTTTATGTTTCTTAGAATTCTTGTAATATGAAAAACATGATTGGCAGCTAAAATAAAAAACTGAAAATATGTATCCACATGACTGTACTTTAGTATCAGGAATACCGTCTTTCTCAAGTTTGTTAGGCTGTATGGCAGTCTTTTAAGTCCAAAGTTTAACGTCATTTCCTCTATGAGTTTTATTTTTTGTCTTACCATCTTTAATGTGTCTAATTTTGGTACTTGAATTTACTTATTCCCTCTAAATTTGTAGAATGCATGATTTAGTACTTGAGATCACTGAACTACAAAGTGTGTGTGTGTATAATGACATACATGCACAAACACACACTAGCTTTACATTTAACAGTATAATATGATTAATATATTGACCCTCTGGTTTGAGGCATAGACATCATTATCTGACAAAAAGGTATTGATTCTACCCAGGCACTTGAATATAAGGTTAAGATGCTAAAGCACAGAAGATAACATTTTTAAAGGCAGGTGTTAGTTAATCTATCAATTATCTTAGCCATAAAAGAACATTATCATCAGAACCTCTGTAAAAGGTCAGATTTTGGATAGAACTGTTTCTGTTGGCACATCAGAGTGAATGAGTTAGCTACAGCATAGGGAAGGGGCTAAGAGCATGAGCTTTGAGGACAGACTACCTTGGTTTGAATTTTAGCAGGTACATGATCATTCTATGCCTCAGTTTCATCATCTGTGAAAACTGTAGTTCTTCCCCACCCCCACCCAGAGTTGTTGAGAGGATTAAATGATACAGTATATAAAAGCACTTAGAACACTGCCTGATACATAGTAAATATTTAGTAAGTGCAGTGATGCTGTTAATATTCTTCTACGGGCAAAATTAGTCTATTCAGTGGAGTTAATTAGTATTATCTTTATAAACACTGGAGAATGATTTTTTAACACAATTGTTTTGTATTAAAGTTAATACTGAATTAAGTTCTGACAAGAAACAGCTGACTGTCATTTTCTTATTGAGATAAAATAAAGACTAGCTATGAGATGCTTAAGCCTAAAACATTCCACAAGCAAATTAAATAGAGACAAATTTCTTACCATTTTGAACGACAGCTAATATGGTTCTTTGAAAAGACAGTGGCAAACTAATGGGGAAATTTTGAGAAATGAGTGAGTCTCTGTTTATAAATGGAGAGAACTATACTATGAATGAAACAATACAGTTTTAAGGAAACTACCGTATGTCTAAGAAATTTATTAGCACATTAGGCCCAGGAATCTTAAGAATTATGTGTTGAGAAGTCTCCTGGTGACAGTTTTTAGTTTTAGATGATTGACCTGTTATTTTAAAGTAGTTTTATTTGATCCCAGTTAATTAAAAAAAAAAAATCTGAAGTCAATAAATATGGAACAATCACCAGTAAAGCTTTATAAAGCCAATAGAGATTATGCTTCTTTAATGTTCTTATAGAAGTTAAACCATAGGCTACAGTTATTCCTCAAATTTTATGGCCATCTAAGCCTTTGAAAAAATAATTTTACTAAGTACTTTACTAGCTTTTTATCCCCCACCCCCTACCATATTTATTAAGAAGATAGTTTAAATGTTAGTATATTGCCCATTCATTTGCCTAAACTTTGTTTTCTTAATGAAAGAAAATGAAGTTTCTTTTCTGGCAAGAGGCTTTGGAGACCTGGCATATGGACAGCAATTTTCCAAATCTGGGTTTCTTATTTGTGAGGTTTAAGCAAAACCAAGGAGAGCTTTGGCATTCAAATCTCCTAACAGTATTGTTAATGAGTACTTGGTGTAAGATGAGCCCTTGGTTCCAGACATCTACTAGATTCCATATTTGTAAAAATGATTTCTACATTAAGATATACCAAGTGTATCTTATTGAGATTTATCAGGATTATGAAAAATAAATTCTTAATTGTATATGCCTGATAACTTAGAAACTGGCTTTCTGTTGTTAATGTCATCAGTAATATGTAAAAACTAGCTACATTTACTGAGCACTTACTACATTGCTATGAACTCCTTAACATGTATCTCATATAATCCTCTCAGCAATCCTGTAAAGACTGTATATCACCCATTAAGATTCAGAAACTTAACCAAAGCCACATAGTTATTACGTGGTAGAGCAATATTCAGATGTAGATCTGTTTGACTGTCAGGTCCATGTTCTTAACCTCTGTTAATACTACATAATACTGGCTTAGGATACCTGCCTATGGTAGTACATTTAGAAATGTAGGAAGGGACTTCCTTTTTTGTAACACATTTCATACTTGTAGTCACTTGTATCATGTTTTTCCTCCACTAGACTATAATAAATTTTTCCCTACGTTTTCAGTCTTTCCCCCTCCTCTACTGGTTTTGCCCTCTTCTTCCTTTCCACACCCACTGTGACAGAATCTATCACTTTGTACTGTAAAGTCTATCACTCTGTCTGTTGTACTGACCTATCTCAATTCCTAAGTAGACAGACTGAGCTCCCTGTGGGGAAGGGATTATGTCATACTGATTTTTATATCTCTGGTACCTACCTACCTCAAGTTCTAGTGCATAATTGCTTAATAAGATGTAATTCCACTAAAATATCTATTATTAATGTATTCTTTTCTTGTATCTCTTCTTTCTATAAATTTGGGATTATACTGTATAATTTTGTCTGTGATTTTTTTCTGTGAGCTTTTTCCTGGATCATTATATATTCTTCCAAAGCATGGGTTTTAAAGCCTTCATGAGGAAGTATCATAATACCTCCCCTTTAAACAAATTCTATAGAGTTCATGGGGAAAAATAAGAATAGCAAAGAAAATAAGAGTAATGCAGACAGATTTGTTGTCCTAGATACTAAAATGTATTACAGAGTTAATGTTATGTGTGGCACTACTCCAGGAATAAGACAGTGGAATAGACTAGAAATTCCAGAAACATTAGAATGACTTGTTAACTTTTAGAAATAGAGCCTAATATCTGTCATCTTAAACTAGTATAAATGAAACCGGACTATAAGTCATTACAGGAGTACATATGGGAGTGTATAGGATGTCCTGGAAGAGGAGGGAAGAATTAACTTTGAGAGCAACTTACTTAACCAGGGTAAACCCAAAGAATGTTTTTCCCTTTTAGAATAACCAGTGACAGCTCCCCAAAGGAGGTAAAATTCATTGCCTCCTAGAGTGAAAGGAATTTGGAAGGCTAGAATAAACTTATTTGTGAGAATAGGATGGTAGAAGCCCAGAAAGTGACTCACATATTTTGGAATGATAAAAGTAATACTGAATAAGATGAAAAATGTAAGAAGGTACAAGTTAAGTATTAAAAGAGGAGCAGGAAAAGGAAGACGTTAAGTGTTCTGCCATGACTTGGTGAATTTGAAGAAGAATCTAATCTTGAAAAGTTCATGAGGAGGTGAGAATGTAGAGTGAAAAATGACAGATGGCAAGCATAATTTTGGCACTGCTGTTAAAGACTGACTAATTCTGTCCCTAAAAATTAAATTAATTACAAAAATGTTATAATAATCAGGGCAAAAAGTTGACCAGGTCCTAAACCAAGTTAGACATAAGTAGTGAAAAGAGCAAATTTAGGACACCTAACAAAGTAGGGAGAGTGGAATTAAATGGTTAACTCATAAGTTTTCTGGAGTTTCTCAGAAATTCCGTTTAATTTGCCATACAATGGGCCCAGCAGAAGTTGGGTAAAGGTTTTTACCATCATGTTATTGGTTTTTTTCTAGCTCTTAAAATGTGCTTGGGAGAAAGAAGAACAATAGTTAAAATTATAGCTTAGTTCAACATAAGGAATTTTAGTTCTTGCATTTTAGTTTTTGGCAAAAATGATAGGTACCTAATTCACACTGTTAAATTTTAGATGGTCTGTCTTCTGCTGATCCCAGCTCTGATTGGAACGCTCCAGCAGAAGAGTGGGGGAACTGGGTAGATGAAGAAAGAGCTTCGCTTCTCAAGTCCCAGGAACCAATTCCTGATGATCAAAAAGTGAGTAAAAGGATTGGCGGTATGTTTATATTTCTGTGGACCCAACTATGTTAGAGTTATTGGGGGTTACAGTCTGTATTATAAGTATATCTAGTGGTCGAATTCCTTCAGAGAGGCATTCTCATCATATTTATGTCAGTCGTCATGCCTGCATGCCTTCTCTGTGTCACTTTTCTTTCCACAAGTTGAGGACTCTTATGTGGAAAGAATCACTAGACACTGATAAGAAAACAAACAGTTCCTGTCCTCTTTATTAGAATTATTATACTAGCCTACCAACTCAGTGTGTTTTAGAGAAGAGTAAATTGCTTCCAACTGAAAGATTAGGGAAGGCTTCGTAACGACAGACAAGACAGAGAACATCATGAAAAAGGCTCCAAAGCAGGAAAATAGGTAACACTTAAACGGTGGAGAGGTAAGTAGTACACATGTGTGGAATCAATTGCTGATAGGATCAATTATCTACATGTCTGTCTTCCCCCTTCTAGGCTGCCCATGAAGTGTTTATTTTTGTAGCTCTAGCAACATGTTAACATTTATTCAGTAAGTAAATAAATAAATGAAAGGGATGACCCTGACCGTTACCACATTTTTATGGAATTCTATAAGTAATGGAAACCTGTTGACAGCTTTTAACCAAGGATAACCTAATCATCACTAGATTTAGGAAAATTAGACTGGATATAGCAGAAAGACAAGATCAGTTTGGGAGGCTGTTGTGTACTGTTTTGGGAAAGCGTTAGAGACATTATATGAATCAGAGTAGAGAACTAAGTTGATAGATTTGAAAAATAAATGGAAGTCGTATTTACAAGAGACATAAAGCTACTGATCAAACTTGCTACTGGTTATTAGGAATAAGGGTGAAAAGTCAAAGAGGTTCTGAAGCTAATAGGACCATTAGTATTCAACAAACATTAATTGAGCATCCACCATGGGTCAGGTATTGTGCTAGTGGAGAAGCAAAGATAAATAATACAGAATTATTGCCTTCAAGGAGCCTATAAGTCCAGTTAGGAAGCAGAGGAAGGAGACATGCAATCAACAGATAAAAGTAGTGTTACCGTATGTCTTGGGTATTATTATGGAAGCACGGGAGTTTCAGCACAGGCAACGTACATAGAGATAAAAGCAGAATGTGATGCAAAGAGTAGTGAAAAATGAGACTGGAGAGGGAGGCAGGGACCAGATTCTAGAAGTCTTTGTATGTCATGTTTGAAACCTTGGACTTCATCCTCTAAATAATGGAAGAATTTTAAGCTAAAGTGTTTTTTGTTTTGTTTTGTTTTGGCTACTGTAAACAATCCATGTAGAAAAAAGAGTGGAGGCATATGTGAACGTAAGAAGACCAATTTAGAGGTTGTTTAATAGTCCAAACTACTGTCCTGGACCACTGAAGAGTGGTGTATGGAGTAGAGGACAGCTTTGAAAAATAAATTGAAGTGAAATAACACAGCATGTGATTAGAATTGAATGGAAAAGGAGTCATCAAAAATGACTTCTAGGATTGTAGCATGGATAACCGGGAGGCTGAAAGTGGTGCTCCAACAGAGAATATAAAACCAAAGCTAATTAATTGGTGGAAAGGTGGTTGGTTCAGTTTGGGATATGTTAAATATGGGATGTTTTGTAGTCGTGCCTCAAAGAAGTTGGTTGTACCAGATTAAAGCTTAGGGGAAAGATGTGTATTTGGAAGTTACTAGTATATGGTGGTTAAAATTTTGAGGATGGGTGAATCTAGTAAAAATCTGTAGAGTTGAAAAGATCAGTAGAATGAGTATAGAAATCTGGAGAACTCCAACTTTTAAGGAGAAATAAGAGACCATGAAAGAGACCTGAGGAAGGAAAGTTCTGGGTCACAGTGGCTGAGACATTTGCTCTCTGGTAATTTAAAGAAGTTTCATCAGAAATCTTGAAATAGTAGCCATATTGCAGTAAGTTGAGTAAATGAGGGTTTAAAAATAGTAACAAGTAAAGATTTTTTTTTTAGAGTAAGTTTGGATAGGAGTGGAGAGGAGGTAGTGGACAATAGCGAACTGTGGTATCACGAAGGGTTTTGTTGGACATTTCTTGTATTTTAATGGTAGGAGAGATTTTAGTGTAGGGTTTGGCAAACTTTATTAAAGGGCCATGCAGTAGTGCAATAGCCATAGACAACATGGAAGTGAACTTTATCTATAAAAACTGCCATTGGGCCCGATTTGTAGTTTGTCTACCCCTCCTTTACCATTTCTGTGGACAGAAAGGGAAAGGATCTAGAATAAAGTAAAAGTTAAATGATATTTGACTAATAGCGTGTCAGATCCTGGCAGGAGGTGGGGGGTGCACCTTAGGTACAAGTAGCTTGTGTGTTGGCTTTTAATTGGCTGTAGTACCTCTTAGCTTCAGAAACCAGAGAAAGAGAGAGGTCCTGATGGGATTTATTACTAAGAGTGTAAATAAATTGGTGGGGGGACGGGCAGTCAGTTAACAGGTAAAATGAAAGTCTGAGAGGAAAAGAAAAAAATGAGTTTTAGATTGACCTACAAAAACTTCCTAGAGTTGCCAGGAGCTGGAGGAAAGAGGGATGAATGGGCAGAGCACAGAGGGTTTTTAGGGCAGTGAAAGTACTCTGTGTGGCACTATAACAGTGGATACCTGTCACTGTACATTTTTCAAACCCATAGAATGTACAACACCAAGAGCTAACCCTGAGGTAAACTAGGGACTTTGGATGATAATGATGTGTTGTCATGCAGGGACTCAGCTCCCGCTCCCCACACAAGAACGCAGGACATGGTGAGGCCAAAAAGCAACACCAACGGAGCCATAGATAGGGGAGTCATACCACTATATTCTCGCTGGTGGCTGGGTTGGAGACACAGGGAGCAAACATCCGCCCAGTACCCCAGCAAAGGCGTCTTCCTGCACCCCAGTCTCTCTGGTGGCCAGGCGAGACACACAGAGTAGGAGCTGCACGATGCACAATCTGCCGTCAACTTTTCTGCCTGCCAACCAACCCCCTAGCGTAGCCACAGCAGTTATATCAGTGGCTAATGGCTAACTGGTTATAGCTGACGGCCAGCTAGCCACAGCTGATGGCCATCCATTACCCAAGCCAGCACCTTTCCATGTGAGGCCGAGAGCCTGGAAACTGCTCTCTGGGACTCTGTCCCCACACGTCAATGTAGTTTCATCGGTTATAACAAAATACCCCTCTGGAGGGTAATGTTGATAATGGGGGAGCCCCTGCATGTTTGGGAGTGGGGGAATATGAAAGTCTGTACCTTCTGCTCAATTTTGCTGTGAACCTAAAACTACTCTAAAATATAGTCTACTTTTTTAAAAAAAAGCTTCCTAGTATAGTACCTTAATACACAGCAGTCATTCTGGTACTTGTTGAATGTTTCATGAATGTACAACCTAAGCCTGTTTCTCTAATTAGAATTCCCTGTGCCTCATTATCAGAATTTAACAGTAGAACATTTCCCTCACTGCAAGGATCCCTCAGGTAGCCCTTTTTTTCATAGCTACCCTCTCTCCTCTCCCATCCCCACCTCCCTAGCAACCAGTAATCTGTTTCCCATCTCTATAATTTTGTCATTTCAAGAATGTTCGGTGAATAAAATTATATAATATGTAACCTTTTGGTACTGTTGGGTTTTTTGTTTATTGTTTTGTTTTGTTTTGTTCTTCACTGAGCATAATTCTCTAGAGAGTCATCCAGATTATTACATATATCATTAGTTGGTTCTTTTTTACTTCTTATTAGTAGTCCATGATCTGGATATATTAGGTTGGTGCAAAGTAATTGAGGTTTAAAAGGTTAAAAATTGCAAAAATCTCAATTACTTTTGCACCAACTGAAGACCTCAGTTTACAGGCATACCTCGTTTTATTGCGAGTTGCTTTATTGCGCTTCACAGATGTTTCCTTTTTTCACAAATTGAGGACAAGACCCTCCAACAGCAAAAAGATTACAACTCACTTTATTGTGATACTCGCTTAAGTTTGGTGGTCTGGAACCGAACCTGCAGTATCTCTGAGGTATGCCTGTATTTAACCATTCTCCTATTGAAGGACATCTGGGCTGTTTCCAGTTTGGGGCTGTAAATACTAAAGCTGCTACACATATTTATGTACAAGTTTTTGTACGAACATAAGTTTTCATTTCTCTGTTATAAATGCCCAGGAGTACAGTCCCTGAGTTATGTGGTAGTTGCATATTTAATATTTTAAGAAACTGCCAAACTGTTTTCCAGAGTGACTGTATCACTTTGTATTCCCACTGGCAGTGCATGAGTGATCTAATTGATCTGCATCCTTGTCAGCTCTTGCTACTGTCATTATTTTTTATTTTAGCCATCCTGATAGGTGTGTAGTGGTATTACATTGTGGTTTTGATCTGCATTTCCCTAATGGCCAATGTTGAACATCTTTCCATGTGCTTCTTTGCCATCTGTCTATCCTCTTTCATGAAATGTCCATCTTACCTTTTGCACATTTTCTAAATGTATTTGTTTCTTTACTGTTGAATTTTTAGTGTTCTTTATATAGTCAAGAAACAAGTCGTTTGTTGGATGTGTGATTTGCAAATATTTTATCCCACTCTGTAACTTGTCATTCTCTTAATAGGGTCAAATTCAATTGTAATGCAAATAGTGATGCATTTAAACTCTGAAATAAAACAGAACTACCTATCCAATGAGTTTTTAAAAACCAAGTTTGCACAGCTAATTGATCTTATAGTGAGATGACAGATGTAATAAAAAGTCATTGATCATAGACAATAAGAGACTGAAGTTCCATGTACTTTATTTGTTAATTATGTAACTAGATCAGTTTTATTGCCTATTACTAATTCTTATTTAGTATTTAGGAGATAAAGACTGAACCTAATGAATGAAATTATTTCATAATAGTTTTCTAAATAATGAAAACTTAACCAATTGGTTCACTTTAACATTTTTGCTGTTTTTAAAAAAATCAGGTTTCAGATGATGATAAAGAAAAGGAAGAAGGAACTCTTCCAACTGGGAAATCTAAAAAGAAAAAGAAGAAAAAGAAGAAGCAGGGTGAAGATAACTCTCCTGCACAGGTAAAAATATCAAAACAACAAACATTCATTAAGCACCTAATGCTAAAATGTGAAAAGAAAATATGCAGATGCTAAGAATATGTAGAGATAAAAGACACAATGAGAGACATCAAATTTACTTGAAAGTCACAGAATGTTTTAAAGATTTTCTACATCATACTGTAATAAAAACTTTGTTGCTCTAAGAAAAAATCATATCAAACTTGTAATCCCAAAAGTAAATAAATAAAATTCTAAATTAGTCATATGCATTTTGGTTTATATTGTAGTGAAATGGAAAAGGAGGTATAGTACTTCACACATACAAAAATTCCCTTTTGGTAACTGAAATTTAGCACAATTAGAAAACCTTGTACATAACAAGTAGAGTCTTTTCCTTGACTCTGAGTTTGTCAGCTTCCACTTAGTATTCTTTCCTGCTTTTTTGGCTTCTAATAGAAACTTTCTATCGCTCCAACATTTTCCTTTTCTTTGCCCTTTCCTACCTGGGGAAAAATGTTTAGATTAAAATATAGATGAAAACAAATTTTAATTTCAGACATACTAGACTACTAGAAATATTCATGAATTTATTTTTGAAAGTACTATATCACCATTACATTGCAACTTATGAAAATCTTACTCCTTACTTACAATCATGAACTTAATTGTTTTCATTATTTTTCCCCCCGTCTTCCGCCTCCCTCTCCACTCTAGTTCAAGCCATTTTTTCTCAGTCTAGTTGTGTAGGACACAGCTCCCTGGCCCATGCTGGTATTATGAGCCTTGCACTACCCCCAGCTGAGGCAGTCGGTCGCCAGTTGTTGGTCAGCTGCTCACAGCAGCTCACGGCAACTCTCCCTGTCTGCCGGCCACTCATGGCAGCACACGGTAGCCCACGGCAGCACAGCAGCGCACAACTGCTCACGCTGGTTGCCGGTGACTCACACTGGCCACCAGCCGCTCCTGGCAGCTCACGCTAATCTCTGGCTGCTCACGGCAGCCCAGCTCCAGGGAGAGCTGTTGTTCACAATCTTAGCTGTAGAGGGAAGAGCTCACGGGCCTATGTGGGAATCGAACCAGTGACCTCGGCGTTAGGAGCACAGCGTTCCAACCACCTGAGCCACTGGGCCAGCCCCTCATTCCTTTAAATGTAGGAGATAGCCAAAACTTTTAGAGGCCTACATATAATTTTCCTATTTATTGTTCTATTTTGGGAAAAGTTTCTGCATGACTTCTTAAGGAAATAAATGCTCAGTTTTTGTTTTGTTTTTTTGTCATGGTAAGCACAACCCTTCATAAATGATACCGATTCATTATCGATACTAGTTTTTTCTCTTTAGTAGTAATTGGTGGGCATTAGGGCTAATGTGACTAATATCAGTGGATCTAAGAGGAAAAAAAACTGGCCCAGCCTGGTGGCTCAGGTGGTTAGAGCTCCATGCTCCTAACTCCGAAGGCTGCCGGTTCGATTCCCACATGGGCCAGTGGGCTCTCAACCACAAGGTTGCTGGTTCAACTCCTCGAGTTCCGCAAGGGATGGTGGGCTCCGCCCCCTGTAACTAAGATTGAACGTGGCACCTTGAGCTGAGCTGCCTCCTGGATGGCTCAGTTGGTTGGAGCACGGGATCTCAACCACAAGGTTGCCGGTTCGACTCCTGCAAGGGATGGTGGGCTGCGCCCCCCTGCAACTAGAAATGGCAACTGGACCTGGAGCTGAGCCTCCACAACTAAGACTGAAAGGACAACAACTTGAAGCTGAACAGCACCCTCCACAACTAAGATTGAAAGGACAACAACTTGACTTGGAAAAAAGTCCTGGAAGTACACACTGTTCCCCAATAAAGTCTTGTTCCCATTCTCCAATAAAATCTTAAAAATAAAAAAATAAAATACAATGAATTAGATACAGACTTTAGAGTCATATCTATTTTCATATTTCAGGTCTGCCATTTACTAATTGTTTTTTGTTTGTTTGTTTTATTTTGCCCAAGTTCCTTACCTACTACATAGGTTGCTTTGGTATTTTTTTTTTTTAAGATTTTTTATTGGGGAAGGGGAACAGGACTTTACTGGGGAACAGTGTGTACTTCCAGGACTTTTTCCAAGTCAAGTTGTTGTCCTTTCAATCGTAGTTGTGGAGGGCGCAGCTCATCTCCAGGTCCAGGTCCAGTTGCCATTGTTAGTTGCAGGTGGCACAGCCCACCATCCCTTAGAGGGAGTCAAACCGGCAACCTTGTGGTTGAGAGGATGCACTCCAACCAACTGAGCCATCCGGAAGCTCAGCGGCAGCTCAGCTCAAGGTTCTGTGTTCAATCTTAGTTGCAGGGGGTGCCGCCCACCATCCCTTGCAGGACTCGAGGAATTGAACCAGCAACCTTGTGGTTGAGAGCCTGCGCTCCAACCTACTGAGCCATCTGGGAGGCAGCTCAGCTCAAGGTGCCGTATTCAATCTTAGTTGGAGGTGCAGAGCCCACCATCCATCCCTTGAGGGAGTCGAACTGGCAACCTTGTGGTTGAGAGCCTACTGGTCCATGTGGGAATCGAACCAGCAGCCTTCGGCGTTAGGAGCATGGAGCTCCAACCACCTGAGCCACCGGGCCAGCCTGGTTGCTTTGGTATTAAATGAGATATCTGTGAGGTTCTTTCTGAGGTATATAGCACGTGGTATCGTATCCATAAATGATTACATTTTTGAATTTGTTCTTTTTTCATTAAAGTTGTTTTAGTTGTTGGTATGTGTTTGGTGGGGTTTTTTACTATTAGAGTTCAGCTTAGCATGGAACTAACTTATGTCCTCTCTTTGTACAGACTGTAAATCTTACATATATACTTCCAAACCTAGTTGCTTAAGATCGCATCAAAATTTTTAATTACTGTCTAAACCCACTATCATCCTGAACAAATTTTGTAGAATATCAGTGTTGGAAGGAAACTTTCAAGATTATCTTAGCCAGTTTTATTAATAAAAAGAATGGCCACTTGTATGTATGAGTTTGCTAAAGAACAGTACAATTCACAGTGATGGCCCTATTTAATATATTCTAGTTCATACTTTACTTATTTCACATACCTAAGCATGTAGTGTGCTTTAGAATTATTTTGTTGAAGCTTTTTAAAGTCTGAAGGCCTAAGAATAGACCTGTTTAAAGCTTGGACAGGACCTTAGAAATTATCTAGGCAAATTTTATTTTATAATTGAGAAAAGTAAGGTTCAGGGAAACTAAATGATTTGTCCTTGAGAATATACAGATAGATTGTGTCATGTCCAAAATTGAAATTCCTGTCTATTTCTAAAGTCTAAAGTTTAAGTATCAACTTATTCACTGTGTACTTTTTTTTAAAGAAAAAATACGAGTTTACTTTATTCTGTTTGAGTTGGTTTAGTAAATTAGTGTGATTCCCATTTTGGAATGTGAATGTATTGTTTTTTAATTTACTATTGATTTAAATCAATCCCTGCAGAAAACAGGGATGATGAATGTATGTTCCAAATGTACCTACGTATTTTAAATCTTTGAATAATTATGTTCTTTTAAGCTATTTGAACAGTTTCTGAAATAAAATTATTTTTTTAATATATTCTGGATATTAGTACAACAAATCAAATAGATTTTAATTAGTAAAAATGGGTGATTTATATCATTAATAGACTACTTTTCTCTGTAGGACCCACAAGAATTAGAAAAAGAGATCAGAGAAGAGCTTCCAGTGAATACCTCTAAAGTCCGTCCAAAACAGGAAAAAACTTTTTCTTTGAAAACCATAAGCACTAGTGATCCAGCTGAAGCACTCGTCAAAAATAGCCAGGTAACTTTTTGATATTTAAGGAATAAAATTTTGATGACTTGAGATTTATATCATAATTAATATTTTATTGAAGTACTGTGCTAAGCATTTAAAATAATCAAAATAATTTAGTCCTCATAACAACCCCACAAAAAAGGTAAGGATCCATTATATAAAATAAGTTAGAGGAGTTGAATAAACTTGTCCAAAGTCCCATAACAGCAAAACCAGAGCTGCTAGACTATATTTTGTACTGTTAAATATCTAAGCATACAAGGGATTGATAGAGAAAATGTAACTGATTTCATTTTCCCCAAAGCATACACATAATCTGACTATGGTCCAACCTCTGAAAATATAACATTTGTTTAAATTTGAAATACATATGTGCTTTCTGTGGAAACTTTTGATGTGTCTAAAGGCACCATTTTACAAAAGGTCTAGGCGAGTGACATAAAGACCATAGCTCTTTAAACTCTGATTTCTGTTTAGGTGAATTATATCATATTGAAATATGTTAAGTTCTACTAGAGTTGCATCGTTCATTTATTTACTCATTCAAAAAAATGTATTGGAAACCTACTACATGCTACATACTATTTTAGATTTGGGGATACATCAGAGAACAAAGCAGACAAAAAAAATCTGTGCCTTTGTGGAACTTACATATATAATAAAACATCTTTAGGCAAGAACCTGAATTACCACTAAGAGAAAGAATTTGTAACAGTCTTGTATTAAAACAAAATCTTAACCTTTCTTTCATTTTGAATTTGATGCTTTTATTTCCCTAAACATATTTTAAGGTAAAAGGATGCAATCCCAATATGTCCATAGGTTTAATAGCAAGACTACAAAGCGTCATTTGACGTTTTGATGTTTTGCTTAAGTTATTTTCAGAAGCCATCTTGTAAAGAATATTTGAGTCCTTTTGTGATTTAACATACATAAGTGAGAGAACAGTGTGGGGGGAAAGGAGATTAAAAATAAGTAACATGGGGCCGGCCTGGTGGTTGGAGCGCCGTGTTCCTAACGCTGAGGACAGCGGTTCAATTCCCATGTGGGCCAGTGAGCTGCACCCTCTACAGCTAAGATTGTAAACAACAACTCTGCCTGGAGCTGGGCTGCCGTAAGGTGCCGCAGGCTACTGTGTGCTGCTGTGGGCTACCATGTGCTGCCATGAATGGCCAGCGGCCAGCATGAGTGGCTGGTGGCCTGCAGGAGCTTCTGTGAATGGCCAACCGCCGACTGACTGCCTCAGCCGGAGTGGAGCGCAAGTCTCATAATACCAGCATGGGCCAGGGAGCTGTGTCCTACATCCTACACAACTAGACTGAGAAACAATGGCTTGAACTGGAGTGCGGCGGGGAGGCAGAAGAAGGGGAAAAAAATAAAGCGATTTCCCTTTTAAAAAAAAAAAAAGAAAAGTAATAAAACTAGGGTACGAAATAAATACAGGAAACATTAAGAAAGCTAAACTGAATAACAGAAATGCTTCTTTTCAAATACCTGAAGTAGGAAGAAACAATCCTAGTAGTTACCTGGGCTCACATAGCTTCTTCCTTTTGTTTCCTTTCCCGTTGTGCTTTCTTGAAGCTATGGAGCCTGGAAATACAAGGGGCAAGAGAAACATTACTTACCCTTGTTTCTGTATTCAAAATAATGATCACAGGTAAAGCTAAAGGGTGAAATGATCTCCTACTCATCTATTACAGCCTCAAGGCGCTCCAAATATTGGAGAATCTATTATTACCTGGTTCTAACCATTAATTAACAGACCTCAGTGAGGTATATCAATTCGATTACCTGCTTTCTGCTCCCATTTGAAAGGAGAAGCAAAGTTCACAAATCTAGGCCCTAAGCACCAGACTGGATAAAACTAAAGATTTGGGCCTGAGTTTAATAGTTGCTTTAACTGGCAAAACTAGTAGCCAATAGTCAGCTTTTGTCTAAGGCCATCTGTTCCCTTGGGTAGGAAACTGAAGCTATTGCTGCTGCTGTTTGAGATAGCCCTACCTCTAGAAAAGGAGAAAAGGAGGTATCACCTACTGATGGTTCTGAAATTAGCTATTTTCTTTTTGTCTTTCACATGAAAAGGTTTTGAGGAGTTGAGAGTTGGTGAGAAGTGGACAGAAACATTAAATTGCTAACAAATATAAAATCGTGCAATTTATAATGAAAAAGAAAAATATAAATGTTAATGAAAATGGAATTATTTACTCCTACTTGAGATTCAGTCATCTTAAATCTTCATCTATTTTTATCCCAACTTATATTTGTGGATATTTTAGGGAAAGATCTATTTAGTTATGTCACTAGAGGGCATGCATGAGTTGTAGTCCTTCTTCTGGAAAGCACCTTAGTATTTACCTGCTGCTAAACAACCTCTTGGTATTACTATGATACTTAATTTTATTGGAAATTTTTTACAAAAATCTATCATTTTATTCCAAAATAGCCTATCAAATCTCTTCCACCTGCTGTTCCTACCGAGCCATCTGTTATTTTATCAAAAAGTGATTCTGATAAGAGCTCTTCCCAAGTGCCACCAATGCTACAAGAGTCAGATAAATCCAAGTCAAATACTAAGCAAAATAGTGTGCCTCCTTCACAGAGTAAGTAATCTCATCTTTGGTTTTTTTGTGTGTTCTCTGTACTGTTCATAAATATTAATATCTTAGAAGTCTAAGATATTTAGACTTCTGATCTTAGACGTCTAATGGATTAATAGAGCAGCCTGTTCTTCCTTTGCAAATTCTCAATTCCTTGGAACCTTGTGGACCTCAGTTTTGGGGACCAAGTTGCTGAAATCACTCCAGGCGAGAATAGGCAGCCAAGGACCTACACAGAGGACTACTTGGTACCTGCCCTGGTCCTCCTGGTCCCTGCCTTTTCTGTGCACATGTTCTTGAAACTACAGATTGGTCTGTGCCTTTTTTCCCCGTTCTCCCTCAGCTACCTTTAGTGTCCATTTTACCCACTTTTATGTTTATTACTTACATAGAGCCATATTAAATGATGGTTTTCTATCATAGGTCAAAACTAGTGAAATATTATCCATATGGTTCATATGGGTAAACCAAAGACTACATTGGGATTGAAAGAAAAAGAGGAAGGAAGACATAGAATAACCTAAAAACATGTAACTAGAACTTAAAAACTTAAACATAAAATTTGAGGCATTCTTAGTAGATTTCAAAGCATGTTTTCATTGATACTCCTTTTATATGTTTGAGACGTAACAGTATTTTACCATCCTAACTTTTTTCTCTCTTCTTTTCTTTCTTTTTCTTTTCTCTTTTAGCCAAGTCTGAAACTAGCTGGGAATCTCCCAAACAAATAAAAAAGAAGAAAAAAGCCAGACGGGAAACGTGAATTTTCTTTTCCTGAATTGGACATGTGTTTGCAAACACTGTCTTGAAGATTATGCTGTTTATGCAATAATTTGTGAACATGTACAGAGTTTTATATAAATTTAAACCAATTTTTAAAACAAAACTGTGAACACAACCACCATAAAAATGGAATCAAAGGAAAGTTAATTTATGAAATTAAGAGTTCAGCAGAATATACTACAGTGTTGGAAGACACTTGGGAAAAGTCTTTTCAATTTAACGAAAATGATCTTAATTTAAGAATATTATCCTGGTTTTACAACAGTGCCCTGTTTACAACAGATTGTGCCCTATCTCATCTGCAGCTGAGGAATAAAGGATTCTGATTGAGAGAGAATGTTGCCTACTAATTAGTAGGCAGCTTCTTGGATCTTATGCACAGAACTTACACCATTTGAATCTGTTTTATGCTTAAGTCAAAGTGCTTTGATCAAATGCGTAATAGGCCATATCTTTACATATTTGTTGGTAGCAATTTGTATTAAAGGAATCACAAGTGCAAATAAAAAGTCATTTATCATTTGTTTAACTAAACTGTCATGGTTTAGTTTACAATTTTTAAAAAGTTCTTTATTAAAACATTGAAAATGTAGTTGACACTTATATGGCTTTTGAAGTTATTTTTGATAGTCTTCATTACTTGAATTGTTCAAAGTACAGTATATTTTAAATTAAGAAAGGTAAGCTATATGTATTTGTTTTATGCTTTTAAGGATCAGACTCACAAATGATGTTCTTTATGATTTGAAAACTTCCAGGCAAAATGCAACTTACATTTTTTCTTCCCCTAGCAATTACTTTTTTCCAGCATCAGCTCTTTTTCATTACTAATACTTTCTTTGACTTTAAAAATGAGATCTTTCACAAACTAGTTATACAGACAGAAGTTTGAGTATATGATGGAGAATAAAAAACTAGTCAGACAGCTTTAATTGACATTGTCAAGACCTCCAGTTATCAGGAATACATTTTTTTACTGCCTTAACCTGTAGTGCGTAGAATATGCATCAATTTCTTGAAGGGGATTCGTGTTTTTATAAGAATTTTCATGTAATTATTGCAATCATGGTCAAATAAGGAACGTTTCCTGCTTGAAACTGTATTGATTTAAATGTGTGAGATGTTTCACCATTTTCAGGCACTGTGTAACTATTGTAATAAACTGGCAGGTATCTTTGTAACTATAAATAGTGCATGCTCAGCCATGTACACTGTAAATAGCCTTTACCAAACGTGTTTGACAAGGACCATAATTATCATCATTTAGTGAATTGTGATGAAGAAAAAAAGCCATGATTTATTTGATGTGATTGGCTTGTTTTTATGTGGCGCCAAGAATGACCCTGTTTAGCTGTCACCAATGGTACTGATCTATCCATCCAACATTGTCTTCATTATATTTGATTGTGGTTTGATAGTATTGCATTGTCATACTAGGAAAGCTAAAGGAACAAAATGGTTTTAGTTTTGCTGAAGACTGGCCTTATTAATGGACAGCTTTCCTAACAAGCGATTATTAACTCTTTATCAGGTGGTAACATGTTTCAGGAACATAGCAGTATGTTTACATGTTAGAAGTTTTGTTTAATTCTATAATATTTCTAAATTGATTTGTTTAAATAAATTCAGCAAATGGATAGCATTGTTTTTATTTGCTTCAATATCGGGGTAAATATGCTAAAGTGCCAGGAATGGATTTCTTCAGTGACTTATTCTGTTAACTTTACATAGATGTTTCCTAGAAAGATCCAAGGATTGCTAAGTTGCCAGCACTTTGTAAAGGTATGACAAAGAAGAATTCATAGGGAGTCTGTAATTTTAGGATGTGCCAAAAGATCTGTGCTCACAAAGTTTAATTGAACTCTCTCAACTCTACCTCACCCTTTCTTTATTTTAGAGTTTTGTTGGCAGTGTCAAGTGTTGGACTTTATTTCTCCAGCTTATATTCTCCACCTTAGTATCTCCCATTCATCCACCTACACCAGATATTAGAGACACTGTCTTTTAAGAAGAGATGAAGTGTGCAGATGGAGAAGTGCATTGCTAAATTGGGGTGGATTCAGTATGGATGTCTCTGTTCCTTCTCTCTGGCTCAAGAACTAAGACATGGATTTTAGATTTTATGAGAGGATAGCTCTGAGTGATAAAATGAATACGTTTATTCTCTTTCACTTGCATGAGATACAAATTCTTGCACAATTAAAGTATTGTTGTTCATTGCTCTTTACCTGTCCCGGAAGGTCTTTGTGTGACGTGAAAGCAGTTTCTGGAATCTGAACACAGAAACTGTTCCCCATCATCAACTTAGAAGGCACTAAAATCAAGGTAGTGATTTAGGGAGGACAGAGAGGAGCCTATTGTCCTCTGGAGGCTTGGATTAGATGCCCCCCAAACTGTTAGTAGGGAAATAACTGATCCCTTTAGGCTCCATCAGACCTGGATGGGAACCTTGTTCTGATTAGCAAATAAGACTCTAGAGAAACTACTTAAAATCACCCTAGGCCCTCCTGTCTCCACAAACAAGTATTTATGAAAATTTTGTAGCAGGGAGTAGTTTTAAGATTTCCCCAGACAGAAATCCTACCTATCTATACTCTGGATTGAGCAAAACAGTAGTTGAGAGAGTCCAAAAAAAGTACTGAAATAAAATGTCAATGTAACTTACCATGTTTACTTTATGCATGCATTTTGTTGGGGGGAGCAGTGGAAATTCATCCGAATCTAATGGTATTATTTCATAGGCTAATCTGCTTTGTATTTGGGTTAGATATTGAAGGGCAATATTTAACTACAGAGTTTAGTTTTTCTTAATTAAAAACTGTCCTCTATTAATCTAGTGTGAAATATCTTTCAAAATTTAGAATTTAGGTTTAAGATGTCTAATAGATGTCTTAAGTCTTTCCTGTAAACTCATTGCACAAACTGGAATTACTTTCCAAAAGACTTAGGGAATGCAAATATGTTATTTGTAAAATGCATTGAGTATTGTAAATAAAAGAAAACATTTTTGTTTTGTTTAAATTGCTTGTTATAGTTCTCTTATGGGAAAGGACTCCTGTCATTTTGCATCCTAAGGTAGTCTAAAGTCAGTTACTTTTTAATGTTCTTGATGTTTCTTTCTAAAACCATAGGTGCACTTGCAGGCTTTACCAGTGGGAAGTCATACTTGGAGTTAAGTGCCTCTTAGAAAGCCCCTGTTTGTGAAACATGATATTCTCTGGGAAACAGTTCCCATCTCACATCATGTTAGCAGTACATGTAACTGCCACCAGCTGTATAAAAGGTTAATACATCAATTGTATTAACCTTTTAGGTTAAGGAAACTAGACTCAAATTTGGCGTGATGTATTAGTTTGTCTATGTCCCCAGACAATATCAACTTAAACAAGATAGAAGTTTATTTCTCTCACACGTAAAAGTCTGGGATGGTAGTCTGCGACACCGCAGGTTCAGGATTCAGGTTCCTTCTGTGTTGCTCCTACCTGTTCTCAACACGCGGCTTTCATGTCATGGCTACAGATCGCTGCACCAGCTAGAAATGTCCTATCAGCATTTCTGCCCCCTTCCTTTAAGAACACTTCTTACTAGTTACACCACATACATAGACGTATCAACCCAAACTTAATCACTTGATCCCTAGCTACAAGGAGGGATGGGAAATAATCTTTATTATGGGCTATCATGGGCCAAATTAACATTTCAGGATTCATTACTGAAGAAGCGGCAGAGAATTAATTGGATATCAGACACAGCTGTTGTCTGTCACAGGGCTGACATACATTGTGTATCCTGCACTGAAGCATCATTTTTAAGGTCAGGTTTTAGCTTTTCCAACTGAGCAGAAATTTTGAAATCTCTTGGATGCTCAGAGTAACATCTAATAAGGTTCCTATTTCTATGTAATAGATTCTGGAACAAATTTCTGCCACTCTGACCTCTAAATTTCAGACAAGCTGAAAGAAATAGTAGCCTGCTATCACACCTATACGCAGTATAGATTATAACAAGTTTCAATAGAAGAATCACCCTGATGTATAATCTTTAAAAAAGAAAAGGCATCACTACTATTCTATGTAACAGGAGAATTATTTCTACCCCCTAGCACTAAGACAGGTGTATGTTGTGCATTGTAAGGTGTTTGCTAACTAATAATAATATTTACAGTGCTGAGGTTTATAATAGACTAATTTGAAGAAAAATTGAAGCAGATTCAAGGTCATCCCATGATAATGGCATTCTTATTTGTATATGTGTGCTTTTTTAATTTATTGTATCAAAGCACTCAAAATGAATATATGTAACGTACATAAATTATAACATAATAAAATGAATACCTTTGAAACCACCATTCCACTTAAGAAGTAGAACATTACCAGTAGGGAAATATTGGGGATGAACTTGACCTTTGTTGTTTGGTAACAGGATCAAGGGGGGAAAGGCATGGATGAAAATAGCTGCTCTCAAATGCTCCAAGTTGGCACAGGTTCTTTTTGGTGCTAGAACTGGCTAAGGGTCTCAGGTGACATCTACCTTCATCTCAGGAAAGTGTCAGGCAGCCCCATTGGCGTTCCTTCCGCAAGTCATTATACTGATGTGTTGGGAAACATATTAGGAACAATGACTGACTATGAATGGTGCCCCCGGAGTTGTGTAGAGGACACAACATGGCAGCCTTTCCTTGAAAATGGATAGCAAGGCCCCCGCTGCTCCCTCCCCACAAAGCATCTTCCACGAGGAGCCCTGTGCGAGGAGCCTGGAGGTGAATGTAATATCCTGGGCACAGCCAAACTTCCCGGGCACAGCCAGGGCTTCTCAGGGTTCCACCAGTCTTTCTGAGCACAGCCAGGCTTCCTGGGCACAGCCAGGGCTCCCAGTGCATTGCCAGTCCTTCTGGGCACAGCCAGAGTTCCTGGGTACAGCCAGGATTCTCAGGGCAAAGCCAGGGTTTCTCAGGGTACCACCAGTCTTTCTGGAACGGAACCATAATGGCTCACAGCCAAGGTGCTTACACAGGAAGCAAACATCCACCTGTTCCACTGCGTGGTGGCACATTCCCAAGCAAACAGTCACGTGGTCCATCAAATCAGGGATGGAAGGCAATTCCCCATAGTCCACAGTCATTCACCAGGGCTATGCACCGGCCCCACAACGTGTACCCTCTCCGCAGGGTGAGAGCTCCAAGTCCTCCCCAACCTGGGGGTAAGGTCCTCAGCAAGCACTTCCCAGCCCACAGGGCCGCAATGACCTTTGCTTTCTCCAGCCTATGCTGGTCAGAGAACTGGCCTATGCTGGTCAGAGAACTCCCCATGTCTTTCCACCCCTCCACAGGGGTCCAGCTCTCTGGCAGCAGCTCCTCCTGGTCTTCCTGAGATTGAGAGTTTGTCATGCAGGGTGTCACGCAGGGTCTCTGGTCCCGCTCCCCACATAAGAACCAGGACACGGTGAGGCCAAAAAGGAACACCCACAGAGCCATAGGTAGGGGATCATACCACTATAGTCTCGCTGGCGGCTGGGTTGGAGACACATGATCTGCAACCCACTGTCCGCTTCTCTGCCAACCAACCTCACTTGCTAACTGCAATCCGCCTCTGCAATCCTCAATCCACACTCCGCACTTGCTAGCTTAGCAACGGCAGTTACATCAGTGGCTAATGGCTAACCAGTAACAGCTGATGACCAACTAGTCACAGCAGATGACCATCTACTACCTGAGCCAGCACCTTTCCACGTGGGGCCAAGAGCCTGGAAATAGCACTCCTGGCTCTGTCCCCACCCTGCCTGTAATAATTAAAAATATCACAGGATTACCTGGAAAAATTGTAGTTATTCCCATTTCTCAAAATATTGAAAAGACCACAATAATGAAAGATTGAAGAAAACCTGCCTTAGCACTGGAACTAGGCAAGGAGGTATTTCTGTTATTGACAAATAAAATTCAGTAATTTATCAAAAGAATAAAACACTGACCGAAGATGCAAGTGTGGGCCAATACCAGAAATCTATTAACATATTTCATTTTATCACAGAATTAAAGCAGAAAATGTTAAGATGATGGCACTAAATCTATTTTTGAGATTTGGACCTGTGTTATAATTTAAATTAATAAGTGCAATTTAACTTAGGACTTTTTGAAAGCTTTCTTTTCTTTGCCTCTTAATGATTCTGCTTCCTATACATTTACTATGCAGTTTCAGTGTTTCTATTTCCTTAGGCCCAGTGCTAGCCCTGTGACTGGGGAGAGGTTTTGCACCTGTAAGGGATCCATTCTCCTGGCTCCTACTTAAATCTACGTAACATATGCAAAGTTCATGATAACCAGCTTTACCATACCTTCCCCCTCCCTCCCCAACTACAGGAAAACAAAACTTGAGACCAAAGACTTGAGACCCAGTAGTTTGCAGTAATTTCCAGCAGACTCTGCTCAGCCAACCCTCACTTTCTTTAATAAATCTACATTTCTGTCTCACTCCTGAATTCTTTCACTGCCCGTGAGTGAGCAGACACAACAGAAAAGGTATGTGATCATGACACTGCTGAAGACGTATTGGATCAAATCCAATAATCTTCCAAATTCAGATTAAAAAATAGGTGAAGTACTAAAGTTATCCCGATTAAAATCAGAGCAAGGCAGGGTTACCTGCTAGCCAACATTGTCTTAGAGATGTGTTGGGAAAATTTCCTGGGGCCAAGAGACCAAAGAAAGGCTGACAACTTCCATCAATTATACCAAGAGTTTATTAAGGAAACAACATACGAGAGGCGTGGCAGGCACTAAAGGAGTATATAGGACAAGGCTGGATGGATGGGGGTACTGGGGCATGACTCACCCCAGATAGGGGGAAAATGCCTTACATGCTTGTGCCGGCAGAGCAAGGACCTGTTCTAGTAGGAACCAGCACTCCTGGGGCATTAGGGAGGGGTCTGTCAGTCAGTCTCTGAGGGGATTTATTGGAAGCAATCTCTGTCTGGCCGAGATCTATCTTGAGGGTCAGGCATTGGTCACGTCATGGAACAGTCTCTCCTCCACAAGTGGTATTAACAGGTACGAAAATTTTAAAGTTAGGTATAACATCAGAAAGGAAAAGAGGAATTCTTTTTTTCCGTGATTATATACCTAGAAAAACCAAGGTGAAAAGCTACCAGCATTAGGAAGAGAATATACTACAGTGGCAGATATACAAAAAACAATAGAATTTTCTGTACTAGAATAATCACCTAGAAAAAGAAATGGGGAAAAAAAAATTCCAATTACATCACAGCTAAAACTATCACACCAAATAAATTTTTCAAGAAAGACACAAGACCAAATGAAAACTGCAAGGTCTTACTGAAAGACAAAACAATCTGACAAATGAAAAGCTGTATCATTCTTTATTGGGAAAACAAAAATGCCAGGCTTTCCAAAATTAATATATAAATTGAATTCAGTTTCAATTAGAATGCAATAGATTTTTTTAAGTACCTCAAAGATTATAGAAATAAATTATTTGAAAAAGATCAAGTAAGAAAAAGTAGTGGGCAGAAGCAGGAGAGGGGCAGAGGACCAGCCTTATGAATACCAGGTATCAGAATAAAACATAAAATGGCTTTGTACCTATCAGGGTTCTTAGTTGTCAAACCCAGAATCTCTTTTGGTTAGTTGAAGCTCGTGGATGGAAAAAGGGCCACATCTTAAACCTGACAATCTCAGGATACTGTAAATAACTACGTAGGATGGCGTGAGCATAAAAACTCCTAACTAAGGCGGGCCATGGCAAGGAAGGCACATCTTTGGCCTGTAGCTTCCTTGACAACCGTCAATCTTGACCTTAAGTGAGCCAGTCTATCTGTCATCTTTTTGCATCTGTCATGCAGGGCAGCCTGCGGGGTCTCTGCTCCCACTCCCCACATAAGAACGCAGGATATGGTGAGGCCAAAAAGGAACACCCACGGAGCCATAAGTAGGGGAGTCATATCACTATATTCTCTCTGGCGGCATCTGCCTCTCTGCAATCTGCTCTTGCTAGCTCAGCCACCATCTTCTTGCTAGTCCCGTTTTTTTGCTAGAATAGCCACAGCAGTTATATTAGTGGCCAATGGCTCACTGGTTACAGCTGATGGCCAACTAGCCACAGCTGATGGCCATCCAATCACATTGATGGCCATTTACTACCTGAGCCAGCACCTTTCTATGTGAGGCCGAGAGCCTGGAAACTGCTTTCTGGGGCTCTGTCCCCACAGCATCTAAGATAACATACCTTTGGAATATCAGAGTAATCCCTTTTTCCAGACCCCCCAGGGGGTACAACCCACCACCTGAGCAGGAAACTACAAAATCCCCATTGTTATCTTGTTCCCCAAATGTCATCTCTAAAGTGCTGTAAAAGGCTATTAACTATCCTGTACCCACCAATGTAAAAGAAGTGTGTGTCTCTCCATTTTGCTTTTTATCCAGTTCCAGAGATTTCCCTGCTTTGCTTTCTCCTACCCCCTTAATCTACAACCAATGGATTTCATGTAACCTTCCTCCTTTGATTCTAATGTATAAAATAAGTTGCAAAATGACCATTTTCGGGAGCATTTTCTCAATCCATTGAGACTTTACTTCCCAGCAATTGTCATCAGTTTGGCTCAAATAAACTCTTACAAGCTTGCTCTCAGGCTGGATATTTATTCGCTGACAAGCTAAAATGGAATCTGGAGGCACCAGACATCCAGGCCCTTACCCTCCCAGGAATAGCCCATAGATAGCCACATTCAGAGGCTGCTCTAGCAAAAACCATCAACACACCAGTTCCTGTGAGAAGGACCAGATTCCTGCACTCCACCGCTGGGAGCCACCCCACAGTGAAGCCACAGCTGGTTCTGCTCAGGCCTCCTCTTACCTCGCTCCTTCCTTAATGTTGGCAGAGGCGTCATATCCATGTCTGTCAGCAGGGATACCGGACATTGAATTTTGGTTATGTGGGGAACTTCAAACATAAAGGATATTCCAAATCCATTTGTTGAGCAGCTGAAAGCTGATTAACGTCCACTACACCAATGTTGTAACCTCACATGAAATTCATTTTTTTTTTAAGATTTTTATTGGGGAAGGGGAACAGGACTTTATTGGGGAACAGTGTGTACTTCCAGGACTTTTTCCAAGTCAAGTTGTCATTTCAATCTTACTTTTGGAGGGCGCAGCTCAGCTCCAGGTTGCTGTTGCTAGTTGCAGGGGGCACAGCCCACCATCCCTTGCGGGAGTCGAACTGGCAACCTTGTGGTTGAGAGCCCGCGCTCCAACCAACTGAGCCACCTGGGAGCTGAGCGGCAGCTCATTGACTTCATTCTAGTTGTGGAGGGCGCAGCTCGCTGGCCCATGTAGGAATCGAACTGGCAGCCCCGTGGCCCAGAGCTCGTGCTCTAGCCAACTGAGCCACCTGCTCGCCCCTAGAATAAGGTTTTAATCAAAGGTAACACCTTGGCCTCAGTTATGTTTCAGCTCCGGACTCATGAAAACAGAACAGCCTCACAGATGGCGTCCCCTGGAAACCAGACCGAACACTGCTATGACTGACACCAGGACCTGAAGCCAGATCAATTGCCCCGTACCTCAGCCTGCCATTTTTTAAACAAGGAAGAGATAAATAAGTGTGTTCTAGGCTGGGTCCCCAAGAGGTGACCACTGGAGACACTGAGTTGAAGAGGACATTGCCTAAAATGTGAAACTTCTTATATGTTAGGCATTGCTTATAATAATGGAAGACTGCAAATAGCCCAGATATCCACCAAGAGGTGCTGGTTGAATAAATAGGTTATATGCAATGATGGAGTTCTACATAGCTATTGAAAGGAATAAGGAAACCCTATCTATTGATATCTCATGATCGCCAGGATATATTATCAAATGCAAAAAAGCGTGCTGCTCTTGGTACCCCTGAGCATTCCATGCAGGTCCTTCACAATTTGATTCCAATTTACCTTTCACCTTCATGTCCTACGCTCCCCTGTACACACCACTTCCAGATGGTTCTTGCTGCCTCCTCCACTTAGACAACCCCTCCCTGTCTCTGCATAGTCAAATTCTAGGTAAGCACAACCCTATAGAACTTTCTCAACTTCCTATATCCGTGCTGTCAAGTATGGAAGCCACTAGTCACTTGGGGCTACTGAGCACTGAAAATGTGACTAGTGAAACCAAGGAACTAAACGTATGCATATAATTCACTTGTATTGCATTGTATTTAATTTTAAAGAATCTTGCTGTGGGGACAGAGCCAGGAGTGCAGTTTCCAGGCTCTCAGCCTCGCATGGAAAGGTGCTGGCTCAGGTAGTAAATGGCCATCAACTGTGATTGGATGGCCATCAGCTGTGGCTAGTTGGCTGTCAGCTATAACCAGTGAGCCATTGGCCACTAATATTACTGCCATGGCTACGCTAGCAGCAAAATGGGGCCTAGCAAGAAAATGGGGGCTAGCAAGGGCGGATTGTGGATTGCGGATTGCCAAGAGGCGGATGCCGCCAGCGAGAATATGATGGTAGGACTCCCCTATCTATGACTCCTTTTTGGCCTCACCATGTCCTGCGTTCTTATGTGGGGAGTGGAACTAAAGACCCCGCCTGACACCCTGCATGACACTTGGGTTCAGAGAGGATTTTATGAATTTGACCTCAAGGGCAAGAGAAGTAAAAGCTAAAATAAACGAATGGGATTATATCAAACTAAAATGCTTCTGCACAGCAAAAGAAACCATCAACAAAACAACGAGGAACCAACCAAATGGGAAAAGATATTTGCAAACAACACCTCGATAAGGGGTTAACATCCAAAATACGGGTATGTAAAGAACTCATATAACTCAACAACAAAAAAACAAACAATCCAATTGAAAAATGGGTGGAGGACCTGAACAGACACTTCTCCCAAGAAGACATAAAAACGGCCAACAGATATATGAAAAAAATGCTCAACTTCACTAGCTGTTAGGTAAATGCAAATTAAAACCACAATGAGATACCACCTCACACCTGTTAGAATGTCTGTTATCAACAAGACAACGAGTAACAAGTGTTGGAGACCTTATGGAGAAAAAGGAACCCTCATACACTGCTGGTGGGATTCTAAATTGATAGAGCCACTATTGAAAACAGTATGGAGGTTCCTCAAATAATTAAGAATAGAATTACCATATGACCCAGTAATCCTTTGTGGGGACAGAGCCAGAAGTGAAGTTTCCAGGCTCTCGGCCTCACGTGGAAAGGTGCTGGCTCAGGTAGTAAATGGCCATCAACTGTGATTGGATGGCCATCAGCTGTGGCTAGTTGGCCGTCAGCTGTAACCGGTGAGCCATTGGCCACTAATATAACTGCTGTGGCTACGCCAGCAGAAAATGGGGGCTACCAAGAAGGTGGTGGCTGGCAGGCGCGGATTGCAGTTAACAAGGGGGTCGGTCGGTTGGCAGTAAAGCGGACAGCAGGTTGCACGTCGTGTGAATCCAGCCTCCAGGGAGACCATAGTGGTATGACTCCCCTACCTATGGCTCCGTGGGTGTTCCTTTTTGGCCTCACCATGTCCTGCGTTCTTGTGTGGGGAGCGGGAGCTGAGACCCCGCATGACACCCCGCGTGACACCTTCTTCTGGTTATCTACCCAAAAAATCTGAAAACATTTATCCGTAAAGATACATATAAGTACACCTATGTTCACTGAAGGATTATTCAGTGGCAAAGACATGGAAAGAACTGAAGTGTCCTTCAATAAATAATTGGATAAAGAAGATGTGGTATATATAAACAATGGAATATTACTCAGCTGTAAGAAAAGATGAGGGGGTGGGAGTGGGAGATGAGGGTAAAGGGGATGGGGGGTGGGAGATGAAGGTAAGGGGGATCAAATATATGGTGATGGAAGGAGAACTGACTCTGGGTGGTGAACACACAATGGGATTTATAGACGATGTAATACAGAATTGTACACCTGAAATCTATGTAATTTTACTAACAATTGTCACCCCAATAAATTAAAAAAAAAAAAAGATGAAATACTGTCATTTGTGACAACGTGGGTGGATGGATGGATCCCAAGATTATCATACTAAGCAAAATAAATCAGACAGAATAATCAAGAGCCATATGACTTCACTCATGTTGATACAGGAGAGTTAGCATGTCCCTAGGTAGACAGGGAGGTCCCTGGTGGAATAAACAAAGACAGTCATATCCTAAAACTTCAGGTTTTGAAATCACCCCTTCGCTCTAGGACATAATGTAACAAGGCCTTGAGGTTAATCATAAAATTCATTTTGGCTTGACAAATGGAGCCGATCTGGTAGATAGAGTAGGTTACTTTGCTAATTCCTTTAGGATGGACAAGCAGAACAAACCTGGTAGACGAATTTCATTAGAAGGCACCAGTTCCCTTCTTCAAACAGCTCCCCTTCCCCAAGCAGGCAAGGGAAGGTATAAAAGTAAGAGCTTTTGCCTCAGTCATGGGGCACCCCCATTCGGGACCCCCTCCTGGTTGGGAGCTGCAACCTCTTCTCCTGCTTCTAATACACTATCTTCCTTTACAACTTTTTGCCTCTCCCTGGTCCGTGTTTCCATTCTTCAGCTTCATGAGATACGATCACGGCACTCACTCAGAAACTGCCGGCAGATCCAACATCACCTACATCAATGTGGCATACAAAAGAAATGAACTAGAGAAACAAACAAACACTTATAAACACGCACAACAGTTTAGTGGTTACCAGAGGGTAATGGGGAGGAGGTGGTAGATGAGGGTAAAAGGGGTCAAATATATGGTGATGGAAGGAGAACTAACTTTGGGTAGTGAGCACACAATGTCATATACAGATGATTTATTAAAGAACAGTACATTTGAAACCTATATAATTTTATTAACCAATGTTACCTCAATAAATTTAATAAAGATTAAAAGAAAAAACAAGATCAGTTTAAGTACTGTCTTCCGGAATCTTTCCCTGATCACCTCAGTCCTCTTCCCTAACTTTCTCTACACACACACACACACACACACACAGGTAGGCTCTTCCCCCTCTGCACAGCCCTGGCCTGCTCAACGGTATTCATACCTGTTCAACTGTATTCATTATACTCCATATTACTGCTGCCCTGTCTTCATCAGGCGCCTCTTGTAAATTCTTTGAGAACTTCTACATTTATTGTCTTTCTGCACCCCATCAGTGCCTTCCACACAGTAGAAATGTAAGAGCCATTTGTTGGGTAGATAGTTTTTAAGTATGACAAGAATAATTGTTAATGTTGAAACATAGAAATTGGCCTGTTAGGCACAGCCGGAGGAATGAGTCACGGGAGACCAAAATTGGTCTATTAGAATTTATTTGGCGTGTTTGAGCTGTGGGAGGCGAAGCTAGAAAAGACCATACATAACCTCTCTGAGCAAAAACGGGTGTGGAGGGTTATAGGAGGGGGTAAACGAGGTTGTTCCCCCTTCAATGCTTCAGGGGGTTTTCACTGCATTGTCTCTAGCAACCAAGGATTTCAGGGCATGACCAAGCCCTCCGACTCCACACTCTGGCCCAGGCCTAGGAGACAAAGTACAAAGCAAGACAGGATAAGATGATTTCTACATTCCAGGCAGCTTCTACCAGCCTAAGGTAAACACAAAGGGGCAGGTACAAGGTACAAAGCAAGACAAGATGTTTTTTAAGATAAGAAGGTTCCTGTTCCTGGCCTAAATATGGCCTAACATGGCCTGTGAGCAAATTTGCACTCTGGACCTGCATAAGTATACAGTCCAATTCTGAGCTTAAAGAATAAGAAAGGTAATTAAAAGTTCATCTTTAGAATTTATTGACAACTTATCTAGGTTACTTTCATCTTATGCTGTTCTTATCCTTGCACTAACTTCTAGAGGATACTGAGACCAAATTGCTTTCTACAAAACAGAAGTGATTTATAACTTTCCTGAGGCCTACAGTTCTATTTTGCAATATATTCTGTTCCTCAGTAAAAACCAATGAAAAGTTTTCTTTGCTCTATAATAGTCTATCAAATTTAAAGAACTGCTTGCCCAGCAATGTCTTCAACTAGAAGAAAAGCCTTTTTAAAATTAAACCTTTTTACTTTGAAATTCATATGCAATAGTAAAAATTAATACAGAACACTTCACCTAGCTTCCCTCAAAGGTAATACCTTGCAAAGCTACAGTACAATATTGCATGCAGGAAATGGACAGTGATATGATCCACCATCTCATTCAGATTTCCTCAGTTTTAGGTGCTCTTCAGTGTGTGTATTTAACATTGTGCAATTTCATCACATGCAGAGTCATGTAATCAGCACCAGTCAAGATTCAGAACAGCCCAATCACCACGAGCTTCCCCTGGGCTGCCCTGTACAACCACACACATTCGCCAACCCCATCCCTTTCCCTAAACCATGGCAACATTGTTCTTTATTGCTATAATTTTGTCATTGAAAATGCTATCTAAGTAAAATCATACAATGTGTACCTTTGTGGATTGGCTTTTTTTCACTCAGCATAATTCCCTTGAGCTCAATCCAAAGTATAATATCAATAGTTCATTCCTGTTGTTGTTCTGTAGCTTTCCAAGGCATATGTGCACCAGTTTGTTTAACCATTCATCCATTGAAGGACATCTGGATTGTTTTCAGATTTGGGCTGTTATGAATAAAGCTGCAATGAACATTCATACACATATTTTTGTGTGAACATAAGTTTTCATTAATCTGTAATAAATGCTCAGGAGTGTAATTGAGACAGTTAGTTAGCATGTTGTTAGGTAAGCAGGGAGGTCCCTGGCGGAATAAACAAAAAAGTAGCCACATCCTGAAACTCCAGGTTCTGGAGTGTCTCCTTCACTCCAGGACAAAGACACGAGAATGTGCCTTGAGGTTAATAAATTATCTCATCAATCCCTTTGGGCAGACAAAGGAGATAGGGATGGGTTCCTTAATCCCCTTCGGTAGACAAACAGGACAAACCTGATAGATGGAATTCCATAAGAAGGCGCCGCCCCCCTTCTCCAAGCAGACAAGGGAAGGTATAAAAGTAAGAGCTTTTGCCTCAGTCATTGGGCATCCCATTCGGTACCCCCTCTTATTCCGAGAGCTGCGACTCTTTACTCTTTACTTTTAATAAACTATCCCCTTTTACAACTCCTTGCCTCTCCTTGGTCCAGGCTTCCATTCTTCGATTTCAGGAGACACGATCCCGGCACAAAGAAAATATTCTACATCACAATTGCTATGTTGTATGATAATTGTTTATTTCATTTTATAAGAAACTGCTAAACTCTTTTCGAGAGTAAAATGTACCATTTTACAATCCCCAAAAGCAAAGCTTTTAAGATGAGGACTAATTTGAAAATAAATTCAAATCCTGTTGAAAATCAGGTGTTTTATGAAAATGAATTTGCTTTAGACCAAGGTCAGCTCTGGCCTCCCTAATACGTTACGTTATGCTGCTGCCCAACAGACCATAAAATCCACTTCAGAATGGTTGATTTAGCTTGTTGTCACCTAAAGCTTGATCACGTCAAAAATAACTGAAGTGAACATAAACTTCTGAACAGTCATCTTCTCACACATCCTATGGGTAGCTGTTAAAAAATATGGTGAGGCCGGAGAGTTCTAGGCTGATTGTGGTCATTAGAGATATATTAGAAAAAGTAGCAAAGATATTTTTCATGGTGAAATATTAAGCACTGTTGAATTTAAAAAATTATAAACCCGTCACAGAAGGACAAATACTGTGTGCTCCACTGAGATATCTAAAATAATCAAACTCTTAGAAACAGCAGAATGGTTGTTGCTGGGGGCTGCGGGAAGGGGAAAATGGGGATATGCTGTTCAATGGGTATGTTTCAGTTAGGCAAAACAAGTTCTAGAGATCTGCTGTACAGCACTGCCTTTAGTCAGTAATATTGTATTGTGCACTGAAGATTTTGTTAACAGGGTATATCTCACCTTGCATTCTTACTGCAGTTATAAATAAATAATCCCAAATTCTTTAAAACAGCCTTGATTAAAATCACGAACAGAAGACTCTAACAAGCAACTTCCTTTGAGCTCTGATATTAGACCGTGGGAGGGGAAAGCTCTGACCCAGCCACTGCCTTCTCTTGTACAGCTAAGGATAAAGGGCTGGAGAATATTGCCAGTCAAATACCACAGAGACATCAACAATATAAACAGTAGTCAGTTGGGAGTAAAAGTCCTTCTTGAAAAATATGTACTCTGTATATTACCATAAATTTAAATATTTTATTTGTAAGAAGCTCTCTTTCAGGGTGGCTGGTGAGCTCAGTGGGTTAGAGCATGGTGCTAATAACACCAAGGTTGTCAGTTCGATCCCCATATGGGGCACTGTGAGCTGCGCCCTCCTTGAAAAAAAGAAAAAGAAAAAAAGAAGCTCTCTTTCTGAGAACTTTAATGAGTAAATATTTTATAGCTTGAACTTCGACACTGTGTAATATAATAAACATCCAGCCATAATGTATGTATGGAGTCCAAGATATTTAATCACATAAATCAGAGAAAATATAAGGTGGTGATAGTGTTGCAAAATAACAAAAATCACTATTTGTCAGCCAGTCTATACTGTCCCATAAGGCACAAAGGTAAAGATAACAGGACTTCATTGCATCTGACCAAAACGTGGTCAGTGAGTATTGAATGATGGTCATAAGGCAGTTCTTCTTCATCCTCCCCCACAAGAAGAAAAGAAATGCCCCTGTCAGGGTCCTGCCATCTGAGAATGGGGGCTGGGCAGAGGATGGAAGCAACCTAATTATACCTGGTCCTTATCTCAGGTCGAGTCACCTCTGGGCTTTACTTGTTTGTTTGTTGCAGGAAATTGTGTTTACTCATTGCCTGTTTGTTATAGGAAATTGAATTTTCTAATATTTAACCCTCTCTCTGTGACTTCACCAATCTCTTCAAAGTTAACTTGACCAGTATAAAAAGTGTTCAGATCTTCTTGGAGTTAAGAAAAATACAGCATATTTCATTCATGTACCAATTTTGAAACATGGAAAAATAGAGTGATTATAGCACAACAGTTTTTAAAACACAATTCAGGTTTTTAGACTTCTTAATAGCACATCACACATTCAACTGTTCTTATAACAAAAGAGCCATCAGTGAAATGTGCTTACTGACGATAGGATGGGTTATGAGTTGATTCCACATTCATGAACCTCAGATCATATTCATAGTAAAGCTATCAGGTGTGGAACATCTATATCTATTCATCTGGTGTTGTACATTATATGGGTTTGGACAAATGTATAATGATATGTGTCCACCATTATCGTGTCATACAGAGTCTTTTCACTGCCCTGAAAATCCTCTGTGCTCTGCTATTCATCCCCACCCCCTTCCCCCGCTCCCCACACACACGAACTGTGGCAACCACTGATCTTTTTACTGTCTTCATAATTTTGCCTTTTACAGACACCATTTAGTTGGGATCATACAGTATGTAGCCTTTTCTGATTGGCTTCTTTCACTTAGTTTTATGCATTTAAGTTCCTCCATGTCTTTTAATGGCTTGATATAGCTCATTTCTTTTTTTCTTCCCCCCTTTCTTCGGCCTCCCCCCTTTCTTCGGCCTCCTCCCCCCCCCTCCCTCCCCTCCCCCGCCCCATGTTATTATGAGCCTTGTGCTCCCCCTGCTGAGGCAGTCAGTCTCCAGATCCCGCCCTTATTTACAATCTTAGCTTTAGAGGGCGCAGCTCACTGGCCCATGTGGGAATTGAACCCACGACCTCAGCATTAGGAGCACGGGGCTCCAACCACCTGAGCCACCTGCCGGCCTGATAACTCATTCCTGAGAGAAGGAGATTTCATATTAGGGAATTGGCTCACATGATTGCGGGAGGTAGCAAATCTGAAATCTGCAGAGCTGGCTGGCAGTCTGGAAATTCTGGCAGGAGTTGATGTTGCAGTCTTGAGAAGGCAGTCTGAAAGCAGAACTCCTTTCTCTTTGGGGGGGGGGGGGGCTGTCTTTTCTCTTAAGGAATTCAACTGATTGGATAAGACCCACCCACATTTGGAAGATAATCTGCTTTACTCAAAAGTTTACTGATTAAAATGGTAATCACATCTAAAATATACGTTTACCACCTGAAACTAGTATAAAATAATATTGAATGTCAACTGTAATTAAAAAATTGAAAAAGAAAAAAAGTAAGAAGGAAGGAAGGAAGGAAGGAAGGAAGGAAGGAAGGAAGGAAGGAAGGAAGGAAACCTTCACAACAACATCTAGACTTGTGTTTCACCAAATAACTGAGCACCACGGCCTAGCCAAGGTGACATATAAAATTAGATATCACAACCCCCAAGAGAGGATCAGCAGTCAGAAAAAGACTCAGAATCTGTCTCTCTCCCCACTGGCTTCCCTGACACATAGAAGAAACTGGAGTATGGAAGAGGGAGGGGTTCCCACGTAGATCACAAGCCCCCTCCTCCACTCCAGGTGGGAAAGGGAAAGAAATGAAACCACAAAGGAAGTTCTATCTACCTCCAAATCCCTAAGCCATAAGCCTGGCCTGGGCTGGGCGGGGTGCGGGGGGGGGGGGGGTTTGGTGAGGGACAAGGGATGAAGCTTAGACTGGAGCTATAGATGGGACTGGAATTGAATTACTGAAAGTGACTAGGAAAGGATAGAATTTTCCAAGGACGTCTCTAAAGAAGAATCTAACAGTAAATGGATGAAGGAGAACATTTTTGTGTTTTGATGCCACTGCACTGACATTAATTAATAAAAATCGTGGTATCTTGTTTGGGAGACCCTGTTTCATGATATACGAGTATAACCTCATTGCGTTGACACCAATAAACTGGTAATATATTGTTTGAGAGACCCCAAAGTTAGAGTACACTAGCTTTAATTCATTTCTGTCACCATTACCATCAACAAAAAGGCAGGTGAGCAGACAAAAAGGTTTTAAAAAATGGAACTAAATACAAGTAATAAATTCTTGTTCCAACAGCATTTGCCTCGCTGTGTCATCACTCAATTTCCTTTACAAATTAAGACCAAGGCATAAATCACAAAAAGAGTCATTAATTGGGAGTGGACTTATTTTCTCAGATATCAGGTTTAGGGTAAAATGTCTCTGAAAAATCTGTACAGAGAGATGATGGTAGCTGGGAGCTTTCATGCCATACCAGACATTAAATCTAAGAACCTGGGACCAGGAAAGATAACAATGTGTGATGCTGTGTATTTGAGCTCAATCTAAAAACCTATTCTGCATAAATTTCTACAATATCCAAAGTTCAAAGTAAAACAGTACAGAGTGTTACAAAGATACATTCCAGGAAAGGCAATTATATTCAGCCCTTATTGTTCAATTGTTCATTTCTTTGGGGCTATACAACTTGAAAAGGAAGAATGACCAACTAACATTTTTAAAGAGGAAATTGGGATGAAAATGAAAATATTTAAAATCTACTCTGTCCTTGTTTCAACCAGTGGCTCAGTTGAGATTTATTGAATACTTACTGTAAAAAGCATAGAATTAAACTTGTATGAAAGAAAAAGCAAGGTGAGTCCAGCAAGGCTAGATCTTTTGCCAGGAATTTATTCTAAACATAGTATTGAGTAAAAGACTGTGTCTGTTCAGCTCACCACTGTGTCTTGGCACCTAGAGCTAGTAACTAGCCTGATTTAGGTGCTCAAAAAATATTTGTTCAATGACTATATAAATAAACAAATCCATGTCAAACGTGTTGCCCATTTTATAAAGAAGGTATGCTTAACATAACAATTCAGACATGTGTTGCCTCTGTTCCTAAGTTAACAGTCAACAAGCCATGCTTTCCCTTTGCAGTATTGAGCACCTACAATGTTCAAGACACTCTTTTGGGTGCAGGAGTGCAATAGTCACTGAGGAAACAGGAGAAACCCATCTCTCATCTTACCAACTTGCCCTTAGATGACAAACAAGTGAGCAGGTAATTGTCGGACAAGAGGATAAATGTTAGCACAGGAGAAGCACAGAGATCCAGGAGAGCAAAGAGTAAGGTTGCCATGCCAGAACCCTGATTTATTTGCAACAACACTGCACCTGCCTAGCCTCCTCTGGAGCCAGCTGTAGGGAGGAGACTAGTTATGGCCGAACTCTGCAGCACTACGTGGGCCAGGGAAGGCTGCCTGAAACAATGTGACTCCATTTGTGGTGTGTGTCCAGGTCTTAATTTATAAAGGAGACTGAATGATGACATGGAGAGGCAAATGCCTGGAAGAAAATGTATTATTTGCAGTTCCCAAGAGGAAGAGACATGCCAGGCCACGCAGGGCCACATGGGAGAGCACCAAATTTGGTCAGGATGCAGAAGCAGCAGCAAGGAGAATGCATAAATCACAGCCTTTTTGTGTTTTCTGCTGGAAGGACAAGCTTATGATTGGCAAGTCTGAACAATTCCAGCAGGCTTTGAGGCATCAGGACTGTCCTTAGTTGACTGGGACCTGGCACTTGGGGTGCTTAGGCGAAACATTAACTTGGCGTGTGAGAGTCAGAAAAGAAAGTGGTTCAGAATGTGGCTCTGGGTCGCAAGGGAGATAAAAACAACTTTGGCTGTTAGTTTGGTCCTGTGATTCATTGATGGACAAATACAGAATCTAAACCACTTTGCCTATGATGTGGACATGACGGCTGAAACAGTCAGCCTGGACCATGAGGTGATCCACGCCAGGGCTGGGGTGGAGAAAGAAAGGAGCCTGGGTCTCCAGTGGATGCAAAGCTGCAAAACTGCCTCGGGCCATCTATCTCCACATTCATTTTATATGAGCAAGAAATTCAATTTCTATCCTATTAACCATAGTAGTCATGTCTCTGTTACGAACAGCCAAAAATTACCCTAACAGATACAAGCATCTAACTCAAATAGGGTAAATCAGAAAAGATTTGCCTGAGGAGGTAACATTAGAAGTGAGATCTTGGAAGACAAATCAAAGATGTGGAGAAGAGTGTTCAGGCTGGAGGGCCCAACATGAATGAAGTGTGCTTCGTGCACCGTTGACGGAAGCATATGTGGCTGGACCTACAGTGCAGCTTCCTGGGGGAAGTTGGGTAGGGTGGGAGGAAGAAGGGTGTTGATAAGCCATGAAGCCAGGGGGACAACAGGGGCTGAACCATAATGACCTTGTGTGCCCTACTAAGTGATTTGGCTTTAATAACATTAGGAGGCCCATCAGAGTGTTTCCAGTGAAGGAGTGATCTGACCAGATTTGCCTGACCTTTCTGCCTGTTCTGTGGAGAATGGATCAGAGAGGCAAAACTAGAGGAATGCAGGGAGACCAGGTAGGAGGCTGCTCAGGGTGAGCAACTCATCCTGGTTTGCCCAGGACTTTCCCAATTTTAGCAGCAGAAGTTCTGCATTCCAGAAACCTCTCCTTCCACCACTGCCCCCACCCTGAATCCCAGGCAAACAGGGAGAGTTGGTCACCCTAAGGCTGCTGCAGGTCCAGGTGACAGCTATGGTTTTAGCGACAAAGATGCAGAGAAGGTTTCAGATAACTTCATGGTGAGACAAACACCACTTGCCGCCTATCGATCAGACAGAGCTCCTTCACTCAGAAACCACACTAGGGAGCCCTTAGTGAATGGAAGACAGGGTAGGCCAGAACTACAGGGCTAATTCCAGGAGAGAGACAAATCATGATGGTCAAGGTCTAAGACATTCCTTTTTCTCAAAAAAATAAATTGTGCTTTGGATGCAATCTTATTATAAATCTCTATTATTCTTCTTGACATAATTATCCTAGTTTGATGGCTGACATCATTTGACCTGTTCACGGCCAGGACATTGATAGCTGAATGAAGCACAGGAGGATTCTGACCTCTTGTTCTAATACCACAATGATGGTCCATCTTTTAAATAAGATAGATATGGAGACATAAGCTTCTGAATACTTAAGAGTTCTATCTCACGTCAGCTGCCATTTTTCCAATTCTCATCTCATATTTTACAATCCTTCCCTGGAGTTGTCTGGACTCCTTGGGAAAAGCTGTGTCAAGATGAGCAGTTTTTAATTATTGTTTTTATTACAAGTTTTATACATTCCCTGGAATCCAAAAGAAAGGTAAATGCAATAATTATCTGAGAATTATAGCACAGGGAAAAGATGGCACAAGGTCACAAAATCTGGGAAGTTTTGCTATGCAGCAAAATATTTTCTTAGGCTAACAATGGTTTACTGTCAAGTAACTAGCATATTACCCATATCATAGAAGAATGTTTGGAATAAGATTGGAATAAGACTTCAAGAAAACCAGGGAAATATGGTCTACACATGTGTGTAGAGGTAAAAGAAGAGGATTCAGTGAATTCTTATTCAATCTACATATAGTAGAGCACTTGGAACATGCTAAATACTCAATAACTCTTTGTTGAATGCTTCCTTGGTCTGAGGTTCAAGAGCCAAGTGCTATAGCTAGAATTCCAGCTTCTTTCTACTAAGTTATGCTGTCTGCTCCTCCAACCTGCACATATGCTACTCATGTTTTAAAGCAATTAGAGGAAGGGGGTGGCCGGATGGCTCAGTTGGTTAGAACATGAGCTCTGAACAACAGGGTTGCTAGTTCAATTCCCACGTGGGCCAGTGAGCTGCACCCTCCACAACTAGATTGAAGACAATGAGCTGCTGCTGAGCTGCCAGAGGGGCAGCCAGATGGCTCAGTTGGTTAGAGTGCGAGCTCTCAACAATAAGATTGCCGATTCAATTCCTGCATGGGATGGTGGACTGTGCCCCCTGCTGTGAAAACGGCAACTGGACTTGGAGTTGAGCTGCGCTCTTCACAACTAGATTGAAGGACAATGACTTGGAGCTGATCAGCCCTGGAGAAACACACTGTTCCCCACTATTCCCCAATAAAAAAAATTAAAAAATAAAAATTAGAGGAAGAAGGACACCAGTAACAAACTTCTACATCATACAAAACAAATTAGAGATTACTACAGGCTATACTTAGGTGCTCTAATACTAGTTTTGTGAGAGATTTTTTAAGGAAAGCACAAACTCTGTAGTCAGATTGTGGAGGGTAAAATCCAAGCATCTCCACCTATGTGAGCTGGAGCAAGTAATCTAGTCTTTCTATGCCTCAGTTTCCTCAATGTAAACTTGGACTAATAATTGTAACTGCCTCAGCTTCCACTCATATTGGCAGAGTAGGTTAATGCAGTGGTCACTTCCTCCCATGACCACATCAAAATTACAACTAAACGACAGAAAAACCCTCATTGAGAATCATGATGTCTAGCTGAACAGAAAATTTATAACTAAAGAAATACAGAAGAAGCCACATCAAGCCTGATAGGAGGGGCAGTGAGGCAGAATGGGCTTGTTCAAAATTGCGAGGGATATTCAGCTGTAGAGATCCCACTGAGGAGTGAAGAGTTGCAACCCCACACCAGGCTCCCAGCCCAGGTTTCCAGTGCCAGGAAGAGAAGTCCCCATAAATTTTGGCTGTGCAAACCAGCAGAGATTGTGGCTGAGTGAGACAGAGGGCTGCTGGAGTTCCAGGCATTCCTCTTAAAGGGCGCACGCCTGGACTTACTCTCTGACAGACACACTGAGCTCCAGAGCTGGGGTAGCAGCTTGAACATATGGGGAGAAACTGTCTGGCCTCAGGGTGAAGACTGGAGGGGCAGCTTTCTTCCAAACAGAAGTGCAGGCAAAAGCCTCTGTTCCTTTTCTGTGCCCTTCCCCCACCCAGCCTGCATGCACAGATGGGCGCCATATCTGAATATCCATCAATCTAGCTAACACCATTTGCCCCACCCTGGTGATTCCCTGAGGCCTCGCCCCACCCAACTTTCAGACCTACCCAAGCTGTTTCCAGTGGCTTTTCCATACAAATCGCCTGTCTTGGCTCCTGCTGAAGACTTTCCTAAAATCCCTCAAAGGTTCACAACCCCCAAACAAGCAGCATCTGGCCTCAGTGTGCCTCATACCTCTTGCTGAGCAGGCCCAAGCCCAGCACTGGCAGCAGCCAGCCTCAGTTCACAACTTAGCCTCTCCCAGGCACCTCTAAGCTCAGCACAAGAGGCAACCATTTGCAGATCACTTTGTAGCTCATACCAAGTGGTCCTGAGCAGGGCACAGGAAGTGGTTGATCTTGGCCTGCAATAGAGCCCCTCCCAAGAGGCCCCAGTTACAACACACCTAGTGGTTAGCTTCAGACCACACCAGAGCACTGCCCAACCACCTCCACGAAAGACACACCCAAAGTGCAGACTGGGCAGGCATTAGAGTCCTGCTTAAGTGAATCCTGCTCCATAGGGTCAACCCCTACACAATACCTCCTCCATTGTCGTCACAGCCAGTCCTCAAAACCAATCAGCCTTGAGGGTCAATCTCATCCACTGACATGCCAACAGCAATAGAGGCTCAACTACAGCAGGAGGGCACACAAAACCCCCATAAGGAACATACCTGGAAACTGGCCCAGCTGACCAGGGAGACTGCACCACTTGGCCCCACAAGATGCCTAGTACATAGGCCACTATACTAAGACCAGGAGACATAGCAGCCCTGCCTGATACATAGAAAAAAGTACAAGGAGGCAGCCAAAATGAGGAGACAAAGAAACATGTCCCAAATAAAAGAATAGAACAAAGCTCCAGAAAAAGAACTAAACAAAATGGAGAGAAGCAATCTACCAGATACAGAGTTTAAAACACTAGTTTTAAGGATGCTCAGTGATCTCAGTGAGAACTTCAATAGAGATAGGAAACATATGATGGAGATAGAAAAGATAATAAAGAACCAGTCAGAAATAATGAATACAATAACTGAAATGAATAATATATTAGAGGAGTCAACAGTAGAATAGATGAACCAGACAATCGAATCAATGATTTAGAAGTTAAGGTAGCAGAAATCACCCAATTGGAACATCAAAAACAATAAAGAATCCATAAAAAAATGAGAATAGTTTCAGGGTCCTCTGGGACATCAAGAATACCAACATTTGCATTATAGGGGTACCAGAAGGAGAAGAGAGAGAGCATGGACTTGAAAACCTATTTGAAGAAACAATGACAGAAAACTTCCCTAACCTGGCTAAAGAAATAGACATACAAGCCCAGGAAGCACAGGGAGTCCCAAACAAGATGAACCCAAAGAGGCTGACACCAAGACACATCATAATTAAAATTTCCAAGGTTAAAGACAAAAAGAATTTTTTTTTTTTTTTTAAAGGGAATAAGACTTTATTGGGGAACAGTGTGTACTTCCAGGACTTTTTTTTTTTTCCTCCAAGTCAAGTTGTTGTCCTGTCAATCTTAGTTGTGGAGGGTGCCGTTCAGCTTCAAGTTGTTGTCTTTTCAGTCTTAGTTGTGGAGGGCGCAGCTCAGCTCCAGGTCCAGTTGCTGTTGCTACTTGCAGGGGGCGCAGCCCACCATCCCTTGCCGGAGTCGAACCGGCAACCTTATGGTTGAGAGGACGTGCTCCAACCAACTGAGCCATCTCAGAGTTCAGCAGCAGCTCAGTTCAAGGTGCCGTGTTCAATCTTAGTTGCAGGGGGCAGAGCTCACCATCCCTTGTGGGACTCAAGGAATTGAACAAGCAACCTTGTGGTTGAGAGCCCACTGGCCCATGTGGGAATCAAACCGGCAGCCTTTGGAGTTAGGAGCACGGAGCTCCAACCGCCTGAGCCACCGGGCCGGCCCAAAACAAAGAGAATCTTAAAAGCAGCAAGAGAAAAGCAGTTAGTTACCTCTAAGGGAGCCCCCATAAGACTGTCAGCTGATTTCTCACGAGAAACTTTGCAGGCCAGAAGGGAATGGCACAAAATATTCAAAGTGATGAAAAGCAAGGACCTACAACCAAGATGACTCTACTCAGCAGAGTTGTCATTTAGAATTGAAGGACAGATAAAGAGCTTCCCAGACAAGAAAAAGCTAAAGAAATTCATTGTCACCAAACCAGTGTTACAAAAAATGTTAAAGGGACTTTTTTTTTTTTTTTTTTTTTAAAGATATTATTGGGGAAGGGGAACAGGACTTTATTGGGAACAATGTGTACTTCCAGGACTTTTTTCCAAGTCAAGTTGTTGTCCTTTCAATCTTAGTTGTGGAGGGTGCAGGTCAGCTCCAGATCCAGTTGCCGTTGCTAGTTGCAGGGGCCACAGCCCACCATTCCTTGTGGGAGTCGAACCGGCAATCTTGTGGTCGAGAGGACACACTCCAACCAACTGAGCCATCTGGGAGCTCAGCAGCAGCTCAGCTCAAGGTGCCATGTTCAATCTTAGTTGCAGGAGGCAGAGCCCACCATCTCTTGCGGGACTCGCAGAGTTGAACCGGCAACCTTGTGGTTGAGAGCCCATTGGCCCACGTGGGAATCGAACCTGCAGCCTTCGGAGTTAGGAGCATGGAGCTCTAACCGCCTGAGCCACTGGGCCGGCCCCAAAGGGACATTTTTAAGAAGAAGAAGAGAAAAAAATAAAAGCTCAAAACTATGAATAATAAAATGGCAATAACTACATATCTATCAATAATTACTTCAAATGTAAATAGATTAAAGATCCCATCAAAAGACACAGAGTGGCTGAATGAATAAGAAAACAAGACCCTTACATATGCTACCTACAGGAGATTCACTTCAGATCAAAAGACACACACAGACTGAAAGTAAAGGGATGGGCTGGCCTGGTGGCTCAGGAGATTGGAGCACAGAGCTCCTAATGCTGAGGTCACCGGTTTGATTCCCACATGGGTCAGTGAGCTGCTCCCTCCATAGCTAGATTGAAAACAATGACTTGACATGGAGCTGATGGGTCCTGGAAAAACACACTGTTCCCCAATATTCCCCAGTTAAAAAAAAAAAAAGAAGAAGAAGAAAAACACCTCATATCCTTATTTTTCCTTTTGTTGACCTTTTAATTATCTGGTATTTAAAAAGCATAGTCAGATAATTAAAATAGGACAGAGAAGAGGTGAAGCAACCACTCTTTTCCTTTTCGAAGTCTTCCTTTCCTTGGAAGCTCATGAGTATTAGGGTCCCACTCCTCTATGAAGACTTTCTGTTTGCCCAAATCGCCTATGAAAACTTTTCTGGTGCCACTATTGGGCACTTAACCCGCTAGTTTATAATGATCTGCTTGTATGACAACCACATTTTCACACTTGGCACACTGACATCCCGCATCGTCAGGATGGGCGAAGTCACTGTGTTACCTGTTATTTCTTGCCCACACTCCATGAACAACATGGATTGCCTGTGGCTCTGGCCCTTGTCATCTTCACTCTGGGACTGCTCATAGAGCAGTCTCACCTGTCATATTGCCTGTTTCCAGGTAGAGGAGGAAAAAACCAGGTAATGATCATTTAACTCTTAAGACTTTTACCCACAGGGATTCTGATCATATTTTATTGGCCAGAGCAAGTCACTTGGGGACTTCTGGGTTACACAGGACAGGGATGTCTAATCTTCCTGGAGGGAGGGGCACCACAGAGAGGGAACCAGATTATTTGGTGAACAGGTCAGTAATACAATTGGCCACATTCTATTAGGAAACGTTTCTTCTGCTGAATTTGAACTTTCATTTCTCAACTGACAAACAACCATTCTGTGATCTCACTTGCTGATGCTGCCAATTTCATCAGTGTTGCCCTCTTAAGGAACAGTTTGTACAAGCACTTAAATATTTTATGGCATTTTAGCCTTTACTAATTTCTAACCATGGATGGAAGATGGAAAATTAAAATGCTGATATGAGTCATAAGAAACATAGATCTCATAAACTTAAAAAACTTGAGAGGAAGACTTGGGCATGCCAGAAGTTGTGAATATCTCAATCAGTGTTTCCCCGAATAATCTAAGCTGATTGACTCTGCTCATTTGTGAAGGAAATAAATCAAGAAACTTGTAAAAACTAGAGTAGTATCATCAAAACTTGTGTTTAAAATTTGGATGTAATTAGAAAGATTTTTAACTCTCCGAGAACAGAAACTATTGCATCAACTTTTGGACACTCTGGTTCAAATATGTGTATTTTCAGGAGCACTGTATGTGGGGGCTACCTGTATTAGCTGACATTTTAATGTAGTGCTTTATATACATGCTTTGTTTCCCCAGATTGTAAATCCCTGAGGATAGGATCTAAGTGGCAGGGTGAAGAACAGAATGCACTCAAGCCCTGCAGTGAGACCATCCTGGATCCAAGTCCAGCCTTGACACTGAGTAGCAGCAAGACATTGGGCAAGTGACTTCAAGTCTCTGAGCCTCAGTTTTCTCACCTGAAAAATTGGGATTTTGATACCTAATTCACAGGTTTGTTTTGAGCCTTACCTAATAATATAGGTACAACACTAGCAGGTGCTACATAATGCTACCTTTGTCTAAATCTATTTACTATACTTACTATGTGCCAGGTATGTAACAAGTTTTACTTTGTTATAACCTCCCAACAACCATAAAAGTAGTATTATTATTCCCACAGTCTGGCAAATTATGTCTTGAACTCATGCCCTTTTATTACAAAATTCTACAAACTGAGAAAGGGGAGATTAACTGGTCTTACTTCTACATGACCTAAGGCATTGCAAGATTCTGCTTTGCTAGATCATCAAAGAAGATAAATTATACTTGATAAAATTTCAGGGTTACATGTTGCATTGCTTAGATAATTTGCCTGCTTGCTCTCAGTCCATTCCCCATCCTTCCCCATGAGCGAGAGAGAGAGAGAGAGACAGAGAGAGAGAGAGAGAGACAGAGAGAGACAGAGAGACAGAGAGAGAGAGAGAGAGAGAGAGAGAGAGAGAGAGAGAGAGAGGAGCTCCCTCGCTATAAAAGTTTTAAGCCTCCCTCATTATAGAAGTTTTAAGTCCCCTCACTATAGAAATTTTAAGTCTCCTTTACCCTAGTTTCTTAGCTCTTTGGCCCCTGGTTTTAATCACTCTTCTAATCAATTTCTAAATCCTAAATTAAAGAGTGCTCCTAGCCTAAATCACAGAATGTCTCTCACCCCTGCTTCAGGTAAACATTCCCCCAAGCCATTCCAGACCTAATTCTTTGGATAAACAAACACCATCCCAGAGACCAAATGGGTTTTAACACTCCTCCAGGCCAGTCCATACCTAACCCCTGGGTAAAATCAAGATAATTGGGCCTCAAGTCCTACTCCGGGAGCCAGCGCTTTTAATTTATTTACTACTATCTGTCTCTCCTCATCTAGTGGCCGTCAAAATACAAATGTTGTCCCAGCGAAGCTTCCAGTGCACCCCGACCAAGAAAGAAGGACCCCTTTTTATTATTTAAGATCAGATAGGGTGAGAGTTTCGTGAAACCTCATTAGGTAGGAACAGCTCTACCTCTTTCTCAGCTTGAAGCAGATACAGAAGAAGAGACCTCCTGTCCCTCAACTCCCCACAGAGATTTATGGGTATCACATCTCTCAGGAGAAATAAGGCAGGCAGTTAGAGACAGATAATGTGGTCTCTGCATTCCTGCACATCCAACACAATCTGTGGGGAGCATCAACGGGAGACCTCTCAAATTCTTCCCTTATCTGTCCTAACCATTAGCCATTGTGAGGTCATATGCAGTAAAGGGCTACAATGACCTCCATCTCACCCTAGCTTCATAATACCATCATAATAATATCATACATATGCCTGGTAGTTCATTAATATCATTATAACAGACTGAATTGAACTCTGGGAAGAGACATGCACAGGCTAAGAGGATGAAGTAATAGCCACTCATTAATCACAGGTGTCAATCAAGTGGTCCAGCATCTCGAGGGGAATAGAGAAAAGAAATAAAACCACCAGACCCCCACTAACAAAGGTCCTTGAGTGGCTTTTCTTAGTGCCCATCCCGCTCCTAATTCTTTGGAGGGTACTATCTTTTCTAATAAACTTTTTCACCACTTTACCTCTGTGTCTAATTCAATTCTTTGCCCAAGACGCCAAGAACCTGGACCCCGCGCCAAGGAGGGCCCATCCTCCGGTGACGTAGCGGCTAAGCTTCCCAGCTTTCCTCCCTGAGGCCCGGGTTTGACCCCGGTTGTGGGAAGCTAGCCCAGACTCCAGCTGGACTCCTCTGGGTTCAACCCCCAGTGTGAGAGCTAAGCCAGGACTTCTCACCTAGAAGGGCTCCATTCTCTGGTAATGTGTGTGTGTGGTAAAATATACATAACATAAAATTTAGCCTTTTAACCATTTCTGAGTGTACTGTTTGGTGGCATTAAGTACATTCACAATGTTGTGCAACCATCACCACCATCCATTTGCAGAACTTTTTCATCATCTAAAACAGAAATTCTGTACCCGTTAAACATTAACTCGTCATCCCCATCTTCCTGCAACCTCTGGTAACCTCTATTCTACTTTCTGTCTCAATGAATGCAATTTGCCTATTCTAGGTACCTTATATAAGTGGAACCATACAATATATGTTCTTTTATGACTCGTTTATTTCACTTAGCATAATGTTTTCCAGGTTCATCTATGTTGTAGCATGTACCAAAATTTTATTCCTTTGGAAAAGAAATATTTTATTATGGTAAATAACGTACCATAAAATCTATCATCTTAACCATTTTAAAGAATATAGTGCAGTAGTGTTAAGTATATTCACATCATTGTGAAACAGATCTCCAGAACTTTTTCAACTTGCAAATCTGAAACTCTATAACCATGAAAAACATCTCCGTTTCTCTCCTCCCCTGAGCTCCTGGCAACTACCATTCTACTTTTTGTTTCTAAGAATTTGACTACTTAGATGCCTCATATAAAAGGGATCAGACAGTATTTGCTTTTTTATACTTGCTTGTTTTTCTTAGCATAATGTCTTCAAAGTTTATCCATGTTGTAGCATATGACACAATTTCCTTCCTTTTTAAGGCTGAATAATATTCTATAGTATGGCTAGACCACATTTGTTTATCCATTCATCTGTCGATGGACACTTGGATTGCTTCCACCTTTTGGATACTGTGAATAATGCTGCTACGAACATGGGTGTACCCCCTGCTGTTTTTATATGGCAGGAAAGTATGTCTCGCAGGCCCTTTGTCAGCTGGTGTCTGGGAGTTCAGCCAATGGGAAGCACTGGCAGAAGACCGGAGGATGGGGAGAGGCCAAGGCATTTCTCTTCTCTCGCTGCTTGGGAGGCATTTCCAACAGCAGCAGCATGTCTAACAGTAGCTGTACCACCTCTGTTGGTCAGCCCTTCCCACCATGGTCTCAGTTTTAGCTAGGCAGGTGGTGGCAGCTTCCTTTCTACTTTGGCCAATACCTGGGTTTCCTCTTTGTCACTTATCTGTCTTCTCATCTGTCTGAAATTGTGGTGTAAGATTTAAGGTTTCTTTCAATGGTAGGACAAAACACAGTGACACTCAGGTGGATGAAAGGCAGAACTCATTGTTACTTATAGCTCCAACCAAGAGAAGACTGCCAGGCAGGATACCTGGGGATAAGGTAACAGCTAGTAGGAACTGTGGGAGGTGGCTTATATATGGCATGTGGGATGAGGTTAGCTAGGTTTAAAGGTCTTCCTGTGGACTGAGTATTTTGAATGTTTCCATGGACCCAAGAAGAAAGGGCCCTAGTTGTCGGGGGTGTCTGTCCTTGGATAAGTATGTATTGTAACCTAGGCATATAGAGTGTGATAAGGGAAATAGTTGGAGTGTGGGTTTAGCAAATGCTTGCAAGGGGGAATTGAGAGTTTTTAGCTATGACTTCAAAACTGGGTCTAGATGGCACTTGTGAAATGTTTTATTACAGCAACAAATTCTCCGTATTACATTTTCTCTGTATGAAATATCCAGAATGATTTCTATTTTCCTGACTGGACTCTGACTAATACAGACGTATTTGATTGCATTCCAAATCTTTAAACATTGATAAACTATGTAGAGTGCCATATTAATCTCACTATTAATAAGAATACTGTTGCTTTATCGTTAGCCACACCACCTACCACTAACGACTTCCTCTGCCCAAGTTTGGAGGCAGGGATTGTCTTGTGCATTCTTTCTCACAACCCTTAGCCTAGAACCTGACCAAACCCCAAATGTGTGCTTTAATAAATCTATGATTAATTACATGGGTCTCTGAGAGCACATCAATCATGATTTCTGACTTCTACCTTGGCTGCAATTCAGGACTGGAGACAGCTCCACATTCTGACCTTCTTAGTCCTGACCCCCAACCTGGGACAAGATCCAGATTCTTTAGTGAATCATCTGGCATACTACTTATTTTCTTCCACACACTCCTATAAAATTGGCATTTATCACAGCCTCCATGAAGCAGTTCTTTGTTATCTGACAGAAATAAGAGACAACTCTCACTTTTCCTGCTTGTTAGTTTAGTTTTGTATTTAATTTCTAAGAAAGGTATGGGACCTATCTCCAGGACCAGCTTCATGGACATGTGACCTGAGCAGTAGCACAGGATCCCTCACTCAGATAGGCCCACACCTGGTTTAATGTTGCATTGCTGCCATCTTGAAATTCTTAATGCTTTTTAAACAAGCGGCCCCACATTTCCATTTGTACTGGAACCCATATATTATATAGCCAGTCCTGCCTATCTCATTTATATATCCCTTAAGTTTGTGATATTAATTTTCATGGACACATGTGGGTTTAATATTTATAAACGCTTCAGTAGTTCAGAAGTTCCCCAGTTTCCTCAGGAAATATACTCCAAATACCTCAGTGCAGCATTGCATGAAAAGCTTTTTAATTTTTATTACCTTCTGCACCTACACTGACACCCCTAAAACTTTCTCAGTCCCCCCTCTCTCTCTCTACTTTGCCCGCCTTCCCTTTATATGTTAACTCCCAGCTATTGTTCTACATGCTGTCTCTAAACTTCACCAGCTGCATATCTTGCTCCCATCCTGCACGGGGTGGTCTTCTGTCTCTATCCCTGCCAACTCCAACTTATCCTACAGATCTGAACTTAGATGTCACAAACTCTGGAAGCCCTCCCTGATCTTTCCAAAGCTGAGATATGAGGCTCTCACAACACCCTGTGCTAAATATACCATAGCACTTATATTGCTATTATGTTATTTTCTGTTTACTTCTCTGTCTCCCTCATTAAATTGTGAACTCCTTATAGATAGAGACTTCCTCATGTTCTCTGAGGTGGCAGCCATGCTCAGCTCCAAGGAGGCACTCGATAAGTTCCCATTCACCAAATACATGAAAATGAACGCACAAGTCCCTGGTTTATTTAGAGAATGCATGAGGAGACCTATACGGTTTTCTTTTGTCTCATCTAGAAGAGCAGCATTTTCATTATTGAAAGACATTCAACAGCACCCTTTGGTATAGGAATGTGGATTGCTTTTCCAATTGTCAACGAAAACATCCAGCCTAAGAGAAAGCTTATAAGAGTTTATTTGAGCCAAACTGACGACAATTGCCGGGAAGCAAAATCTCAACAGATTGAGAAAATGCTCCGCGAAATGGCAGTTTGTAGCTTATTTCATACATAGAATCAAAGGAGGAAGGTTACATGAAATCCACTGGTGATAGATTAAAGGGGTGGGAGAAAGCAAAGTGGGGAAATCTCTGGGATTGGATAAAAGCAAATTGGAGAGACAGGTACTTCTTTCACATAGGTGGTACAGGATGGTTAATAGTTCTCATAGAGATGTTAATCAAGGGACAAGAATAATAATGAGGGATTTTTTTACTTTCCTGTTCTGGTCCAGAAAAAGGGATAACTGACATTCCAAGGATGTCATCTTAGGTGCAAAAAGACAATAGACAGGCCCACTTAAAGGCACAGATTAATTTTATGAAGAAAGCTAAAGATGTGACTTCCGGCCATGGCCCACTTAGTTATGAGATTTTTTTATGCTCATGCCATCTTATGTGGTTATTTTCAGACTCCTGAGTTTGGCAGGTTTAATATGTGGCCTCTTTTCCATCCACACAACACATTTTTCCTTTCCACAAGAGCTAGACAGTAGCTTTTTAAGTTTTTCAGCCTTTGAGAGGGATCCTGAGGTCTTTCCTGGGACAGACCCTTGCCCAAATCATGGAGGAGGCTTAAGTGAAACAGACCTTCTTTACCTCAAAGACTGTGTGGCCTTATGCAACTCTTGGAGCAAGTGTCTCTGCCTTCACCTTTCCTGGGCTACGTCCTATTGACCCTTTTCAGGGCCCAACCGAAATGTTAAGTACCTAAAGTTTTGATGTAATTAATCCCTCTCTGTCTTGCAATGGCATTTTGTTTTTATCTGTAAGGATACTCGGCACATATTCTGATTAATGTCATAGTGACTTGTGAACTAGAGTAGGTGATAAATTTTGAGAGCAGGAGCAGAATGTTCTAATCTTTGTAGCTTTTTAAGTCTATGTCTTACACACAATTGCCACTCAAATTATCATTGGGTAATTTGGATCTCTAACTGAGAGATTGATATACAATTCGTCCTAGAAAAGCAGAATTTTGAAAAAGGAAGGACAATGGCTTTATCTGATGGAAAGAAAAATTTCCCCCAACTCATTAGAAAATAACTGAACTTGGAAGAAAGAGGTCAGGGGAGGATACAGGAAGAGAAAAAATTGGAGTACAAGAAGACAAGGGAAAGGACCTGGGAGACAAAAAGGTTGCAAGTCCTAACATCCTACAGGTAAGGAGGGTTTAAAATTTAGTAATTAAGCCACCACTGAAACAATGACAAATTGGATGAGGAGAGTTACTGAATTGCAGGGCAACCTGACCAAGGGAATGGAGGCTATTGTCCTCTGCTCTAGCAAAAAAGGAGAAAGTTGGTCCCAGAAAGCTGAGGCTCCTAGTGAGACAGTCAGCATGTTACTAGGTAAACAGGGAGGTCCCTGGTGGAATAAACAAAAAAAGCAGCCATATCCTGAAACTCCAGGTTCTGGAATGTCTCCTTCACTCCAGGACAGAGATATGAGAATAAGCCTTGAGGTTAATAAATTATCTCAAATCCCTTTTGTCCAGACAAAGGAGCAGATCTAGTAGATAGGAATAGGTTATTTCATTAATCCGTTCAGCATGGGCAAACAGGACAAATCTAATAGATGAATTCCGTTAGAAGGCTCCAGCCCCCTTCCCTAAGCAGGCAGGGGAAAGTATAAAAGTAAAAGCCTTTTGCCTTGGCTAATGAGCTGCCCAGTTTCAGGTACTCCCTCCCGCTTGGGAGCTGCAACCTCTTCTCCTGCCTCTAATACACTATCTTCCTTTACAACTCCTTGCCTCTCCCTGGTCTGTGTGTCCATTCTTCGGCTTCACAAGACACAGTCCTGACCCACACCCAGAAATTGCTGGCAGATCCTACATCATTTGGAGGCTTGTGTCTGGAATTGAAGGAGAGCTTTTGAGTCGCTCGTCTAGGGTCTCTCCCCTGCAAGACTTCCCCAACACTCCCTGCCGACCTCAAGATATCTTAAGGTAAGAACATGGGCCTCTGCCTCTATAGGATGTCTCTTGTAACTCAGGATAAGCTATACTGGCATTTAGTGTTGTCTCTCATATCATCATTTTGGGATCTCTTCGAAGCTTTAAATCGCAGATGGAAGTGTCCTGATCTCCACCCCAAATCTCTCTGCTGTTTTTGTGATCTCTCCACCTGTTGTTGATTATTCAATAATCGTCTGGCAGCCAGACTCATCAGGGGCTCCATCCTTGGAGTCCCAAACACCTCGCCACTTTTCCTCTTACACTCTGCTTTTGTCAGCCATCTGACAAAATTCCCAGGGAAGGGCGATGTTTTCCAGACTCACTTTACCTTAACGAGGAAGCTTCATCTGAAGCCCTTTGGGGCTCCCGTTTCCTCTTTTTGCCCCCTTTTACTTATCGGGAATCAAAACATCCCCCCTCGACTTTCTGCCCAGACTGCATGCCTTCTTTACAAGCCCTGAGTATATACTCCCTCCTTAAACATCTTTATTTAGAAGGCCACTATTATATTAATCGTGCCATCAATTTTTGTGATGCCCAGAGTTGGGGCATACACCTCTCTGCCTTAAAACACCTCATTATCGGCCATAGCCTTTATTGGCCTGTGGGCCAGCACCAGACATTCAGGCAGTGACACACACACACACACACACACACACACACACACACACACACACACGGATTTGGGTAGGCACCCACCGGGGGTATGGGCTGGGCCACCCAGGTAAGTTTGAATAATCCTGGTGTGCTGTGTCTCCCCACCCACTCGGAACTGGTCGTGTGGTGCCCCTAGCCCTTGTTTTCTAGGAGATGCCCTAGAACAACTTGTGGGAGATGATTTGCAAAGGGACGCCTTTCTGTTCTTCCTCTCTTTCAGATGGGCAATCAGCCCTCACATGCCTACACCCCCCTGAATTGCATCTTGAAACATTGGGACAAATTTGACTCTGACTTTGAAGAAGAGGCGCCTGGTTTTCTTTTGTTCCGAGGTTTGACCTCGATACACGTTAGAAGATGGGGAGAGTTGGCCTTCTGAGGGAACTATTAATTACAACACACTTATACAGCTAGACCTGTTTTGCAGACATGAGGGCAAATGGTCAGAAGTTCCATGTGTTCAGTCTTTTTTCGACCTGAGGGACAACCCAGATCTCTGTAAGAAATGTAGAGTTGACCCGGCTCTTTTGGCCATAATCTCTTACCTCCCTCCTCCTCAGGATACTCCTTCTAAGGAGACTCTCTAAGGAGAGCCCTCCTAAAGGGACTCCTCCAATGGGATCCTCCTCTCCTGAGGAGGTCCCTCCAACAAACACCCAGTCAATGGATTGTCCCAAAACTTTATATCCTACTCTTCCTCCGGAGCCGGTTCCTGCCCCAGGTCCTTCTAATTGTCCTCCATATCCAGGACCTCCTGTACTGAAGTGCCCCCAACATGGAGTAAATCTCCTTCCCTTACAAGAGATACCAGGAGGAGAATTTGGGCCTGCCAGGGTTCAAGTCCCTTTTTCCTTATGAGATCTCAGACAAATAAAGGGAGAGCTAGGGAAGTTTTCAGATGACCCTGACAAATACATAGAAGCTTCCCAAAATTTAACCCATGTCTTTGACCTCTCCTGGAGAGATATTATGTTAGTCCTAAATCAGACCCTCACCTGTTCTGAAAGACAAGCAGCCTTGCAAGCTGCTGAAAAGTTTGGAGATGATCAGTTCCTAGCATATCATGAGGAACAGACCAGACAGGACCCCACTCAAAGCCTTTCCCTACTGAGAAACAAGCAGTACCCACTGATAATCCACAGTGAGAGAAGACACTTTCTGGCATGCATTTTAGAGCGACTGAGGAGAACAAAGGCCAAACCCATCAATTATTCAAAACTATGTACTATTGGCCAGAATTCGGAAGAAAATCCCTTAGCATTTTAGAAAGCCTCAGGGAGGCCTTAATTAAACTCCCTCCTATAGGGCCAGACACTCCCACAGGGGAAATTCTTTTAAAAGGCAAATTTATAACTCAGGCTGCCCCAGATAATCTCAGGAAAGTACAAAAATTGGCTATTGGTCCCGAAGGCACCTTAGAGAATGCAACAGCCCTTGCAACACCCCCACCTTAGGGGTTCCCAAACCAAATGGAGAATGGAGATTAGTTCAAGACCTCTGGGCCATCAACGAGGCAGTCATTCCTACACACTCCATAGTTCCAAATCCTTACACTCTCCTAGCCCAAATACCTGAAAGTGCCAGATGGTTCACGGTATTAGATTTAAAACATGCCTTTTTCTGTATACCTGTGCACCCTGACTCACAATATCTCTTTGCCTTTGAGGACCCTGAAAGCCAGATTTCACAGCTCACTTGGACCGTCCTCCCTCAGGGGTTTAGAGATAGTTCACCCCTCTTTGGACAGGCCCTCCCTAAGGGCCTGTCACAGTTTTCCTATAACAGCTGTACTCTTTTACAATATGTTGATGATCTTTTATTGTGTGCTCCATCTGAAGAGCTCATCAGCTAAGGCACTACTGTCCTTTTAAATTTTCTAGCCTCTTAGGGTTACAAGGTTTCCAAGGCCAAGGCCCAGATGTGTCAGACTTCTGTCAAATACCTTGGGTTAATTATCTCTGAAGGAACTAGGGCCCTAGGCAGGACAGAATTTGTCCCATCTTCATGAATCCCCTACCTAGGACCCTAAAACAATTAAGGGGCTTTCTAGGCATTACCGGCTACTGCCGCCTATGGATCCCATGATACAGAGAAATGGCTCACCCTCTTTATCAACTAATTAAAGATACTCAAACTGCAAATACTCATCTGCTACTTTGGAACTCAGAGGCAGAACAAGCTTTTAGCCTTTTAAAACATGCACTGCTAAGTGCCCCAGCCTTAAGTCTTCCTGCAGGAAAATCCTTTCATTTATATATAACAGAAAGAAAGGGAATGGCTTTAGGAGTTTCTAACGCAACCCAGAGGACCCTCACAGCAACCAGTAGGCTATTTAAGTAAAGAACTAGACCTCGTAGCACGCAGCTGGCCGGCTAACCTCTGGGCCATAGCTATGGCTGCCCTTTTGGTTCCTGAAGCTACCAAGCTCACGATGGGATAAGACTTAACCATCTTTGCCCCCCATCACATTCAAGGACTTTTAAATACTGACAATAGTCACTGGCTCACAGAGAGCCGCCTCTTACGCTATCAAGCTCTTTTACTAGAAGGTCCTGTAACTCAAATACGGACCTGTCCTTCTCTCAATCCAGCCACATTCCTCCTTGAGGTGGGAGAAGAGCTGATACATAGCTGCCAGCAAGTTTTACTACAAACCTGTGCTGCTAGACCAGACTTACAAGACACACCTCTAGACAACCCAGATTGGACACTTTTTACTGATGGAGCTCTTTTGTAAAAAATGGCATAAGAAAAGCTGGATATGCTGTTGTTACTTTACATAATATCTTAGAACACGCAAGCCTTCCTTCTGGACCCAGTACACAACTGGCTGAGCTAATAGCTCTTACTCGAGCACTAGAACCGAGCAAAGAAAAAAGAACCAATATATACTGATTCATAATATGCCTTTTTAGTATTACATGCCCATGGAAGCATTTGGAGAGAAAGAAGCTTCCTAACTGCCAGCAGGTCTCCTATCAAATATCACCAGGAGATCAACTGACTGCTACAGGCAGTACTTTTTTATAAAGAAATAGCAGTTATACACTGCAAGAGACACCAAAAGGGAAGCGATGAGATTTCTGAAGGCAACAGAGTAGCAGACCAAACAGCTGAAAAAGCTGCCAAACTGAGTCTTCACCCTAAACTAACTCCTCTAATGTGGGATGGGTCCATAACCCACATTAAACCCCAATATACTCAAAAGGAACAAGAATGGGCTAAGACAAGGGGATACACTACCCAAGGGGATACGCTAAGTGTGGCCTAAGCCATTTTGAAGTGTTGTATGGTCGGCCTTTCTTAACCAATGATCTCCTAATTGATCATGAGACTATAGAATTAACCCAACATATAATTTCTTTAGCACAGTTCCAGCAAGCCATCCAACAATTATCAGAAGCTCAACCTCAAGTGGATCAAAACCCCCTATTTAACCCAGGAGATGAAGTTCTTATCAAATCTCTTCCTTCTCTGTCTCCAACGCTAGATCCAGTGTGGAAAGGACCCTACCCCGTGATTCTTTCTACTTCCACAGCAGTAAAGTTCCCTGAATTTGACTCCTAAATTCACCACTCTCGAATCAAACCTTGTACAACTATACCCACACAAGCACAAGAAAAAGACAAAGGTCCTCAGTATTCCAGTCAACCTCTAGAGGACCTAAAACTTCTTTTACGCCGTACAGGTAAGTACTCAGATGATACAGTCTAGTTTCAAAAAGACCATATTAGGGGGCTTCATTCTCCTTACTACTGCTTTCATTCTCCTCTTTGCTACATCTCTCACATGTATTGTCCTAGATTCAGCCCCTTCTTCCCGTCATTACTTGCCTTGGGCAGGGCTGAGCCTAGGACTATTTTGTATTATTTTTGCATGCTGTATTTTAATTACTCTTTTGAAACTTTCTGAAATCTAAGACAACATTAGCTACATAATGTTTTATCAAGTTTTGCTCTTTATAATAATGCTTCAACATGGGGCTCCAAAAGACCTCATACCATTCCAAAGAAATGAAAACGTATGGATTTACTTAGCCAAACAAGTAATGAGTGTGTCAGACTTTTGCCTTAAAGGAACAAATTATGTTGAACAAACCTTTACATCCTGTCTAGTTGGAGACTGCACCCCCTTGAGTTATATAAAGAATGATACCACCCTTCAGTACACTGATAAGCCCATATCTTACTCCGATATCTACAATTGGAGTCCCACTACCACCCAAAAAGACATGAGCATGTTCTCTGTACAGGTTAGAACTGTCACTCCGGCTAATCAATGAGTCATTTTCACCAGCTGCCCCAATCATTGTGTTGATCTTTTGACCGATGATGGCCTTAACTGCAGCTCCATCATTTCTATGATTTATGCCACTGCACATGTTAAACTACCTGCTTGACGGTTTCTTCTCTGTGAGAAGATGGCTTACTCCTATGTTCCAGATTATAGCACCGGGGGACCCTGCTCTCTCAGAAGGTTAACTGTCTTCTTACCCCAAAAGCCTCGTCAGGTTAGACATCACAGAGAACTTGCTCTAGATCCCAGCTGCGATAGCGATATACATTTATTTAGTCCAGCTGAATATATTTATTTATCTCTCTTTTTAGTACCTGCTATGACCATAGCCTTAAATGTGGAGATTAGCCACATTGCTTGTTCAATGGCAAAGGCCCTGAATGCCACTTTGCAGGCTATACACGCCATGGGCTAAGAGTTAGGACAAGTCAGAGAAGCAGTTCTTGAGAACCGAGCTGCCATAGACTATCTACTCCACAAACATAATCAAGGATGTGAAAATTTTAACGGACTATACTGCTTCAATCTTTCTGATAATTCTCATTTAATAGAAGATAAGGTAAAACAAATCCATAACATAGTTTCCAATATTAAACAATAGACAGGAGTCTTTGGCTTAGATTTATCCTTCCTTACTTCCCAGCTTTCTAGCTTAGCAGGACTTAAAGAAGGATTTCTCATATTTCTCTTATTCATTGTTATAGGAATTACCTCTTGCTGTTGCCTACGATGCATCTCTGCTTGTGGACCACTCGCTAGCTGGCTATAACAGCCTCCAAAGCAACAAAACCCTCATCTGGATCTGCTCATCTACCGGGGACCCTTAGACCTCTGGGCAAGTCCTAGCTGCCAGTCTCTTTCTACGCCCCTCCTCAGCCTGAAGTAGTCAGAACGGTCATCACCCCTATCCCCTAACGGCAGTTAGGGTTATGTCTTCAGAGGGGGGATTGAGACAGGTTAGTCAGCATGTTACTAGGTAAACAGGGAGGTCCCTGGTGGAATAAACAAAAAAAGCAGCCATACCCTGAAATTCCAAGTTCTGGAATGTCTCCTTCACTCCAGGACAGAGATATGAGAATAAGCCTTGAGGTTAATAAATTATCTCAAATCCCTTTTGGCCGAACAAAGGAGAAGATCTAGTAGATAGGAATAAGTTATTTCATTAATCCGGTCAGCATGGGCAAACGGGACTAATGTAATAGTCACGTTTCCCTGAAAATGAGACCTAGCTGGACAATCAGCTCTAATGCGTCTTTCATAGCAAAAATTAATATAAGACCCAGTCTTATTTTACTATAATATAAGACTGGGTCTTAATATCATATCATATCATATCATATCATATCATATCATATCATACAATACAAGACCAGGCCTTCTATTAATTTTTGCTCTAAAAGATGTATTAGAGCTGATTGTCTGGCTACGTCTTATTTTGGGGGAAACATTGTAGATGAATTCCATTAGAAGGCTCCAGCCCCCTTCCCTAAGCAGGCAAAGGAAGGTATAAAAGTAAAAGCCTTAGTAAGTAAAAGTAAAAGCCTTAGAAGACCTTAGCTAATGGTCTTCCCAGTTTTGGGTACACCCTCCCACTTGGGAGCTTGTGGGGACAGAGCCCCAGAGAGTAGTTTACAGGCTCTTGGCCTCACACGGAAAGGTGCTGGCTTGGGTAGTGGATGGCCGTCAGCTGTGCTGATTGGCCGTCGGCTGTGGCCGGTTAGCCGATTGGCCGCTAGTATAACTGCTGCGGCTACGGAGGAGAGCCGAGGATTGCCGAGGAGCCGAGGAGAGCCGAACAGTCGAGGAGAGTGGAGGAGAGTCGTCGGTCGGTTGGCGGAAAGGCTGACGGCAGGTTGCGCACCCAGTGGGCCCAGCCTCCAGTGAGACCATAGTGGTATGACTCCCCTACCTATGGCTCCGTGGGTGCTCCTTTTTGGCCTCACCATATCCTGCGTTCTTGTGTGGGGAGCGGGAGCAGAGACCCCGCAGGCTGCCCTGCACGACAAATGGCGCAGCGAGCAGGGTTTCCCACATGACAAATGGCGCAGCGAGCAGGGTCTCCCGCATGACAGAGCTGCAACCTCTTCTGCTTTTATTTATTTATTTATTTATTTATTTATTTATTTATTTATTTTCCCCCTTTCTTCTGCCTCAACCCCACTCTGGTTCAAGCCATTGTTTCTCCGTCTAGTTGTGTAGGACACAGCTCCCTGGCCCATACTGGTGTTATGAGCCTTGCGCTCCCCCTCCCCACCCCAGGCAGTCGGTCACCAGTTGTAGGTAGACCACTCACAGCAGCTCTCGCTGCCGCCGGCCACTCACAATGGCTGCCGGCCACTCACGCTGGCCACGGGCCACTCATGGCAGCACACAGTAGCCCACGGCAGCACACAGCAGCTCACTGTGGCTGCCGGACACTCACGCTGGCCACGGGCCTCTCATGGAGGCACACGGTAGCCTGCAGCAGCACACAGCAGCCTGGGGAAGCTCACGCCAACCTCCGGCTACTCACCGCAGCCCAGCTCCAGGGAGAGGCATTGTTCACAATCTTAGCTGTAGAGGGCACAGCTCACTGGCCAATGTGGGAATTGGACCCTCGGCCTTGGACCCTAGGAGCATGGTGCTCCAACCACCTGAGCCACCGGGCTGGCCCCTTCTGCTTTTAATAAACTATCCTCCTTGAGAACTCCTTACCTCCCCCTGGTCCATGTGTCCATTCTTTAGCTTCATGAGACACAATCCTGGCCTACACCCAGAAATTGCTGGTAGATCCTACATAACTAGGGATGAAAACAAGGTAACTTGTCTAAATAACTACTACTGCAGTCAGTATTCCAGTTAAACATGCTGCTGTTTGAAAATAAGTGACCCAGCTGTGACTAAGTTCCTTGGGAAGATTCTGTTCTTGTTTTGAGGCCAATCCCCATATTCTCTTGCATCCAAATAAATGCAACTCAAAAGACACTGACATTAAGTTTTATTTAGTAAACTTCGCTCACAGATGTATTGTTTCTCTTGTGGGAACAGAGTCCCAGAGAGCAGTTTCCAGGCTCTCGGCCTCACGTGAAAGGTGCTGGCTCGGGTAGTAGATGGCTGTCAGCTGTGACTAGTTGGCCATCAGCTGTAACCAGTTAGCCAATTAGCCACTGATATAACTGCCACAGTTGCGCTGGTTGGTCAGTCAGTTGGCAGTCAGAAAAGCGGGCAGCAGGTTGCAGGTCATGTGACTCCAGCCTCCAGTGAGACTATAGTGGTATGACTCCCCTACCTATGACTCCATGGATGTTCCTTTTTGGCCTCACCATATCCTGTGTTCTTATGTGGGGAGCAGAACTAGAGACCCCGCAGGCCACTCCACAAAACAAATGGTGCAGCGAACAGGGTTCCCGGCACAACAAATGGCGCAGTGAGCAGGGTATGGTGCCAGCCAAAACTTATAGAAGGATGGTGGAGCAGTCTGTGCATGTGAAAGTTCAGCTTCAGGAGTCCTGTGAGGAGCAACGCTGGGAGCGAGAGGCGCGGTCTGCCTGGGAGACTCAAGCCTCCAGCTGGCACACCACCCTCTTGGCCATGGAAGGTGTTGCCTTCATTTGTTGATCTGCTGCTGCTGTAGGCTCCGAAGATTATGGACATCTTACACCGAGGCCACCACCCACTCACACCTGGCATGACGAGCAAGATTTCGACCAGGTAGGAATGGCGTCTGACTCTGGGCAGGAGGACAGGTGGCCCCCACACAGTGTGTGGTGCCCGGTGGCCACTGTTCTCAGGAGTTGGACCCCCAAGAAGGGGTGGGAGGACATGGACGGCTCTCCGGCCAGCATGGAGAGGGCCCTGCAGGCTCTGGCTGAGCGGTTGCCGGAGGAGGAGAAGGCTACAGCCGGCCACGTGGGCTGGATGTTCCTCACGGCCTTGAGTCTCAACACGGAAAGTGCGCTTAATGAAATGGCCCAGGTGCCGAACAGGTGTCCCGGTTGGAAGCGCTGGAAGCTCGGGTCTGCCTGTTAGAAGATGGGCCCCACAGTGGAGACTCTGAGGCAGAGGTGGAGGAAGCGAGTGGAGACAATGTAGCTCCCAACCCCCAAGCCCGGCCAATCTTGAAGCAAAGGGTAAAACGTGAGCAACCTTTGGGCCCTGGCGGCGTTGCTGCCAGCAACCCAGTTATGATTGAGTTCACAACCTACACCCCATACACTCCCGCTGAGTTGCAGGAGCTGGGGAGGCGGTACAGACAGCGCCCTGGAGAGCCAGTCTCGGCTTGGCTATTACGTTTATGGGATGAGGGGGCAGACAGCATTCTCTGCTCCCCAGGAGAGATGGAAAAGCTAGCCTTCGTGACAGTGCATCTGTCCCTGCAACAAAGGTTACAGAATTGCCATAGGTTGGCCCAAAACCAGGGCAACCACTCTCTAATGGAGTGGCTCACTGCTGTGGTACGCACAGTATGGGGACAGGCTGGCGAGCTGCCAGACATTGTGAGTAAATGGCAGTCATATAAGGAACTTAACTCAAATCATCCATGAAATGGGTATGGGACATGCTATTTTCAACCTTAATATGCGGGGGTCAGATGGCGAGCTTTTTACAGCCAGCATGAGAGATCTGGTTTTGGATACTGCACCTGCGAGTGCTTTTGGATCCTTGGTTGCCATTCTTATGCCCTATGTGGGGCGGCGGATCCATGAAGTTACAACTGCCATGGCCACCCTAGGGGATGTTGAAAGCTGGAAGCAAAGGAAGTTAAGACAGGAGGTCCACGCAGTTGAGACCTGGAAGCCCAAACCAAAGGTAAAGAGGTGAGGTCGCAGGCCTCAGAGAGTAATACGCGCACAGATGTGGCGTGATCTCATTGTAGCAGGGGTCCATCGGGAAAAAATAGACCGACAACCCAATGCACTCTCATTGCAACTTGGAAACAGTTGCGTCTGGAACAGCAATTCCGGAGAAGCCTAAAGGAGAAGTCTGGGAAAGCTCGACCTGTGTCCCTCCAGGACTTCATGCAGCTGCTTGAGGCCAACTCCTTTCAGCTTGATTAGGGGTGGGGCCAAGGTACCCGGTCAGAGGGGACGAGCAGGGACGGGAGGCCCCACGTGGAACTGTCCATACATTGGTCCCCTTCGAATGTACAGAGGGTTTTGGCCCTAGTTGACACTGGCGCAGACTATAGTCTTATTTATGGGAACCCAGAACTGTTCCCCAGACCAGCAATCTGTATTGATGGCTACGGGGGAAAGACTGTGACTATAAAAGCTGTTTCCTTACCACTGGGTATAGGAAGTCTTCCCCCTCGTACCTACAAGGTTTATGTCTCCCCCATTCCGGAGTATATTCTAGGGGTGGACGTGCTACATGGCCTCAGCTTACAGACGTCGGTAGGAGAGTTCCGTCTCCGGATCCGGGTGGTGAAAGCGGTGACATGTGGGCATGGTCACCACCCTCCTCAAGTGTTGCCAAACCCTGGCACGTGGTTGCAGTGCGACAGTACCGCCTGCCAGAAGGGCAGGAGGAGATTGGTCGTACAATATTGGAATTGGAGAAGGCACATATTGTGAGGCTAACGCACAGTCCCTTTAACTCCCCAGTAAGGCCTGTCAAGAAGCCAGATGGGACCTGGCAAATGACTGTGGACTGTAGGGAGTTAAATAAGGTGATGCCACCTTTGCACAAGGCAGTACCTTCAATTCACAATTTGATGGATCGTCTGACTGTCCACCTGGGAAGGTATCACTATGTAGTGGACTTGGCCAATGCTTTTTTCTCCATTGACATTGCACCCAAGTGTCAAGAGCAATTTGCTTTTACTTGGGAAGGGCGGCAGTGGACTTTTCAAGTCCTTCTGCAAGGATACTTGCACAGCCCCACTATCTGCCATGGGCTCGTAGCCCAGGATTTGGCACAGTGGGATCGCCCGTCCACTGTGGCCTGGTTTCATTATGTCGATGATATTTTATTAACATCAGATTCTTTTTCTGATTTAGAGAAAGCAGCTCCCTCTCTTCTCCGCCACCTGAAATCACATGACTGGGCGGTGAATGAGGAAAAGGTCCAAGGCCCTGGCTTATGCATCAAGTTTTTGGGTGTTGTGTGGTCAGGTAAGACAAAGGTCATACTTGAGGTGATTATTGACAAAATACAAGCCTTTCTCCGGCCGACCAAGGTCTCCCAACTGCAGACGTATTTGGGACTGCTAGGATATTGACGGGCGTTTGTACCCCATTTAGCAAAAATGGCAAGGCTTTTGTATAATATGATAAAAAGGGAGCCTCGTGGGATTGGACAGAGACTATAGAACAAGACTTTGTTGCTACAAAACGGGCAGTGCAGCAGGCACAGGCTCTGCAAGTAGTGGACCCTGGCCTCCCATTTGAACTTGTTGTTCACGTAACCCAAGAGGGGTATGGTTGGGGCCTCTGGCAACGGTAGGATTGTCTCTGGTTGCCAGTGGGATTTTGGTCCCAATTGTGGAAAGGAGTGGAAGTCCGCTACTCCTTAATAGAGAAACAGCTGGCTGCTGTGTATGCAGCCCTAGTGGCCACAGACGCCATCACAGGAACGGCAAGGGTGTTGGTTCGAACAACTTATCCCGTCCAGGGGTGGGTCTGTACGTGGACCTAGGGACCCAAAACGGGGGTGGCACAGACTACCACCCTTGCCAAGTGGGGTGCTTACGTGGAGCAATGTAGCACCCTTAGTTCAAGCCCTTTAAGCACAGAGCTACAACAGGTCCTGGGACCTGTGGATCTTGTAGCCCAGGCTGAGCCAAGCGCTCTGCCTAGAGGGGAGGACTTGGAGCCCTCGCCCTACAAAGAAGGACAGCCCCCAGTACCTGAGGATGCCTGGTTTACCGATAGTTCTAGTCGAGGAGCTGCAGCTGTTTGGATGGCTATTGGTGTGCAGCCCAAAACAGATACCATTTGGTTTGATACCGGGACGGGCCAGAGTAGCCAGTGGGCTGAGCTACGGGCTGTGTGGATGGTAATCAGCCACGAGCCTGGGCCCCTAGTTATTTGCACTGACAGCTGGGCGGTGTTCCGGGGCCTAACGTTGTGGCTCCCTACGTGGAAACACCAAAACTAGTTGTTAGGACACCGCCCACTGTGGGGTCAAGCTATGTGGTAGGACCTCTGGGACCTAGGGCAAAGAATGGAGGTGACCCTAATGCATGTCACAGGTCACTCCCCCTTAGTGTCCCCAGGTAATGATGAAGCAGATGCCCTAGCACGCGTCCGATGGTTAGAACGGGCTCTTGCCACTGATGTGGCCCATTGGCTACATAGGAAATTGCAGCACGCTGGAAGCCGAACCATGTGGCAGGTGAGCAGACGCTGGGGCATGCCTTTGAAATGGCAGGAGATAGCAGATGCCTGCTATGACTGTGCCGTCTGTGCCCAGGACAGCCCCCAAAGGCGGAGTCTCCCCTGGGAGACATAGCAGATTACGCGAGGGAGGGTGCCCTTCACTCACTGGCAAGTGGATTACATTGGACCTCTGCATAAGGCCCGCAATGTTATGTATGTGTTCACAGCAGTGGACACTGCTACAGGTTGATGTTTGCTTGGCCGTGTCTGGCTGCGGATCAGCGGCATACAGTGGTCACTCTTACATGGCTGTGCACCCTCTATGGGTGCCCCCAAGTCATTGAAAGTGACAGGGGTACCCATTTTACCAGGCAAGAAGAGCAGCGCTGGTCTGCCAGGATGGACGTGCAATGGTTGTTTCATGCTCCGCATAACCCACAAGCAGCTGGCATGATTGAACGCTACAATGGCCTTTCGAAGCAAGGTCTCTGGGTGTCAAAACACCCTCCCACGATGCATGACTGGGCCTCACGTTTATGGGATGTCCTGAGAATCCTGAATGAGAGACCACGGAAGGGAGAGCCCGCACCAGTAGAAGCTCTACTACATCAAACGGCCGCTCCCATTCAATTACAAGTTACCACCAGTGAGACTCTGTTAAAGCCAGGCTACGGCAGGAATGGAAACATTTTGCTGCCAGCATCCACATGCTTGAAAGCAGGGGAATGGCAGCAATGGACTTGGCCCTGGCAGGTCAAAAGCCCCCACTGTCCGTGGTTGGGCTGATAGCCCCATGGGGGGCCTGTTTGACTCATGATTTGCAAGTGATGCCAGGGGTGGTGGCTGAGTGGCCACCGCAAGTGACTGTAATATACGGAGGTCCTGATACCGGGATGATTTTGTGGGGAACCTATGTGCTCTCAGTATGGCCTATTATGGGGTCTCCTATTCTGTTACATATTGAAACTCCACAGGAACCCTCATGGAAAACGCTTGTCACGTAAATTATGAGGCGAGACCCTGTAGGGGTGGAGTGTGGGGATAGAGTCCCAGACAGCAGTTTCCAGGCTCTCGGCCTCACGTGAAAGGTGCTGGCTCAGGTAGTAGATGGCTGTCAGCTGTGGCTAAATGACCATCAGCTGTAACCAGTTAGCCAATTAGCCACTGATATAACTGCCGTCGCTGCGCTGGTTGGTCAGTCAGTTGGTTTGCAGGCAGAAAAGCGGACAGCAGGTTGCATGTCGTGTGACTCCAGCCTCCAGTGAGACTATAGTGGTGTGACTCCCCTACCTACGGCTCCGTGGGTGTTCCTTTTTGGCCTAGCCATATCCTGCGTTCTTATGTGGGGAGCAGGACTAGAGGCCCCGCAGGCCGCCCCGCACAACAAATGGCGCAGAGAGCAGGGTCTCCCGCACAACACTCTCTTCCTATCTCTTTTTTCCAGCCAGATTACCCTATGTCTCTCCTCTTATCAAAAGAAATTTAGCATCTTTCTGCAAATTTGGATCTTGAATAGTAAGCTCTCTGAAATACAAATTTTCTGAATCAATGAGTCATTTGCCTAATGAATCTGAAAATCTTATGAGGTGAAGAGGGAGGTAACTATGGGAACTTGCTGGAACTTTAGCACTCCCCATTCCAATTATCAATTTCCATTCCTTCTCAGAGCACTGTGTGTCGTATAACTGGTTAAAAGTGGCTGTGGGCATAATTAAATGTTAAATGGAAGATTCCAGAGAGAAAACTATCTCTAATGTGAAGGAACTTTGTAGTGAGAAAACAAAACCAACACTGAGCTTTCTTGTTTGGTCTTTCTGAGTAACTCCCACAATGATTTTATTATTTCTGATTAAGGGCCCACACATGATCTCTCTGAGGATGATTCTTGGGTCCCTGTGGATCCAGGTTTAAGTTACACAGTAAGAATGTGACAGCTTTACAACCTTGTAAAACTAACCAGCTCCGCACTTAAACAGCCTTATCTAACATTCCTCTTCCTTCCTATGTAGCCTGTCTGTCGTGCAGGGAGGCCTGCAGGGTCTCTGCTCCCACTCCCCACACAAGAACGCAGGATATGGTGAGGCCAAAAAGGAACACCCACGGAGCCATAGGTAGGGGAGTCATACCACTACGGTCTCACTGGAGGCTGGGTTCACTGGACGTGCGACCTGCTGTCCGTTTTGTCTGCAACCCACCGACGACTCTCTTTCACTCTCCTCCACTCTCCTCTCTTTTTTTCCTAGCATAGCCACAGCAGTTATATTAGTGGCCAATGGCTCACTGGTTACAGCTGACGGCCAACTAGCCACAGCTGATGGCCATCCAATCACATTTGGCCATTTACTACCTGAGCCAGCACCTGTCTATGTGAGGCCGAGAGCCTGGAAACTGCTTTCTGGGGCTCTGCCCCTACACTGTCCTTAAGAAATTTAAATCCAACCAGTTTTTCTCTTGCTCGAAGCCTGAAGTGAAACTTTGACACGTGCTAGTAATCTAACTTGTCTGAGATGCTTGGCTTAAACAATTGATTCAAGGTGTCCAATGAACTTAAGAGTCTGGAGGCTTTGCTAGAAATAAATAATAAAGATTTATTCAAGGGTCTTAGCGTTTGCAAACCAGAAACACAACTATTCAATACCCAGAGTGTTCCAAAGAAGAAAGAAAAGCTGAGCGTCCTTGTGGCGAGCCAGCCGCCACAAGTCGATCAGAACCTAAATGGGGGAGTGGGAATGAAATAAAAGACACTCACACAAATGCTAATGCTGCAGGTCTTCAGTGATGCTGAAGCCTCGAGTTTATTCTTCTTCACCAATATATGCAGTTTGAGTACGTGCAACTTAACAAAGAAAATATGCATTACCTTAGCAAATGTAAATTTTTAGCTTTTACATAGAGGATACGAAATCACTGAAACTCCCAAAAGTAATTATCCTATCAATTACCCTGATAGCCATCAGTCTTCTGTGTCCGGAAACTGGCCGCTCCCACCACATTCCTTAGCAGCTTGTAAGCACCCTCCAGGTGTATGCAGAGACAATGCCTTAGGGGAGGAAACAGGTTAAGCATAAACCGAGCCATTCTATAGGGCTCAGAGTTATCTGTAACCATGGCTCCCCACACATCCTTATAATAAAAAGTACATTCTTGAGAAGAATCAGTTCTGCATTCTTAGCCTCTGGATCGTGGGAGATGGTAATCCTCTAGGTGACTGGTGGTCTGGAGAATGGATGTCAGGTGGTCTGGATACATATCAGGTGGTCTGGATACCTGAACATTCCTTAGTCTTTCAGGGCGATAATCAGAGGGTTATCTGGAGGTCATATATATATATATATATATATATATATATATATATATATATATATATATATATCAGGCATTGAGACAGGACTGGGAAATTCAAAGGTTTAAGTTCCCAGGCTAGTTAAAACAAGAATAGAATTATTTCCTCATACCTCAACCTACTTGATTGGAGTAATTTAGCAGCTTGACTACAGTGACTCCATTTTTCATTTTTTCACTCTATTCCTCAGAAGTTAACCTAAGACAAGGGTGCTTCTAACCAAAACACAACTTGGGAGAGAATAACCCCAAATTATCTTTCAGTATCTCTTAAAACTCTATGTTGTGTCTTTTTTTTTTTTAAACGACAGTTTATTTATTTATTTTTTTATTTTTTTATTGGGGAATATTGGGGAACTGTGTGTTTTTCCAGGGCCCATCCACTCCAAGTTGTTGTTCTTTCAGTCTAGTTGTGGAGGGCACAGCTCAGCTCGAAGTACAGTCACCCGTTTTCAATCTTTAGTTGCAGGGGGCGCAGCCCACCATCCCATGCGGAATAGAACCTGCAACCTTATTGAGAGCTGGCGCTCTAACCAACTGAGCCCACCGGCAGCCTTCTATGTTGTGTCTTGCAGAGACCCGTGGGAGTAATTGGCTTGATGACTGTTTCTTTAGAGCTGCAGTCCTGATTAAAAACGCTACAGCGAGGATGTCCTTGACACACATCCTAATTTCTGGGAAGAGATTACTACCACAGTAATTGAGCTGGGAAGAAGAGACAAATTGCTCTTGGCGGACTCAACAGCGCTTCAAAGTACTGCAGTTGACCGGAATCACACCCTGCAGTTTTCCCTCCTCCAGTGTGTAAGATGCCAACAGTGATAGCACTGCACCAACAATTATTTGCAAGATAAAAGTGGAAGGGGAGAAAATCACTACCAACTAGACTGTAAAAGACCCATAGCCCCGTGATAGCGTTACACGAATGACTAAATGAGACAGGGAAGGCCCGGAACTCCACGGTGGCCGACTCTGGGTCCCGCCGGTGGCGCAAGATGATTTATTAATTTAACACTGGGCTGGCGGCGCCCGCAGCTGCCTGGAGTCCGCGGTGACATCACCGGCCGGGGCGCGGGTCACGTGCCCCGCCCCCTCCAGCTCCTGCTTCTCGCGCAGCCTTCGGAGCTAAAGGTCCGGCCGCAGCTTCTCGGAGCTCTCCGAAGAGAAGCGGAGCTTGGGCTGTAGGGCTAGCAGGCAAGCGGGCACAGCCGGGCCTGAGCCAAGGGGCCGGGAGTGACGCGGCCGAGGTTTCTGCAAACTTGGGCGCGCGCTCGCGCCACAGCGCCTGCGGCCGGAGCGATGAAGATGGTCGCGCCCTGGACGCGGTTCTACTCCAACAGCTGCTGCCTGTGCTGCCATGTCCGAACCGGCACCATCCTGCTCGGCGTCTGGAACCTGGTGAGCGCGTTGGGCTGCGGCGACGCGCCAGGGGCCCATCTGACAGCGAGGGGGCGACAGGATCCCGGGACCCCGGCCTGCGCCCCCGCTTATCTTTTCACTACTCCAAGTTGGCTCCTGGTTCGGCCTTGGGTTGGGTGACCCCGGCGCTAATCCTCCTAAAGTTATATTATTAGAAACTTAATTCTCTGGGCAGGCGTGCCCGCGATCGCCCCGGCTCTGCCAACCTGTGGCGAGGGTCGGGTCAGGGCCCGGAGTTGGGGGCATTTCAGGGGTGCGGGTGGGCCGGGGCGCTCCGGAAAGCCGTGAGCACAGAGCCCGCTGCGACCGCCTCGGAACCCCGCGGTTTCCGGTGAAAGTGCTCTTGGTGGCCAGAGAACTCTGATCTTATCTGCGGAGCACGTGTTTCCCTTCTTAATATCCGGTGGGCTTTATGTTTTGACGGGTCCCGCCAGCGTGGTGGGGTGACTGGGCATGTTTAGTTAACCCTGCGGTCAGGGTTGCAGACCCGGTGTGCCCATTCTCTCTGCTCGCATCTAGCCTCGGGTTTGCTGTGCACTCGTGCGCATGTTCGGATCCCGAGTTGAAATGGTTGGGGGTTGTCACACTCTGTGAATGGTTACCCCCACACGTTTGTTGTAAAGCCGTTGCTCCAAGAAGGGATTTGCTTGTGATTTACTGCCTTTTAGTCGGCTAGGGGAAGCCATTTTACACCCACTTACTTTCCTGCCCATTGACAGGTGGTCCCAGTACCTTTCAAGCAGACACCGCAGGCAAATCTGATTTTTCTTTTAGGTTAGAACTTTTAAAATCGTATTGGTATGGAGAGCAATGATTATCAGGGCAGTGAAGAAACCTGGTGTTGTCTTGTGCCTGCTCCAGATTGATTGTGGTACCCCTAAACTGCACCAGCGTTGAATCGGATTCCCTCCCTTGCATTTCAGGTTTTGTGACATCATGATGGAGGGTTACACCCAAGCCACTTTTCAGTGAACATTACTGTATCATGAGGAAATACCTTAAAAATAGTAATAAGATGGCCTATAGAACTTTTTAGTGAGAATAAATTCTTAATCATCAGTTTTTTTGTTAGTTCATATTCAAATTTTTTATATAATATGGACATTATATCTAATTGTGTCATGTGCCATTTTAAGCAAAACATTCCCCCCCCCCAGGTATTTGCTGTTTGCTGTGCTATTTATAGTTTCAAGTTTCCTTTTCAGTGCCTATCACAGGACACAAAAGATAAATTTTTGGCCTTGAAAGCTTTCAAGATCTTTGGTATGTGTGGGTTCTTGTGCAGTGTGAATGCAGACATGCAGATGTTCATCAGCGTCTTGGCTCAACCCTAACTTTGCTTAAAAACCAGGAAATCTCTTTATAGAAATTTAAAATTACTGTATAGCAAAAGGATAGTAGATGGCTTCAAAATATTAGTGCTTTTATTAATTATCAAGACAATTTTATACAAATATCTTATGTCTTGAAAATGTTCAAATCTGCAGACTTGCAAGTACATCAGTGAATGTAATTTGTAAAATCTAGGGCACTGCATTAGGCAAATGCACTGCATGATCTACAGGAAAAATAAATCTACTTGAGCCCCACTGTTGGCTGTAAGCCAACCAGACAGTATTGGTGGGATAAAAGGAGAGTGCTCTGCATGCTTTGTTTACTGTTGGAGACTGCTCTTTGTGGAAAGTAGTTGCTGGGTGCATGTTGTAGCATTTGGAAATATATGGGCTTTTGAAAGATATTGGAAAAGTTTCTAGCAGATGTAAGAATGCCACTTTAGGTAAATCTAATTAATGGGAAACCTGGCTTTAGTACTGATAATCTTTATTAAAAAGTCTTTTTCATTTCATAAAACAGTTTAGACTTTTTTTTAAACAGTGAGTTTCCCTCATTCCTTTAAATATAATTTAGTTATCCAAAACTTTGATTTTCTTTCTTTTTTTTTTTATATTGGGGAGCAGTGTGTTTTTCCAGGATCCATCAGCTCCAAGTGTAGTTGTTGTTTTCAGTCTAGTCATGGAGGCACAGCTCACTGGCCCATGTGGGAATCAAACCTTGGACCTTGGTGTTAATGAGCGCTGTGCTCTAACCATCTGTGCTCTAACCATCTGAGTTAACAGGCCACCCTAGCTTGGGACTTTTTGTGAAAGTTTTCTTTGCCTCTTAATGATTCTGCTTCCTATACATTTACTATGCAGTTTCAGTGTTTCTATTTACTTAGGCCCAGTGCTAGCCCTGTGACTTGGGAGAGGTTTTGCATCTGTTTGGGATCTACTCTCCTGGCTCCAATTTAAATCTACGTAACATATGCAAAGTTCATGATAACCAGCTTTACCATACCTTCCCCCACCCCAACTACAGGAAAACGTAAAACTTGAGACCAAAGACTTGAGACCCAGTAGTTTGCAGTAATTTTCAGCAGACTCTGCCCAGCCAACCCTCATTTTCTTTAATAAATCTATATTTCTGTCTCACTCCTGAATTCTTTCACGGCCCGTGAGTGAGCAGACACAACAGAAAAGGTATGTGATCATGACATTGCTGAAGACGTATTGGATCAAATCCAATAATCTTCCAAATTCAGATTAAAAAATAGGTGAAGTACTAAAGTTATCCCGATTAAAATCAGAGCAAGGCAGGGTTACCTGCTAGCCAACATTGTCTTAGAGATGTGTTGGGAAAATTTCCTGGGGCCAAGAGACCAAAGAAAGGCTGACAACTTCCATCAATTATACCAAGAGTTTACTAAGGAAACAACATACGAGAGGCGTGGCAGGCACTAAAGGAGTATATAGGACAAGGCTGGATGGATGGGGGTACTGGGGCATGACTCACCCCAGATAGGGGGAAAATGCCTTACATGCTTGCGCCGGCAGAGCAAGGACCTGTTCTAGTAGGAACCAGCACTGCTGGGGCATTAGGGAGGGGTCTGTCAGTCAGTTTCTGAGGGGATTTATGGGAAGCAATCGCTGTCTGGCCCAGATCTAGCTGGACCTAACTTGAGGCTTCAGCAGTAGTCATGCCCTGGAACAGTCTACTCCAGGGGTATATTTTGATGAACGGGAGTTTTAAATTTTGATGAAGTTTAATTTGTCATTTTTTTCTCCTATGGTTCATACTGTGTTTTAAGACATCTCTGCCTACAGTTGTAAAGACATTCTCTTACCATTTCTTCAGAAACTTTATCGCTTTAGCTTTTGTATAATACTTACATCTGAGATCCATCTCGCATTAATTTTTTTATTAGGTTTGTATTAAAAGGCAGTTTAATCACTTAACCTAAAAAAAAGTTGAATGATTACATAACCCATAATATCCACAAACATTTTTAGAAAGACAAGAAAGATGCTTATTCATCTTCGCAGAGAATGAAGACTGACTTGTCCTGGTTTCTAGAGGAATCATGATATGAAAGATATACTTGAAGCAGACTGACTGCTATGTAGTTGTCTGAGGTTTCTTCTCTTTCTTCAATAAAACTTACTATTCTAAACCTGAATCCATTAACTCCCTCTCCAAATTTGCTCATACTCTAGTCTCTCTTTTACCACCTATTTAGACTCTCCAGCTCCTTGTAGATGCTTCTGTTCCTCTTGCCACCTTAATTTGTTGGTTTATTTAATCTCCATGTCCTATTGATTTTTGCTCTACCTCCTGATTACTTCCTTATTCTGTCCCATTCTTATTCTTGCTACCATTTTCCTCATTTAGGCTCTCATTAGTACTCACTTGGCTGTTATAATAGTCTCATAACTGGTCTTTTTGCTTCTGGCCTTGCCATCAATAATCCCTTTTTTCCATAGTCTATTATCCATCCAGTTCTCAGAGGTATTTTTCTCAAACACAAATATGAACCTGTTATCTTACTCCTAAAAACTTTGGCTCTCTATCCCAGGAAGATCTGTGTATTTCATGACTGGTGTGTTTCAAGCCACTTAAATTGGCTTAAACAATTAACACAGGGAGCTGGGCCACAAGTCTTTCCTGTCTCCCATCTCCTTCCGTTTCAGGTCATCCTTCTTTTGGATACAAATGGCTGCCATATTTGCCAGTCAGTGCTTAAACCCTAAGTCTGGAGATTCATTCTGATTTGACAAACTTAAGTTGTCTCTGCATCCCTGAACCAGAGTCCAGGGTTATGTGATTGGAATATACTGATAAATTTAGGTCTGGAATATTCTCCTGCCCTTGAACTGTAGATTAGGAGGAATATATACGGAGAGGGATTAACTTTACTTAAAATGCCAGCTTGAGAGCGGAAGGCTGAGTAATTTCCCCAGGGAATCACAGTCTTATTGGGAGGAGGAGGAAAGAATGTTTGGAGGAAAATGAAAAATGCTTAGGCTAAAGCCCTCATTTCTTCTGGAGTATATTTTACCATCAGGACCTGAGTTTTTCTTGGCACACTCAAGCATGCTTTTTCCTTGTAATTTCTTTCATTGTTCTACAGGGAGTGGGGGGTGTTCTTAGTGTGTTTTAAAAAATGATACTGGTAGTTGAAAGCATCTGTAATTGACACCAGAGATGGATCATCTTTTGTGCATATTATCCTTTTTATCATCATCCAAGTGTATTTTGGGAACTTAGTCATTCAGCAAATATATACTGAATGCCTCTTTTGTGCCAAATACTATTCATAGGATAGTTGGCCATATATCAGATTATAAAGGATGAAAGAGCTCAGAGTAGCTGGTTTCATTGGCTTTATGACCTGGCCTTCCAAATAATCCACTAGTTCACTTTGAAAGTCACAGCTTGCTTGTGTACCCAAGCCTGGCAAGGTCTTTTTGTGTCCTGGGAAGTTCTGGTGCAATAACTGTTGATTTTTGTCTGGGAAGTAATACTAGGTAGTAAAACCGACATCTTGTATTTGTAGAATGATTGATAATTTTTAGTGAGCTTTCACATTTGTTCTTATTTAGACCTCAAAGCAACCCTAGGGTCAGGCACAGTAGGTGGTGATATGCTTTTTTTTTTTTTTTTTAAGTGTAACACTTTTTTTTTTTTTTTAATTGGGGAAAGGATACAGGACTTTATTGGGGAACTGTGTGTACTTCCAGGACTTTTTTCCAAGTCAAGTTGTTGTCCTTTCAGTCTTAGTTGTGGAGGGTGCTGTTCAGCTTCAAGTTGTTGTCCTTTCAGTCTTAGTTGTGGAGGGCGCAGCTCAGTTCCAGGTCCAGTTGTTGTTACTACTTGCAGGGGGCGCAGCCCACCATCCCTTGCGGGAGTCAAACCCGGCAACCTTGTGGTTGAGAGGACGCTCTCCAACCAACTGAGCCATCTGGGAGCTCAGTGGCAGCTCACCAACCAACTGAGCCATCTGGGAGCTCAGTGGCAGCTCAGCTCAAGGAGCCGTGTTCAAATTTAGTTGCAGGGGGCGCTGCCCACCATCCGTTGCGGGACACAAGGAATCCAACTGGCAACCTTCTGGTTGAGAGCCCATGTTCCAACCAACTGAGCCATCTGGGAGGCAGCTCAGCTCAAGGTTCCGTGTTCAATCTTAGTTACAGGGGGCGGAGCCCACCATCCCTTGCGGGACTTGAGGAGTTGAACCAGCAGCACCCTTGTGGTTGAGAGCCCACAGCCCCATGTGGGAATCGAACCGGCAGCCTTCGGAGTTAGGAGCACGGAGCTCCAATCGCCTGAGCCACCAGGCCGGCCCCCATCAGAACATTTTAAAGATGAGCTGGCCAAGAAATAAATTAAAGATTGCCATTAAAACTGTTTTGGAGGGGTGGCTGGTTAGCTCAGTTGGTTAGAGTACGGTGCACTTAACAGGGTTGCCGGTTCGATCCCCACATGGGCCTCTGTGAGCTGCGCCCTACACAACTAGTTTGAAACAACTACTTCACTTGGAGCTGATGGGTCCTGGAAAAACACGCTTAAATAAAAAAAAGTTTTGTTTTTTTTAAAAAAGCTGTTTTGTTAATATCAGCATTTCCGAGACCCACTTTTAATATACTGTGTAGCTAACTTAACTAACAAAGCATCAAGTATTAAAGTTGTTACCATGAGTTTTGCACTATGATTTGTGTTATGTTTAACTACATGGGTAATGTATTTGTTTTGTCAGATTACTTTGAATCTTCCCAAGGAAGGAAGAGGCCACAGTTTTCTCTTCCCACCCCATATGTATTAGTGTTCATAAAGAGATACTGGTAGAAATAATGTGTGAGCCCTAGCAGCATAATTTCTCCTCTTCTCAGTCCCATTGGCTTTTAGTAGGACTTCTGGAGCTTTGATAAGAATTCTTAAAGAGCGATAAACTGGTTAACCCATTTTACTTGAAGCAAAATAAAAATTAAGCAAAGATAACACTTCAATTGCTCTTAAAAAACTTTAAAAGGTTTAGAATTGCCTCTTTGCAGTTGCAGCTTCCAAGGAAAAATTTCTCAGTGAAATATGTGGGGGCCAAAAAATGTTTGAGGAAATACAATATCAAATTATTAGTAAAAATAAGCTTGAACTTACTTCTTTCTTTTATTAACCTTGAGCTGCTAAAATTAAATGGCTTGTGGTTCCATGTGCAGAGATGGTGAATATGTGGTAATATGGTAATATGTAGTACATAGTAGGTAAACATTTGTGTTGACTAACAGAAGGCTTAAGGGTTGCAAAAATGGAGGCATAGGTTGGAAAAAAAGAAGCACTTACGTGGTCACCTATGGAAGGCCAGATGGGGTGCATCAGAATTAGGCCCTTTTTTAGTGAGCCCTCAATCTTCCTGGACCAGAGATAAGATCTTATCAATGCCTTAAAGTTGAATGGCTGATTCATACCAACTCAACTCATAGTAGACTGACACATAAAACCAGAATACCAATTTATTAATATTCAATGGGGAAATACAATCGTCATTGAGTTGAATACTTAGGCCGATCGTATATCTTTCCTTTAGAGGACACTAAATTATGATTGTAGAATGATTTGAGTACTTAATACCTATTCATGAAGACAGCCTGATAAGTCCAACTTCACAGAAGAAGTAACATTCAGGACTGAAAAGCTCAAGTCTCCAGGTGGTGACTGTGTGTCTTCTTCCAATATACTTAAAGAGAAGGGTTTGGTTCTTGAATAGTCCTTTGCTGAAGTCTCAGTTTTGATTATCCCACCCTTTACCTAGAATTGCTGGTCTAGGAGTCTTTTTTCTCTTCTTTTTTAAAGTAGGATTAAAGTAGGAGTCTTTGATATATTTTCTTTTGTGTTAATATTTACTTTATCCTCTGTGTTTGTTATGGTATAGATAAAGCTACTGTAACAAATGCATACTTAAGATAGTTTATTTTTCTCATGTTAGCAGTCCAGCAGGGTTGGCAGGCTTGTTATGCCATCCTAAATGGGCAGTGGCAGAGCAGCCCCACCAGCTTTGGGTGGCCTCTGAGTGGCCTCGCATAGCAAGCCTGCCAACCCTGCTGGATGGCTAACATGAGAAAAATAAACTACCACTGAAGCATTAGTAGTAGGATTCCTTCAGTGCTACTAAAGGGGCTGCTTCCTTTATCCTCACCTGCATGGTTGGAGAGAATCCACCAGCACCATGTTTGTGTTCTGGCCTACTAAAAGGGAGAAGGGGCACCTAGAGGACAAGCAACTTTATTTTTTTAAGGATGTGAAATGGAAATTGTACACATGGCTTTTACTTATATCCCAGTAGCCAAAATGAGACATATAACTTAGCTGCAAGGGGCACTGGGATATATTATCTGTAGCTGGCCCTTTATGTAACCAGATAAGCCTATTACTGTGAAAGGGGAGAATAGATTGGGAGGGCCTATACTAGTCTGGCAAGCCACCTAAGGGCAGCCTTCTTCCTAAGATCCTGTGCCCAGTGAGCAACCCCTACTAACTATAGGTGGCTTTCATTTCAGTCTGCAAAACAATACGTGTTAGTTCTCAGTATTTCAGTTGTTCTCTCTAAATTGGAGTTAATAATTCTAAAAATAAATAATTATTAAAAGGTATCACAAAACAGTTTAAACAAGTTATAGAAATAGTTATGACTATGGGTGAAACTAAGTAGTTTTCAAATGTGAATGCATTTTTCCCAAGGTATGCTCCATGAATGGAGTTTTTAACTGTTTAGAATTTTTTAAAAGATGAAATGAAGTTTACATGAATGGCCATTTTAGTATGAAAACACATACAGTTACCTGTATAGTATGTGAAATGCAGCTAGCTTATGGATCAGAAAACTGTAACTGCTTCTAGATGAGGACTTCCCATCTCAAAAGAAAATAATCATAGAAAATTTAAGCCTAGAAGGTACATTGATGCTTATCCATTTTCTTTCTTCCTTTCTGCCCTCCCTCCTTCCTTAATGTCTCCTTTAACAAGATTTTGAGAACTTCCTGGTTTTTAAGAACAGTGCTAGGTACTGGTGATGCAATGGTAATTCAAAATAGACTCAGTCCTTGCCAACATGGAATCTCTAGTCTAGTAGAGGAAATAAATATTAATCAGTGATTAATATATATTAATGTAATCTTGTAAATAAATATTAGAACATAATTGATAAATACTACAAAGAGAATGTGTGGCACTGTGACGACATATAGGAGAGTTTGGGGATGGAGGTGGCAGTGTTGGTGAGCCTGACAATCTTTGTTCTTATCTGGAGAAATTAATCCACTTACATTAACAGTAATTACTAATATATTAGAACTTATTTCAGTCATCGTTTCTGTTTTTCTCTCCTTTGTTGCTCTTTCATATTGACTGAATTTTTTCTTACCATTTTCCCCTATCTGCTATTTTGGAAGTCTTTATTTCTATTATTTTAGTGGTCCATACAAGAAACTTTGATACGTATACTTATCAAAAAGTTTAGAGTTAATAGTATCTTGTCTTCCTTTTGAACAATAAAGGTTCTTTAACTCCAGTCATTTCATGTGTTTTAGTGTCTTTTTTAAAAGTTCCCCAAGACATTAATCTATATAATCAATGTTTATTTAGAGTTACCCACATATTTACATCTCTTTGTCCATTGTTCTTTTTTTGCAATCAATATAATTTTTATTTAAAAAAACAGATATTTTAATACTGAAAACGTGGAAAGTGCACAACCCATCATTTTCTTTTCTACCTCTGACCTGCTGTCTAGGATCACCACCCTTCTGTCTATAGTATGTATTTTTAAATATCCTTTAGTGAGTATGTGTTGGTGGCAAATTCTGATAGCTATTCTTTGCAAATATCTTTACTTGGCCCTCATTCTTGAAAGATATTTTTGCTGGATATATAGTCCTAGGTTGATAGTTATTGTCTCTCATATTGAAGCTCTCATTCTGCTGTCTTTTATGCTTTGCTACTGAGAGGTTAGTTGTCATTCTTACTGATACTTTTTTCTGATTCATTAGATCTGGGGTGGCTCTTGTGGTTGTACATCAGTAGTAAGGTCTGGGTGATGACTGACACTGCTGGTCTGCAGACCACATTTTCAGTAGCAGTGGTTTAGTGAACTCATACATTTCTGAGGCTGAACTCCTTAGGCTCTTGCCTATATAGTTAAAACTTTGACTGTTAGTTTTTATTCAAAAGATACTGAATGGAATAATTAACTGAGGGCTTGGTGATCAGAGCCAAAGTATAGTTATAAGGAACAAACTTTAAATTAAAAACAGAGAAATGCCATAGAGCTTTTGTGCAAATGTTTTAAAAATTAAGTCAGTAAATTACAATAGGGGACTTCTTTTGATTTCTTCTTAAATCTAGTTGTGGGTCTAGTTGTGGAGGGATCTTTTAATATTTTTACCTGAAAATTTTTTTTGCCGTTTTTTTCCCCTATCAGCAGTTTAGAAATTAAATGGGAGTTTCTCAAATACTAATCTTCTTAATATTTATTCTAAAGTATATAAACAAGAATAGAATATTAAAGATATTTGTGTATTTACATTAGTAACAGTAATTTACTAGATAATCTTTTCATTAATTTACTTTGACAATAGCTACTACAAATGATCTGCAGAGGCCCTCTACTTTTGAAGTAATCTGATACTTTTTTCTTTTAAATGATAGTAACAATATTAGATGTTGACATCACCTTCAAGAATGTTCCATTACTGGGGCGGCCCGGTGGCTCAGGCGGTTAGAGCTCCATGCTCCTAATTCCGAAGGCTGCCAATTCGATTCCCACATGGGCCAGTGGGCTCTCAACCACAAGGTTGCCAGTTCAATTCCTTGAGTCCCGCAAGGGATGGTGGGCAGCGCCCCCTGCAACTAAGATTGAACACAGCACCTTGAGCTGAGCTGCTGCTGAGCTCCCGGATGGCTCAGTTGGTTGTAATGCGTCCTCTCAACCACCAAGGTTGCCGGTTCGACTCCCGCAAGGGACTTTAATTTGACAGTTGACTATTTAAGGAATTAACTATCAAGTTATACTTTAACAGATTTTATTTTAGAATTGCAAACTTTCAATTTTAGAAGTGTAAATGTTTTTGTCTTTAATTTCTAAATTTGTTTTGTTTTGGGGTGTATTGAATGTACTGCTATTCTGTTAGAAAATTTTAACTCTAAAGTACAATATAACAAAACTTGAATGGAATGCAAAGTTTATATTCTAATGGTTATATGCGTATCTGTACTATCTCTTCACTTTCATTAGTAGAGACATTCTGTTTTATGAGTTTCACTTCTGGTGAACAGCTACAGGAATAAAGTATTTTATGTATTACAACTAAACAGGAAGTAGTAATACAATCACTTCAGTTTTTCAAACTATATTGACGATAGTCCCAAGTTGTTGGAATAGGATGGTTACAAATAGGGACTAATAAACCTAATAGAGCATATTAGAACACAAAGAGCACCATGTTTGCTGCACTAAAAAATTAATTTAGCTATTTTGCACTTTATATTTTCTCTTTTCCAGATGCCAGGCTTCTAATCCTCTAGTACTTGATACTTTTTTTATGAACAGAGTTTAGGTCTCAGTAGTCCATCCTAAACTAGGCTCCGGGCTAGGCCTATCTCTTCACATTCAGAGATCCAGTAATTTTTTTTTTAAGACATACTTATTCTTCTTATTCATGTCCACCCCCACTCCCAAAGGCCATTTGGACAACATTCCTCTTTCTGGTCTCTGTTAGGGGACCATCCTTTGCCTCCTGTCCACTGTCCAGACATCTTTCTCATTTATTATCAGGACCCTGAATTCTAAGAGTATAATGATGTCTCAGCCTGAGAATGAAGTTCAGGATCCAGCCAAGCCCGTTCAGAGATACTAGGATTGCTGCTGCTGAGGCGGCAAATCTGTTTCATTTTGCTTGCCAACCTCCTGTTGCATTGAGAGTGGCTGTCTGGAACACGCCCTTGAAAAGAATTCTGAGACTGCTGCCAGGGGACTGGTTGGCAGAGTTGGCCAGGGCTTGTGAATGTAAAGTGGTGACTTCCTGGGAGGGACCTGGGTTACTGGAAGGAGCATGCACGGTATTTAGAATCGAAGGAACAGTGATTGTATCTCAGCTGAAAACCATATGCTCTTGATCAGGTTTTCTCTGAAGGCTGAAAGTCACCTGTAAAATGGTATAATAGAGGAGTCAAAACTGCTTCAGTAATATAAAATAATATGTGTAGTGGTTTCTTAGTTTACATTATCACCCATGAGGAAGACATGCTAAAAGGGATGGCGCTGTGGGCTGCAAGGTCAGTCAGAAAGACTTCATTGAATTTGGGGTAAAAAAAATAATCTCTGCTATACATTAAAAAAATTTGCCTATTGAAATGGGGCCTCTAGGACCAGCCCAGTGGCTCAGGTGGTTGGAGCGCTGTGCTCCTAACACGCAGGTTGCTGGTTCGATTCCCACATGGGCCAGTGAGCTGCGCCCTCTACAGCTAAGATTGTGAACAACAGCTCTCCCTGGAGCTGGGCTGCAGTGAGCTGCCAGGCAGGCTGCTGTGTGCTGCCTTGAGTGGTGGCCAGCGAGAATGGCCGGCAGCCAGCGTGAGTGGCTGGCAGCTGATGAAAGTTGCCCTGAGTGCTGTGAGCAGCCGACCTACGACCTACGACAGGAGACCGGAGACCGGCTGCCTGGGGGGGGGGATCACAAGGCTCATAACACCAGCATGGGCCAGATGGGCCAGGGAGCTTGTCCTACACAACTAAACTAGACTGAGAAACAACGGCTTCAACCAGAGTTGGGGGGGGAGGCAGAAGAAAGGGGGAGGGGAGAGAAATGAGGTATACCTTTCATTTTACTGTTTAAACTTTTTATCTCACAGTATGTAACTTGGAGACTGCCCTTTGATTTCTAGCTTCCACAACTTAAAATGTTGGGTGTAATTATAATCTAACTCAAAAGATTAGCAAGAGTGGCTCATTTTTATGCTTTTGTTTCCTTAGACTTTGTCTTAATACTTAATTCTTAGTCACTTAGTCACTTAGTCTGATACCCTAAAATTATTTGTGCTGTAATCTTTTGTTTCTCAAGATTTCCAAAAGTCTGTTCCTTTCTGGTGTTAATACAGTCATTTTGCTGCAGCACCTATCAACTGCCACCCCCTTTTCTCCAAGTCTCTAGTACAGCAGACTCCTTTTCACTTTGAAAGAACATCACATTTAATTGACTGTCTTCCACACTAGACAATAGGCTACCTTGAGGGGTTTGCCATAATATATATGTGATGCTAGCATAGTGATGGGCATATATTTGTTGCCTAATATATACTTTTTGAATAATTGAATTAATGAATATTATAAAATTTTTTTGTATCTTACCTGAGCGTTGATGTGTGTTTACCCCACTAATCCTTCGGGGCAGGGAACGTGTCTTATTCATCTTTGTATAACCAGTTTCAAGCAGAGAGTTGAGCACACAGTAGGTGAACTAATTTAGTCAATTTCTTAGGCAAATAGAATTTTATGATAAATCTAATTTTTAAACATTTACCATAATTTTTTGACTTGAAATAGCAAGTATCAGATTTATTTCAGTATCACAGCAGGACGATGTAGACAGGGGCTTATTTGAATAAGAACGCACATGTGGATCAGAATTCTAAAATTTTATTTAAAGAAATTTCATGTAAAAAGTTCAAACTTTCGTTTCATTTTGATTTGCCCATTGAAGTTGGACCTAAGTGAAAGGCACATCTGCCATTAATAAGTTTTAGAAAACAATTTCTAAATAAAAAATTAACCAAGTAGCTGAGACCAGCATATGAGATTATAATGTATATTTTTATTTTTAACCAGTTTTACTGTGAATATTGCACACAGACAGAAAGTGCACAAACTATATGAACAGCTCAGTTATTACTAAGCAAACATCCATGTATCTACCACCCAAGTCTGACTATTCTGTTAAAGGTTACCCTACAGATTACAACATACATCCTTGACTTTTTAACATCTTACATTAATTGGTACTTTCATTCTCTTCCTGGGCAATGCAAGGACCTAAGATCAGTTCAAGTCCAGTTATCCATTCTTGATTTCATGCTATTGTTGTGTGTTTTGGTTCTATTTATAAATGCACTCATAAGTCATTATTGTTACTATTATATGTTATCAATATTCAGTTGCCAACATAATTATTATTTTTCTTGTTCTTCAGCTTTCCATCTGATATCATTTTCTTTTGCTCAAGGAACACCCTTTAATGCTTTCTTTACTGCTGAACTGCTAGTGATAGATTCCCTCAGTTTTGTCTGAAAGTAGTTTTGTTTCATTTTCATCCTTAAAGGATTTTTTTTTTTTTTACTTGATATAGAATTGTAGGCATGTATTTCCTCCCCAGCATTTTGGAGATGTAACTCCATTATCTTCTTGCTTCCTTTGTTATCATTAGAGCCAGATGTCTGAATATTTTCTTCTTTCTTATCCAACTCATTAATTTTCTTGCAATTATGTCTCATAGGTTAAGCCCATCAAATTCTTGATTTGCCTATTTTTTCATTCTAGAGTTTCTGTTTATTCTTTTAAAATCTGTCATGTCCTGTGTGTGTGTGTGTGTAAGAGAGAGAGAGAGAGAAGGATAGAGAGAGATTCTAGTTCCCTGAATTTTTTTATTTTAAAGATTTTATTGGGGAAGGGGAACAGGACTTTATTGGGGAACAGTGTGTACTTCCAGGACTTTTCCAAGTCAAGTTGTTGTCCTCTCAGTCTTAGTTGTGGAGGGCGCAGCTCAGCTCCAGGTCCAGTTGCCGTTGCTAGTTGCAGGGGGCACAGCCCACCATCCCTTGTGGAAGTCGAACCGGCAACCTTGTGGTTGAGAGGACACGCTCCAACCAACTGAGCCATTCGGGAGGCAGCTCAGCTCAAGGTGCCGTGTTCAATCTTAGTTGCAGGGGGCAGAGCACACCATCCCTTGCGGGACTCGAGGAATTGAACTGGCAACCTTGTGGTGGAGAGCCCTCGCTCCAACCAACAACTGAGCCATCCAGGAGGCAGCTCAACTCAAGGTGCCGTGTTCAATCTTAGTTGCAGGGGGCAGAGCCCACCATCCCTTGCGGGACTCGAGGAATTGAACTGGCAACCTTGGGGTTGAGAGCTCACTGGCCCATGTGGGAATCGAACCGGCATCCTTCAGAGTTAGGAGCACGGAGCTCTAACCGCCTGAACCACCGGGCCTGCCCCCCTGAATTTTTATTCTGTTTTTTCCTTATCTCCTGGAATATCAGAAGCACAGTCAATTTCAAGGGTGTGCCCATTAACTTCAATATCTAGAGCACCTGTGGTTTGTTTCTATTGTCTATTGTTTCTGTTGGTTCTTGTTCTTAGTGCCCGTCTTCTGTTTCTTGTGTTATGGACATTGTATTTGAAAACCTGAAGAAATAATTTGAGGTATCTTTACCTCAATAGGATGGTATCTTTCTCCATTAAGGATTATAACAGCTTCTTACAGGGGTCTAGCATCTGGGGATCCCCTTAATCCAGTCTCAGGATTCAGATGAGGCAGAGCTGGCCTGTGTCCCTATAAAGGCTTGTTTACTTCTGGTTCACCTTACTCCTATGGTTCACCTTATCCCTTTGGCAAAGTCCTGAGGAATTCTGCCCTCTACTACTGCCAAGCAAGCCCTGTACTCCAGGCTTTCACACCCTGTCCCAGCAAGACTATCAGTGGTGCTGCTCAAGCTCTTAGCTCTCATCCATCTTTTCTGAAATCAACAAATGTCCCCAGGGCTATTTCTGCCTTGTACTGGATGGTGGCCCAGTATTTCTTCACTTCCTTGTTAGCTCTCTAATGCCTTCTCACAGACATTTGTTTAGATTTTGTCCAGATTTTCTCGTTGTCCTCAGCGAAAAGATTGGTTTGTATTACCTAGTTCACCATTACTGGAAGTGGCAGATCTCTTAATTATTATTACTCCATTTACTCTGATATTTCTCCTGGTAAACTTATTTCCAAGTTTTGACTTAAAGGCCCAGCCATATTTGTTTGTTATCGGTCATCTTACTACTAATTGTTTCTTTTAAATCAGGCTTAATAATAATCTGTAACATTTTATATTACAAATATTTTTGAAGCTTTAAATAATTTTTCCTGACTTTAAATGCAATTATACTCATGATAGACACTCTGGAAAATACAAAAAGATATAAAGATAATTAAAAGTATAAGTCATCTGCACACCTACCACCTGGTTTATAACATTGTATGTTTTAGTGTTTTTAGTCTGTTATTTATCATGTGAGCATATTACAAATATACATAATAAAATTAGAATCATGTAACTTTTTTTATAGAACTGTCTTTTTTTTTTTTTTTTTTTTTAAGATTTTATTGGGGAAGGGGAACAGGACTTTATTGGGGAACAGTGTGTACTTCCAGGACTTTTTTCCAAGTCAAGTTGTCCTTTCCATCTTAGTTGTGGAGGGTGCCATTCAGCTTAAGTTGTTGTCCTTTCAGTCTTAGTTGTGGAGGGCGCAGCTCAGCTCCAGGTCCAGTTGCTGTTGCTAGTTGCAGGGGGCGCAGCCCACCATCCCTTGCAGGAGTCAAACCGGCAACCTTGTGGTTGAGAGGACACGCTCCAACCAACTGAGCCATCCAGGAGCTCAGCGGCAGCTCAGCTCAAGGTGCCGTGTTCAATCTTAGTTGCAGGGGGCGGAGCCCACCATCCCTTGTGGGACTCGAGGAATTGAACTGGCAACCTTGTGGTTTGAAAGCCCACTGGCCTATGTGGGAATCGAACCGGCAGCCTTCGGAGTTAGGAGCATGGAGCTCTAACCACCTGAGCCACCAGGCCGACCCAGAATCATGTAACATTTTTAGACGGCAGTTTTCACTTAACATTATACTGTGAATGTTTTCTTGCCATTAATATTTTCTGAATGTGATTTTTAATGCTTACTTAGGATTCTGTTATTTGGTTGTAATGTTATTTAGCCATTCTACTTTTGTTTCAAATTTTCATTATAGGTAAGTCTGCAATGATCATTTTTGGACACATCTTTCTGTGCCAATTTCTGTTTATTGTGTCATTACTGTCTCAGTGGATTTGAGTGTTCTTAAGTTTCTTTTATTGAGGCTTTTAAAAAGTGAGCTGATAATTACATTTTATATTTTTAGTTGTTTAGATTTAAGCTGCAAGTCTCACTGTTCATTTAGGATCTGATATCTGACTTAAGGGTGAAGAGCACTTGGATCTCAGAAGAAAATACAAGGGCCTCAACATCACCTAAATAATTGGATGGAAATTGAATTTATTTACATGAGGAAGTAATCATTGTCAAGAACAAGGAAAAAATATGTGACAGCAAAGGAACACTTTGTAAATAGAATAGGAACAGTTTGTACACAACGCACCAAAACGGACAAAGAAAGTCCAAATGCAAGTGAGCATTAACTGAATGAGAAAATAAACATGCCCTCTCTTTCTTTTCATTTAGATTAGCTGTGGTCATTACATAATCTTCTCCTGGCAAGTCTCACCATCTTCTTGGTTCTCATTTGTGGTGACATTTAATTCTTGGTCGGAATAGATGATTGGTTGATTTCCATTTTCTCTCTTTCGGGAAGTACTTCTTATCCAATATTTTGAGGGCTTTGACTTGTATTTGACCTTTTCTTTCTTTTTTTTTTTTTTTAATATTTTATTGGGGAAGGAACAGGACTTTATTGGGGAACAATAAGGACTTCCAGGACTTTGTTCCAAGTCAAGTTGTTGTCCTTTCAATCTTAGTTGTGGAGGGTGCCATTCAGCTTCAAGTTGTTGTCCTTTTCAGTCTTAGTTGTGGAGGGCGCAGCTCAGCTCCAGGTCCAGTTGCCGTTACTAGTTGCAGGGGGCACGCAGCCCACCATCCCTTGCGGGAGTCGAACCAGCAACCTTGTGGTTGAGAGGACGCGCTCCACCCAACTGAGCCATCCGGGAGTTCAGCAGCAGCTCAGCTCAAGGTGCCGTATTCAATCTTAGTTGCAGGGGGTGCTGCCCACCATCCCATGCGGGACTCGAGGAATTGAACTGACAACCTTGTGGTTGAGAGCCCACTGGCCCATGTGGGAATTGAACCGGCAGCCTTTGGAGTTAGGAGCATGGAGCTCTAACTGCCTGAGCCACCGGGCCGGCCCCATATTTGACCTTTTCCATTTGACCGTGTTTAGTTGTTGCCATGGCTAGTTCCACCCCACCCCACCACTTTGCACAGACCTAGGTCCTCATGGATCACCCTGTCACCCCACTGAATTTACATCATCTATGGTGTGCCAAATTCCCATCTGTAATGACGAGCTGGGAAAAGGAGGAGGGACACATGCTAGAATGGGGTTAATGAATTTATTTATTTAATATCTAATTAATTTAGTAATATGCAATAGCAAAAAACAAAGGCAATTGATAGAATATGTTAATGTCAGAAAGTAAAGGTGGTTAAGACTAAACTATATATGATAACAATGTCTCGTCAAAGGAGTACACATACGTATAAGTTTAAGAGATCCCAACATATGTTTACTATTGCTCAAAAATCACTTGGCTAAATATACAAATAACATCAGTAAGGAGTATCCAAAAGCAGTAATAAGCTCTATAGTATGTAACTATTACAGTAGATGTCAAAAGCTCACCAAACTGGGGGAGAACAGTACTGGAAAAGTCATAAATCAAAACCTTGCCAGGTCTGTAGCTGAGAGAAACTCAGGCATCTCCCACACTGCTGCTTGCTAGTTCCAAAGAATGCTGCGGTTGTGGTCTTTGTTGTTGTTAGAAGTCAAGGCATCTTCTGATGCTATAAGCTGCAGTTTTGCAACTTGATGCTGTAAATTTTTAAGGTGTTAACAATCTGAAGGATTTTGCTACTGTTGTTGTAGTTGTAAGTTAGGAAGTCTTCTGACACTGTAATCTGCAAACTGCATACAAGTTCTCAAAGATGCTAGAATGATGACAGTTCACCAACAAAAAGTCTCTACTGTCCATTGAGGCAAGTTCCGATCTCTTACTCCGAAACAATCCAGTCCTGAAAAGCAGTCCTGAAACAGAAAATCTTCTGAATAGCAGTCTCTTGAAAGAGCAGTCAATCAATATCAAGCCACCTGAGATCTCACTTACATATCTCTTTAGATGTACCCCAGAGCCAAGTTTTGTGTTCCTGCCTCCCCTGTCAAGGAATAGGCAGTTCTGGGAGGGTTCTGCAGTTAATGATAAAAAAAGAAAACATATTACGTATCCGGCTGAAGGGCCAATTCATCCGGATAAGCAATGTCTCCTGTTCTTGCTTGGAATCATCAATCAGCCCAAGGCCTTCCAAAGTCTGGCAGTACGCCTCTCACGTCGTCCTGATATATCTTAGCTACTTCTTCACCTTATCTGTTGATGTGGGCGAAACAGACAGAACAAAGAGGGAATTCTCTCAACCCCTGATCAAGAATTCCTTTAACCCTAAGCTAAGCTAACCATCACCGCACAGCACAGACAGAAAAGCGACCTCATCTCATGTCTCCCCTGCTTGGGAGAATGAGAACAAAGAGGGAATTTACTCAACCCCTGATCACAACACAGAAATCACCTCACATACAGGAACAGACAAAAGCTAATAGGCAAAAGCGCACATCAACCAATGAAGGCAAATTTTCCTCAACATCTATCCTATACCATCCAACAATTCAGGTAATAATACAGTAAGTATGTGTCGGCACATGCCTTCTATTACGAAACATTCACTCTGTGATTAGAAGCAAAATGGCGAGACATTTGTGATGTATAATGGCCTTATCATTACATCTTAGTTCTACATATATCTCCTTTCTCTGGACTATCTCACAAAGAACAAGGGCACCTGGAATGGGACTTGGCCCCAGGACTGGGGTCTGTGGCTTGTGAGCACAGATAGTAGGTACATAGGGCTAGAGGTATAGGAGCAGATGACAGTTATTAAGCATCTAGGGCAGAGCTAAGTATAGGAACCAGGATCCACTCTGGAGTGAGACGAATACACCAAACCAGTAGTCAGAACTCTGTTGTCAGGAATGATGTGACATGTTCAGAGACTGAGCAGGAGAGAGCAGGAATGCACAGGAGACTAGATACACAAGGCTCTCAAACTTGAGTAGGCAAACAGAAAAACAGAGGTCAGGCTTGCAGATCAAAGATTGAATACAAAGAAAGGATTAGAGGCCAGATGGACAAGATAAAAACATGATTATTTGGAAATTCTACAAGTGCTTTTCATAGTCCTTCAAATGATCTTCCTTATTTCTGATAATGACAAGGCTTCAAATATCAGAGTCTTGTTTGCTTCCCTCTATCCTTGCATCTAGTCATTTTCTAAGTCTCTAATAATTGTTCCTCCTTGTGAAAAGGCCTTGGGGTTCAAACCAGGGCTCTTCAACCCATAGATCCTAAGATAAAGTCACTTAACCTCTCAAACTCACAAGTAAGATCTCAGTCTTACAGGGTTGGCAGGAGAATTAGAGATGAGTGAATAAAACCCTAATTAGGTCTCAGCCAGACTATTGCAATAGTCTCCAGACTGGTTTCTTGCCTCCGTTTTAGCCTCCCGGCCTCTTCCAGCTTGAATTTCCTAATGACATAGCTCTGATCCCACCTCAGAAACCTTTTAGGCATCTTTATTAACTATTTGAATAAAGCCCCAAATTACTGTTGTGGTTTTGAGGACCTTCCCATATCTGGCCCCAGTCTGCATTTCTAATTTCATTTCCTAACATTTTCCTCCGTATATTATGTTCCAACCAAATTGAAATACTTGCTATTTTCAGTACAGGCCCGTCTCAGTGGCCTTAGTCATACTTGGACTTGTTCTTTTTTATGCCTCTGAGGTTCTAAAAAACCTTCTCATCTTTCCAGTCCCTGTCCAAACGCTACCATCTTCATTGTACCTCCCAGTGACCCCGTGGCTTTGGTATTGTCTTTTTCTGATAATGTCTTTTTCTGAACGTCATTGTTCTTTCTCTGAACTCTTGTTGTGCATACTGCTTTATGCTTTGTGTTATTTGGGTTCATGACTTATTTAACCTTATATTCTGGGTCCTGGGGAGTTCTTCCTAAGCACTTAGCAAATACCTGATCTATTGTAGGCAGTTAGTTCCTGTATTATGATAAGTAAGCCAGGTAAGGGGATAATAATGAACTGATTAAGAGGTGACAGGTCCATTGACACTGAAAGGACAGAAGAGTAGCCGCATAACATTGGCTTAGAAGATCTGGAAACCAGGTAATTTTCTGATGCCAGCCAAGCGCTTTCATATGGTTCTTGTTCAGGTGTGAAGAGATAAGGGAACTAATTTGAATGGCTATTGTATGCCACTTACCTTTCTAGGTGTTTTGCGTAATTTACTCATTTGAACGCCAATCAGATCACATTCTTCCCTTCCTTATTATTCTCCACTGGCGTCTGGTTACACTTAGAATACAGTCCAAACTCCACAACTTAGCCCTGTGGATTCCCTAAATCTGGGCCATGTTTCTGTAACGGGATACACTGCATCACCTCACCTTTCCTTCTCTTACCCTCCCTACTCGACCCTTCATGAAAGCACACCCGTGAATCCCAAATTTACGTTTTTTCTTTTCAACCTTAAAACCGACTCCATTACATTAACAAGTACATTGGCTTTGTATGGTACTTCACATTTTCAAAACATCTTCTGAGGTTATTTCATCTAATCTTATTTTAGTCCATAATCTTTGGACTGCCTTTTCCAAAGGTAAGAGGATAGAGGGAAGGAAATGCCAAGAAAACTCTACAGTTTATCTAAGAACATCTTTGCCAAACGTCATGTGCCAGTTGTAGGACTAGTTTGTACCTTCTGTTAAGCCTCAGGTATCTTCTGAAAAGTTTTCTTTAGCTTGAATTTTGCTAATCATACGTTCTTTAAAATGTACCATGAAGTTTGTTTGATCTTTGGAGAGAAAAAAGAAATGGGTAGTTCTAAAAACCACTATGGGAAAGGTGATTGGTCGATAGGAATAGGAGGGAGTTTACTTTTTACTTTATACCCTCTTGTACCTCAAAAAATTTTTTAACCACATGCTTACAGTATATTTAAATTAGTTATAGGTGCATGGTCTGGGAAATTGCTCTTTTCATATATATATATATATAAATATATATATATAGATGTGTGTGTGTGTATATATGTGTGTGTGTGTGTGTGTGTGTTTGTGTTTTCCCCCCAAAAGTAGTCAGACCATAGTAAGAAAAAAAAGTTACTCCAAATCTTAACAATCCTAACCACTGAACATTGCCATTTAAAAATGGATTCCCGAGTGGATATTTTGTAAAACAAATAACTTGACTATTTGAACCTCTTCTATAAATAGGTATTTCCAAATAAGATTTTATAGTAAGCTATGCCTTTAGTTAGTAAAAGAGTTTTCTCAATTTTTGAAGATTCTTCATTTCTTTCCACTTTGACAAGAGTAGAACATAGAGTTCTATCATACATTTCTAAACCCAGAAATAAGGAGGAATAACAACCCAGTCTCAGCCCATCACAGTTGGTACATGTGCATAGTATACAGCAAGGGCAGTTGGGAAGAATAAAAGAAGTAGAAATACAGGAAATAGAATGGTCAGAATTTTGCAGTTGGTTGGATGTAGGGCATAAGGAAGGTGGGAAGCCCAAAGATAACCAGGTTCCAAGTATGACAGGAGACTTTTAGAGATTAGGTTTTGAAATTGAAATTTCTAGATTCAAATCTTATTTCCACAATTTATTAGCTGCCTGATCTTGGGCAATGATCTTAACCCCTGGCCCTCAGTTATCTCTTCTATAAAATGGGGTAAGTTAGCACCTACTTCATTAGGCTATTGAAGGGCTTAAGAGAGAGTATCTGCATAAAGCACTTAGCATAGTGCATGAGTGTTTTCCACTTTTGATTATTAGTGGTGATGCTATTTTTTAAGACAGAGAACAGAAAAAGAGGAACACAAGTGGGAAGTATTTAGGAAGATGATTTCCGCTCAGACTATCTGAATTTGAAGTACCCAAAGGAAATGTATTCAGCAATTTCTAGAAGACAGAAATGTGGGCCTAGGATAGAAAGGGGCTCATGTGAGCTACGCAGGAGTAAGGATGCTGGCTTTGCCATTAAGCAGCTTTGCATTCATTTTCTGACACAGTTTCCTAGATGGTCTCAAAGCTCTGATTGAACCTATGAAAGATGTTTTTTTCACCTACAGAAACTTGTGGTTGCTCATTAGAGTATGTGGCTAATGAGAGTTTTTGTGCTTTTCCACCCACTAATGTTAGGGCTGCTGCATATGTTTGTGCCTGTTGTTCACTGCTCTAGGGTGCTGGCTTGAGGGGACAGTGAGGTAAAATCCAGCCATCATCTGGGCACCGATCAACGGGCCCTTGGCTGCATCTGAGGGGGCTGGCAGTGTTTCAGCCTTGGGAATGTTTCCCTGCCCTCCGGTAGGTGGAGCTCAGTTTTGCAAGTTAAGTCTCTGTGGAAGTTAAATTCCATGTGGTCAGTATAATTTTCTCTCATAAGGACTTTATATTAGGTATATTGCTTAATTGTTTTTTCTTTCTTACTGCAGATCATCAATGCTGTGGTACTGCTGATTCTATTGAGTGCTCTGGCTGACCCAGATCAGTATCACTTTTCAAGTTCTGAACTAGGAGCTGACTTTGAGTTCATGGATGATGCCAGTGAGTACATCAGAGAGCAATTGTAGATATTTTGGTATTTTCAAGGGCAGGGAACCCGGCTGCCAGTTCTTCCCATTAAATTACAAATATTGATCGATAGGCCCATTTGAACTCATATTTAACTTTCCATTGGTGCAAAGCAAATCAACAAATATTTATGTGCTGCCCATGTTCTGCCTGTGTTCTAAGTACGAGAGTCTAAATGAGGTATCTTTTATTTTTCTTTTTAACATGTCATGTTAACTTGCCCAAGTTATTGCTTTGTCATAGTCTTTTTTACCCCTGCCTTCTGGTCTTTTGGGGAGGAGACGGAGTAAATAGAAGGAAGTTAAAAGGATACTGTATATCTTATTTTGTCTTCTATTGTGTTTCATTATTTACAGTTCTTCCAGGGGGTGATCATTCTACAGTTTAGAAATTATGTTGCTGGTTATTTGGTGGATTTGGGGCCTTTTTCTGATAACTAGAAACATACACAGGGATGTGAATGTGGATAGACAGGGAGAAGGCTAGGCACCCAGCTCTAAGATCACAGGAACCTGAACATTTTATAAGTATAATCACGCTGTGTCCTGCTAACTGAAAGGGGCAGTGCTGTACATATTCCAAACAAAAGGTCATGCAAATTTATTTGTCATTGGCTTTTGAAGAACTTTAAATACATTTGAAAAAAAAATGTGGCTGGGACAAAGTGAGTAAAGGAGGAGAGTGGCTCAAGATGCAGGTTTAGAGATAAACTGGGAGTATTTGTTGACCTTAAACAAATAGACAGCCAGATCTCTCTCCAGCAAAATGAGTTTATTCCAGAACAACAAAGAATTGAAATTCAGGACATGGGGTCTAATGGATAACCATCTGCAAATCCAGAGAAACAAAGGAGAGGAGGGCCTGTTTATGGACTTGGGAGGGGTTGTTGTAAACAAAGAGTCCCCTGGAGGAAACTACAAATTCAAATTCAAGTGAATTTTCATTGGCTCAGTTATGGCCGTAAAGTAATATCACTTTCTGTTGAAAATGCAAGGTACGTCTCTTCCTTTTGGGGTCAGTAGTGTGTGTTGAGTGACAGGAGTGGGAGAGGTCTCCCTTCTAGCCTCCTGACTCCATTTTAAATGAGGTTTCTGTTTGTTAATTTTCATGCTTCCAGAAGACACAGTGAGGCTTGTGGATTTTATCCTCAGAGTGAGAAAAAGCTATTCAGTGGTTTTAAGTAATTCAGTGGTTATGAACTGATGTGTTTTAAGGAGATCTCTTTTGTTGCTGAGTGGACGATGCATTTAGGGGACTGAATGTGCGGGTACAGAAGCAGGTAAACTGGTTTTGGGGACGTTTCTCTGCAATACAGGCCACATTGGGGATGGGGATGGGGATGGGGATGGGGATGGGGATGGGGATGGGGATGGGGATGAGGCTGGGTTTTGGAGGTAGAATTGACAGAACTTGTTGGGATGGGCAGTAAGGGAAAGGGAGGAATCTAAGATGATTCCTACTTTCCAACCTGAGTAAACTACCTACCTCGTTATTGGGAAGAGAGAATCTGGGGTCAGGAGATGGGAATAAACCTGAGAGAGATAACTCAATTTTTATTTAAGTGACTTAGCTTAGCATAGTCGTTAAGAATATAAGCTCTGAAGCCAGAAGACCTTAGTTACCTTAGTTTTAATCCTAACCCTGCTATGTATTAAATGTGTTAACATCAGGCTAGTTACCTTGTGTGCCTTAGTTTCCGCCTCTAAAAGATAGGGATGATCATAGTATCTGCCTCATGGGATGGTTGTGATGATTAAATAAGTTAGTACGTGAAAAATGCTGAGAATGGGGTCTGGCCTATGATAAGTGTTCAGTATATTTTGCTGTTTTACTAGCTATTCTTATTTAGGTATACTGTAGTTGGAATGTGAGTTATCTTAAAGTGGAGAGTTTAAAAAGGTAGTTGGATATGTGAATTTGTAACCCAGAAAGCTAGCCTGAGGTAAATTTGAGGACAACAACCTCAAATTGGTATTTATGTTAGGGAAACAGTAAAGAGAAAAGAGAAGGGGGCCCAGGATTGAGCCCCAAAGGAGCCCCAACATTAGAGTTCAAGAGGAGGAACCTGAAAACAACTGAAAACAACTGGTAATAAAGGGAAAACCAGGAGACAGTTCATATCCATTCTTTCACCGCCATTGCTTCCTAGTATGTTCTGAGAAGTTAGGGCATTATATATTGTCTTGGGGTTGGGGACCTTGTCAGACCGAGACCTGACTTCTGCTGTTACATTGTTCATTCTCTGTATTCTGAACAATGCTGTTACTCTTATGAATTCTTCTAAACAGGACAATGAGCTCCATTAATATTAAATTACTCTCTGCCTTCTTCCCCAGAGTTAAAAGACTATCTAAGCTATAAATACAATGTTTGACTGACACTCAAAAATAAATGATCTTTCACTGTTTCTAGCAGCAGGATTCCTTTTCTAAGGTAATTGAGGTTAGAAAAAGAAGTTTTAAGTGATGCAGCAATGTTCTATCTGAATCACATAGTAATACTGCATGCCTTGTTCTAATTGCCAGAGATTAAGCTGGGTAATGACTATCTGACTCTATAGGCTTAATTTAGCCTCAAAGGCTTGCTGGTGTTTAAGACTTTAAAATAGTAAATGTTTTGTAATGTCCTGGTTAGTAATTGCAGTGCATTTGAGGTTTCTCTCATATTTCACATATTTGAAAGGAATGAGAGGATAGTTAGTAATTACTTTTATTGATCATTTAAATCACATGTTAAAAAGGTACAGAAGAGTGGATATTCACTTGAGTAAATTCTTTTTTTTTTCCACTTCCTTTCTCTTACATTTCCTTTTCACATGTTTTGATCTCTTTTTTTAGTTAGTTTATAGGTCAAAAGTTATGTCTGACAAGACTTTTTTCTTTTTAAATTTTTATTGGGGAATATTGGAGACCAGGACCCATCAGCTTTATGTCAAGTCATTTTATTTCAATCTACTTTTGGGGAGCGCAGCTCAGCTCCCCATCAAGTCATTGGTTTTTTTCAATCTAGTTGTGGAGGAGCAGCTCACTGGCCCATGTGGGAAGCGAACCAACGACCTTGGTGTTATGAGCACTGTGCTCTAACCACTGAGCCAACCGGCTGCCCACTGGCGGCTCAGCTCCAAGTTCAAACCATTGTTTCTCACTGGCCCATGTGGGAATCAAATCAGTGAACACTGCGCTCTAACCACTGAGCCAACTGGCTGTCCGCCTTTCTAATATTTAACTTACATGTGGATAGAATTTAATAGTCTTTGAAATGGGTATAATCAATTGCTTTAAATTGTGCTTGAAAATTATGGAATATAGCAATTTTAAATTGATATCTTTTTGGAATGGTGGTACCTTTCTGAAGATGTTATTGAGAAATAGAGTAGGAATGTGTCTCACTTTTCTATGTGATCTTTTCTTAAAATGATCTGGTAGAGAAAGCCAAATTCCTATTACGTACATCTAAGTGGGGCATATAGGAAACTCTGCTGGGATAAAGAAAGAAAATTTAAAGATTTCCAGCCCTTTAACATTTGTATTTTTATGTAATACAAAAATATTAGTAATAATACATATTTATAATTTATAAATAAATGTATATTTTTATGTTATAAAAACAATTTTTTATATAGTCATGTGCCATTCAGTGATGGGGATACGTCCTGAGAAATGTGTTACTAGGTGATTGCCATTGTGTTAACATCATAGCTTGTACTTAACACAAACCTACATGGTATAGCCTGATAAATACCTAGGCTGTATGGTATAACCTATTGCCCCTAGGCTAAAACCTGTACAGCATGTTATTGTACTGAATACTGTAGGCGACTGGAGCACAGTGGTAAGTATTTGTATATATAAACATAGAAAAGGTACAGTAAAAATACAGTATAAAAGATAAAAAATGCTATAGCTATTTGGGCACTGACCATGAAGGGGGCTTGTAGGATTAAGACTGGAAGTTGCTCTGGGTGGGTGAGTGAGTGAGTGAGTGAGTGAGTGGTGACTGAATGTGAAGGCCTTGGACATTGCTACCTACTGCTGTAGACTTTATAACACTGTGCTCTTAGGCTACACTAAATTTATAAAGCAACATGAGATTAAATCAAGCACAAGAGATAATCATACAATCAAGAGATGCAGTTAATGAGATGAGGCTGCTGCCGTCACAGTGTACTATTTTACAAAAGACTTTGTTGTAAGTAGAAAGAGTATAATAAAAAGTATAGTATAGTAAATAAACCAGTAACATAGTCATTTATTTTTTATTGTTATCAAGTATTATGTACTGTACATAATTATATGTCTACTTCTATATGGCTGGCAGCACAATAGGTTTGTTTACACCAGCATCACCACAGACATGTGAGTAATGTGTTGCACTGTGACATTATGATGGCTACGATATCACTAGGTGATGGCTGTTTTTCAGCTCCATTAAAATCTTATGGGACCATCATCATTAATGTGGTCCCTCATTGACTGAAACGTCGTTTGTAGAGCATGACACTACTAGGAAACAATGAGGAACTGTCATAGATGGGAGAAAACGAAGGAGACACAACCACATGCAGTATGAGGTCTTGGAATAGGTTCTGGAACAGAAAAAGGAGAAAATAGGTGAAATTCAAATAAGGTCTATAGTTTAATTAATAGTATCATACAAATGTTAATTTTCTGGTTTTGATAATTACACTATGGTTAGATAAATTATTACGTTTTTTGATAAGTTGTTACTATTAAGGGAAGCAGGATGAAGGGTATACTTGAACTCTGTTGTTTTTTGCAACTTTCCTGTGTAACTTAAATGATTTCAAAATAAAAAGTCAAAGAAAAAATTGTTTATTGATTTAGAAGATCAAAGGATAATGTTTGAAAAACATGTATATGTGACATATTACTCATATTTTACTTTGAGTAGAAGTAATGACATTTTTGTAAGATTCTAAGGGATTGGCAATGAGCTATTAACAGGAAGTGTCGGTACTATGCATAATACCAAACAGCAGATTATCCAAATTAATTTCTGATTAATTTTGCAGATTTGTCTGTCTAGTCAAACTTATTTTATTCATTGGGTAGACACACCTGGCCTGAGGAAGGAAATGGCCATAAAAATCATTAAGTATTAATGGTTATCCATATATGATCACCGGATTTAGGAAAAGAAACCATTGCATATAGTGGAGAAAAGATGGTCTTTTCAATAAATGGTTCTGAGTGAAATCAATGAGAAAAAATAGATGCTTCAAAGGAGATATGCATATGACCAATAAGCAGATAAAAATATTCTCCGCATTATTAGTTATAAGGGAAATGCAAATTACAAGCTCAGTAGTGAATCCTGTCCCCCTCCAAAATGGCTAACATTAACAGAATTGACAATAAAAACTGCAAGTGGTGTTGCGGAAAAGCGGCCAGCACCAAGAGACTCAAGCGGCATGCAGGGATCAAGGAGAACACAGCTTTATTACGCCGGTGGGCTCAGCGGGATTGTTCCCAAAGACTGAGCACTTACTGGGGTCGGGCGCTTTGTCTTATAGGGTTAGGCCTTCGGGTTGGGGGGAAATCTGGCTGGGGTGCCAGGGAGGTCCGTCCCTAACAGCTGTGATTGCTCAACATTTTTTTGACGGGAAGACCTCTAACTGCTGTGTTTGCAGGAAATTGCTCTGATATGGTATCGGAGGAGGGGGGGGGATGGAAGCTCCTAGTGGTGGTGCCTGCAGGAAAAAACGTCCCAACAGTGGTACAACCAGAATTCTTAAACTGCTGTTGGGAGTGTAAATCATATGCCCACTTTGGAAAAACTAAGGCTAAGTAAATGTCTACCCTATGACCCAGAATTTTCACTCCTAGAAATGTACCCCACAGAAATGAATGCTTGTGCCCATCATAATGTTACTGGGAGTGACATTTTTCTAATATTCTTGTCTTCTTGAAGGAAAAAATTCAGTCAAGAGAAAGAATTAAGGGAGTTGCAGAAAAGCAAGGTTTATTAGTAAAAAAGTCCACTCCAAAACATGGAGCAGGCTGACCGAGAAGACAGGGAAGCAGCCTCTCCTCACATACATTGTGTGAGAATTGTCTTTCCCGCTCCCTCTCCAGTATCTCTCATTCTCCCAGCTTGCGTGCCTCATACTCGCTTCTTGCTCCCAAGGTTGTTTGAGCTCATGGAAATAGCTCTGAGAAGCTGGGTGTACATTCTGATAAGCAGGATGTTTTCCCCTCCCTCTCCAGCGTTTTTCCTTCTTGCTTTAGGGGCAGGTGTGAGCCTGCTATCCTGCTGAGCTAGTTGTTTTGTGTCCGCCTTTGTTTATAATATCCTGCAGAGCAGGATATCTGTGACCTAAGTAAGAGCAGCTGCAAGGGGCCTCCTAACTGAGGTTGGTTCCCTCCTCTGCTCATTTCTACCTTTCTACCTACCCTATCAATAAGCCATGAATAAAAATGGTCAGTAGCTTTATTTATAATAGCCAAAAGTTGGAAACAATCCAGATTTCTACCAGTGGTAGAATGGATAGGTATGGAGTGATCATAGATGAAACAGTATAGGCAAAATAGGTGATGGGGATTCATTATACTTCTCTGTGTATACTTATGTGTTTCTGTGTATGTTTGGAAGTTTTGATAATAAAAACTAAGCAACAGAAAAAAAACACAGGATAATCAGCTGGGACTTTCCATAATGGCTATTGGCACCACGGAGCAGCTCTCCTTGCACTGTCCTGAAAGGGCCCCAGGCTACCTACCTGCTCTCTATTCACAAACCCACAAACAAGCGTGGCAGTCTGCACAACTTGTCCCCTTGTGCATACTCGTAAAGATCCCAACAGTCTTGAGGAAATAGACATACATAGGCAACAGCAAGGGAAACTGAGCCATAGGAACCACCTGACTCTCTATGCTCATCTGCACCCTTCCCTGCTTCCATCTATTTATCTTGTAAATCACATGGCTCAAAAGTTTGCATATTCTACACCTTGCTCATTTTCTTAAAAGGATAATTCAATGAATACTTATTTTCTAGGAGATCTTTTTACAAAGATGTAGATGTATGAAGACCACTAGGGATAGTGAAGTAACTTGGATAATCAAGGCCAGGTGTTACTGTCCCTAGACCTGAAGGAGAAATGGGAGGGAGGCTGGGGTTACTGGAGCTGGGAATGTGTGAGTCATACAGTTAACCTCTTCATAAGAAGTGGTGACCTTTGGTCTAGGGCCATAGCCAACCCAGGGCAACCTGATAGCCAGAGGTAGCCTGGCTCTCTATTCTCATCCCTCTCTCTAATCTCTGGGCTCCTCACTACCTGAACTCAATTAAAGCCAGAGGGTAAGGGAACCCTGTTGATAGCCCACACAGGTCAACCTCCTGGAGCAGAGAACTGGATAATGAAGAGTGGATTTGGAAAGACAAATGGAAGACCTCAGAATCATTCACCTACTTATCCAAATGTTCTACTTAACCAAACTATTTTGCCTGGTGTACATTTCCATACTTTGCCTACTAGAGTACCATGAAAAAGTTTGCTTAATGTCTTTTAAAAATTAGCTACATTAAGCTTACAGAGTCCCTTGATTTGTTTGAGTCCCTAAGTTTGCCAGGTTGTGTAGGAACTAAATTAGCTTAGGTGTCCAGTGCTGCTCCTCCTTTGCTCTTTCCTCATCTGCTGCTTCTCTGATGATTCATTTTGTTGTTTGCATTTGCATTTTAATGTTTTTGAAATCAGAGTGTGATTTACAATTTAGCATAGATTTGCCATAAGGATCATTTTTTTTCTCCAAATTTTTATTTTGGAAAAAAGAAAACCTTTCAGAAAAAGTTCATGTATGATGAACACCAATCTGCTTTTTCACTAACAATGGACTACCTTATTCTTTATAGAATTATCTCTTATTAAATATTGACTAAGTATAAAACAGTTTTTGTAAAACATATCAAATAATGGTGCTACAAGTACTTGTGCACCCACTACTTGATTTAAGAAATTGATTTTGGGGGCAGCCGATTGCCTCAGTTGGTTAAAGCACAGAGCTCATGGCACCAGGGTCACCAGTTTAATTCCCACATTGGCCAGTGAGCTGCGCCCTCCACAACTAGATTGAAAACAACAACTGGACTTGGAGCTGCTGACCTGTGCCCTCCATAACTAGATTGAAAACGACTTGACTTAGAGTTGATGGGTCCTGGAAAAACACACTGCTCTCCAATATTCCCCAATAAATTTTTTTTTTTTTTAAAGAAAGAAATTGATTTTCACCTTACTTTCCAAAGAGCCCTACATGTCCCTTCCTCATTGCATATCTTTTCCTCTGACCTCAAAGATCCCACTCTTCTGAACTGTTTATCATTCCTTTGCTTTTCTTTATAGACTTAACATGTACATTTATATCACTAATTGATCTGTTTAATTTTCATGTGCTTGAACTTTATATAGTGGATTCACATGGTGTGCTTTCTTCTGAGACTGGGTTATTCAGTTTTACTGTGTGTTAATGAGAAAATTATTCAGACATGTATTAAAGATGGTAAAGAAGATTTTATTCAAGAGGGACTACAGCAATAGGGGAGGGAGATCGGGCTCAACTCCCATGCCAGCAAGCACAAGATTTATCACCAAGAAGCAGGGTAAGGGGTCAGTGGATAGAAAATTACTAAGAGGAAACATCAAGGCTACGGAGATTTTTTTTTTTTAACTTTTATTTATTTTAAGTGTTCTTCCAGCCGCCCCAAGGCTAGGGAGATTATTGCTAGACAAATTCAAATGGGGTTCTTGCTTAAGGTATGCCAGGATGATAAGTTGAAGAGGGTTGGGGGGTAAGAATTTGATCAGATAGCAGGGTGATCAGATACCAAGTGTGAGGGATTTTCAATAAATTGTCTCATGATTCGTGCCAAAGCTGGACTAAATGGGCCAAGGACAGGGCCCAAGGTGTTTGGGCAGAGGAGGGAGTCTTTGGGCAGAGGAGGGAGTCTTTGTTGTCTACATCTAACTGAGAACACCTAATCTGCTTCTGGTGTCCAGCTGCAAGGGAATCTGGAAAATTTAGATTTTAGCTTTTTCTAGCATGTGCCAAATAGGAAGACACGTTAGAAAGAGGGAATGAATGCTTACTGCCAGTTCACCATGTCCCCAGCAAGTATGTTTAAGTGTGTGGTAAAGCGAATCCTAGCCTTCTTTTTGAGAACTCTTCCATGCTTTAGCATCAACTTGTCTAGGTCTCAGGAAATCCTGTTGTGTTTTGTGTGACTATGTTAAATTAATCTGGTTACATCATTTTTTTTAAATGGCTTTATTGAGGTATAGTTTATATACCATAAAATTTACCCTCTTTAAAGTACAAGTCAATGATTTTTCATAAATTTACAGAGATGTGCAACTTTAAAAAAAAATGTCTAATTACAATTTATGCCTTTCTACTTAATGCACATCCTCTTTAGTGGCCCATAGTAGTGTTTCCAAAATTTCCCATGTAAATCATGGATGTCTTTTATTAAATTTATTTTATTTCCTTCTCTTCAGGTTTAGTCACACATCGGTTCTCCAGTGAACATAATCACAAAAATCTAAATGCTGTTTATTGGTTTGGTTTTCTATTGTTATGTAAGCAACCTTTATGAGACTTAATTATGTCACTATAAATTTCTCAATATAAAAGTGTGGTTGGCAGGAGCTAATTTCCTTATTTTTGAGAGTGAGGAGTTAAGAGAGATTCCCTGAAGTTGACGTAATTACCTAGTTAACGCTTCCTAAATTTTTATAGCTTATTTTAAATCTTTAGGCCATATAACATGGATGAAACTTGGAAACATTATGCTAAGTAAAAGAAACCACAAAAGGTCACATACTGTATGATTCCATTTATGTGAAATGTACAGAATAGGCAAATTCAGAGAGACCAAAAGTAGGTTAGTTGTTGCCAGTGGCTGGAGGGAGGGGAGAATGGGGAGTGCCTGCTAAGGGTGCGGGAGTTCTTTTGGGGAAAACAAAAATATTCTGGAATTAGTGGAGATGGCTGTGCAACTTTCTGAATATACTAAATGAAACCAGTGAATTTTACACTTTTTTAAATGGTGAATTTTATGGCATGTGCATTATATCTCAACAGAAACATTTTATGAGGGAAAATAAGACCCAGCCCAAATAACCATGTCCTTTGATAAATTCTTTATTGTTCCTCTTGGATGAAAATAATATTGCCTGCTCTGAAGTCCCCTAACTCTTCATTTGTTATCTCCTATTGAATATCTACCTCTCTTCCTAGTAGATGCTAAGCATCTGAGAACAAAGATTATATCCTGTTAATCTTTGCAGTGCCACAATGTTTATCCCATGTGTCATACAGGGTGTCATGCGGGGTCTCAGCTCCCACTCCCCACATAAGAACGCAGGACATGGTGAGGCCAAAAAGGAACACCCACGGAGTCATAGATGGGGGAGTCATAGATAGGGGAGTCATACCACTATATTCTCGCTGGCAGCCTATATTCTTGCTCGTGGCCTATATTCTCGCTGGTGGCCGGGTGAGACCCCGAAGTAGGATCCACACGATCCGCAACCCACCAGCCACTTTTCTGCCTGCTAACAAACCAACCAGCCAGCACAGCCACGGCAGTTACATCAGCAGCCAATTGGCCAACTGGCTACAGCCAACAGCCAACCACCACCCGAGCCAGCACCCCCCCCCCCAACGAGGCCGAGAGCCTGGAAACTGCTCTCTGGGACTCTGTCCCCACAACATGATACATGAATCTATTGAGTATTCATGAAATGAATTTTGGGTTTAAGAATAAAGTTATAAATTAGCAAGTTACAAAAAACTCTTCTGTATGAATATACTTCAATAAAAAATTATGAACAATCATCACACACATTCAAAAAGTATATTAGAACCTTCAATAAAAAATTATGAACAATGATCACACACATTCAAAAAGTATATTAGAACCTTCCTCCTGTTTTAGGGGAATAAAATTATGCCGTATTTCTTTTTTCCCCCCCTCTTTTTCCAGCCCACCACCACTTACCCCCCCTCCCTCCTCTGGTTTAAGCCATTATTTTCTCTGGTCAGCTGCTTACAGCAGCTCTCACAGCTGGCCGCACACTATGGCTGCCGGCCACTCACATTCACTGGCCGCTCATGGCAGCCCACAGCAGCACACGGCAGTCCACGGCCACTCACGCTGGCTGCCGGCCACTCCTGGCAGCCCACGGCAGCCCACGGCAGCCCAGCTCCAGGGAGAGCTGTTGTTCACAATCTTAGCTGTAGAGGGTGCAGCTCACTGGCCCACGTGGGAATCCAGTCGGCAACCTCGGCATTAGGAGCATGGCGCTCCAACCACCTGAGCCACTGGCTGGGCCCGCCTTATTTCTTATTGTTCCCTAAGCTTTTAGTCTTAGAATGTGAGACCCCTGGAATAGGTACTTGAACATGAGTTTTCTGTTTGCCCCATGGGGTTTGAGGGCTCTGTAGTTTGCTCTGAGTAGTTCATACCATTGCTATGAATTCAGCTGAAAATTATATTTCTTTAGACATAATGGTGAGAATATACCCGAATACTGTTTGTTTTCATGAACCACAGTGCCAGAAATTACAGAAAATTGAGACATAAGAATGACTAGGCAAGGACAATGTGGGAACATAAGTCAGGTAGTTAGCTAGCTAGCTACAAGTTTTATGGGACGGAAACAAATCCAAGAAATAGAAGAGAAAGTAGAATTAGAAGTAGAATACTTAAAGAGATTTCAGGGAACTCCTTTATGTGCCTATTCTGTTTCAGTGATAATTGACTTGAGTATCTGGAAACATTTTCTAATTATGCCTTTTGTGGCCTATAGTATAGCTTTTTATAGGATCATTTTCAAATTAGAACTGCATTATTAAGGCAGGAATTTAATTTAGGAAAGCATGTGAAGCCAGTGTGCTCTCTGACTTTGGGTTTGTGGAGCTACTGTGCAAAGAATAACTAAAGGATATTCCTGTCACTGACCAGTCTATTACTGATTGTAAAAATCCCATTTCTTCATTTGCCTGTGACATAATTGAAAGGAATGAATTTTAATTCCTCAGAGTAGTTCTCATGTTTACCATGATATGCTACACATTATTTCAGGGGAGTAAACATGTGCCAGGAGATAGAATGTACTATATTAGCCCATTTTATGTTACCTATTTGGTGTTTTTATTTGATTTACACTTTGGTTCTACCTAAGTTATCTCATATGCTTGTCATATATTCAGTCTCTTCAATGTGGTTATATAATTACTTATCGGAATAGAATTTTGAATATTTCATCATCTCAAATTAACATTTTTTATGGTAAATAGCATCTCATTGAGTGGTGATAGGATACTTTATTTTATGACTTTCATTTTATTTGTACCTTTCAATTTCTCCGGGTTTTACATTTTTTGAAAAACGTGGAAGTTTAAAATCTTTTCATGGTGGGCCGGCCCGGTGGCTCAGGCGGTTAGATCTCCATGCTCCTAACTCCAAAGGCTGCTGGTTCAATTCCCACATGGGCCAGTGGGCTCTCAACCACAAGGTTGCCAGTTCAATTCCTCGAGTCCTGCAAGGGATGGTGCAACTAAAATTGAACACGGCACCTTGAGCTGAGCTGCCGCTTAGCTCCCGAATGGCTCAGTTGGTTGGAGTGCGTCCTCTCAACCACAAGGTTGCCAGTTCAATTCCTCGAGTCCCACAAGGGATGGTGGGCAGTGCCCCCTGCACCTTTGAACACGGCACCTTGAGCTGAGCTGCCACTGAGCTCCTGGATGGCTCAGTTGGTTGGAGCGTGTCCTCTCAACCACAAGGTTGCCGGTTCGACTCCCACAAGGGATGGTGGGCTGCACCCCCTGCAACTAGCAATGGCAACTGGACCTGGAGCTGAGCTGCACCCTCCACAACTAAGACTGAAAGGACAACTTGAAGCTGAACGGCACCTTCCACAACTAAGGTTGAAAGGACAACAACTTGACTGGAAAAAAGGCCTGAAAGTACACACTGTTCTCCAATAAAGTCCTGTTCCCTTTCCCCAATAAAAAAAAAAAAAAGTCTTAAAAAAAAAAATGTTTTCATGATTATGTGAGATTTAGTTCTGGAGTGGTGGTTTTTTTTCAGAACAGGACACGTAATTCTCATTAAGATTATTTTGTTATATTAATACTTTATATTAATATAGGCTATATTAATATTTTTATTTTTGGAATAAAGCTTTGAGTTTGCTTGCTTGTTTACCTATGTCTTTTAAGATCTATGAGGTAGTCAAAGAATATCCTATAATGGGTTGGCTTCCATAAAATTGTTTTCATTATAAACTATGCTTGTATACAATTTGGAAACCATCAAAGTAGACAAAGAAGAAAATAATAAACTTCTGCCTGAGTTTAAGTTTCAGAGATTGCTATAAATTCTAATAGGCTTTGCATATAATAAGTGCTTATTGATGTCCAATTCCTTTTTGGGAGACCACAGGATTTCCCCAGCACTTTGACCCTCAATATATTGCATTTAATCCACTTCCTTCACAGCTAGGTATCATACTGACTCGGGTTAGACTTCTTGGGTAGACTATCTCATCGACCATTTACTAGCTGGGTAACCTTGGGCAAGTTACTTGCCTTCTCTTAGTCATCTTTTTCTTCTCTAAAGTGGGGATATAATAATAATACCTACCTCTTAAGCGTTGTTGTAAGGATTAAATTAAATAACAGTGTCTAGTTCTCTGAGGAAAAAAAGCACATTTATAAATGGGGAAAAGAGAAAGTTGACAATGTACCATATTTCCCCGAAAATAAGACTGGGTCTTATATTAATTTTTGCTCCAAAAGATGCATTAGGGCTTATTTTCAGGGGATTTCTTATTTTTTTCGTGCACGACAATCTACATTTACCGTATTTGCCCAAATATAAGACCTAGCTGGACAATCAGCTCTAATGCGTCTTTGGGAGCAAAAATTAATATAAGACCCAGTATTAGATTACATTACATTACATTATATTATATTATGTTACATTACATTACATTTCTTTACCTTTATCTTTACCTTTACCTTACACCCGGTCTTATGTTATAGTAAAATAAGACCCGGTCTTATATTCACTTTTGCTCCAAAAGACGCATTATATCTGATTGTCTGGCTAGGTCTTATTTTCGGGGAAACAGTAATCATGTACAACAATCTACATTTATTCATGTACAAAAATCTACATTTATTCAAATACAGTCATGCCTTCTTCTTATGGAACATCGTCATAAGTCTCCAAACCCCAAATTATGGCTTGAATTTCTTGCAACTCCATTTCCTGTAGAACCATTGGCCCCAATCTCTCATATCCAGCAATAGAGCTCTCCTTAAATGAGCATTTCTTGTCCATGTAGCCTGCTCGTAGTGCATCGGCAACACAGCTGTCAGTGATTTTATCCCATGAATTCTTCACCCAAGTCATGACCTCTTGCAGGCTAAGCTTCACAAAGTTTCCACGTTGATTTCTCTCCATTCTATTTTCAATGTAGTCAGTGATTTCCATGCACAAATGGTCCCTGAATGACTTGTTTATTGCAACATCAAAAGTCTGGAGATAGGCAGTCATTCCTGTGGGAATTATTATTTGATCTATTCTCTCTGCAAGGAAGGTCTTCGTGTCTTTAGCACGGTGAGTGCTGGCTGAATCAGACTAGCAGACCTCTTTGGCCACCTCACAAAACAAGTGGCAGCATTAAATTGACCAAAGCCCATATAACTGCTTGTGTGCACGAGGCTTTTTCAGTTTCAAGAACATAAATGCCTGAAACACGTTCAACCTTATCTTTCTTGCCCTTAGTGATGATTAGAGGTGGGGCTGTCTTTCCATCCAGACGAATTGCCAAAATACAGGTAATAACGTGCACTTTCATAACTAGTGGGGGAATGTAGATTGGCGAGACACCCCTCTGATCAATTGTTGTTTGAGATCCTTGGCCCATAAACACTGCAGTTTCATCCATAGCAATCATGTTGGAATGTTGGTATTTAGAAAAGTCAATGCCGTCAAAAAAGGACTTGAATGCAAGTGAATGTTTAATAACTTCAGTATCTTCCAGCTTGAATAGTGTTGTTTATCTTAGAGACAGTTGATATCGCTGAAGTAAGCCATCCAGCTAGTGTTGTGATGCTTTGAATTCTTCTGGGGATATTTCTAACTGTGGTGCCATTGCAAGGGCAAATGCTTGAATATCAGCCCTGCGCACAACCAAAACCTTTGCTGTCCTGTCAGCAGTCCATTCACAGATGATGTCTTCCAGCTCAGGAAATAATGGTTCCCTGATGCGATCCACACTTGTGCTTCTTAGCATTTCCCTCGTCCACCTGTTGACTGAGGTTATCGTACTCTGCTCGCCATTTTCGGACCATTCGGAAATCCAACTTCTCTGCAGAAAGCCGTAGGATTCTTCCCCCGGGAGCCCTCCATGATTCCTTTCTTGCACTCCACAGAACAGCTATTTCTTTTTGCACTCATCTTGTCTGGGGGTCAAAATATTATTCCCTTTAAATCTACCATTAAATCAAGTGTTAATTGAAGACTTACGAGACAGGAGTGGCAACAAAAATGGTGATAGTTAAGAATGATGGTCCACACAAAAGCGACAAAAATTTGCAGGCACCAAAATTTAGAAAACGTGTCTATTTCACACGAGTGCTTTGGGTACGTCCATTACAACACATGACGTATTGAATTATGAAGATTCACATTAGACATAACCACGTCTGTTCGTTATCAAGTGCACACGTTATTCATGCATTGTGTCTGTACTCTGATTGGTCATTCGGCAATAAGTCTTCAGTTCATCTGTTTACATAGGCGTTTACCTCTCATCCAAAGGCACCCGCTTGGGAATTTACAAATATTTATATATATTTTTTCTTCTCCCCTTTCTTCTGCCCTCCCCCTCCCCAACTCTGGTTCTCAGTCTAGTTGTGTAGGACACAGCTCCCTGGCCCATGCTGGTATTATGAGCCTTGCGCTCCCCCCCACCCCCCTCCCCGGCTGAGGCAGTCTGTTGCCAGTCATGGGTCGGCCGCTCACAGCAGGTAACGGCAGCTCTCACCAGCTGCCGGCTGCTCACACTGGCTGCTGGCCGCTCACGCTGGCCACTGGCTGCTCATGGCAGCGCATGGCAGCCCGCAGAAGCACACAGCAGCTCATTGCCAGCCAGTCACACTGGTTGCCAGTCACTCAGGGCGGCACACGGTAGCTCATGGCAGCACAGAGCAGCCCACGGCAGTTGACGCCAACCTCTGGCTGCTCAGCTCCAGGGAGAGCTGTTGTTCACAATCTTGGCTGTAGAGGGTGCAGCTCATTGGCCCATGTGGGAATTGAACCGGAGACCTTGGTGTTAGGAGCACAGCGCTCCAACCATCTGAGCCAACGGCCGGCCCTTAATTATAATTTATATTGTCATTTATTTTAATTATTAATGTCAATAATATTTATTCATATTTAATTATATATTAATATTATTTTATAATTCGATATGTCTGTCGTGTTTTGCAATGGACGTACTAAATTCGGGTGTCTGGCTAACGATCTTAACTAGGGCTTATTTTTGGAGTAGGGTTTATATTATGAGCATCCTGAAAAATCATGCTAGGGCTTATTTCCTGTTTAGGTTTTATTTTTGGGGAAATATGGTATATTCCACTGTAGTCATAGCTTTCTGCAGGGGAAAGAAAATGAGCCTAATACCCTCTTTGCTTTGTATGCAAATGACAGCACAAGAATGCATATATGTGTGTGCTTCTGTATTTGTATAAACAGTCTTTCCCTTTGCATTTAAGGAACTTAAAATGCATTTAAGTTTATTCCTTCTATTGGCCATGTAAGATTACTAAGAGATATACATGAAATTTCCTTGTAGGTACCGCTTCCCTCACAGAGGGAAAAGGAAAGTTAATTTAGCATTGAAATTATGAAATAAGCTATAAAACATGTATGTACCCTGAAAGAAATCATGATCTTTTACGAACTGACTAGTACTAATCATCTTTGGAGGCTGTTAACCACCTTAATTTTTTGTTTTCTTTTAGAAAATCAAAGTTTTACTCCTTTAATAAAAATCATCAGCATCGTTATAAATTTATTGCATTAAATCTATACACCAATTTGAGGAAACTTCATTGTTTTAAGATGGCAGCCTGTCTTTGTTGACATCTGCATTCTGTCCTGGAATGTACTTTAAACTGTGCTTCTGTTTGTAAACATCCTGCTTAAAATGTTCTCTCATCTCTGAAGCTGAGGATACAGAGAGGATGGTTCTAAAACTAGAATACTTTCCTTTGGAGAAATAACCTATAGGAAGTGGCAGCCAGGTTGTTTCATGGTCATTCAAAGTGTAAGTCAAAGGAGCACAGTATAGTAGAAGGAGCCAGAGACTGAAATCATAAAAGCAGGATTAGTCAGAGTTCAGCCTTTGATGCTAAGGCTCTCAACAAGTTACATAATCTGAGCCCTAGTTTCATAATCTGTTCTGTGGGAACAATAACATCTACCTCAGAGTTAAGAAGACTAGATGAGATATGTGTGAAATGTTTTGGAAACTGTCAGCACTGTACAGATACTTTACCACATGGGTTTTTGTGCTCTGTTAGCTAGCGATAACCCCCCCACGTTACCTTTAGAAACCCAGTCATACCATACTTTTTTTTTTTTTTTTTTTTAAGATTTTATTGGGGAAGGGGAACAGGACTTTATTGGGGAACAGTGTGTACTTCCAGGACTTTTTTCCAAGTCAAGTTGTTGTCCCTTCAATCGTAGTTGTGGAGGGTGCTGTTCAGCTTCAAGTTGTTGTCCTTTCAGTCTTAGTTGTGGGGCGCAGCTCAGCTCCAGGTCCAGTTGCCGTTGCTAGTTGCAGGGGGCACAGCCCACCATCCCTTGTGGGAGTCAAACTGGCAACCTTGTGGTTGAGAGGATGCACTCCAACCAACTGAGCCATCCGGAGCTCAGCGGCAGCTCAGCTCAAGGTGCCGTGTTCAATTTTAGTTGCAGGGGGCACTGCCCACCATCCCTTGCGGGAGTTGAGGAATTGAACTGGCAACCTTGTGGTTGAGAGCCCGTGCTCCAACCAACAACTGAGCCATCCAGGAGGCAGCTCAGCTCAAGGTGCCGTGTTCAATCTTAGTTGCAGGGGGCAGAGCCCACCATCCCTTGCGGGATTCGAGGAATTGAACTGGCAACCTTGTGGTTGAGAGCCCACTGGCCCATGTGGGAATCGAACCGGCAGCCTTCGGAGTTAGGAGCACGGAGTTCTAACCGCTTGAGCCACCAGGCCGGCCCCCCATACCATACTTTTAATCAGAATCTCCTAAAGATATGGAAACATGGCCTCTTGAATAAATGTTCAGTTTGTACTACTTTGACATAGATATTGTTCTGTTAGGTTGGTGCAAAAGTAATTGCGGTTTTTGCAATTATTTTTAACCTGTAAAACCACAATTACTTTTGCACCAACCTAATAGATCAGCACTGTTCAATAGAAAAATAGTACAAGCATAATATGGAACTTTAAATTTTCTAGTAGCCACATTAAAAGAGGTTAAAAGAAACAGGTGAGATTAACTTTAATATTTTATTTAACTCAGTACATCCAAAATATAATTTCCGTATGTAATCAATGTAAAAATTAATGAGATATTTTACATTCCTTTTCTGTACTAGATACTTGAAAGCTGGAGTATATTTTAATCTTACAGCACATCTCAATTCAGACTGACCTCATTTCAAATGTTCAATGTCCACATGTGACTGGGAGCTGCTGTATTGGGCATCTGTCCCCTTCTCGATATTGGTTTTGTAGCAGTGAACAAGATATAGAAAAGTCCTTTCTCCCAGGAAGTTTTCCTCTTGCAGAGGGAGACAGACAATACACAAACAAATATGAATAAGGTAATAGTGATATGTACCATAAAGAAAATACAATAGTAATGTGGTGGAGTCCCTGGGAAGGACAGTAACTCGGAGGTGTTGACATTGAGCTGAGACCTGAGTGGTTAAAAAGGTGGAGCTTGTCATGTGAAAATACAAGTGACATTTCTTCTAGTCAGTGGGAACTTCCCTAAGGTGGGATAATCTTACTGTGTTTAATGACCCAAATGGTATGGCTGGATTAGCGTCAGCTAGAAAATGTGCGATGAAGTGAGACGAGATTGGAGAAGGCCTGGTCTAGGATAAACAGACGTGAAGTCCATGATAAGAGCTGAGGAAGGGAAAAAAAAAAAAAAAAAAAAGGAACTGAGATTTTATATTAAATGAGATGGGAAGCCAGTGGAGGGTTTTAATAGGGGCAGTGGGACACATACATGAGTTCATAAAATACAAGTTAGACAACTTGCATGTTAAAAAAAACCAAAAACCTATTATATATATAATTCAATGGACCAGAAGACCAGACTTTTCTTTATATGTCTGTAACCAGTCTTTTCCCCATTTTTGAAATAAACTATTGTGTAAATCAATCTCTTATTGATAGGCATTTATATGATTTAGGGAGAACCTCTTTTGAGCACTTTCATAAAGTATCATCTTCTCAAATTCCAAAGGAACGCTGGTGGTTTACTCCGTATAAAGTTTTTTTGCTTATAATTGCTTTATAAACAAAGAACCTTTTCAGAGAGACTGAAAAAATGTGTCAAGAATGGTTCTATTACTGATTGTTTCTTTTTAACCTTTGGCAGACATGTGCATTGCTATTGCAATTTCTCTTCTCATGATCCTGATCTGTGCAATGGCTACTTATGGAGCATACAAGGTAAGCAGCTTTGAAATAAGCTGGGCCTTTTTCTCGGTCCCTTACACGGGTAATCTGTGTAGTTATCTGTCAGGAGTAAGATGTATTATCATTCTCAGTTTTGTATAAGAATCTTTGGAAGTTTCAATCTCTTGTTAATATTGCATGGTGCTAGGAAAATCAATATCTGAGCCTTGTTTGTTGACTCCTTCTATTTGGCTAACCAGTTGCCATAATGACCTGGTTTCATGAATTGGTATTCCTCCATTTAACTTCAGATTAAGAAAAGGTTTCTCTGAATTAAAAATTACGTTTTATAATACCGAACATATTAACAACATATTTTCTTTTATGTTTAGCAACACGCTGCCTGGATCATCCCATTCTTCTGTTACCAGATCTTTGATTTTGCCCTGAGCACCTTGGTTGCAGTCACTGTGCTTGTTTATCCAAACTCCATTCAGGAATACATACGACAGCTGGTATGTGGCCGCCTGATTACTGAGGGAAACCTGGTTAAGTAAGGTGTATGGAGGTATTCAGATAGACGCGTGCACATATAATTTGTGGATTGTTAACTTGCGTCTGAATTAGTGACTGGCGATTTTTGAGTGTTATCTTGAAGATAGGGTTTTTGGTTTATTAGAATGTGCTTTTGGAAAAACATAACCTCCTGAGATAAGATGGAAAATTAGATACCATACAACTACCTAACATAAGCGAGTTACTAATTGTCTTATTTTTGTAAAATGCAATTTACTCAATTATCAGGAAAGGATAGCTTTTTGCCTCTGTGTTTTACAGAAAAGTGGAACTCAAGGGTATACTGTGTCACAAACTTCTTGACCATAGAACCCTTTCTTCCCTAAGCATCTTTTTGGGACTAGTTTTCTGTCACATGTCCTTTGTGACCATATATGTGAATATGGATGACTGGGTATTAAGAAACTTATGGAGGCTATGAGATTAGACACAGAATATATCTGTGTCTTTATGTTTTTTAAACTGTGAATATGTCTTAAAATTCAGTTTCTTCAAAATCTTAGAATGTTTTAAATGGAGACAATGTTCACTCTTTGGAGATTTTAATAGTAGTTTCTGAACGTGGGGGAAAGAGCAGTGTTTTTCTGGGATGGGAGAGAAGAGACTGGGGATTTGATGTGACAGTGGAGGCCAAGAAATTCAGTGGGAAAGAGGGGTGGAGGGAGAGGAGGAAATGTGGCAACAGAAGTTTGTGATCTTGTGGCATCATGCCCAGATCATGTAACTCGTACTCTGCAGACCTAGAACGAAAAGCCTGTAGTGTTTAGCTCCTTAGAAGTATCTGGGTTGTTATTGTGGGTGTCATTCTCATTAGTAATAGCTGCTCTTTGTTTTAGAAAACAGGTCCATGTTTTGGTAGAACACTGTTTCAAGAAAATTTTTGTGTATTTGTTTCCCATGTGCTGATTTTATATGTTACCCCTGTGGTACAGCCAGGTGTTGGTGCATGAGGGGGTTTATAGATGATGAGTAGGTTGTACAAAACCCTTTGTCTTTAAGGACTTCTGTTTTTACTCTGTAATGATGGCCTAGGCTGGAATACTAAAATCAACTCTGCAAGTGTGGAGGAAGCATGATCTCAACATAGCCTGTCATGGGATTGGCCTGGGAAGGGGTGGTGTTGAGTACGGAGATACTAAGCAAGCCACATGGCAGCCTCTGACGATGTGAATAGCATACCATGTGCTACAGCCATAGATGCAGCGACTGAGAAGGAGCATAGAGCCTGCTAGGCCGGCAAGCGTTTAGAACAGAGGGTACTACCTAGACCAGGGGTGTCCAAACTTTTTTCAGCGTTTTTCACCAAGGGCCATATGCGGTAAAATACACAAACAGCCGGGCCACTCACTGAAGGTGAAGTACGTATTGCCTCACCAGGTTTATTTAAGTAAACTAAATATATTTTTGGAATTTGCTGTGGGCCAATTAAAACTGGATTGTGGGCCGCAGTTGGCCTGCGGGCCGCAGTTTGGACACCCCTGCTCTAGACTTTCTGTTATATCCTACCGTGTTCAGTCACTCTGTACTCATTTGCTTTAGAGCCGCTAGTAGCAAAATGATAGTATTAGTGATGCTGACAGTAATCGTAACGTCAGTTTTTTAAAAAATCACCATCTACTTTTATTTGTAATTATAAACCAAAAATACAAGTGTGTATCTTCCATGTGTTCTACGTAAAGATCAGTCTGGGCTGAAAAAATGAGGCCTACAGAGTCTCACAATGCCTAAGACACAGTAGTGAAAGAAACGTTCAAGTTCCACTGATTTTTGAGGCCCTTGCTGACAAGTGGATATGTAGTGAGTCTGGAGAGACGATGATCTGAGATGGCTGTGGGAGAACACCCACTTGATTCGAATGCCTTTTCTGTTTATGTGGAGTCTTGTAAAATGCAGTTAAAATAAGTTCTGCATGTGTTTTATAAGTATTAACTAGACATAGAAACCACCCTCACTTTTCTGGGGGGAAGCATATGTAAAGATCTTTGTTTCTACTTTAATCCTTTTTTTTTAGACACAGAAACAATATACTTCATGTTGGTCTTGTGAACATCCACTGGTTTTATTCTTGCACGGTAGGCTCAGTGCTCAGAAACCCTTCCAGGCTCCAAGGGACTAGTTTTGTGAGCTGATCACAAAGAGTGACTCAGCTTTTGTTTCTTAGGTATTTTGCCCAAAGTGAAAGGAGGTGCTGAAAATCACCGGGTGCTGTTCACCTGGGCAGGAGGAGCCAAGCACATGAGTCGCGGGGTTCTCCGTATTCTTGCTTAACATTTGGAGCTTCTTTGTTGTGTCTCAGAAGACTGCTAATGTGAAATGCAAACCCACAGTTAGGATGGGCTGATGAAGAAGAGATAAAAGGTGGCAGCGCACAGTGGGCTGCCTCCCTGCGCACTTACCTCTGCCAGTTGAACGCAGGACTCCAGTCAGTGCTTGCGGGTGTTTCATGGTGAGGCCCTGGGCCTCCCACTACCCTGAGTAGCAGATTTGGTCTTTCTAAAAAGGTTTCCTTTGACCTAGTAGTTAATTAGTATGGTCAGATGGTAGGATTTAATTGTGTTTTTTTTTAATGCTGTGAATACCTACTAGTATAAAAGATTCTGCTCTTTGAGAAGTAGCATCACCAAAAATGCTCTGTATAAAGAACACACTACTGATATTTTCTCCCCCCTGCCCTGCACAAGCCCTTTAGAATGGTTCAGAACTTGCAGAAAATCCAAACAGAGATATATAAAGACTACTTACTGACTTTTAACTTTTTGTATAGTAGGAAGGCAGAGTTATGTTTTCAGGTCTCACTCATGAATCTTCCTCTGATTTTTCTTTTCAAGAGTTATTGCCTGATATATGAACAGACTAGCCTCTGCTCATCACACCGTTTATAGCTTTTCATCAGTAGAGGCAGGCTAGAAATTTTGTGGTGGTCTTTAATAACTGTCTGCTTTAACTAATTGTTTTTTGATAAACATATCTGAATAATGCCTAAGGAATATAATCCTGAATGATTTGCACTTGTCTTTTTCAGCCTCCTAATTTTCCCTACAAAGATGATATCATGTCCATGAATCCTACCTGTTTGGTCCTTATTATTCTTCTGTTTATCAGCATTATCTTGACCTTTAAGGTAAGAGTGAAGATTTTACTCATTGCCTAAATATTATTAAACATATTCATGTATGCCAAAGAAATAAACCAACTTCAGTCATCTCATTATCTTGCTTTTTGAACTGCTTTTTGATTTCCTAACAATTCTGTTTCTTCTCTTACCTGTGTGAGAGAGAAACTCTAACCAACTTCCACAGGCCAATCAAGGGTTATTCCAAAATCTGTTAGAATGAGAATAAATTAATATAATGTTATGCCTTACATAGTATATACTATATGCTGCAACATTCATTACAATGTTTGTTATTGATTTTTAAAATGCAATATATTCTGAACATCCTATAACAATCTATTATATTAATTTATCATTTAATAAATTACTTATTGTTGGACATTGAGACAGTTTCTACTTCTTCACTTATTAATGTTGCTGCAATGAATGTATTTAAATATATCTTTCATATGCTTATACATTTATTTCCTCAAGATACACTTAAAATTAGAGGACATGCATAATTTAAAGGCTTTTGATGGGCTGTCAGACTGATCTCTTAGAAGTTGAATGACCTAACACTGCCGTTAGCACTGTTTCCTCTCACCCTCATCAACCGAGTGCTATCTATCCCTTTTCATCTTTGTAAACCTGATAATAAAAACATCATTATTATTCGTGCCTGTGTGCTACTAGTAAGTAGAAAATTCTCAAAAAAAAATTGGATGTTGAACTTTTAATTCCGCCCCCTTTTTTCCGCCAACTTTTAATTCTTAATATCTTCCATTGCCTTTATTTTGGCATAAGATTAACCCACTTCTTCAAAAATCAAGTCTCAGTAAACTTGAGAAGCTACGCTTAAGGAGAAAATCATTTTAAAAGGTAATATGAAGAAGATGGATAGAATGAAAATGAATCATTGAAAATGATTTGGGTCTAAATTTTTCCCTGTAAAACACACTGAGTATTTTGATATTCCATGTGTAGCTTAGTAGTCAAGGATTTGGGTGAATTTTATACACAGATGGAGAGACTTACTGCCTTTGTCACTCCCACTTTACCCAAACTTTCTGGCTGCGCGGGCAACCCCAAATGTGTCCTTGCCACTCCAAACCATGCAGGCTCCTGGCAAAAGGCCACAGACTCTCAAATCCCACTTACTGCACTTTGTCTTTCAAGGGGAGACTCCCCTTTAGCTTCTGCCTGTTTTGGGTGCCTCTCCCTTGCCTTCAAATTGTGTGGTGTGTGTGTGTTCCAGATTTTATCCTTTGTACCTGCAGGAAGGTTCATCTGACAAAGCTAGTCACTGCCTTTACCACAAGCTCAGAAGCTGGAAGCTCCCAGTGCATTTTAATTTTTGTAGGCGTTTTCATTTGTATTGGAAATGCTTACATGAGATTTTGAGTCAGAGGATGTAGTGAGCGTCTGTCACTGCTATCTTTGCTTTGACCAGAGCCTCGCTTTCTTCGTTTACTAAGTAGCAATAATAAGAAAACATTCTGTGGGGTGACTGTGAGGTTTAAGTGAGCTAATGTATGGGAAGATGCATCATTCGTTCATTTATTCAGTAAATATTTATCACGGGTTTCCTATGTGCCAGGCTGTGTTCTAGGTACAGTAAATCAGAAAAATCGCTGCCCTGTGGTACTTTTATAAAGTTCCAACACTGTTGTTAATTATGATAATGAAAAGTCATCGTAGAAATTCACAGCACTATCTCCAACCTGTGAGAAACGTGTACTCATTTTAATATATATTTGTTTACATATCTATCTCCTCTACTAACTAGATTGCATTTCTTTGAGAACATAGACTGTGCCTTCATTTTTATATCCCTCTTAGCACTGAGCTGATGCCCCACACATAACGACTCAGTAATTATTTGTTTAAATAAATAGGGGTATATGTGTTGTGGTTTCACATGTCAGTTTACCCAGTTACTGGCTTTCACAACCTAAATTCACTGTTACTCGTCAATAAGGTTTATCACCGAGCTCTGCAAATAGATGATGGACGTAATTTGTTGATGCAAGTTTATTTGGAAAGTATGCTAAATATTTAATTCTCTATTCCAGATTACAGAAATGTCAAATAAGAAATAAAGTCACTGAAATAAGTTATTGGGTTTTTAGAGACAACAGTCCTGAGGTTTTTCTCCTATTGGAGTGTTTAGTAAGTGAATGCTGACTGTGGGCTTGTGCGGTCCCAGACACCAGGCACTTCCCAGCTCTGCTATTTCATCTTTAATTTTAGACTTGTCATTTTAGGGGCCTCACATCGGAAGGAGTTCTTGTTTTAAATAATCTACTGTTCACTGCTAAAATAGTGGCTGACTAGTCTTTTTGAACATAAGTAATATGTTCATACATTCCTTTTTAATTTGTATTGAAATTCTGAAAAAGGGGCTTTTCCCCCCCTAATAATCAATAACATTGTTGGGTAAACTGAAGATTTGAGTAAATTGAATCTATTGTACATTGTTCAAGAAATATGCCCTTTCTGTCCCTCTCTGTCTCATTGTTAATGGTTTCAGATTATTGTGGTTCAGGAAACATTTTGTACAGTGGCATTGTACATTTTCATCTTAATATCATCACAAAAAACTTAAATGTAAGAAGTAATCAAGCAACTATGAAATGCAGCTTAAAATAGCAGTCTGAGTACAATACGACAGAATATTTTACCTCCCTCTCCTGTAAAATGTTGACAAGCACCCCTTTGTCCATAATGTCTTCTTTTTATAGACCAACTTTTTACTGAGATGTAATTCACTATCATAAAATTCACCCATTGAAACTACAATTCAGTGGTTTATAGTATATTCACAGAGTTGTGTAATTACAGCTTTTTGGTTATGCAATGTAAATTTAGAATATTTTTGTCACGTGCTATTCACCCTTATCCCATCCTGTACCCCTGGCAGCCACTCTTTATCTATAGATTTACCTGTTCTGGATATTTCATATAAATAGAAGTATACAATATGTGATGCTTTGTGACTGGCTTCTTAGAATAATATTTTCAAGGTTCATCCATATTATATGTAGCATATATCAGAATTTCCTTTTTATTTCTGAATAATATTCCATTGTATGAATATACTACATTTCGTCTACCTATTCATCCGTTGGTAGCCATTTGGATTGCTTCTACTTTTTGGCTATTATGACAAATGCTACAGTTACAAGTTTTTGTATGGACGTATGTTTTCATTTCCCTTGGGCATATACCTAAGAGTGGAATTGCAGCATCATCTAGAACTCTGTTTAACCTTTTGAGGAACTGCCAGGCTATTTTCTGAAGCAGCCGTATGTACCATTTTACATTCCCATCAGCAATGTATGAGGGTTCCAATTTCTCCACATCTTTAAACATTTTTAATCAAAGGATTTTAAAGCTACAGGGATTTTGAAATTATTTAGTTCTAATTTAATTGCAGATGATTGAAATGAAAGTTCAAAGAGTTCGTAGTTCAAACATTTCCCATGAACTCAGGCTTTATTTTTAGCGTGTCTTTATTCTGGACATTAAGTATCTCCTTTGGGTATTTCATTTTGAAAATGGGAATGTTTCAGTGAATTTTATTTATTGTTTAGCAAATTTATATGTTGTAAACCTTTTTTAAAAAATTGACTTGATAGATAAAATCATAGATGACCATGTAGAATAAAAATCCCAAAGACACAGTTAACGTGGTGAGAAATGGGTTAATTGTTCTGTGAATTTTGGGGCAATAAATGTTTTTGGTGATTGCTCCTTCTAACTTGCTTTTCTTAGAAATTTCTCGTCTGTCCTCAGCCCCGCCCTCAGCCCCTCCCTTCCCCAGAAGGTGGTGTGATGGAATAAGGCTAGAGTAGTACCCTGTGCCAGAAAGTTACTATACCCAATATTTGTAATTTTGAAGGCTTTTTGGTTTAGTAGAGTCAATATGTGCATTTATAATTTATGTAAATAAAAGTTTTGTAAATAGCTTTATCTATGGTGATATTTAAAATTGTCCGAAGTTTGAAAATTAAAGCTCTAATAATCACTACTCACTTTCAGGGTTACTTGATTAGCTGTGTTTGGAACTGCTACCGATACATCAATGGCAGGAACTCCTCCGATGTCCTGGTTTATGTTACCAGCAATGACACTACGGTAGGTGTGATGTTTCTTATCATAGAGATCTCTCTGCATCTGCTATGTGATGGCTTATAAATGTTTCTAGTGTTTGCTATGACGTTTTAACTGTTGAAATATACTCATGAGCTGCTGAGTCTACAAAGGATTCATAGTTGAATGAAATGTTACATTTTCCTTGAAGTATATTAAAATCCAGATGGCTCAACTTCTGGTTTATTTTAAAAACTATTATAGGTAGTTAATACATGTAACATCTCCATATTTATGTATGTTAAACCCAAATTCTTAAACCATTGTGTATAATTCTAGATATCAATTAGGTATAGTATGACTATGCCGTCTCACTTAATGTGTGAAATTAAACTTAGAAATATGATATTATAGCTAAAGAAATAAAAATGGCAGAGGTTACTGTGTCTTTAAAACTTGCCCTGCATATGAAAACCTGAGTAAAGAATTTAGATGATCTCCATTTTGCTATTAGTGAGACAGGTTAGTTAGCGTGTTGTTAGGTAGACATGAAGGTCCCTGGTGGAATAAACAAAATGCAGCCATATCCTGAAACTCCAGGTTCTGGAATAGCTCCTTCACTCCAGGACAAAAATGTAACGGCGCCTTGAGGTTAATAAGTTACATTGTAAATCTCTTTTGGCTGGACAAACAGAGCAGACCAGTTGGACAAATTACATTAGAAGGCGTCAGCTCCCTTCTCCAAGCAGGCAAGGGAAGAAATAAAAATAAGAGCCTTTGCACCACGTTGGGCAACCCAATCGGGACCTCCTCTCTCTTGAGAGTTGCACATTTTTACTTTTTATAAACTATCCTCCTATGAATCTATTACCTTTGTATTCAGTACCGTCCCTGACGCAGGGCTCTGTACAGGTAAGTGCTCAAGGAGTGACTAATGGAAAGGATGGTGATGGATGACAGCATGGGTGAATGAATAAAACTGAAGGGGATAGAATGGACAGGATAAATGCAGGGTAAATATATATGGTATGTGAAGTCTAAACTATTTTATGTTTTGCTTTGTTTTTTAAGTTCTGGTGACTTGTGACCGTTTAAGTTCTGTAACCATACTGAAGTAGTTTAACATGTCCTTGCTTTTACTTCCCTGTGTATAAAATGAGAATAAAACAATTTCATACTTTATATTAAATACATAGGTGCAAGCTGGTATTACTGAGAACACTGGGATTTCTGAGAGAAAGCACGTCGTACTCATACCTGAATAGCTGTCCTAAGTACTCACCAAACATTTGTGGAGTTGAGTCAGATATGCATGAACTGTAGTTTAACCAGAAGTTCTGCCCTGATCAGATGCATAAAACCCAGCAAATCCAGGTGCCGAGGAGACTTTGGAGGTCTGCAGAGTCCTGTGCACAGATTCCAATAAACACATGTTCTACTCCATTCTTTTTAAGAATTTCTCTTGGGTCAGGCAGTCTCTTTAAAGAAATACCTGTTCAAAATTATTGTAATTTTGATAAAATTACCGGCTTAAAGAATTTTTTCCTTCTGTATTACTGGGTATTTAGTTATCTTTCAGTTTATTTTTTTCTGTTTGTTTTTTTTTTTTCTTTTTTCTTTTAAAGATTTTATTTGGGGAGGGGAACAGGACTTTATTGGGAACAGTGTGTACTTCCAGGACTTTTTTCCAAGTCAAGTTGTTGTCCTTTCAATCTTAGTTGTGGAGGGTGCCATTCAGCTTCAAGTTGTTGTCCTTTCAGTCTTAGTTGTGTCAGGTGCAGCTCAGCTCCAGGTCCAGTTCCCGTTTGTAGTTGCAGGGGGCACAGCCCACCATCCCTTGCGGGACTCGAACCGGCAACCTTGTTGGTTGAGAGGATGCATTCCAACCAACTGAGCCATCCTGGAGCTCAGCGGCAGCTCAGCTCAAGGTGCCATGTTCAATCTTAGTTGCAGGGGGCGGAACCCACCATCCCTTGCAGGACTTGAGGAATTGAACCGGCAACCTTGTTGTTGAGAGCCCACTGGCTCATGTGGGAATTGAACCGGCAGCCTTCGGAGTTAAGAGCATGGAGCTCTAACCGCCTGAGCCACCGGGCCGGCCCCTTTTTCTGCTTTTTTTAAAAAAAGAAATCTCAGAGTATCTTTATTGTCCTGCTAAACTAATGAAGTCTAAACAAAGTTTGAGATTTTTGACTTTGAGGAACCAGTGAAGTTGCTAAACGAGCAAGATATAGCAGAACCTCATCCCAAATACCAGGGGCTGTAGGACTTAGAAAGCTGCAATTTTTTTATTATCACGGAAAAGAAAATGTCCATATTGTGTGTTTGTTTTGATGCACTTTTGGTGGTGGTTTTTTTCAGTGCTTTCTTAAGAGTTGTGTGTATTTTTAATAGAAGCAAAGTAGAAGGGCTAAAAAGGTACCCATCATATGATATACCTCAACACAAAGGATATTTTGAAATTTCTAGAAATTGAGGTGCTTAGAGAATTTAAGAACCATGAGTAAGTCCCTAAAATGTATCCAACTAGCTTTTTAGAGGAAGCTTTTATTTTTCTCCCTTTTTAAAGATTCAAAATTAGATATGGCTTAACAGGTAAGTTTTAGTTAGGCTAACATAAACTCAAAATAATTATACTTTTTAACGGGACATTCCCAGCTCTTCTAATAATAGACTTCTTTTCTTCAGAAAGGCTTCCAGCTTGGCAGTAATTTGTAGTAACTAGGATGTAGGACCCTGGATAGTGCCAACTGTGGTTGTTTCCTGGTGTGTTGACATAAGATGCTGGAGAATTGCTTGATGGTTGTTGTTGGTCATTATCTCCTAAGTCATTCTGTATCAACTTGCCATGTTTAAGATAAGGAAACTGAGTTGCTGCTGATAATGTTACTATGTTTTTCAAAGTGCCCCAGTGAGTCTATTTTTTTTTTAAGAATGGTATTCCTGGGAAAGGGAGATTTATCATTTCTCATAACTCAGTTGCATTGATAGTTCACTGCAAAATATAGAGATAGATGACCACCTGAAGTCTCAGCTTTCTGATAGTATTTGAAAACTTTTTTAAAAATATGATGGTATTGTGGTTATTTTTTAAAAGTACCCTTATATGTAAAATCTTTAACATAAGATAGCCAGTAAATGCTCAGATTTCCAATTGTCTCATAAATTTGTATCATAATTTTTCTAATAGTTTATTTGAAACAGGATCTGTATATCAATATGTATTTTAAGTCTCTAAAATTTTTTGTTAAAGAAACTAGTTTGTCCCACAGACTAGATTTGTCTGAATGTATACATATAATGTAGTACTCTGTATTTCCAGTAAATTAGATCTAGAGGCTTCTAGTATTCATATTCTGTATTCCTGTTTTTTTCCAGGTTACATCTTAGTTGATCATTTGTTCTTCCACCAGGAGGCAGATAATATCTGGTTGATTTTTATCTTTCAGGGATGTCAGTGACCAATGCTATCTACTGCTTCGTAGATTCATTGATTCTTTAGGAATTACAATATAGTGACATTCTATCCCTTTTCATTTATTAGCTGGAATATTTCTATAAGGAGAAGCTTTCCTTCCTGTACTGTTTGGTTACCTAGCAGTACTCATGACATGGATAAATATAATTAATTTTGTTATCTTTATTAGTTTTCAAAATGACAAGTCAGTCCATCATTCTCTAGTGGTGAACAGTAAGGTAGTTTTTGGTTTTGGGGTTTTTTTAGTAATAAATGAATTCATGAAAACAGGCCTATTAGAAGAGCTGGGGAGATCCAACTCTTGGCACGGTGTCCAGGTTCTTGGCGTCTCGAGCAAAGAATTGAACAAGACACCACAGTAAAGTGGTGAAAAAGCAGTTTATTAGAAGAAAAGGTACCCTTCAAAGAAATAGGAGCGGGCCCAGGCAGAAAGCAGTGGCTCAGGGGCCATTATTCAAAGGGATAGTACACTCCAAAAGAGTTTGGAGCGGGCCGAGCAAAAGAAGAGGCTCAAAAGGCTCAAAGGCCCAAAGGGCCAAGGGCCCCAGCCCCAAAAAGGGAACTAAGTGGCGAGGACTTGGAGTTTTTATCCTTTTTTCTCCAGAATGGGCTGTTCCTTTCCAGGTGTGGGACCACTTGATTGACACCTGTGATTGATAAGAAGCTATTATGTCATCTTTTTAGACTGTGCATGTTCTTTCCCAGAATTCAGTCTGTTATAATGAACTTCCAGGCATATGTATATTACCATGATGGTATAATGAGGCCCACGTGAAGTGAAGGTTGTTGTGGCTTTTACTGCTCAGGTGTGAATGACCTGACCAATTTAATCTAGTTGGGTATTTTGTACTCATTTGTTCCTCATAGGGATAGATAATTACAATGAAAAGGGGAAGTTTGGGGCAATGTAGGAATGCAGAGACCCGATGCCTGTCTCTAACTGCCTGCCTTGTTTTTCCCTTGAGACGTGATCCCCATAAAATCTCTATGGGAAGTTGAGGGACAGGAGGTCTGTTCTTCTGGATCTGTTTCTTGCTGGGCAGGGCCGTAGAGCTGTCCCTACCTATTGGGGAATTCATGAAACTCTTGCCCTATTTGATCTCAGATGAGAGGAAGAGGTCTCCAGATCCACCTGGAAGACTGCATTGGCTTCTTTGGTTGCGACTGGCAATCTTGCTGGGGTATCCTCTGTATCCCCAAAGCCCCTAAATGAGGAAAGATAGATTTTAATGAATAAATCCATTAGCTCTATAGAGCCTTCGGCTATTCAACCAGTCATTTAGGTGGCGTCAATTGTCCAGGAGCTGGGCCCAGAATGGGTTGGACAATCAACAAATATACTGACCTGGGGAATGTTAAAACTTATTTGGTCCAAGAGTTAGGTCCAGAATGGCTTGGGGGAGATTGGGGTGAGGGACATTCTGTGATTTAGGCTAGGAACAACCTTTAGGATTCAGAAACTGATTAGAAGAGTAATCAAAGCCAGGGGTTAAGGAGCTAAGAAACTAGGGAAACGGAGATTTAAAATTTCTGTAGTGAGGGGGGCTCCCATATCATAACTATGTTGATAAATTTTATCAGTAAGCCTAAACAAAACTTACCTATTACAGTGGTGCCTCGGTTTTTTAACGTAATCCGTTTCAGAAGTCCGTTCAAATTCTGAAATGTTCGAAAACCAAGGTACAATTTCCCCATAGAAAGTAATGCAAAATGGATTAATCCGTTCCAGACTGTGGGGACAGAGTCCCAGAAAGCAGTTTCCAGGCTCTCGGCCTCATGTGGGAAGGTGCTGGCTCAGGTAGTAAATGGCCATCAACTGTGATTGGATGGCCATCAGCTGTGGCTAGTTGGCCGTCAGCTGTAACCAGTGAGCCATTGGCCACTAATATAACTGCTGTGGCTAGGCTAGCAAGAAATGGGGGCTAGCAAGAAGATGGTGGCTGAGCTAACAAGAGCAGATTGCAGAGAGGCGGATGCCACCAGCGAGAATATAGTGATATGACTCCCCTACTTATGGCTCCGTGGGTGTTCCTTTTTGGCCTCACCATATCCTGCATTCTTATGTGGGGAGCGGGACCAGAGACCCCGCAGGCCTCCCTGCACGACAAATGGCGCAGCGAGCAGGGTCTCCCGCACGACACAGACTTTTAAAATCAACCCTTAAAACTGCAAATTTAGCATGAATTTTACTGTCTAATGATACCATAGATCCATAAAATTTACTGCATTCGTTAACCGAAATGTTCGTCAGGGGAGACGCTCGAAAACCGAGGTACTACTGTATTCCAACACCTATTTTGAAACTTTCAAAGGAGAGAAAGAAAAGCTTTCTCTATAAAGCTAGTACATTATAGTGCCCTTAATAATGCTCAAATTGTACCAGCTTTGGTCAGTTGGAGCCACTTCACGTTGGTGCCTGGATCATTTGACACAATCCAGCAGTCTTTGATAACCTGCTTTGCTGTCTGGAATGACAAGGTATTCAAGGCTCATCTTGTACGTGTGTGTCCCAGACCTGGAATCAGCTATTTCTCCAAGGAGCCCAGCTTTCTTTTGGTAGAAACCATAATCTGGATTTCTAGCTTGGAAAAGCAGATTTTTTTTTTAAAGCAGGGCTCTCCATGTGTAAGGATTGTTTTAACTAGAACTAAAGCAGTTAATGTTAGCATTCTAACTTAAAAATCCAAATATACTGGAGTCTCATTCTGAGGCTCTAAATGGGGGTTGGAATGATCTAGTGCTGTCATTTCCCCTGGTGTCCATATCTCTATTTAGACCCACAGTGTGTAATAATGTATGTTTATCTTTTTTTCGTGTCTTTTTTTGGAATCTACACGGACATAATAACATGTCCTGTCTTTCACTTCCTATCAAATATTAGGCCAGATGGCTTTTCTCCCAGGCTGAATAGTCTCTGGGTGACCTCTGTGGAAAGATACTGAGGCCCTTGTTGATAGAAAATAAATGTGCTTTTTTTTTCTTTCTTCTCTAAAACAGTACACATATTATTAGCCAGAAATATACTTTCCCAAATACTACTCAATGAGGACAGATAAGAGTTGTTAGTAGATCCTGGAGATCATTCTGGGGGTTAATCTCTCCTTCAGGTCCCCAACCAACTCAAAGCAAAAACCTTTGAAAGAAATACCTAAGGGGCGGCTGGTTAACTCAGTTGGTTAGAGCACGGTGCTCTTAACAAGGTGGCCACCGCTGTGAGCTGCACCCTCCACAACTAGATTGAAACAACTACTTGACTTGGAGCTGATGGATCCTGGAAGAACACACTAAAAAAAAAAAAAAAAAAACGAAAGAAAGAGATATCTAAGGCAGAAAGATCATGAACTCTGTTAGTTCTTAATGCCTTAGGGTCTTGGTATTTTTTTCATGGCACCCTTAGGCCAAAAGAAATACCTAATTGTGTTCATTTCATTAAGTAGTCAGGTCCAGATAAGAATAGTAGCTATGGTAGTATAGTATCTGACACACGTTGCTGTGTTGTCCTTGAAAATTTAAACATCCCAAGGTGCTTCTTTGAGTGACCACCGTACATGGTTGTGTACTCTAGGGAGATGCACCCTTCCTTTAGAACATTGTTGTAGAATTCACATTCTGGATATATGTTACTAATACTATATTCTCTCCTCTATATCCATAAAGAATTGGTCTTGTTACTGTACAAAAGGTCTCACCACATGAAAGCCAAAACTCAAGAGGCTATGTTGGTGGAAAGAAAAGTAAGGTTTTATTCCAAAATGCCAGCATTAAGAGAAGACAGTGGACTCCCCATCACAAAGACTGCCTTGCTCTCTCAATATTGCCAAAAATTTTTATAGATACACAAGGAGGGGCAAAAAAAAAAGGAGAAGTTGGCCAGGGAGTTTCAGGAAAAGGTGCTTCCTAGAGGCTATTCTGCCGCAGGGTCAGGAATGAATCCCATACAGATGCAAAACAACTCTCCTAAGTTACCCAGCCAGGTGTGCACACTGGTCTGAAGTAAACAGAACCATTTGGAATTGTTATGCTTAGTAAATGCACAGTAAACAGACAGAGTCTTCAACATTTTGGGGGAGGAGAGGGCAGCAAAGAAAGGAAAGAAAAAAAAACTTTCAAAAAGTCCCAATCAAATTACTGTCAAATCAAATTACATCAGAGGTTTAAATTTCAAAAATAGAAGATATAGGGTCACCATTACAGTGTTAAGAAAAACGTATTAAAATACTAAACATGTACACTATAGAAACAGATTTCTTTCACATTAAAAATTATGCAAATTGAGACTTAAAAAGCTATTTTAATCTATGCAGTCGTGTTTTGCTAATGCCAATGAAGATTTGAGCCATGGTAGTACCCAGTGTTTTGTTAAATTCAACAGTAGGGAACCCGATGCCTTTGGAATTGGGACACTTTAAAAGCAGTGTGATTAATACTTACTGAAAATCGTGTCTGAAATTATGATTCCAGATAAAAGCATCATGTAGGAAAATTCCTAACTGTTTAGGTGTAATAGGAAAATTTTAAACTTCATGGAGTCTGTTATGCATGTCATATTGTGTGAGCTAATCCGGGTGAACATTATATTCTATACAGGCTTATTGTTTTGACTTCAAAAAGTATTTTGCTATGTGAAGCCTTCTTTTGAGTCTGACCGCTTGAAAAGCACAGTTAAAAAGTCAGTGACCTCGTGAAGGCCAGATTATCTCCCCAGCAGCCATTTCCCAATAGTTTCTCTCTGAGTGACCTGAGATTGATTAAGGCTGACCTTGGGCTGTCAAAAGCCACAAAACAAATTCTCTGTTGACTAAGAGGGCTTGCGGGTGGGGTCGGATTTAGTAGTACTATCAATGACTTTCATACATTATGCATAAAAATTCCACTTTTCCCCCCCTTCTGTGGCTTTAAAAGAATCAGGTTATCCATTACTTCCTAGGTATAGACTGAATATGGTTAGAAACAAGTTTTTGACTAGGTAACATGAGTTTTTTTTATTTTTCTCCTCACTGTAGAGAGACCAGAAGGGAGGGAATTAACAAAACTGACAGTTTAGTTCAGGAGAGATTTTTAGACTTAAGTAGTTCCTTTATACCTGAGAAACTAGACAGTTACCAAGATGAATGTATTTGTATAATCATCACTCTGCAGATTCTTCCAAAAAGTTCTGACTTTCTGACATGGTGTGAGGAGGGCTTTGCTGAAAGGCTAGTTACTAAACTGGCTCTTTTCTTAAGACCTCTTTCAGTCCTGAATGTTTCCGATTCATGTACACTAAACATACTGCACAAACAAAACCCTAATACCTTCATATGTGCACACAGCTTCAGGTATACTCCTCTGTTGGTTCTAGAAAAATATTGTGTGTCGTGGCGTGGAATTAACCCCTGGTCATTCACAAAAGGTGAACGCATTCACACAAGACTATAAAGTGGGAGAGTGAAGAAAGGTTTTATTAAAGTTAGGGCAGAGGGGAGTTAGAGGGGGTGTGGGGTGCGGGTTGTGCCGGGACAGAGTCCAGAGTTTGAGAGTAGACAGCTGCACCTAACTTCAGGTTAGCTTTTTCTTTTTTTTTTTTTTTTTTTTTTTAGATTTTTTTGTTTTTAATTGGGGAAAGGTTACAGGACTTTATTGGGGAACAGTGTGTACTTCCAGGCCTTTTTTCCAACTCAAGTTGTTGTCCTTTCAATCTTAGTTGTGGAGGGCGCCGTTCAGGTTCAAGTTGTTGTCCTTTCAGTCTTAGTTGTGGAAGGCACAGCTCAGCTCCAGGTCCCGTTGCCGTTGTTAGTTGTAGGGGGCACAGCCCACCATCCCTTGCGGGAGTCGAACCGGCAACCTTGTGGTTGAGAGGACGCGTTCCAACCAACTGAGCCATCTGGGAGCTCAGCTCAAGGTGCCATGTTCAATCTTAGTTGCAGGGGGCACAGCCCACCATCTCTTGTGGGACTCCAGGAGTTGAACTCACAACCTTGTGGTTGAGAGCCCACTGGCCCATGTGGGAATCGAACCGGCAGCCTTCGGAGTTAGGAGCATGGAGCTCTAACCACCTGAGCCACCGGGACGACCCAGCTTTTTCTTAATATAGGAAAGAGGGAGTCAGGCAGGCAGGTTTGAGGGCTGACATCCTTCCTGGGGTCGGGTCTGTTTGCAGAAGATGTTATCTTGGGACTCTGGACTCAGACTCAGCCATCGGCCACAGTGGCTGGGACTTGAATGCATTTCCAGTGAAAACTGCAAGGGAATTGTAAATTGGATTCCAGTGTCCGGGCGCCTGAGGATTAAGAAATTGCTCTTTCCCAGCTTAGGATGTTGTTAATTAATGAGGTATGGGTTTACTTGAGAAAGGGAACAAACAGAGTTCTTCAGTTAATCAGTGAGGGGAGAACAAAGAGAAAACAGATGAATATCAGGATGGATCTAAGTGCAAACCAAATCTAATTACAGGTGGCTCGATAGTGAGAGCTGTGTGGTGAGTTAAACTGCAAACTAGCTAAGTCTAAGTGCGTTATTGATTCCCTGAATTTCACCCTTACATTGTGAGTGAGATTGGGCTGGATGCCCCCTGAGATTTCCTCCTGAAAGTTTTCCCCTGCTTTAATGTAGGTTCCACAGTTCAAACTGACGGTGTGTGACATTAACTCAACTTTTCTTCCTTCCATCAATAAAATGTAGCATTTTAAAAAATATCCTATTGTGCTGGAAATTATCTCTGACCCATAGAACTTTCCAGTTATTTCATCCAGAGAGCATCTGGAGGAGTCAAATCAACAAACACATAGATTCCCCTCTCCCCCCACCCCACTCTGGTTCAAGCCTGTTGTTTCTCAGTCTAGTTGTGTAGGACACAGCTCCCTGGCCCATGCTGATATTATGAGCCTTGCGTGCCCCTTGGCTGAGGGAGTCCGGTCGCCAGTCGTCAGTCAGCTCCTCACAGCAGCTCTCACCGGCTGCGGGCTGCTCATGATGTCTGCCGGCCTCTCACGCTGGCCATCAGCCACTCATGGCAGCACACGGCAACCTCCGGCTGCTCACGGCAGCTCACGGCAGCTCACGGCAGCTCACGGCAGCTCACGGCAGCTCAGCTCCAGGGAGAGCCATTGTTCATAATCTTAGCTGTAGAGGGCGCAGCTCACTGGCCCATGTGGGAATCGAACCAGTGACCTCATCATTAGGAGCAGGGAGCTCCAACCACCTGAGCCACTGGGCCAGCCCAACACATAGATATTTGAAACCTAAAGTTCTGGAAGAACATTTCAGAAAAACCCAGTTTTCATTGTGAACCTGGACAAGAGTATATTAATCAATTACGTAATTGTAATCCCTCTACAATAGGAAGTGAGAACAATTTTTAGTAGTTTTGCAGTGAATTGAGGATGAAATCACACTCTATTTTCATTGTATTTTGCTTTAAAACACACACAGAACTTGACTTCTTATTTATCGCACATGTCCAAATAGAGTCAGTATTGATTTTTACTCTAGAGACAAATGAGACATTGAATTTTATTTTATTTTTTAACACTCTAAGACAGGTTTCTGGGAATATATCTTAAGGAAGTAGTAAAAAATCTAAGGTATTCACGTAGCATTGTTTTTATAGCAAAAGTATCCAATCTCATTGTATAATAATTGGGGACTGGTTTGGTTAAATAAGGGTATATCCACTTGATAAAATGTCTTTGTTGCTATAAAAATTATTATGAGCAGTATAACAGCAGAAGAAAGACTATGTTTTAAAAAGCAGAATATGAAAGTTTGTGTTCTGGTTACAGCTATGAAAAAAATGAAACCTGTGGACCCAGATTAAATTGTAGTAGAATATTAAGCAATTGATTTGTTGGATGCTAGAAATCAAAGCGGGAGATAATTTGACGCTTTCCATTAATGTAATGGAAGGTGGGAAGTGTATGGCGAGCGGGAATAGGTAAGTGGGAATCTGAGATCTGAGGTGCTGGAGTGTCCTTCCAGCCCTAGTGCTGCCTCTGGAATGACCAGTTGTCGTGCAGGAGACCCTGCTCGCTGCGCCATTTGTCGTGTGCGGCGGCCTTCTCGCCGCGCCATCTTTCAGGCGGGGCGGCCTGCGGGGTCTCTGCTCCCGCTCCCCACACAAGAACGCAGGATATGGTGAGGCCGAAAAGGAACACCCACGGAGCCATAGGTAGGGGAGTCATACCACCACAGTCTCACTGGAGGCTGGGCCCACTGGACGCCAACCTGCCGTCCGCTTTTCCGCCAACCGACCGACCGACGACTCTCCTCCACTCTCTCGACTCTGTTCCTCTCTCTCGGCTCTCCTCTTCCGCTCTCCTCGGCCCTCCGTAGTTGCAGCAGTTATATCAGTGGCCAATTGGCTAACCGGCCACTGCCGACGGCCATTCACCACCCGAGCCAGCACCCTTCCACGTGAGGCCGAGAGCCTATAAACTACTTTCTGGGGCTCTTTCCCCACACCAGTGTAGACTCATTAAGGAGACATGCACAGTAGATGGCGTAGCCCATTCAGTCTTGGGGGACCTGGAGGGAAGCAGCTAGGATACCTTTGGTAGGGTTATCATGTTCATTCCTCCTGCTTCCTCAGTAGTTAGATATTTTTATTTTAGATAAAAAAGATAGGTTTTTAAAGGTATATTTATTTTGGTATATATGTATATATTTAGATATAGCTATTTTAGATACACTATTCCAATAGTAAGTATTTAAGTACTGAGAACCATTTTAACTTTCAATTTGGGTTGCTATATTATTTTAGTATTTCTTGCCCAAATATCTCACTAGTGAGAGTTTTTTGACCCCATTTGAAAGATTTGAAGTATGGACTCTGTATAAGTGTACTCTATAAAACAATTTGCATAGCTTCTCTGCTGAGGACTGAGAGAAATAATGACTTCTATAATATCAAGTGAGAACAGTTTATAGTAGTTTTGCAGTGAATTGAGGATAAACTTATCTATCTTATTTGCCTTTGGAAATGATTCATTATTATAGGTGAGGGGTTCTCACTAGAAACCCCCCAAATTTGTTTATATTCTCCCCATCTCCTGCTATGTTCGATTATTTGGCTAAAAGTTCCATCAGCTGTAATTGCGCCACTATTTTAGGTACTTTGTATTGTAAGGTAATGTCACTTACAATGGACAGCCTAAATTCAGATGTTAAAATATACAGAAACGTGTACCTTGGAATTAAAAATATATGGTTATATGCATGTATGTGTTTACTTATATATACGTGAGGGTATACAGAAAGTTTGGAAACAGTTATTCTCGATGCCTTAAAGATAAGCCCAGACTTTTTAGTTGTGATGATCATATCTTAACTGTCCAAATGGTTATTTCAGTTAATCTTGGCGATTCATGAATCAGCTATCTCCCCTTTCCTGTTTGGCCTGAGTAAAGGAAGCTCACATCTAAATAGGCAAGTGTGGTATGACCGACTTCAGACAAGCATTTAATATAAATGCTGCCTGTTTTAAACTTAAATGCTTCTGAATGATGAGGTGTCGTGGTGCTGTTACTTTCACATCTGACATTATCCTATCTTCCGAGGTCAGAATTCAGAGTAATGCTTTTCCTTAACACAGGCGAAGGCAAACTTGTTCTATAAAGATCTAGATAGTAAATGTTTTAGACTTTGCGGTCTATATGGTCTCTGTCGTAACTATTCGACTCTGCTTTTGTGGTGTGAAACCAGATGTAGGTAATACATAAAGAATTAAGTGTGGCTGTATTCCAGTAAAATTTTATTCATAGATGCTGAAATTTAAATTTTATATAATTTTCACATATTATGAAATACTTTTTAAACCATTAAAAATGTAGAAAACCATTCTTGGCTCATAGGCCACACAAAAAGCAGGTGGCAGGCCAGATTTGGCTCGCATAGTTCACGAACCCCCACCTGAGAGGAAATTTAAGCCCAGTTTTCTAGGTATTTGTAGGACAACTATTTGAATTATCCCAGGGAACTTAATAGCCCCAGCTTTTGCCCTAGGTAGACCTCAAAGTGGAGTTTTTCCTCCTGCAAATGGATTGGCAGACAGCGGCACTTAATCTTTTGGCTCTTTTTAAGGATATCTTTTTCCTGAGAAAGTTTTAATTCTCCCATATTTGTTATTTTGCTTACAGAGCTTAATCAAATTTATATGTAACAAACTTTAGTGGAAATCTAATAAAGGCATAATTTGCTTGCGAAATAGTTGTTAAAGTCTTGAAAAACAGTAGCTAAAGTTATTATATGCAGTGTTACCCACTGTCTTTTATACAAATATTCGTTCTTTAAAGTCTTATTTTAGTTTACTATCATAAAAAAGAAATACGCTCCTTCCTGTCTCACCCTCCTCTCTTTTCCTCTCTCTCTCTGTCTATTTATTCATCCATATATAGACATAAAAAACTTCATAACCCAGTCAATTTCCATTTTGCCTCATTTCTCAGTTGTCTTATTTTAACACTCAGTTGTCTTATTTTGCATTATATCCAAGACTGCAAGCCATCTCATCCTTTCATAAATGTAAGGAATAAAATTAAAATTTGAGCATTAGTACATTCCATGTACTGTGCTAATAAGCAATTACCTGGGCTTATTTACTTCACCAACCTTGTGAGGTAGATACTATTATTATCTCTCACATTTATAGATGGAGAAAAGTGAGGCTTAAAGAGGTGAGTGGCCCCAGGCCTCAGATTTGGGAAGTGGTGGGCCCAGACAGATGGTTGATCCCACAGCCCATGCTCTCAGCCACTACCCTGTGTACCCCAGTCTTCTTGACATGGTGGCAAATACAGAAGATTACAATATTTGTTTGGCACACTGTTGTGAATAGACATTGGTTGAAAAGCTCTGCACTTCTGGCAGACTGTAAATTCTCTTTATCAGACCCCTGTATTAGCACATAAACTGTGCTGGCTCAGACCTTACACGTTTCAGTTAGTGTGGTATCCTCAGTGCCTGGCACACAGTACAGCCAACATTTGGTGGTGAACGGCGTTTAATAAATCGGTTTGTCTCACTCTGCTTTTTATCTCGGTTAAAGGAAGTAGCTTAGTGTACATGAACCAGATCAGGTCCACATCCATATCCCCAGCCGTCCAGTGTCATCTCCAGAGACAGTGACACTGCAGAGCTCATTCGTGTCTTCTGTGTCTGCTGCTTTCCTCAGATTCTAGTGAATGGTAGCAGTGTCCACTTTGTCACCTCAGCCAGTAACTTAGGGGTCATCTATAAACTTACAATTGTCTTAAATTCTGCTTTCTCTTCAATTTTTCCTCTTTGTTGCAGCCAGATCTAAAACATAAGTCTGATTTTGTCATTCCTGTATTTCAAAGTTTTCAGGGGTTCTGCTGTTTATTACTGCAGCCATGTCTCCACTGTGAAGTCACTCCACTTTGCTATGTGACAGCCATTTGTGACTTGTGGAGTAATGTTTAAAATCTAAATTTGCCAATGGTTTGATTTTTTTTTCTCTCCTTATAATCAATAGGAACAGATTCAGGATTATCCCGACAGTAGTATCTGTCTCAGTTGCTTGCATTCTAATATTTTCTTGAAGTGAGAGGAGGGAGTGGAGTTATAACTTCATCTGCCAAGTCCATCTTATTTGTGAAGCAGCTTTGTTTGTTTGTTTGTTTGTTTGTTTGTTTGTTTGTTGGGGAAGGGGAGCAGTGTGTATTTCCAGGACTTTATTGGGGAACAGTGTGTTTTTCCCAGGACCCATCAGCTCCATGTCAAGTTGTTGTCCTTTGGTCTTAGTTGTGGAGGGCGCAGCTCAGCTCTAAGTCCAGTCACCGTTTTTAACCAGTCATCTTAGTTGCAGGGGGCACAGCCCACCATCCCATGTGGGAATCGAACCACAACCTTGTTGTTGAGAGCACTCACTCTAACCAACTGAGCCATCCGGTCACTTTGTGAAGCAGTTTTGAGGGATGTTACTGATGTGTTGTTGTCAACAGCTGCTGCTCTTATGAACTATTGTGCTTTCATAAATACTGCCATGCCCCTTGCTTCCTATCCTTACTGCCCACCCCCGGCCAAAGGAATCAGGAAAAAAAAGAAAAGGAAATCTCCATTTATGATAGTGTTTTATTTTCCCACATTTTTGCAGGAAGCAGGGTGCAGTTGATTTTGTAAAACAAATCTGTGTATCCCCAAGGGAGTCTCTTACATGTGAACATTAGCAAAAGTTCCCATCCCCCCACAAATGGTGAGGACCACTGGTTTCTGTAGAAGAAAGTTCCACTTTCCTGTCATTGCTTACAAGGCCAGTTGGGATCTTGCCTGTTGTTCCAGGCTCATCTCTTGTAACCCCACCTCATGCACAGCGGCCCAACTATAGCAGACTGCCCACGTCTTTACATGGATGCTTTGACCTTTCATGACACACAGTTTGTATGTCCTTTTCCCCCTTCCTGGGATGGGTACTGCTTGGTTAACACAGGGCATTTTACTCCAGATTTCGGCCAGTTATCTTCATCTCTGCCATCCAGCTCCTGGTACCACAGCTGGCCTCTGATCGGTGCTCACATATACTTGGGTAAGGAGTGAATGAATGGACCTTATTTTGGATTTTACAATTATAACTGCATGCCCAGACCTCTCACAGACATGCAGTAAAAATGGTGTCCATTTTCTCCTTTCTCATCAGTCAGTTACTTTTGTTTAGAAATTCATCAGGGAGGAGGTAGGGGGTAGGGATGGGAAATCTTGTTGTAGGGAGGAATGTACTGCTCCCCTCCCAGCTGTTGAGGTAAAAGGAATCCCGAGCTAGCTATTTCCAAAGGAATTTTTCTCAGATTTCTCAGCAGGACTTTAGGGCGTATTATTCCATAGTGAGAACAGAAATGTTGTCAAGATTCTTAAGAGAGGGCCTATGTCAAATAGGTTGTTAGTTCAGTGAACTTTCCTTATAGGCATTTATCCAGCCTTCTATTTGCTTCAAAGGCTATGGCTCAGAGCACAATTATAGCCTTTAACACTTATTCAGTAGAGCTGAGAAGAGTTTTTTGGGGGGATATCTATCATGGTCTCCATTTTGTAGTTATAGAAACTGAAGTTCGGGCAGATTTAATAACTTACTCAGGACCCCAGGGATCATAAATCATAGAGCTAGAATCTGAACCCAGGTCTAATTTCAGAGCCCACGTTTGACTGCCTGACACCATATTGCCTCCAGAATTTGACTATGGCCATACAGCTACTAAGTGATAGAACTCAAATTTTGAACACCCCGCTCTCTAAGAACCAATGCTGAGAAAGGAATACAGAAGTGTGAGACTCTTGCTTTTTAGACACTTTTTAGAGAGGAGAAAGGTAAATGTATTTATTATATGACTGTTAAGAGTACAAGATAGCACATAACTGATAAATTACATAAGTGCTTCAGGAGAGTAATTCTGTGTCTGAGTTCAGAGGGCTGTACTATAATTACTCCAGTGTTATTCTTATGACTTTATATTATGTATAAAGAATTATGAAAATGTCATTGTATGTTTGTATTTCAAGAACTTATTATAATGCAATTGCATAGTATAATTAGAGGAGAAGAAAGTAATCAAGGCTGGAATATTTCGGATTTCAATGTCAGAAGTGAATTTAACTTGAGCCTTGGATTATTTGGCCTTTGTATGCAGTGACATAAGAAAGAAAAATATTCCAGGAGAGGAAACTCACAAGAAAAAGGAGTCAGCTTGGTAATGAGCATGTCATGCTAGGGAGTCATAGAAATAAATTAGGTAGGATAGAGTCAGATATTGGGCTGCTGTTGACGTGTGCATGAGTGGCACGAAGAATGTGCTGTTAAGTAAGGGAATTGTTCATTTTCCCATCGCACACATTGTTTCCTTGGGGCACCTCATGGCATCATAGTTCACTAGTTTCCGTTGGTGTGTGAGGTACTCCAGGTTATGTTTTAGTGTGGAAGTTGGGTCTTCCAAGACTGGAGGAGAGTCTCAAGCAGGCGAGGGGCGGGGTGGGGAGGCTTGTCCTGACCAACTTCTCCATGAAAACATATTTCACCTCCGAGGTAATAGCTTCAAACAGCACCGTGTTCCCTGGTTGCTTTGTTTAGTGTCTGTACTGAACATGTCCAGTGCCTGCCACCCTTCCTTGCTTTGAGAGCTGCATCTTTGGCAAGTTGGGCTCGTTTTCCAGGCCCTTGTAGAAGCTCATATCAAATCCACAACTCGCTTGAGAAAGCAAAAGGAATGAGGTGGCTTGTAGCTGCCCACCATCCTCAGGTTGAAAGTTACTGTGTGTTGACTGACTTCCTCTTTCCTTCAAGACCAGCGTGATTATTTTTTTATTTTTAAAATGTCACTTTTATTTTTAACACAGTATTATTCTATGAAGATAGCTAAAAATCATGATATTGAAAGATTTATTTCTTAATTGTCCTCTGCCATTTTTTGCCCATCCTCCACTTTTCACCCCAGTAGTAAGCACTGTCAACTTTTACTCGTCTCTTCTAGTATTTATCTCCATACTTTAAAATAACATGTCTACATTGCTAATTTTTTTATTATCAATTTGAGACCTTTTGATTTCTTGTTGTTGAATAGGATTTAACTCTTAATCTCTCTGTATTCTTTGCTGCTTTCATCCTCCTAATATAGCCATCAAAGTTTTTGATCCCATTATCAATTAGTGTTTACTCTATGCAGATGTTCAGTGCAGAGCTCTGTGGTGCACATTCCCTTTCTTGTATAATTTTTGTTTTTCTTCAGCAAACATTTGCCTTGTTTTTTCAGTTGTCATTTATATTTTTTACCTTTTACCTAGCCCCAATCCTTTCTATGTGGCTATCAGATATGTCAATCACCTATTAATATTATTTTCCAAATATTTGAGTCTATAAGATAATATGTCAGTTTTCTCTTTCCTGGGGCTTCTCTTCTTGCTCCAGGGTAGATGAAATGCCACACAGCTGTCATCCTGGGCCTTGATTTCATTTTAACTTACCTCACCCTTGTTAGGTGTGGAGGCTAGCAAACAAGATTTCTGATGCAATTTACCTTGTGCCTTGTACTGCCACCCCACCCCACCCTGTCCTGGACCCCAAAATCTCCAGGGATGGTTCTTTGAGAATCTGATGAAAGCTCTGAACAATCTCCCCAGGAAAATTAATGCACAAACCTAAAATTTGGCATATAGTTTTGTGGATGTCTGAAGATAATTATGTAACTTTTTAATAATACTTTTGGGAACATAATCCTAGCAACTGTAGAATTCCGAAGAAGCCGTTATGGCTTAACTCTAATTTACAGTAAACATCCAGGAACGGTTCTCAGGCCTATTGACATTGCTTGTGTGGTGCTGTGACAGTTATCCACCTACTGCTTTATAGCTCCAAAATTCCCCTTTTAGCCTGATTGGAGCTGGCCTTGTAAATGTTTCTCCTTTACTAGCCAACCCGCTGTTAAGGCTTTCAGTGGAGGGCACTATAGGAGGAAGTGGTTTTCTTTCCCTGGTTCCTGTGTGCACCTGCAGAGTATTTGGATCCTGGTGGCAGTGTCCCCCTCCTCTTGACAGCTTTCCTAGCACACACATCCATCTTAGGCAGTTTCTAGGGCACCTCCCCATCAACAGCTTCCAGCAGGTGGTTCTTTACACACCAGCCTCAACCTGCTGACTGGACCAGCTCTGGCCTGGTTCAACCCAGAAAACTTTTCTACCCACAGCCCCTCCAACAATGTTTGATTCCCAGCCTTGGAGATGGGCCCCTTTCTGTGTTGGTTCCTTCCTTCAGTACCCTCACTCAGCACTAATGTCCATTAGAGTTCTGTTTTTTCCCCCTCTTGGCGAATTCCCTTCCAATTCCCTGTTGATAATTATTTACTAAACTTTCTCTGTTCAAATTACTGGGTGGTTTCTGTCTCCTGGTCGGATCCTAACCAGTATAGATGCCCTCTGCCTAGAGTGCCAGGTTCCATTTCCCCACCAAATGAACCACAGGTTCTCCAAGGGCCAGCCTAAGTGATACTTCAGTCATTGAGTCCACCAACATTTCCTGAGTTCCTGCTCTAGAATAGGCACTGGACCCAACACTGGTGTTAAATAAGACCAGGGCTTCAGCCCCAGAGGAACTCTAGAGTAGCAGAAGAGAAAGATAAGCAGTGAAGTGTGTTGAGTTAGAGAGGTGTGTGGGTGGCGGGGAGGGTTTGGACGGTTGGGGCAGTAGGGTATGACAGAAACTTAAAACAGAAACTTAAAAAATAATGTTAAGTGTTGTCCCTCGAGGAGTCAAAGGATAGATAAATGAAAATTCATGAAAGTGGTAAATATTTACCACTTTAAGTGATGTGCGTAATAGAAAGAGTAATAAAGTGTGATTTTGTTTTGTTTGTTTGTGAACATTCTTTCTCTTTCCACAAAGCACTTGAAGTGGATTAGGTTTTAATTCATATCATCTCTGAATTCCTAAGGCTAGGAACTTTTTATCTTAGTTATCTTGTACCCACAATGCCTGTCACATATTAGGTGCATAATAAATGCTAGTTGACTGATTAAAGGCTAATTATATTGAGTTGGTATTCTCTGTTTTGTGTTCTACCCCAAGAAAGCCAAAATCAACTAATGTTTTCTTATGTTGACAGCTCATAAACAAGCAATTGTTTTTGTACTGAAATGTCAACAGAGGTCATCAATTAATAAAGTGCCTATTCTCGTTTGTTCCTCTCTGGCCATCTACAGCTGTACATCAGGCAGCATGTTAAGTATTGTACAAACCTCTAATTTTCAAGTGTCCCTATTTTACAGACGTGGAAATTGAGATTAAGTAACTTAACCCAAGACTCCACTGATGAAGTGTGGCTGAGCCAGGCTTTGGGTCCCAGCTGATACGAAGCCCTTGCACCTACCAGTCTAGCACTTGAATCGCCCTGTAGTCACTTAGGCCTGTCCTCCTGTGCTCACATGTATATAACACCTAGGAGACTTTGCAGAGCCACAGGTGCCTCCTTCCTAGCCTAGATGCACAGCCCTGTGGTCCTCCAGGCACCGTGATATCCAGGCACATGTGAACAGGGCTCCGGAAACTCAGTAAGGGCTGGAAGTCTCTTCCTGTTTGCTTCCTCATGCAATCAAAAAGTCTCTCATCAAATTCTGGCCACTTGCTGGAAAATTGAAATTGGTACAGGTTATGGAAACCGTTTAATTGCTTAAAAGTTTCACTAAAGTTCAGGTGAACATACGTATACTTTTCAACATTAACGCCTGTTTTTTCTCTGTTTCTTGTCAGGTGCTGTTACCCCCGTATGATGATGCCACTGTGAATGGCGCTGCCAAGGAGCCACCACCACCTTATGTGTCTGCCTAAGCCAGGAAGGGGGCGGAGCTGAGAGCGCGAGCTTGACTTTCCAGACATCAGAGCAATAGTTCTTTAACTTTACCTCTGAGATGAGCTCTCTGCATTTACTTGTTGCTGAAATGCTACAGTTTAAAAATTTAGATGTTAAGTTGAAATCTTCTGTAGTGTTAAACATACGCTTTAGCTAGAGCACTGTGATAGCCTGATTCACTGTAGAGTTCTTTCTGTAGCGGTGGGTGTGACGGGCTTCCCTGGTCCTCCCTAGACTTCCCTGGGCGCCAAAATTTCCCCCAAACCTGGATGAACCTGGAGTCAGACTGGTTTTCTACCTACTAGGCCCCAAAGTTAGGCAATTACTGACATCTTTTTTCTCTCCGTTCCCTCTGTCTCTTTGGGAAGTGTAAAATAAAATAAAAAATTAGACAATACTCTTCTTAAGCCATTCCAGGGTGTGGAAAAAACCTTTATGAGAACAGGAATATTAATTGTGGAATCGTTGCTCTAATTAGGTAAATAGGAGTACGTATATATTCATCAATAAAACAGGAATTTCCTTAAGATCCTTTATGACTTAAATTCAGTGACAGTTTGAGTTTGCTGGTCAAGGCTAAACTGAGACCCTTCGACAATCCTCGGCAGTGAGAGAGCAATCACTACGCACGGCTGTTCTTGTACACCTGTGTCTGAGGTCATGGACTGGCGTGTCTCATCCATGTTTGGGGGATAGAACTGATTTGTTTGGCACTGCGTGGTGTCCAGTACTCCCTTTTTCCTGGTTTCCCATCTCCGCCCAGGGCCCCCTTTCACTAAGTGTTCTGCCCTCGCCTGATTCAAGGAGGATATCCAGCTCACTTTGTCAGGTGACATTGTTGACATGTGTTTGCCTAATAATATAAAAAAGGTTTTTATCTTCTGTCCCTGCGAGGCACATCCTACTGCTTTGAACTTGCAAGTATGTTAGTCATCTTTTAAAATGAGTGTAAAACAAGTCTTCAGAAAAATGCAGAGGTCTACTTTCCTTGTGGAATGCCCTTATCTTGACTACCTGAATTTCAAGGGACTTTTATATATTCATATGTTCAAGAGTCACAACTCTGCTGTTTGTTCATTACTGAATGTGCTGTAAATGAAGGCTTTTACAATTAAAGTGAGATTTGCCCACACCCAAGAAAATAATCTTTTGACTCTGTGGTGATTGATTGTACCTAGGGACTCTTCCCGCCCACATATGTCCAGACAGTCACAGTTTGGCCTAAGGAGGAGGCTTCATGGCTTGTTTCACACATGCTTTTTTAATATTTCTGTGCTGATGAAACCAGAGCATCTTAGGCCAAAAGAAATGGAGATGAACAGACCTGAGCTTCCAGCATTCCTAATTCCCCCCTCTATGAAGCCCCGTGCTCAGCTGTTTTGCATATGATTGCTTTATGTCTACAGTGCACTTTTAACAAGCCGTTTGGATTTTACTACATTTGCAGGGCGATTAAATTCAGAGAGAGGTGAGAGGGGGTATTTTTATACCTGTGAATCAGCCTCAATTATTTCTTAGGCTATATCTTATTACTATTCTTTATAAACTCACCCTAAGAAATACTATTCTTTGAAGATTTATGCCCGTAAGATTTATACTAAGTTAATCATAAGGGTTATTAGGGATGGAAAAAAGCCTATCAGACAGTTTCACTGATCCCTGTGGAAAGCACATAGGACATCAGTTATTTGCATGTTGCTCCCCATAATTTTTTAGCTCTTTGCCTAATAGTTTTTGCGATATGAAAAATGGCGCATGGCCAGATGGAGAGAAGTGCTGATTTTGAGAGTCTGTGTAGGGTCATCAAATAGAATCTTGATCATGTGACACTCGAATAGCACTGCAGACATCAGGATATCACTTCCTCCTCAGAGATCCCATATGATGCTGGTGCTGCTGGGTTTTCTTGACTTACAGCATAACCCAGGCTAAACTCCAAAGCTGCCTCCTTATCTACCTCTACAAAGTAAGGATTGTCTTCTTGTCTCCACTATGAAAGGCTGTGGTGTTTGAATTAAAATGGCCCTGTAGAGCGCATTCCATGCCTCAGCAATTCACTGGGTCTTTGTCTCATTGCTAATTGAGATAAATTCCTCTCTCTCTCTCTTTTAAATTCATAGATTTTTCTTAATACCTCTCTTTTAAATGTATTTAAAATCCCACTTTAATATCTAGCTTCTTGCTCCTGTTTTGTTGTCTACAGAAAAACAAGAACAGTTATTACCTCGATTGTTCTCATGCCTGTGTACCTCTTGGTCACTTTACTGATCAGAGTTCCTCAGTGTTTTCCATCTTAACCCCCCTAAGCCCTTATTTTAAGGTCGTGGACATTCAGCCCAGCACCACAAGCTGTGCAAATGGACCCACCAATAAGCAGCCCGTGTCAGAGAAAGTTTTAAGTTTGTTTGCTGTGGCAGAGGGAAGCGGGAAACTGTACACCTTTTGGCATGGATTGTGGTCTGTCTACCCTAGAAACCAAGCTTCCATTGAACAAGTCAGATTTCCAGAATGCCGAGTCGTAGAAGAGTTTGAAGTTCAGTAAACTAGTTGCCCTCCCCTTCCTCCTACATAAACATTATGTGCTGCATCTGCCCAATTCTGATGTCCTTGTCCCTGCCTCCGCCCTCTCCTATTGTCCCTGAGAATGCAAGAAACTTTCCCCCTCCTGTCCTCTCTGGCCCTAAACATTTGCTTACCATATTGCCCCGAAAATAAGACCTAACCGGAAAACAAGCCTTAGCATGATTTTTCAGGATGCTTGTAATATAAGCACTACCCCAAAAATCAGCCCCATTTAAGATCGTCAACCAGAGGAATGCATTTAGTATGTCCGTTGCAACACACAATGGATGTATTGAATTATAAAATAATATATAAATATAAATAAATATTGATATTAATACAAAAATGATAATATAAATTATAATTAAGTATTTGTAAATACCCAAGCGGGTACCTTTGGAGGAGAGGTAAAGGCATATGTAAACAACTGAACTCAAGATGTGTTGCCAAATGACCAATCAGTGTACAGACAACGCACGAGTACCATGCACACTTGATAATGAACGGACGTGGTTGTATCTAATGTGAATCTTTATAATTCAATATGTTGTGTGTTGTAACAGACATACTTAATGCACTCGTGTGAAATAAAGACATGTTTTCTGAATTTTGGCGACTGCAATTTTTCATCGCTTTTGTGTGGACCATCATTCTTAACTGTCACCATTTTTGTTGCCACTCCTGTCTCGTAATTAACACTTGATTTAATGGTAGATTTAAAGCGAATAATATTTTGACCCCCAGACAAGATGAGTGCAAAAAGAAAGAGCTATTCCAACAAGTACAAGAAAGGAATCGTGGAGGACTCCCTGGGGTAGAATCTTACGGCTTTCTGCAAAGAGAAGTTGGACCTCCGAATGGTCCGAAAATGGCAAGCAGAGTATGATAACCTCAGTCAACAGGTGGATGAGGGAAATGCTAAGAAGCACAAGTGTGGATCAGGTCAGGTGGGGCAACCATTATTTCCTGAGCTGGAAGACGTCATCTGTGAATGGATTGCTGACAGGAGAGCAAAGATTTTGGTTGTGCACAGGGCTGATATTCAAGCATTTGCCCTTGCGTTGGCACCACAGTTAGAAATAACCCCGGAAGAATTCAAAGCATCACAACACTGGCTGGATGGCTTACTTCAGCAATATGAACTGTCTCTAAGAAGATTGAAAACACTGTTCAAGTTGGAAGATACTGAAGTTATTAAACATGCACTTGCATTCAAGTCCTTTGATGGCATTGCCTTTTCTGAATACCAACTCTCCAACATGATTGCTATGGATAAAACTACAGTGTTTATGGGCCAAGGATCTCAAACGATAATTGGTCAGAGGGGTGCCTCGTCAATCTACATTCCTTCCACTAGTTATGAAAGTGCACGTTGTTACCTGTATTTTGGCAATTTGGATGGAAAGAAAGCCCCACCTCTAATCATCACTAAGGGTAAGAAGGGTAAGGTTGAACGTGTTTCAAGCATTTATGTTCTTGAAACTGAAAAAGGCTGGTGCACGCAAGCAGTTATAAGGAAGTGGGTCAATTTAATGCTGCCCTTGTTTTGTGAGGTGGCCAAAGAGGTCTGCTAATCTGGGATTCAGCCAGCACTCACCTTGCTAAAGCCATGAAGAACTTCTTTGCAGAGAGAAGAATAGATCAAATAATGATTCCCTCAGGAATGACTGCCTATCTCCAGACTTTTGATTTTGCAATAAACAAGCCATTCAAAGACCATTTGCACGTGGAAATCAATGACTACATTGAAAATAGAATGGAGAGGAATCAACGTGGAAACTTTGTGAAGCCTAGCCTGCAAGCGGTCGTGACTTGGGTGAAGAATTCATGGGATAAAATCACTGACAGCTGTGTTGCCAGTGCACTACGAGCAGGCTACATGGACAAGAAGTGCTCATTTAAGGGGAGCTCTATTGCTGGATATGAGAGATTGGGGCCAATGTTTCTATAGGTAATGGAGTCACAAGAAATTCAGCCGGAATTCAGGGTTTGGAGACTTATGACAATGTTCCAGAAGGTGACATGACTGTATTTGAATAAATGTAGATTGTTGTACAAGAAAAAATAAGATCCCATGAAAATAAGCCCTAATGCGACATTTGGAGCAAAACTTAATATAAGACCTCGTCTTATTTTCGGTGAAATACCGTAGTTTGACTGCTTAACCAAGCCATATACCTCATTTTGTTTTTCTTTTGGCCCTCAGTTAATCAACAATACTTCTTAGTAATAATCTCAATAGACTATCCTTATAGACGTGTAACCATTAAAGTTGTTTTCTCCAGAGAGGGTTGTACTGTATTTGGAATATTCATCCTTAAAGAAAAAAAATCCTGCTGTGCAAACTGAGCTTTTGTGATAGAGGAAAGCTAATGAGACTGGAAACATTATTTCCACTTTTAAAAAAAGATGTGTTACTTTTTGCAGCTGTTCTGGAAACTGACTTAAACATCATTAATAATATTGCTGCATGTCATGTAGGCAGTCTCTTATGTTCTGGAGGGAAGAAGGTAGATGTCTGCCAAGGTACTGAAAGAGTAACTCATGCAAAAGGACTGTCAGCATAACGTGTAGGCTATGCCATTTCAGGGCTCCCTACTTCCAGACCTAACAAGTGCCTGTGGCTGTGTAAAATGGGTTTTTGGCAGCTCAGATATATGTTCTAAAAGGCAAGAAAAAAGGAGACATTGCAAGGATGTCTCCACACCCATGGAATTTACTTGAAGTGTTTCTGCACACTGGCCAAGTTTTCTGCCAACATGACTGGTGTATGGAAGCCAGCCAGATCTGTGACCTGCTTGGAAGCCCATGCATGCCTTCTGCTGATGAGAGTATGGACATAGAGCAGAAGAAACTGTCGCTTGGCCAACCCAGAAAAAGTTATATCAAAGCAAAAGTCTTAGCACTCATTACACACCCATCAATATGATTCCAATTAGCAATAACAACTGCTGCAGAATGTGAAGTTTGGCTTAAAACAAAATGATGGACTCAAGTTTTATTTGTTTTATGCCATCTAAAACTCACGTACTTTTTTAAAAAAGTCATTAACAGTACAAACAGCTTTTACTTATTAAGTAAACTTATTAAGATGGGAACCTCTTTAACTCAGCAAATAAAATTATTTTATTATATTACATTATATTCCTTGGTGTATGTCAAGATATCCACGATAAATGTTGTAATAGAGCAAAGAGTTTGGAAGGGAACTGTGTGACCCTGAGTAGACTGGGCATAATCAGCCAGCATTGAGGATTTGAGCCAAATTTCTCTCAGGAAAGGCTAGCCTTGAATGTGTCATCTTGTCTGCTACTTGCTAGTCTCATGTCTGGTGCTGTGACATCTCAGCTCCCTTTGTGCTTACTCACAACTTGAAATGTCATAGGTAGTAACAGATCCCAGATTCCTGGGATCCTAGATTTTGGGCATCCAGTCTAAAGAGCCAGTAGGGATTCCACCTGTGGTCTCTAGCCTGAGGAAACCCCCCTTTTGGCTCTGGTAAGACAGAACAATGGGTCTGCTCTCTGTGTGACCAGCAACAGTACAAAGAACCCTATGTCATGCATGGTGGGAACACCCCTCTTACCCAGTGGCCTTTGTGTGATGTCATTTTCCACCCAACATTAATTTTTGTTTAAGGAATATATTTTTAATTATTTGTCACTATTTTAGTTTCACAGGATTTTTTCTTTAGTTCTCTTTAGGCCTTTTTTATTACATTTATGTTTCCTACAAAGAGTTCCCATTCAATAAATAATAATGGCAGCTCCCAGTCTTCTCTGTCATGATGACCCATTGACATTTCATATTCATTGTGCCCAAAATGGAAAATTGGCCTCAATTTCCCCTGAATCTACTTCTGTTCACTCATTTATTGGTGGCCTCCTCATCATTCCAGTCATTCCCAACTTGAGATCATAGACCCTCTGTCTCTCTCTCTCTCCCCATATCTAATCAGTCCCCAGCCCTGTGGCTTCTACCTTTTTATTGGGTAGAATGACATTTACCATTTCCTGAGCCCCTCCTATGTGCCAGCCATGCTGCTTAGCACATATTAACTCTTTATTTTACAGATGAGGAAATGGAGACTTTTAAAGGAAAATAACTGGTTTAAACGCTAATTGAGTCCATTGAAGTGGGTGTTGCATATCTTTGAGACATCTAGAATTTCAGAATTCTGTATATAATCTCACTTTTTACTAACAATAGTTTTCTACTCATTGGAATTAATACATCCCAAGAAGGAAAGGAAGCCATTCAAAGCCATGTCAACTTGGGATAGATCTTTAAGTTGAGGTTTGCATTACACAAAGCTGTCAATTTCCTATTTAATTAGACTGGAATGTGCTCTGCAAATATCAACCTTTAGTTCTCATAAAGAATTTGTTCAGGCAGGGAGAAAGATCAACTGAGATGGGCCTTTTAGTGTGGTTAATTGTTTTAAGCAAGCAATTTCCTTTCGAGGAAATTAGGTACCATTTTAAACTTCACTGAGTTATCTTTTGAGAAGAATATGCATATTGTATATATAAAATGTCAAATATAACTCAGGCTAGTACATGTAAGTAGAACAGTGATGTAATTTGTTTGCACTGTCTTAGAGGAATAGTCAGGAGCCTGGACTATTCCTTTCCTGCCACTGTCCCTGCCCTAGAAAGCCTGTATCATGGTACGGTGTCTATTTTCACACCTATCAAATAGAGACAAAATACAGCAGTCCTTTCCCTTGAGGCTTTCTTCTGCCCTGTGATGTAATGCACTGTATCATCTATGTCACTGAGCTAACTTCTTAAACATCTTAATAGAGAATCCAGGTACAACTCGTACATCAGGAAACACTGTAAACTTGTGGGTGTCATGTGGGAGACCCTGCTCGCTGAGCCATTTGTCGTGCGAGGCGGGCTGCAGAGTCTCTAGTCCCGCTCCCAACGTAAGAATGCAGGATATGGCTAGGCCAAAAAGGAACACCGACGGAGCCATAGATAGGGGAGTCATACCACTATAGTCTCTGGAGTCTGGAGGCACTATAGTCTCACTGGAGTCTGGATCCACATGACCTGCAACCTGCAACCTTCTGTCTGCTTTTCTGCCTGCCAACCAACCGACTAACCAGCGCAGCCGCGGCAGTTATATCAGTGGCAAATTGGCTAACTGGTTACAGCTGATGGTCAGTTAGCCACAGCTGATGGCCATCTACTACCCAAGCCAGCACCTTTCCACATGAGGCCGAGAGCCTGGAAACTGCTCTCTGGGACTCTGTCCCCACACTGGGCTTTAAAAAGTATTATATAAGTAATGTGTTGCAAAAATAAAAGAAAGAAAGGAAGCCAATGACTCATCCTTTGGGTCTCAACTTGAAAGTCACTTCCTTCTGGAAGCCGCCTCTGACTCACTAGTCTGGGAGGTATTTGTTTTCTGTTCTACTGTAGCATACCCAGTGTCCCAATCAAGACACATCTTACATTCTATGGTTCCTGTTACTTTTCTAGTCTGTAATTCCCCAGGAGATTAAAACTTCATAGAGTCTGTGTCTTGTGTTCCTTAGTAGTCTGTCCTCAGCACCTGGCACTTGTCTGGCAAGTAGAAAGAACTCAAAAATGGTTACAAGAATAAGAATAAATAAGCATGCAAGAGAAATTAAAACCACCTGTAATGCCACTCATGGCACCTGTGATTAAGTTCTTTAAGAACAACTCAGTGGGGCTTAAGCTCCCTAGAGACCACTTATCACAGAAGAGCCCACTGGGGAAAAGTCTCATTTCTACAGACTGAGCAAGGAAACAAAGGGAGGGTCACTCATCCAGCAAACCCTATCAACACCACAGCCAGAGTAGTGTTTAGTGTGTATGTGTGTGTGAGAGGGGGGCAATCTTGACTTCTAGAAGAAAATTGTAAAGCTGATAGGCAAAAACCAGCAACTTGGTAATAAAAGAATTGATCTCTGAAGAAAAATTAAAGGACAGATCACATGAGAGCCTAGCTAATGCTGTGCTTCAATTTGAAATCAAAAGGAAATGGCATTCTTAGCTCCTATTCTTGTGATTAAGAATAATAATAGTCTCGCTTTGTCGCGTTCTCCGGTAAAGCAGCAGAGGATGGAGAACGCGATGGATCCACTCAAGCAGTTCACCACCCCGTTCACCACCATGGCGGCCGACGCGGGCGACTTCCATGCCATCGACAAGTACAAGCCACAGGATGCCACCACCAACCAGTCCCTGATCCTGGCTGCCACGCAGATGCCCGCATTCCAGGAGCTGGTGGAAGAAGCCATTGCTTAGGGCAAGAAGCTGGGCGGGTCACAAGAGGAGCAGATTCAAAAGGCCATTGATAAACTTTTTGTGTTGTTTGGAGCAGGAATACTGAAGATCCTGGGCCATGTATCCATGGAAGTGGATACGAGGTTCTCCTTTGACAAGGACGCCATGGTGGCCTGAGCCAGGCGTCTCATCAAGCTCCACAAGGATGCCAGGGTAAGCAAGGACCGGATTCTGATAAAGCTGCCGTCCACCTGCAAGGGAATTGAGGCTGCAGAGGAGCTCAAGGAGCAGCATGGCGTCCACTGCAATGTGACGCTGCTCTTCTCCTTCACTCAGGCTGTTGCCTGCGCCAAGGCGGGTGTGATGCTCACCTCCTCCTTCGAGCCGCGTATCCTGGACTGACACATGGCCAACATCTGCCAGAAGTCTTACGACCACTGGAGGACCCCGGTGTGAAGAGCGTCACCAAGACCTACAACTATTATTCTACAAGAAGTTCAGCTACAAGACCATGGTCATGGCCACCTCCTTCCGCAACACCGAGGAGATCAAGGTGCTGGCGGGCTGCGACTTCCTCAGCATCTCACCCAAGCTGCTGGGGGAGCTGCTCAGGGACAGCAGCAACTTGGGCTCGTGCTCTCGGCCAAGGCAGCCCAGTCCAGTGACCAGGAGAAGATCCACCAGGACGAGAAGGCCTTCTGCTGGCTACACAACGAGGACCAGATGGCCGTGGAGAATCTCTCGGGTGGGATCCAGAAGTTTGCTGCAGACCCATGAAGCTGGCGGAATGAATGTTCAGCGCAGAGAATGGAAACTAGCTCAGTACCTGAGGTTGGACACGGATCTGTGTGGGCCGTGAACTTGGGTTTGACTGCAATGCCTAGCGATGAATCTTGCATTGTTTTTTTTTTTTTTTTTACCAATTGGAGCATGGATGGACTGTAAATTTCGGATTTTATGTAAAACTTTACCTAATGCATTAAAGCAGTCACTTTTTCTGTAAAATAAAATAATAATTCCTTTTATGTGAGTTTAAGATTTTTTTTTTAAAGATTTTATTGGGGAAGGGGAACAGGACTTTATTGGGGAACAGTGTGTAATTCCAGGCCTTTTTTCCAAGTCAAGTTGTTGTCCTTTCAATCTCAGTTGTGGAGGGTGCTGTTCAGCTTCAAGTTGTTGTTCTTTCAGTCTTAGTTGTGGAGGGCACAGCTCAGCTCCAGGTCCAGGTCCAGTTGCCATTGCTAGGCCCACCATCCCTTGCGGGAGTCGAATTGGCAACCTTGTGGTTGAGAGGATGTGCTCCAACCAACTGAGCCATCCAGGAGCTCAGCGGCAGCTCAGCTCAAGGTGCCATGTTCAATCTTAGTTGCAGGGGGCAGAGCCCACCATCCCTTGCGGGACTCAAGGAATTGAACTGGCAACCTTGTGGTTGAGAGCCCACTGGCCCATGTGGGAATCGAACCGGCAGCCTTCGGAGTTAGGAGCATGGAGCTCTAACTGCCTGAGCCACCGGGCCGGCCCCTCCTTTTATGTGAGTTTAATTCAGTAGGGCTGTGAATGAAGAATTAAATCACTAAATGTACTCTTCCTTGGAACTTGCTCTTTTCTCTTTCCTAGCAGGTCATTGTATCATTAGATCAATCAATGACCAGATTTGCGATCCTATGGGATCCGGAGGCCTTGGGTATATGGGGAAAAATTCTGAACAGTTAACATGTAACTGAAATATAGTGATGTGTTTACCCACTTCCTGAGCACTTCAGATGTAAATTAACCCCTGAAAAACTATGTGTGATAAAGCATGTTTGTCTTTCCTCCTTTACAAGAATATCCCAAGATTCTAATAATAAAGCCATGTCAATTCCCTATCTTCCCCCAACATTCCCAGCTCGAGGCAACCACTCATTTACTTTCCGTCTCTATGGATTTGCCTATTCTGGACATGGAATCATATAACATATTGTCTTTAGTGATTGGCTCTTTGTAAATCAGCATGTTTTCAAGGTTTATCCATTATGTAGCATAAATCAGTATTTCATTCCTTTTTATTGCTGAATACTATTCCATTTTACTTATTCATTCATCAGTTGGTGGACATATAGGTTGTGTCTATCTTTTGACTATTATAAATAATGCTGCTATGAACATTTGTGTACAAGTTTTTGTGTAGGCATATGTTTTCATTTCTCTTGGGGATATACCTAGGAATGGAATTTCTGAGTCATATAATATATGTTTAACTTTTTGAGAAGTTGCCAAACTGTTTTCCATACTGGCTGCACCATTTTACAATTCCATCAGCAATATCTGAGGGTTCAATTTCTCTATATCCTTATTACACACTTGTTATTGCCCATCTTTTTTTATTATAGCCATCCAATGGGTGTGATGTGGTTTTGCTTTGCATTTCTCTGATGGTGAATGATGTTGAGCATCTTTTTACTTCCTTATTGACCACTTGTATATCTTCTCTGGAAAAATGTCTATTCAGAAACTTCACCCACTTATTAAGTGGGTTATCTTTTTATTATTGAATTGTAAAAGTCCTTTATATATTCTAGATACTAGTTGCTTACTTGCCAAAATAAGATACAAATCTATGATTTGCAAAAACTTCCCCCATTTTTTGGGTTGTCTTTTCTTGATGATCTATTGAAGCACAAAACTTTTAATTTTGATGAACTCCAGTTGAATTTTTCTTTTGTCATTTGTGATTTTGGAGTCATAGCCAAGAAATCATTGCCTAATCCAAGGTCATGAAGATTTATTTCTATGTTTTCTTCTAAGTGTTTAATAGATTTGGCTCTTACATTGAGGTCTTTGATCCATTTTGAATTAATTTTTGTATGTGGTAAGTGATATGGATCCAATTTAACTTTTGCCCACGTGACAATCTAGTAGTCCCAACACAACCTGTGGAATTCTTTCACCCATTGAGTGGTCTTAACACCTTTGTTAAAAATCAATTAACTGTAAATATGAGGGTTTCTTTTTGTACTCTCAATTCTATTCCATTGAATTATATGCCTATCTTTATGCAGGTAATACACTGTCTTGATTTACTGTAGCTTTGCAGTAAGTTTTGAAATTAGGAAGAGTGAGTTCTTCAACTTTGTTCTTTTTCAAGATTGTTTTGGCTATTCTTGGTTCCTTGAATTTCCATATGAACTTTACCATCAGCTTAATTTCTGCAAAGAAGCCAGCTGGGATTTTGATAGGGATTGTGTTCATTTTTAGATCAACCAAGGGATTATTGCCATCTTAACAACATTAAGTCTTCCAATCTATGAATATGGAATGTCTTTCCATTTATTTAAATCTCCTTTAATTTATTTCAACAACATTTTGTACTTATTTTGTTAAATTTATTTCTAAGTGTTTTATTCTTTTTGATGCTATTGTCAATGGAATTTTCTTAGTTTCATTTTCAGATTGTATAGAAGTACAATTGATTTTTATCTGTTGATCTTGTAAACTGCAATCTTGCTGAACTAATTTATTAGTTCTAATAGTTTTTTTTTTTTTTTAGTGAATTCTTTAGAATTTCTATTGTCAGCGGGGGGGAAACATTTCTTCCTATACTTCTTAGTTCTTATTGATGGGTCTAACAATTAAATTGACACTAAACAGATTAACAGGAGGAAAAAACAAATTTAATTAATATGTATGGAGGTCTTATAGAAATGAGACCCCTGAAGTGACCAAAGCAGGCTACTTTATATACCATTTTAGGCAAAGAAACAATTATTTGTGAAGATTGCACAAAACGAAAGGGTTGTGTTTGGGGTAGCAAACTAATGAAGAAATAACACAGTTTGTTTATATAGCTTTCTCAGCCTTGAATTCCCTAACTCTGGTGATAAGGATGCCTTTTATCCTCCTGGCGCAGGGAGGATACTTTCACATGGGAGATTTATTTCCTGCTTTCAGGGGGAAGAGCGGGAGTTAGAGTGTCTTAAGAAACAAGCTATTTCTTAAGTAACTTTAATTCAGAATAATCAGTATGCCACTGTGGTATATTTTGGGGTGGCCTATCTTGACCCCCAACACTATCTACTAGATCATGTCTTCTGCAAATAGAGATAGTTTTACTTGTTTCTTTCCAATCTGATGCCTTTTAGTTCCATTTTCGTGCCTGGCCTGGAACTTCTAGTACAATACAAGTGGTGAGAGAGGACGTCCTTGTCTTGTTCTCATCCTACAGGGAAACTTTCCAGTCTTCCACCATTGATATGATGTCAGTTGTGAGGGTTTTGCAGATGCCCTTTACCAGGTTGAGGAAGTCCTTTATACTTTTAGTGTGTTGAGTGTTTCCATCATGAAGAAATGTTGAATTTTCTCAAATGCTTTTTCTGCATCTATTGAGAAGATCATGTGGTTTTTGTTCTTTATTCTGTTGATATGGTGCATTACATTATAATTGACCCTTGAACAATGTGGAGGCACTGACTTCTCCTCAGTCAAAGTCTGCATATAACTTTTCACTTCCCAAAAATTTAACTACAGTTGTCCTTTGATATCTGCAGGGGATTGGTTCCAGGACCCCTCACAGATACTCAAATCCACAGATGCTCAAGTGCCTCATATAAAATGATGTAGAACAATGCATACAGTTGACCCTTTGTATCCATAGATTCCCAACCATAGATCAAAAATGCTGTTTTTGATCCACGTTTGGTTGACTATGCAGTGGATATTGAAAGTGGACCCATGCAGTTTAAACCCATGTTGCTCAAGAGTCAAATGTAAGTGATTTTCAGAAATTCTTCTAACATCCTATTCTGCCTCATGTATAGGCTAGAGCTAAAGGTGAAGTAGTCCGTGCCCTCTCAAGCCTGGCCAGGGATGCTGAGCTGTCTTAGAAATTTTGCTCTAACTAAAAGAAATTTTTAACTCTTTAAAACTTTGGTATTGCATCCTCTTCTCAACATCTTTTTGTTTACAGATAGTGTACATGCAGCCAGTAATGTTCTGGCACGTTCCATACTTGGAAACTGCTTTGCTGCTTCTTGTTTTGAGTCAAGACATTTCCATCAATTTTTCTCAAAGACTGCTCTACCAATGAAATTGTTCACTTTATTGCACCACATCCTATTTTTCTCTATATTGTGATTTATTGTGGCTCTCAGCAGTTCATTGCCTTATGATTTCCACTGGACCATCTGTAGTGTTTCCCCTTCTGTTGAATCCTGGTAATAACCACGCCCCAGTTATTTTCTTCAGCAAGAGAGAATGTGAAAAGTCCTGATTTCTGATATTTTTGTTTTTCTTAGTTGCCACTTGTTGAGCTCTGCCAGCATGCTGGAGGATTTTATAGGATAGAAACACACATTGCCCAAGTATCTTGCAATCTTATTTAATACCAGGCAACCAATGCATACATAGACTCATTAATGGCATTGTGAGAAGGTAGTTAGTGGAGTGTCACAGGCATCAGGCTATTGGCTCCTAACAACAGACCACTTAGTACCATTTCCTAGGTTTAGGGATGAAAGAAGCAGAAACCTGTGTTACTGAGTGATGCTTCCACACATAGCAGGTCCACCCTCCACTTCAAAAGTGGAAACTAGTCTCCAGGGAGATAGGTGGTGTTTCAACCTTTCAATATCCAAGAAAACAAGTCAGGTTTCCACTCACTCTTGCCTATGCCTTAAGCTTCCCCATTCCATCCTATTATCTCATCCTTAAGGCAGCCTCATCAACCTGAAGTCCACAAACACTACAAGGCTCTAAACTCTAGTTAAATCCGCAACAGCCCAGTTCCTTCCACAGCATAGCATAGAGCGATTAGCTGCAAACAAGCAGAAAGCCTGATCCCTGCCCTCAGGAGCAAACAGTCCAAGTTGAGGATCACATATAAACATTGAAGTCTTCTTTGAAATGCATATTGTTTTCCTGAACAAATTTTTGACTTGCTATAGGTTTTACCTGATCACTTTCATCCTGTCTTTCCAAGGTGGGATGATATGTTTGTTTACAAATTATTTCACCTGGGACAATGGTGCCATTAGCCAGCCTGTCCTCAAGGGGACCCTCTGGACACAAAACCAGCTGTCCATGTTGATGGGGCACCCAGAAGGGAGCACTGCCCCAGATGGGAGGGTTCCCCACTCTGGGCTGGAGTGGAAACTCAGCCACCACCTCTCAATGCTCCCCTGTCAAGCCCATATCCCCATGTCGTGCGGGGCGGCCTGTGGGGTCTCTGCTCCCACTCCCCACACAAGAACGCAGGATATGGTGAGGCCAAAAAGGAACACCCACGGAGCCATAGGTAGGGGAGTCATACCACTATATTCTCTCTGGCGGCACTATACTCTCACTGGAGGCTGGATGCACACAGTCCGCAAACCGCCATCCATGCTTGCCAGCCCAGCCGCCATCTTCTTGCTAGCCCCCATTCTTTCTCTCTTCTCTCTCGTAGCCACAGCAGTTATATTGTGGCCAATGGCTCACTGGTTACAGCTGACGGCCAACTAGCCACAGCTGATGGCCATGCAATCACAGTTGGCCATTTACTACCTGAGCCAGGACCTGTCTATGTGAGGCCGAGAGCCTGGAAACTACTTTCTGGGGCCTGCCCCCACACCCCAGTTGTCAGCTGGCCCAGCGGGATGACGGAAAGGAGCTCCAACAGTTTACATGGGACTCAATCATTATCAGTCACCTTGAGAAACTGCAAATGAGGTAACATTGCAACTTTACATTTCTCCTCATTCAGTACAGGATTCATTTTAGGCTATGGGTCTGTAAGCCAGCTTGTCTGCTCTTCGTTTTCCTTACACTCTGGTCCCCTTTCTGTTTGATAGCCTCATTTCAATCTGCCCTTTAGGAAGCAAACTAAAACAAATAAAAAAATTCTTGCTTACAAGGAACAAATGAATGCTTATGTCAAAAGTCTATATTTGAGGCTATTCATGAATGTGAGGCCTGAATCAAACAATGATCTCCCCACCAAATCCTCCTCCACAATAGACCCCATGTGGAGACAGAGAACTGAGAATTGAACACAGTATAGCTACCAACGTATAATTAAACAGTTAATAATTCTAACTAACTCTTGAACACTCAGATACTACACACCCTAATTCTCATCTGTTTGCTCGAGTGCCCACATGAGAACTTAAAATCTTAACCTCACATTTCTGAATAAGATTCTCTGTACACTAAGCTGGTAGTAGCAGGGTCTCTGGCAGAAAAAGGAAATCTGGGCTTTCCCCAGCCTTTATTATCATTAACTTGCATTCACCCTGAAGGTAATTAGGAAATTAAGGCACGGTTTTTTCTGACTTGATATTTCAGGACATTGAGCTCACTTTTGCTTGAAGATCGTTTTACAAAGTAGAACAAAACTCATTGACCTATTTGACTTGGCCCCAGGCATGCTTCACACGAAGATTTCCTATCCTGAAGAATTCCAAAGAACTCCCTGGGGAAAAGCACACCCATTCTAGTTGTCATACAACATAGTCAATGGAATCAAGTTACTAAATTACGATTCCTAAAATTTGGAAGGATTTCGGACTTGCTATTGTTTTCCTAGTAAATTACTGGATCATACTGGTGTCTTGGAATAAGGCAGCACATTTTACATGTAAGTTTCCATAGAAACTTCCCCAGCTCCTTGGGGATTTACACTGGCCCTGACTCAGGAAGAATTTTCATCTGTGGGATCCAAAACTTCAGAGACCAAACATTTCCTGAAGACTTTCTTCTGCTTTCTGACGTCCACCTAACTCCTCCCAAGGACATGCAAAGAAATAATTTCTGATCGGTGCAGGAAGCCTAGACTGCCCAGTGAACCTCAGGTGCAGAGGAAGGGACCGTGAATCCAAGATTCTTTCTTGGCGTGATGGTGCCACTGAGTTGCCCCATGGCTTGAGTATGTTAATGCCTTGATTTATGGCTGGAATTTTAATTACCCACTCCTGGAGCTTTTCTGAAGATTGATTATGTACGTGGTGTTTTTTCATGTTCCAGAAACCAACTATCATCAAATAAAAGTGATGGTTAGGAGTAAAGGCAGTCAAGAGCACTTAAATGATCAGACTGGCACATTCAGAAGTTTTGAAACTCGTTAACTCAGTTCAGCTGCCTCTCCCCCATAGCTTGTTAAAACCTGAACTGTGTGTTTGGGAATAGAATTTTCGAGCCATTATTAGGAGATGTCCTGGCCTGTTGTGCAGAAGAACCCAGTCGCCTTAGCTGGCCAGGAGCAAGGAAAGCTGGTAGAGTGACAGTGCCAGGCCCTTTCCCTGCCACTGACCAATCCTATCTTCTGCAGCCCTCCAAAATTCCCTGGGGACCTCTAAGGTCATGTTCTCCCACTTCGCAAAACTGCAAAGTCTTTGCCCATCTTTCAAAAGTCTTGTTTGAACTAGATACTCTTGGCTCCTTCAGGGTAGGATCCTGTTTCCTTCGTGTCCTGGCATCCTACTCCTCTCCCGATCCGGGGCCTGGTCTCTGGCCAGTGGACGCTCTGTTAATATGAATTCTCACTGGTGGAGCGTTCTAGGCACTGCCAAGACAGCTGCTGGCACTTGTCACCAATTATCCCAGTTCTCACCATTTTTTCTTCATCATCGTCCTCAATGGATGTCTCCTGCCAATCATGACCCCAAATTCAGCATATAGAACCCCTGCCGTTCACCCCTTGCCCCTGGAGATGCTCTCTTCCTTTCTGCACCCCTCCACCACGCTCCCAAAGCTCCCTGTAGTTCTGAGCCTGCGGCTCCGGACGCCTGGAGTCCCATCCCCACCTGGACTTGCAGAAGGACCAAGCGGAGCCAGGTGGCAGCAGGCAAGGCGCACGGCCAGGGTGCCCAGCTCCCGGGTGGGGCCCCACCCGAGGCCGCTCCCTCTCCGCGCCTTTCCTATCCCCAAAGAGGACAGCCCTCCTTCCGTACGCCACGGCACCGCCTTCCCGGCCGCCCGCCCGCCCGCTCTGGCGCGGAGCCTTCCAGGCAGCCTGCGAGCGAGGGGAGCGTTCGGGGATGGGACTTGGAGGAGGCGGCTAAGGAGGAGACAGCGGCAGTGGCGCGGGCTTCTAGCTTGGCTCCCACGAGCGGCCCCTGAGTATAGCCGCGGCTCTCGGCGCAGCGAGGAGGCCCAAGAGGAAGACCCGGGTGGCTGCGCCCCTGTCTTGCTTTCCAGGCGCTGGCGACTGCTGCAGGTGAGCGAGGTGCGCTTTCCCTGGGGCTCTGCACGGCCCCGCTGCCCCGGGGCACAGATAGACATACCCACCGACTGACAGATACGTAGGCAGAGCTTGGGTTGACCGACGCCCGCGGGCGCTGACCTCCGGTCTGCGCCCCAGTCCGCGCCCCAGCCCTTGCGGCTCCGCGCGGCCCCGAGAGCCAGGAGACCCTCCCGCCCCGGAGCCCATCGCTCCGACTCCTCCGGATAGAACGAGACAGGGAGGGGCGCGGTGCCCGACCCCTTGCGGGAGAAGTCAGGCCACCCCTGGCGGGGAAAGCAGGACCCGCTCATGGCGCGGGGCGCACGGCACAACAGCCACCTCGGAGTGCCCCGTGAGGGCGCTGTGCCCCGCGTCGGAGACACGCAGACCTGGTCTCCACCGACCTGGGAAAGGGAGAGTTGTTGAGATGGTATCTAGCTAGTGTGAGCCTTATTCAGCTGGCAAGCCAAATTGATGCCACCACCTCTCCTTGGTCTGGTATTTGAATGCCTGCGTCGTTTGGATTTTATTCTTGGTTCTCTACGGCAGCTTAAGCTCCAGCTACCCTACACTGTGGAGGAAAGAAAGGGGAGGGCATTTTATGGTAGTTGCTAGAAAGCCAGAGGATGGTTTGGGGAGAGGACTGAAAATGGAGACCCTCTCTCGTTATGATCTCCAGGACTGGAAGCACAGGGAGGGAGCTCCTCAGGAACACACACTCTTACCCCGAACACACCCAGCTGACCAAGTTCCCAGTTGTCCTCAATCAGAGAGCGGGATGCCTCTGCACTAAATGCATTTAATCGGCCTTCCAGGAATGGGGCCGTCAGGAGACAATTAAGAGGCTGCAGGGGCTGTGGTCAAGGGCAGGGGCTCTGGGATTGTCCTTCCTAGGTTGTCTAGGTTAGTAACCTTTGAGTTACCCAACTACTCTATCCCTGTGGGGGCAGAGCCCCAGAAAGTAGTTTCCAGGCTCTCGGCCTCACATAGACAGGTGCTGGCTCAGGTAGTAAATGGCCAACTGTGATTGCATGGCCATCAGCTGTGGCTAGTTGGCCGTCAGCTGTAACCAGTGAGCCATTGGCCACTAATATAACTGCTGTGGCTACGCTAGAGAGAGAAGAATGGGGGCTAACAAGAAGATGGTGGCTGGGCTGGCAAGTGTGGATGGCGGTTTGCGGACAGTGTGGATCCAGCTTCCATTGAGAGTATAGTGCCGCCAGAGAGAATAAAGTGGTATGACTCCCCTACCTATGGCTCTGTGGGTGTTCCTTTTCGGCCTCACCATAGCCTGCGTTCTTGTGTGGGGAGCGGGAGCAGAGACCCCGCAGGCCGCCCCGCCTGAAAGATGGCGCGGCGAGGCCTCCGCGCACGACAAATGGCGCAGCGAGCAGGGTCTCCCGCGCGACACCGCTCTTGCTAGTTCAGCCACCATCTTCTTGCTAGCCCCCCATTTTCTGCTAGCGTAGTCACGGCAGTTATATTAGTGGCCAATGGCTCACTGGTTACAGCTGATGGCCATCCAATCACAGTTGATGGCCATTTACTACCCGAGTGAACACCTTTCCATGTGAGGCCGAGAGCCTGGAAACTGCACTCCTGGCTCCATCCCCACACCTCAGTTTTCTCATCTGTTTAATAGGGATGATAAACCTACAGGGCTGTGAGGATTATTAAAGTCCCTAGAACAGTTCCAGGTGCATCTTAAGGTTAGGTGGTGAGTTCCATCACCTGTTTTTCCAGAAAAAGCAAGGAGTTCCTGTGAGCAGTCATCTCCTCCCCAACTCAGGAAGATAGCCTCTCTGTGGATGCAAGAAGGTGGAAGATAATCAGTGTGGGTACAGAGCCAGGAGTGCAGTTTCCAGGCTGTCAGCCTCACGTGGAAAGGTGCTGGCTCGGGTAGTAGATGGCCGTCGGCTCTGGCTAGTTGGCTGTCAGCTGTAGCTGGTTAGCCAATTGGCCCCTGATATAACTGCTGCGGCTGCGCTGGGGAGTGGGAGTGGGTCGGTTGGCAGAAAGCGGACAGCAGGTTGCACGTCGTGTGAATCCAGCCTCCAGTGAGATTATAGTGGTGTGATTCCCCTACCTATGGCTCCATGGTTGTGGTGTTCCTTTTTGGCCTAGCCACATCCTGCGTTCTTATGTGGAGAGTGGGAGCAGAGACCCCGCAGGCCACCCCGCACGACACATGGTGCAGCGAGCAGCGTATGGTCCCGGCCAAAGATCTCTAAAGGGTGGTGGAGCAGTTTGTGCGTATGAACACTGAGTCTGAGGAAGACCAGGAGGAGCAGCTGCTGGAGAGATGGACCCCCGTGGAGGGGTGGGAGGACGTGGACTGTTCCCCAACCAGCACAGGCCGGAGAAAGCAAAGGTCGTTGCGGCCCTGTGGGCTGGGAAGTTCTTGCTGAGGCAGCCCGGATGCAGGACTTGTAGTCCCAGGAGGAAACACTTGCTGAGTCCTCCATGGGAGATGAGGGTGAGGTCAAGGTCATCCGCACCCCCAGGACAGTCCTGGCGAATGACTATGGACTGTGGGGAATTGCCTTCTATCCCTAATTTAATGGACCGCTTGACTGTTTGCTTGGGAACATACCACCATGTAGTGGAACTGGCGGATGTTTGCTTTTGTGTCTCGACCAGCTGCCATCGAGAATATGTAAGCACCTTGACTGTGAGTCACTTTTGTTTCAGCACGGTACCCTGAGAGGCCCAGAGAGAGTGGCAGTGCCCTGAGAGCCCTGGCTGAGTCCAGGAAGTCTGGCTGTGCCCAGAAGTACTGGTGGTGCCCTGAGAAACCCTGGCTGTTCCCGGGGAGATTAGTGGTACCCTAAGAAGCCCAGGAAGTGTGGCTGTTCCCAGATGGACTGGTGGTGCCCTGAGAAACCCTGGCTGTGTCCAGAGAGCCTGGTTGTGTCCAGGATATTGCATTCACCTCCAGGCTCTCACAGGGCCCCTCTCGGAAGATGCTTGTCACGTAGATTGTGAGGCGAGATCCTGTAGGGGTGGAGTGTGGGGACAGAGCCAGGAGTGCAGTTTCCAGGCTCTCGGCCTCACGTGGAAAGGTGCTGGCTCGGGTAGTAGATGGCCGTCGGTTGTAGCCGGTTAGCCAGTTGGCCACTGATATAAATGCCATGGCTGCGCTGGGGAGTCAGAGTCAGTCGGTTGGCAGAAAAGTGGACAGCGGGTCGCACGTCGTGTGAATCCAGTCTCCAGTGAGACTATAGTGGTATGACTCCCCTACCTATGGCTCCGTGGGTGTTCCTTTGTGACCTCACCATGTCCTGCGTTCTTATGTGGGGAGCGGGAGCAGAGACCCCGCAGGCCGCCCCGCACGACAATCAGCACGTATTTAACTGGAGTTTTCCATTTAGGAGTCCATTCCTGTACAGTTCTCCCTGCCTGCTTTCAAAGGGACAGCTTCACAAAATCATGTCAAGATACCAAGATAGGTTGATGGTCTGGAAAGTTTCAGCCCCTGAAGCTTGTCCCTTAGGATAGATCTCAGTCGCCCCCACTGAGAAAATAGCGACGTGGCTCTTCACCTTCTATTTCCCTATCTGTTCATACTTTTATTCTTGCTAGTAGAATTCAGTCTCAGGTCCCCCAGTTGCCAGGCTTCTCTTTTCTACAAATCAGGGCTGCAAGCTTCCTTGCTCCTAGAGCCCAGGCCCAAGCAAGCTGGAGCCACTGAGGCCTGAGCTCACTTGCTAGAGGTACTATAGTAGAGATACCCTCAGATGGTTTCATGCCTAAAGCTCCTATCAGCAAATACCACATATCTCTGTCAGCAAGAGGTAGTTGAAATGAGGCCCAAGATTTAAAGAAAAGAAAATAGATGATTGCTCCTTGAAAGACAGAGAAGGAATAAGACAGTCATTGGAGGATCTAGAAAAAAATTCCATGGTTTGCCAAGAAACAGTTCTGACTGGTGCCTAAGAGAACACACAGGGTGAGAGGGGAGTGCGGATAGAGAAAGGGGTAGAAACAGTCTTAGGTCTCAGGACAAGCAGGCTGAAGAGGTATGGTGGTTGTAAACCTGGCCTGTACAAGGTGTTGGGTGTGAAGTTGAACAGGCAGTGAGAGAGGACATGGGAGGACTCAGGGGTGAGCAGTTGAGTTTAAGACCAGTTGAGTAGGTATGAGAGTGTCTAGTGCTTTCCTCTGGACTTGCTGCCTCTAGTGTGTGGCACATGTGTGGTCGAGAGAGCACTTTCTTGCGATTCTCCATCCATAGGGAAGCTCAGGAGGGCTCCCCTGTTTAATGTGCATGTAGGAATAACACAGGAGGGTCAGGGTAAGAAGAAGGCTGAAGTGCCAAGTTTAGAGTGGAGCACGTCATCACTGTTACTAGTAAGCAGTTTCAGGGAGGCCCTTCCAAGGGACCAGTTGCCACTTGGAACTCCAGCCCGTGAGGTCATTTTTGAATGCTGTCATGTGGCTCGGCAGACAGCCACCACTGCCTTACCCATCAGGATCCTGAAGGGGACTCGGAGAGAAAGGCAGGGCTGGGCTGTTGTCAGTAATACGGTGGTGGTCATGAGGATGACAGTGATGAGAGGTAGTGGGGGTACAACCCAGAGCACACTGATCTTGGCACCTGAAGCTCATGGGTTCCAGTCTCAGCCCTGCCACTCACCATCTGTAAGGATTTTGAGAAATTACTCAAACTCTCTGTGCCTCAGTTTCCTCATCTGTAAATGGGAAATGGGATTTGGGGAAGAATCAAATTAGTTAACACACATGAAGTGCTTAGCATAGTGCCTAGCTCTGAATAAGTGCTCAATATTATCTGAGCCTCAGTTATGTCATCCATCAAATGGACATGACACTATCTATGACATAGGGTTGTTGTACAAGTTAAATGAGGTAATTAATATGAATGAATCCACCAATGTGTAGGATGTAGTAATGTTCAGAGTGAGTTGTTTGAAACTGAAATTTTAACCAAAATATTTGCATGTAAAGTCAGTGGCTGAGCAGGCGCACCACCTAGCATTTTTGGAAAGTTCTGATAAGAGTATTGTCAGAGGAACATTTATCTACTGTTGGAGAGTGTGGCTCACTCCCCACTGGAATCCTCCATTGCTATTTTTGGTTATTGTATTAGTTTCCTATGGTTGCTTTAAAAAATTACCATGCAGTCAGTGCTTTAAAACAATGCAAATTTATTATGTTATAGTTCTGGAGGTCAGAAGTCTGAAATAGGTTTTACTGGGCTAAAATCAAGGTGTTGATTGGGCTTCTGCTACTTCTGGAGGCTCTAGGGAAAAATCTGTTCCCTTGCCTTTTCTGGCTTCTAACAGCTTCCTCTGTTTCTTGGCCCCTAGTCTCTTCTTCCATCTTCCAGTCTCCTCCTCCCCCTCTCACCTTTCCCCCTTTTCCCCTTTCCCTCCTCTTTCTCTCCCCTGCTTCTTCTTCTCTCTCTTATAAAGATCTTTGTGATTACATTGGGTCGACTTGGATAATCCAGGCTAATTTCTCCATCTCAAGATCCTTAACTTAATCATATCTGCAAAGTACCCTTTGCCACACAAGGTATTCACCTACCCATATCTCAGTTGTCATAACTCAATCCACCAGCAGAGCGTAAGGGAGATTGTACGGAGCTACATGGCTGGAATGGAGGTTTAATGAGTGTGTGTGTGTGTGTGTGTGTGTGTGTGTGGGGGTGTTGGTGGGGTAGGTGGGGGGAGTTGTTACGTTTAGCATGTGACACAGGAACAGATTATGGGGCTTTGACCACTAAACTGAGGAATGTGGATTTTATCCTAGTGATATGTGGAAGTCGCTGACAGCTGTTGAGCCGGAGCATGAGAAGCATGATATTGTATTGGGAAGACTGAATTCAGTGCTAGTGCCAGATGGATTCAATAGGACAGACTTAGAAAGAGTCTATTAATTAGGATTGTGTTCAATTCCAAGTTATAGAAAAAAACTGAAGTGACAGTGGCTTCAAGAAGGAAGTTTATTTCTGTTTTGTATATTCTAGAAGTCTGAAGGCAGTGAGTCCAAAGTGGGAGCAGATCCAAGAACTATACTCCTGTGCCTCACTGCTTTTACCATGAGGCATGGCTTTCCCTTCATGGTGCCTTATGGTTCAGTGTGACCACTGGGTCTCCAGCCAGGATGTCCTCAGTCCAGCCAGCAGGAAGGAAAAAGCAAGGATGCCCCCATTATAGGAGATAGCCGTTGGAATCTCTTACATTCAGGCAAATGTATATAGAGGAAGACCTGGGCTCAGCGTTGGCAGTTGTCTGGTACAGAATTAGGACCAGTTTAATTCAACATTTATTGGTCTTTTGTTGGTAAATAAATGTGTTCATTCAACATTTATCTATTTTCAAAAAATTTATTTACAAAATTCAACACTCAGGCTGTGGAGGAATACAGATATGACAAGATGTGGTTCCAAGGAAAAGCTCACAGTCTAGGCAGGGAGACAGATTTCATAGCAAGAAAAAGAAACCAAGCGCTAGAGCAGATAAGGAATCCACTGTCAGGGGTGTGTAGAAAAGCCAATCCTCATTGGAAAAATTTTGGAGAATGGAGGATATAAGCTGAGCCTTGGGACATGAAGACAATTTTGATTAATGTAGAATGTAGAACTTCCAGGCCAAGGGACCAGCATGTATGAAGGCACCCAGGTATGACAAGAATCTGAGTCCTTCAGGCACTGGTCAGGGGTAGATGTGGGACTGCCATGTTTTGAGGGGTAGGCAGTGGTCAGTCATGGAGAGCCTTGGACATTAACATTATACAGTAAGGGTTCCAAACAGATAAGGGGTGGAATGAGTAGATGAAGGACCCACGGCAGGAAGAGCAGTGTTGAAGCTCCTGAAAGAGTCTGGGAGAGAAATGGAGAGGATGGAGCCTTGTGCAGTGGTGGGAGGGAGGGACGGGGCAGCTGTGCAGAGGCGGGAAAGCCAGGGTTTGTCCTCTCATGAATATGATGTTGATGTGAAGAAAACATGGAAGCTGGCTCCAAATTTCCAGTCTGGGTGGCTGAGCAGATGGGGTTACCTTACAGTGAAAGGACTTGAGTGTAGGAAGATGACTTTGTATCTGGAAAGGCTGAGCTAACAAGCAGGCCTTTACTACTGGGTGAAAATCACAGACAGGCAATGTCAGGTCAATATCAAGGATAATGCGGCCTAACATTTAGAGCCACCAGAAAACCATGGCTTGAGTCCTAGCAGAGGTTAGGTTCCCATCTGCGGGCCATGCAGGTGATGGGGATTCTGGCATTAGGTGGGAGACAGGAAGGTTCAGCCTCTGAGATTGCTGCAGCTCTAGTACTGTGACACTGTGAACGCACAGGGTTGTTAGTAAGGCTGCTCGGTATGCTGACGGAGCGGCCTTTGGGGGACAAAACTATTGAACCTGATGTCTGAGAACTTTCAGAATTGGGGAGGTGATTCAAAATCTCTTTTTCAACAAGTGGACTGACTGCCTGAGAGATGGCAGGGGTAGAATCTTGGCTTTGTTGCTTAACTAGCTGGGAGGCCTCGTCGAGCATCTTTGCATCTGTGAATCTTAGTGTTCCATCCATAAATTTGGGAACTCATCTACCTCACAGAATGATTCTATGGATCAAATGAGATGAAAATATGCAAAATGCCTACTTCACTGCCTGGCCCATAGTAGGCACTCAAAAGATATTCATGCCCTCTCTCCTTTCTCTACATGTCCGGAGGCAGGGTTTATCACCTTGGAGCATGTCATGCCCAGCCTTCTTCAGGATAGCAGCTAATGAGGAACCCTGCTTCCAGGCCAGGCCTCTCATTTTATGGCTGACTAATTTAAGAGTTAAGTCACCTAACTGAGGTCACATAGCGTGTCATAACAGAGCCAGGCCTCTCCTCTAGAGGCCCACAGCACATAGTGTTGGCTTTGGTGGGAGTCTACTTGCCTGTCAATTTTCCTGGAACAGTGATGCTTAGAAGAACCATAGCGAAGAGGGTCAGAACAATATCCTCTCTTTCTTCCCCCATCCTCTTGGTAAAGCTAAATGAAAAGACTTCTTGTCTCAGAAGAGGAGAAAAATTGCTAAAACAAAAGTTTAAGCTGTTGTATTTTTTAAAAATATTCTTTCCGTGCTCCCAAATGCTTCATGGAATCTGTTCAGATTAAATTAACCTCTGTTTCTCAGCACAATTCTTCTCATATGCCCATGGATGAAAGGGACTGTTTCTCAAACATCATTCAATTTTCCAGTTAGAATTGGCTTCTGTTATTCAAATGCTACCAGCTGTAAATGCCGAACTGAGAAACAATTATTCATATGGGCTACATACACTGACTTATTATTTTCTTGTTTCACTGCCATTGCATTTAAAAAAAATCCATCTTGTCTGATATTAATATTGCTATACTGGTTTTATGTTGGCATGTATCCTTGTTCCCATTCCTTTAGTTTCTTTTAAATAGCTTTTTAAAAGTATAACTTACATACAATAAAGTTCATCATTTTTAAGTGTACAGTTTGATGAGTTCAGACATATGTATAGGCCATGTAATCATGATGTAAACATTTCTATGAACCCCCAAATTTCCCTCATGCCCCTTTGTAGCCAATCTTCTTTTCTCACCCCCAGCCCCCAGAACAACTGATCTGCTTTCCGTCATATAGTGTTGCCCTTTGTTAAATGTCATATAAATAGAATCATTGTATTACATGTCATAAATGGAACCATTCAGTATGTGATCTTTTTCTGTCTGGCTGCCTCCACTTTGCATAATTATTTTGAAATTTATCCAGTACATCATCTCTTTAATTGCTGAGTACTATTCCATTATATTAGGTTGGTGCAAAAATAATTGCGTTTTAAAAGGTTAAAAATAATTGCAAAAACTGAAATTACTTTTGCACCAACCTAATATGATGTACCACAATTTATCTGTTCATCAATATATGGACATTTTCATTGTTTCCAGTTTCTACCTTTTACAAATAAAGCTTCTAGGAGCATCTGAGTATAAGTATCTGTGTGGTTGTGTTTTCATATCTTTTGGGTAAATAAGTATCCAGGATCAGAGTTGCTGGTGGGGGACGAAACATCCCGTTTGCTCGGGACTGAAGAATTTCCCAGGATGCAGGACTTTTAGTGATAAAACATAGGCAGTTCTAGGCAAACCAGACGGTTGTACACCCTGTACTGTGTCATTTGGCAAGTGTATGTTTAATTTTATGAGAAACTGCCAAATTGTTTTCCAAAGTGGCTGTACCATTTTGCATTCTTATCAGCAATGCATTAGGATTCCAGGTTCTTCACAATTCTTTGCCAATACTTGGTTATATCAGCCTTTTTCATTATAACTATGCTAGTGGATTTGTCATGAAATCTCATTGTGGTTTTAATTTGCATTTTTTAATGACTAACAATGTTGAACATCTTTTTATTTGTTTATTTGTCAGCTAAGTATCTTCTTTGGTGATGTGACTGTTCAAATCTTTTGCACATTTTCAAGTGGGTTGTTTGTCATTTTCTTATTGAGTTATAACAGTTTATATAGTCTGGATATAAATAATATATCAGATATATGTTTTGCCAGTATTTTCTACCAGCCCGTAACTTGCCATGCCATTGCACTATGAAAAAGGAGAGTTTTAAATACTTTCAGATAGTAAAATGTATTCTTAAATTATGGAATTGTATGTTATTGTTTTATTATAATAGTCATAAGTAACCATAAAAGTGAATGTACATTAAATGGCTTAGTATGACAAAATTAACAATGTGTCCTTTATATTAATTGGTTTGATTGCATAATGATGATAATAATAGCAAAAAACAAATAGCTAATGCTTATTGAGCACTTACTATGTACCAGGCAGTGAGCTACACTCTTTATGTATCTGGACTCATTTAATCCACACAACAAACAGTTTAAAGATGAGGAAACTGAAGCAAAGAGAGGGTAAGTGAATTGCACAAGGTTAGACAGCTGGAACTGTTTACTCCTGTTTATTTTTTTAAGCTTTTTTTAGATTACTGTTTAAAATTTATTTTTCAGTTATAGTTGACATACAATTCATGTTAGTTTCAGGTATACATAGTTCTGTTTATTTTTCACTTCCTACCCTTCACCTATCCTCAGTGAGTTTTGCTTAGCAATGGTGACTTGAAAACCCAAACACTTCTTGAAATCCACAATAAACCCAAACCAAGTGAAATGGTATTTGGTTTGTCTGAAAATGATAATTATCTACCACATCATATTCTAAATGTTTGTATTTAAGTGCAAATGTGTCAGGATGGAAGTGGGCCTTCGGAGCATGTTGTGTATATTTTGAAATAAATAAGTGTGGACTTTGTACAGTAGTCCCCCTTTATCCATGGGGGATATGTTTCAAGCATCTAAGTGGATGCTTGAAACTGAGGATAGTACTGAACCCTATATGTATACTGGTGTTTTTTTTCTATACATATACACCTTTTCACTTAATGGAAGCACTTAATGGTTTCTCTTTGACATGTCCCAATTGCCAGCATCACTACTCTTGTGCTTTGGGGCCATTGTTAAGTAAAATAAGGGTGAATTGAACACAAGCACTGTGATACTGTGTCAGTCAATCTGATAACTGAGATGGCTACTAAGTGACTAACAGGCAGGCAGTGTATACAGTGTGTAGACGCTGGACAAAAGGATGATTGGTCCAGGGCGAGATGGAGCAGGACGGCCCAACATATCTTTAAGCTACTCTGAATGGCCTGCAATTTAAAATACATAAATTGTTTGTTTCTGGAATTTTCCGCTTAATATTTTTGGACCACGGTTGACCTCAGATAACTGAAACTGCAGAAACTGAAATTGCTGATATGGAGGGACACCTGTATTTGTCCCTTTAGAGGAAGGAGAACAGCGTTAAAATAATAAATAACATATAAAGGACATAGCATATAATGTCATATATAATGAGAGAAATATCAAGGAAGCTTGAAAGTAGGTTTAAGACCAGAGAAAGGCAAAATCTTCTGTTTTCTTCCTTTTCTTGGAAGGAATCTCACAGTTAAAACTATGGAAAGGGACCAGTCCAATTAGTAAATAGTTTAGTTTGTTTAAAAAGGAGGGGGCAGTAGTTATCTGTGATGAACTAGTGCTCTGGAGCTTCACCCCTTTATCGGCTACATTAATTTGGGGCAAGTTACTTCTCTGAGTTACTATAATAATTAAATGACTTAATACAGCGAAAGGACTTGGCCCAGTGCCTGGCACATAGTAAGCCCTGAATAAACATTTGCTTTTTTAAAATATAATTTTAACACGTAGTGAAAAGTTAGCCAACTCAATATAGCAAGTATGAAAATCTGTGGACTTTGCAGGTTGACAGGCCTGGGCTCATCATCAGGTCAATTCCTGAAAGCAATTTGCTGAATGAACAATTTACTGAATTATTGAGTATTTTTATTTAAGTTTTGGGAAATGGTCCCTGTTCTGGCCCTGCCCTGTTCCCGCCTCTGATAGTGACACAGCTATGGTCTTTCATGAATTGACTTCTGGGGATTTGACTTGCAGCTAATTGAGTTTTCTGCTAATAAGTGAATTGGTTAGTTGGCCTGCTTACCTTGGGTTTGAATCCCTACTTTGCTTTCTTTAGCTGTATGACCTTGGTCATGTTACTGAACTTCCATGAGTCTCAGTTTCCTCGTTTCTAAAAAGCAGAAATAATCATTCTGATTTCTACGAGATATGTCTGAAGATTAAATGAAATAGGTTGGGTGAAATTGCCAAGAACAAGATAAGGACTTAATTAATATTTTACATGCAAATGATGTTCCTTAAATGTTATTCCCTCTTAAATATTCCTTCCTCCACACTTAATGAGTATAAATTTTTAAATTGTCATGACACCTATTATGTTCATGGAAGAATAAATTTAAATCCCGTCCCAGGATATTGCCTTCCCCAGGAGGTTTTGCCAGGTAGAAAAGTCTGGACATCATTCACTGTGTGGCCAAGTACCTTTTTCAGTCCATGTGAAACAGAGATTGGCCATCCTGGGAAATCCTGGATCTGGCCATGTCACTTCCCTGCTTAGAATCCTTCCTCTCAAGCCTTCACACCATCTATTCTTCAGGACCAATACAGAAAACGGGTTAGGCAGCTCTATTTTGGTAAAGACAGGGCTACTGTGGTTGAAACTCCCCTCACTGCTGTGGACCTGGAACTCAACTCAGGGTTAGAGAATTTTGTATGTATCTGAGAGTTTCTTATGCAACATCTGGTTTGATCCTATTCTTTTCTGGTCCCCTAGCTCCTTGACTTGTTTGCTTGTTCCCTCCTCCCAATGTGTGCCAGGCACTATTCTGAATGCTTTAGTTACATGTATTCACTCATTCAGTTAACTAATATTATTCCATATTCTCATAAGACTTGAGGAGGTTAAGTAACTCGCCCAAGGTCACACATAGTTAGCAAGTGTCAGAGCCAGGATTCAAAGCCACGTAGTCTCGTACCAGAGTCTAAGCCCTTAACCACTGCACCATGCTCCCTCTTAATAGATGTGTGTGGGAGGGTGGGATGCTGGCTATGTGATGCTACCTGATGTCAGATATACATGAATTCCTTGGCAAATTTATATGTATATTAATTAGTGCCATTCACTATTATTAGACTGAAGGAATATTATTACTTGGAATCCTCAGATGTAGTTTTTCCTTTTTCAGATCTAAGATATAGAATATGACTATGAATAGATTTTATTTTTCCCCTAAAGCTTTCCTTTCAGTCTTATAGTGAGCAAAGTGATGAAAAATCCCAACTATGCATGCCCTGCTCAGAGTATCCAAGAACTACCAATGGGAGTTACCTGAATTCTTAAGGACCACACACACAAAGGCATTTTAAGCACAAGCGGCATGTGTGAAACGTGAGAAGGTGGGGCGGCGGTCTGCAGCACCTAGAGTTCAGGGAGACCCGGAAAGCTCACCTTGCTGCCATCTCCTGTTGTGTTTGTCACAGCCTTGCACCTCTTCCTCTTGAAGATGGAAAAGATGCTGCTGGGCTGCTTTCTGCTGATCCTCGGACAGAGCCTCCTCCTCCCCGCTGAGGCCAGGAAGTGGCCACCCTCCAGGTCCATCTCCAGAGGGAGACACCCTAGGACCCACCCTCAGACGGCCCTCCTGGGTAAGTGACGGGGATGCCACCTACAGAAGCATGCTGGAAGGGGTGGTTATGGGTGGACCTCCAGGCCAGGGGATGGATAATAGTCAGGGAAGCTCCCCTTTCCCTTGGTCCCCTGTTGGGTGTGCTGAGGGAGAGGGGATTCTCACTGGCAATGAGCACATCCTGAGTAGAAGATGTGATTGGACACGGGTTTTCAAAATAAAGTGAAATCACTACTATTTCAAAGCCTTCCATTTAATTGGAGGCTCGTGACTTTCTTCTAATATGCAAGGGCAAGATTTCCATCTGAAAAGGTCCTTGTTGGACTTCTCTGGACAAGGGTATTATGAGAATTTTTTATGCAATTTGTCCACCTAATCTATGTTAATAATGCTCCCCTGCATGGCAGCATGGGAAGCAAATAGGGGACCTTGTGGAAAGCAGAAGTCGGCACAGAGTGGGGACATCATGAGCTGAATTAGGATATTAGGAATGGAAAATGTCAGGGGGCTGTTTTTCTGACACAGTGAACATGTTTTCTTCAGGTGAATTTTTTTCTTTCTTGGAGGGCAGGGCAAAGTCATGAAAAAACACAAAATATAGATAAATCATCCTGGTTGCAAATATGGGCTCTGGAAAACCTAGGATATGGGGGTAATAGGAAGGTTGGCCAGTGGAAGAGAATAGATTTTGGTATAGACATGGGTTCAAATCCTGGCCTGCTACTTATCAGTTGTGTACACTTAGGCAGCGTGAGCTCTGAAGTTCAACTTCCTAAGTTCAACTTAAAAATGGGAATGTTAACACTGATCTTGGAGTATTTTTTGAGGAGAAAGTGAGGTAATATATGTAAATTATGGTATGCAATGAATGATAGATATCATTCCACGAAGCTGTTCTTTGAAACTGTTTTCCATTTATATGTTGTTGGCCAGCCGCAAGAAATCTGACCGTCTATGAAGGCCACTGCGAGAAATGCCCAGTGGCCTGGTGGCCTCCGCATCCAAAATTACAATCAGAGACCAAAGGGACCCAAAGAGCCCTGTTTTAAGAGGTCATAATCTTTACTGATGTTAACCTAAACAGTGACCCCATGATACTGGGCCATTCATGTCTTTAGTCTCCTGAGAATCCCTGTTTCCACAGTGATGAAAACATAAGACTTCTGCAACTGTGAAAAGGACGGGGGAATGTTTAGTATGCTGATTAAAGGGTTTTTAAAAACAAATTTCAAGATGATAAATATGTATAAATATATATGTATGTATGTGTATATATATATATATAACTGGAAATACCTGATTCCTAGGTCAGCAGCAATGATTGCACAGTTGGGTTCCTGACAGGACTGCTTTCAGAACAAGCCACCACATAGTCAGAAAAGCATATTCCTTTTCTTTACTCAAAATCAATCTCTTTCTCCCTCTCTCTCTCATACACAAACACACACACCAGGGCCTTCCCCTAGCTGGCAGCATCTGCTGTCCTCCTCCTTGGCCTTAAGTTCAGGCTCTGAAGTAGAAGCCTCTGAGGTAAGAGATAGAAAGAAGCCTGTTTTGCCAAAGGTTTCATGCCCACGTTCAGTACTGCCTCCTGTTTCTTATTTTGCCAGAGAATGTTTCAGGGACAAAGAGTAGCATGGAGCATGGCACATCTCCCCACCCCAGGGAGTGGCAAGTGGCTGCTCCCAGACGTGCTGTAGGGCTGTTTGACTTATGAACATGGTTGAGTGAGTGAGAATCATGAAATCGGAAGGCAAACACTACAACCTTGGCCTGGATTCTCAAGAGCAATCTGCTTTTGGTCTTTGACAAGAAGAAAGATGGAGAAGCCATGTTCATTATAGCCCTTACCCTGAGTTTGCACAACTTTCTCTTCATACTTAGAATATGGTGTCTTGCGTTTTATGGGGGTTTGCTTTTATTGGCCCTTTGTTTTCTATGTTCAGAACATTGCCCAGGCCACACTGAACTTTTTTTGTGGAAAACCATTTTGGCTGTATTTATGGTGTCCCCTGGCATGATGTAGTTCACTAGTTACTTCCCTGCAAGGGTGTCTCTGAAAGTTTAACAGAGTAGAAACAGAATTGTTTCTTAGTTTGTTTTTTTGTTTCAATTTTCTGATTTAAAAAAAAAAGTTTATATTTTATGTCTAAATTCAGGTCAGAGTCCCAGTAACAACTTGAGCCAATTAAAAAAAATAATGCATGTGTTTATCCGCCCCTCCCATGAATGATTGCAGGCTGCTCAGGCAGCAGCCTGTGATGTGTAGGTCCATGGAGGCTTATCTCTTATTTCATTCTTTTATCTGGAGTTTCTGCTGTCTTCCAGACACAGGGGTGGGGGTGGGGGTGGGTGGGTAGGGGGGTGGGGGTTTGTTTAAGAAGAACAACCACCATCAGTGTTATAGTGTTAGGCACGCTGGGAGAATGAGTTAGTTGTGGGAGACCAAAATTGGTCTATTAGAATTTATTTGGTGTGTTTGAGCTGACAAGATGGTTTTTAAGATACGAGGTTTCCTGTTCCTGGCCTAAATATGGCCTAACAATCAGGAAGTGCTCATGTAGTTGGGGGAGACAGACATGTGAAAAATCATTAATTTGGTGGAATCTATACACAACAGTAGAGGCATAGCTAAGTTACAGTCCACTCTGCCTGCTGTAGGTACAGTATAAGTCAGTAGTTCTCCAACATTTTGGTCTCAGGACTCTTTTACACTAAAAAATTATTGAGGGTCTCAAAGAACTTTTTGTTTATGTGGGTTAGAGTCAGATCAATCAAGATTTACTGGATGAGAAATAGAAACAGAGAACTCTAACAAATATTTGTTTATTAATTAATTTTAGAATAACAAGAATAAACCCATAATGTAAGTAAAATATTTGTATAAAAACAGTATTTGCTAAATGTAGAAATGAGAGGAATGGCACTGTGTTACAAATTTGTAAATCTGTTTAATGTCTGGCTTAATTGAAGACAGCTGGATTCTCATTTTCCTCCATTTATCTGTCATGAAGTATTGTTTTGGTTGGACTACATGAAGATAATATGGCCTCACACAGATACGGAGTCAGAAAAAGGAGGAGCATTTTCATATTTTTCATGTGATTGTGGATATTCCTGTTTGATACAACTGTCGGCATAAGAAAAGTCTAAACCTGTAGAGAAATTCAATGAGTTTATTTGAGCCAAACTCACAACAATTGCTGGGAAGCAAATCCCAATAGATTGAGAAAATGCTCTGGAAAATAGTGGTTTTGCAACTTTTTTTTTTTTTTTTCATAGACACTTTTTTATTTCACACATTTATTTCTTTTATTTACAGCTTATGGTCAATGCAAATCAATTCCGTGAAATGAAAAGTTATGAAAAAATTAAAGCACAATTATGCAAATCCAAAATAGATATTCAACACAAAAACAAACATAAATGCAGGTTCATTTGCACACACAACAGCATGAGAGCCAGCAGATGTTTCAAAGGAGAACAGTACTTGCTTTTCCTCTTGAAGACCACATCAGATACTAAAATGCCCCAGCTCATCAGTGTGTGTTTGTTTCATAGAGACCTCCGTCACCTGTTGGGCTACAGCCCGGATCCTTGCCCTGCGGCGTTATCATCCTCTTAGCTAATATGATGATCTCTAAGTTGTTACCACTTACGATCATCAAAAGGGGGGACATGATGGGGAAACTGACCTTAAAATGGTTCCCTGCCACATGGAACTGAGCTAAAATGGTGGCCCGAGAGGAGAGAGAAGTCCCCAGCCTAAGCCCCAGACCACTTCCATATCGTTTTGCAACTTATTTTATACATTAGAATCTAGGAGGAGACGTAAGGGCGGTTACATGAAATTCATTGGTGGTAGATTAAAGGGGTAGGAGAAAGCCAAGCAAGAGTATCTCTGGGATTGTATAAAAAGTAAATTGGACAGACAGATACTTCTTTTACATTGTTGGGTACAGGATAGTTAATAGCATTTTACAGCACATAGAGACGGTAACCAGGGGACAAGAATAAGAATGAGGGAGGGGTTCTGTGGTCTCCTGCTCTGGTGAGAGGGTTGTGCCCTGAGGGGTCCAGAAAAATCAATTAGCTGACATTCCGAGGGTCTGTTATCTTAGATGCAAAAAGACAATAGACAGGCTCACTTAAGGTAAAGATTGGCCTTTGTTAAGGAAGCTACAGGCCAAGGATGTGACTACCTGCCACAACCTCTTTTAGTTAAAAATTTTTATTTTCAAACCATCCTATGTGATTAATTTCAGTCTCTGAATTTGTAGGGCCGGCCATGTAGTCCTCGCCTGAGCTTGTCAGGTTTAGTGTGTGGCCCCTTTTTTGTCCACACCACACCAAAACTCGACAAATTGTAGTTTCTTAAAGGTTAATTGCAATGTGGAATCTAAAACCACATTAAACTTTTCATATCTTATAAACTCATGAGAGAATGAGAATATAAAAAGCAAACATTACTGACATTATGAAAATATTTCTACCTCATGGGCACTCTGAAGGGGTCTCAGGGATTCCCAGGGGTCTCCAAAGCACACTTTGAAACAGCTGGTTTAGGGAAGCTTCCTAGTGAAGGTTGTGACCATGTGGAACCCTGAGAGGTGAGGGGGCAGGAGAGGAGTGAGGATGGAGCATGGAGGTGGGACCTGGTCCTGCCATCAGGACCACCATGTCTGCAAGGTGGGTGGTCTGAACTGGAGACAAACCTGGAGGACGCAGGGACCATATTGAAACTGGAGGGCAGCCGTCCGGTGCTCATGCTGCCTGCTCCTCAGCCAATAGACCGACATATGGGGGTTGGGCTATAGGATAAGCTTTCATTGTCAGAGCACCAGTGATCTGAGAAGACAGAAGGTTAACACCTTCAAAAACTGCCTTAACGTTCTCAGACCGGCTTAGAGTATTTAAGGGAAAATCCGGGCATTCCTCCAGATGCTACTGATGTTCCAGGGGTCTGTCTGCCTTCCCTTTGGCAACGTGGTTCTCTGGTGGTGTCAGCAACCCAGGAACAATGATGGGAGTAGCCTGGGAAGAATGCCAGACCATAGAGATTGTGAACAATAAGGTAAGGGTATTAATCATAAGTTCTAGGGTAATTTTCTAAAATAAGGAACTGGGACAGGACATTCTGAGCTCAAGCTGCAGGGGGATGATCTGTTGTTAAGCTATAGGTAGGTCAAGTAAAGGTGAGGCCAGGGACGTTGTGAAGCCTCTACTACGGGGGTCCTAACTGAGCCCGGCTTCAATATCACTTAGGACCTTGAGGTTCTGATGAAGAGTTTGGGCTTCGTTCTGCAGGAGTGGGAGCCCCTGGTCGACTTGGCGTGGGCAACAGTGTTGATCACTGCTAACTGCCTGTCCACCCACTGTGCCTTCCAGTTACCCTCAGCCTTCCAGGGCTGTGGCAAAGGCCAGGGAGAGCCTACACTCCCAGGCCACCAGGAGAACGAGTGAGCACATTCTCCAGCCCAAAGCCCCTTCTAGGCAACCATACTGGCAGGCAGGAGCGGCAGGGTGTTCTGTACTCAGAGCATAAACTGATGGAAGCCTTCATGTTCTTCCTCTCTGCACATATCCCCCATCCTTTATCAGTGGCATGTGGCCGCTCCCAAATTCCCCCCTCAGCCTGCTCCAGGTGGCTCTAACTGGAAGTCACGGTGTCCCCTACCCCTAATTACTGCCTGCTTTGCTTGTGCACATTTTCCTCTTTATTATATCACTGCCATATGGGGGTAGACCAGTTGCCAAGGCAACCAATGAAGGCATATCAGCCATTTGAAACCTTAACCCTCCTTGCCCAAACTCCCACTGTATTCTTGACTCCCCTCAGTCCTGGAATGTACACAAACCGTCTGTCTACACTTCCACCGGCTGGCTCTTCCTGTTTTGTCTGTCTTTCAGTTCTTATTGACATGTGTGTTCTTTTCTAAATTTACCAACCTATCTCATTTGATTTCTACTAACCTTGAAACTTTTTTCTTTCCCTAGAATAGATTCTCCTTCAGATCAATAGCACCCACACAGAATTCACATTTGTGTTCTAAGAGAGCACTTTGTGCAATATGGCAGTAACTTCTAGAAGTGGGAGGTGGAGATTTAAAAGGAGGCTGGTCCTGTAGTGTGGTCAGGGGATGGTGGAAGCTGAACCCTCTTCACCCCCACCCCCAACACACACACACATTGCTAGGAAAAATCCAGAGATGTTCAGGGGTGGAGGCCACAGAATTTAGTGACATTTCTTCATAACAGATAATTTACTAAACAAAGCTGAGAACTCACTGTCTACAGCCCCAAGTTCTGTTCCTAGGAAATCACAGTATATGGTGAGGCACTTATTTCCATTTTTGCACATTAAACCTGACATCAAAATATGAGTAAAAATGCAACGTGTTTCATATAAGGAGGTGAAACCTCCTAAATTAGCAATGTGACTGAAGGGGTTGGCTGGCCTAGAGAATTAAGTGTAAGAATGTCCTACTCTGTGTTGCCAATGGACATTTTCGCCTAGGTTGATAATTATTAACATTTGCAAGCATTGGCTGCTAGAAAATGAATTTTCACTTCCTAAAACAATCCCCTAATTGACATTTGTTGGCACATTCAGTGAAGGAGGTAAAGCAGATGGTAGAAGCCATCAGAGCTTCTGGCTCCTGGAAAGATGACCCATTAAGGCCACTGGTCTCTCATGCCCTGAAGCCACTTTGTGTGGTTAGAACTTTTGCCTCCTTGCTTGAGCTTTCCCGGTACCCTCTTTCTTCCACCTGGAGTATCCTTTTTTGGCCAAGGCCTATTATCAGCCTGGGCCAGGTCAAATGACACCTCCTTCTGTTACCGAACCTTCTGTGTAAAGGACCTAGACCAAGGTTCTTCTGCCCAGTGCCATTTGCACCATGGAACAAGACTAGGTTTGGTAAATCAGAGCAGAAAATTTATTCTTTGACCAAGGAATGGAGAAAGGTGAGCTCACGCTCTAACGGCACATCCTCGACAACTGGGACTGAGAAGGAGCCTTCTGTATTTACAGGATGTGATGGGGAGTGAATTAATTCTTTTAAGCTTGCATAGTTATTTTTCTGTGGCACTCAGCCCTTTTGCACCTGGTCCCATTTGCACAGGAGGCCCCATCGCCATCTTGGCTTTTGCACTCAGTACCTTGGTCTTTGAGCTTAGCTCCCTATATTTTTTGGGGTCAGGAATCCTTTTCAGTTCCTGAAAATAAGTATAGTTCGTGACATAGTTTAGGTATTGAGAACCGTTAGGGTCTCTTCGATGGTAGCCTGGTGACATTTCCACTCCCAGCCTGGCAGGACCCTTCCTGGCCAGTCTTCTGCTAAAGTGTCAACCCTGTCTGCCTTATATTCTGAGGGGTAATAGCGGCACGTACCCAAGAGGGTTTCCTGTTCTAGTTATTTTTGTACTCTCCTCGTTTTTACCACTAGACTGTAAACCTAGAAGATAGGAATTGAGTGTTTTACATTTCTCATAGCACTTGTGGATGGTACTGTCATTTTACTGAGCCCCTGCTGTGAAGAGCCTAGCTCACTTAATCCATAAAAAAAAAAAAAAGGCAAACACTGCAATGTGGTTATTGGTTTATCTCATTTTCAGACTAGGAAGCCAAGGCTCAGAGAGGTTAAGCATTTTGACAAAGTTGTCAAGGCTTCTGCAAAACTAGAAAGAAAAGGATCAACCCCCCCGCCCCCAACACCCTTCCCTTCCTGTACCCGCTCATCCAGTTAGGGAAAGGGGAAAGAATGCCTGTGTTGGGGGCACATATGCCTTTGAGCAAAGAAAAAGGCACCTCACACTCAAACCTACTGATTTCCCAACCCTGCTTGCTCCTGGACCAGGGTTTGTGAGCAGACCGTGAAATGCCCATCCATATTTGGAATGCTGCTTCTGCTGGTTACCTGGGGTCCCCAGACCTTAAGCCCTGGCTTTGTTCCTGCCCACAGCAAAAACTCAGTGTGTGTTGAACAACTGAGAACAACTCATTTGGATGGTTCTAGTCTTGATTTGACTTCTAGTTAGCAAGTGACATTGTGTAAGTTGCCTTTCTTCTCTAGGCCTCAGTTTATTCATCTTTTAAAGGAGATGGAGTGATCCCTCAGGTCTTATCTAGGATGTGATGACGTCACCGATTTCTCTGCCTCCCAGACACCCCTTCTCTGGTTCCTGTGATGGGTTGGCTTACTTTCACTCTCTCCAGATGTTACCGCAGACTCAAAAGGTCCACTTGTCTGTGTGCATCCAAGCCAGACAAGAAATGAACAGGAGATTGCAGCAAAGAAAGTAAAGGTTTATTCAAGGAATTGGTTTCAAGCCAAGAGACACAGGTGAGCTAGTGCTCTCAAAATACTGCCTCTCCGATGGCGTGTAGGTTACACATTACATAGGGAAAATTCATTAATTATGATTACCATGGGAGCTGGGGTCGTGGGCTCCACTGATTGGTCAGGGCTGAGGTACGGGGCAATTGATCTGGCTTCATGTCCTGGTGTCAGTCATAGCAGTGTTCTGTCCGGTTTCCAGGGGATGCAGTTTGTGAGGCTGTTGTGTTTTCATGAGTCCAGAGCTGAAACATAACTGAGGCCAAGGTGTTACCTTTGTTTGATTAAAACCTTATTCTAGGGGCGAGCAGGTGGCTCAGTTGATTGGAGCATGGTGCTGATAACACCAAGGTTGCTGGTTCAATTCTCGCATGGGCCACTGTGAGCTGAACCCTCCTTAAAACAAAACAAAACCTTGGAGGAGGCCAGATGGCTCAGTTGGTTAGAGCGCGAGCCTTGAATGACAGGGTTGCCAGTTCAATTCCCACATGGGCCAGTGAGCTGTGCCCTCTACAACTAGATTGAAGACAACGAGCTGCCACTGAGCTTCCGGAGGGGCGGCGGGATGGCTCATTTGGTTAGAGTACAAGCTCTCAACAACAAGGTTGCTGGTTCAATTCCCGCATGGGATGGTGGGCTGCACACCCCCCACCCCTCCCTGCAACTAAAGTTTGAAAATGGTGACTGGACTTGGAGCTGAGTTGCGTCCTCCACAACTAGATTGAAGGACAATGACTTGGAGCTGATGGGCCCTGGAGAAACCACTGTTTCTCAATATTCCCCAATAAAATTTATAAAACAAACAAACAAAATCTTTATCTAGTTTGAGGCTTGGTTATTGTGTCTTGGTCATGGTTGGTAGACCTGAAGCTTTATTCTTTTTTATTTTTTTTTGAAGCTACACTTTTTTTTTGGGGGGGGGAAGGGAACAGGACTTCATTGGGGAACAGTGTGTACTTCCAAGACTTTTTCAAAATCAAGTGTTATCGTTTCAGTCTTAGTTGTAGAGGGCGCAGCTCAGCTCCAGGTCCAGTTGCTGTTGTTAGTTGCAGGGGGCGCAGCCCACCATCCCTTGCGGGAGTCGAACTGGCAACCTTGTGGTTGAGAGGATGCACTCCAACCGACTGAGCCATCTGAGAGCTGAGCGGCCGCTCACTGACTTCATTCTAGTTGTGGAGAGCACAGCTCGCTGGCCCATGTGGGAATCAAACCGGCAGCCCCCTTGCCCAGAGCTCATGCTCTAACCAACTGAGCCACCCATCCCCCCCCTGAAGCTTTATTCTTAAGTGAATTTGACACTGACGGAACCTCATGTCCTAAGGACTTAACGATTAAACGGAGTGGACAGACAGTATATGCACAGATGGGAGGATCTGGGGAAAGAATGAAAGTGAGTCATAGTCCTATCAGCCTAAACAAAGCAAGCTTGGGTGAAAGCAAAACGCATGCTAAAGAAATGAAGTTCATTTGTGGTTACAGAGGTGGGCGAGCCAAGGCAGAACCATACTCTGGAGGCTGAGGAGGGAAAGTTTTGAGACTGAAGGGATGGGGCACTAGGATCAGGCAGGGGAATGGGGTGGGGCAGTAGGATCTGCCAAAGGAGTGGGGGTGGGGCAGGAAGATTTGGAAGGGAAGTGGGGGTGGGGCAGTAGGATCAGGCAGGGAAGTGGGGGGGCAGTAAGATGAGGCAGGAAAGAGAAGCAGTAGGATAAGGCCAGGTGAGATGGTCAGTAGGAGCAGGAAAAGGAGTTGGGTGGGTCAATAGGATCAGGCAGGGGGTGGGGAGGGGCTGTAGGTCAGGCGGCCGAATACTGGTTCTCAAGCTTCCTTGTGCATCAAGAAGCCCCTGGAAGGCTTGTAAGAACACAGACTACTGGTCCCTGTGCCCAGTGTCTGATTCAGTCTAGGTTGGGGCATGAGAAGTTGCATTTCCAGAGACCTCAGTTTGAGAACCCTTGAAGAAGAGAAATTAGGGGGTGGGACGTAGATGGGCAGGATGAAAAGACTTTAGGAAGAGACGCTGTGGGCGCAAGCCAGAAAGACAATGCAGGATGAGTAACATCTGGAGAGAAAATAGCAGCTGGAGAGTATAACTGTAGCCTGGATCGCTCCCACCCTCCTTATGAAGCTTTGAAAATAAGCTGCTAGCTTTTTTCTACCCAGGAGGATTTGGCAGAGGTGAGCCTCAGCCTGTACAGGGAGCCAGCCTCTTACAGCACAGGGCTTAACAATCCATATCTAAAGAACTGAGTGTGGTATGTGTCTTTACCATCAGAACTGATGACTGTCATGGCTGCTGCTTAGCTGAGGCATGCTGTTCCCCATAAAATGCATCTCTTCATGCCTATGCTGTTTTATGCATAAGCTGTCTCTTTTAGCATTCATTTTTTATAAACTGTATGAAGTGAATTCCTCATTCCTGTCTTGTGATTAATACTGGGAGAACCCAAAAACACATACCGTGTTTCCCTGAAAATAAGACCTAACCAGAAAATAAGCCCTAGCATGATTTTTTCAGGATGTCATCCCCTGAACATAAGCCCTAATGCGTCTTTTGGAGCAAAAATTAATATGAGACCTGGTCTTATTTTTGGGGAAACACGGTAGTATCTGACTTCCAATAAGTCACAAAGTTGCTGTGTTTTCCCGAAAATAAGACCTAGCCGGACAATCAGCTCTAATGCATCTTTTGGAGCAAAAATTAATATAAGGCCCGGTCTTATTTTACTATACTATAAGACCGGGTATAATATAATACAATATAATATAATACCGAGTGTTATATTAATTTTTGCTCCAAAAGACGCATTAGAGCTGATTGTCCGGCGAGGTCTTATTTTCGGGGAAACAGGGTAAAAGCTTTCCCAGCCAATGAATAAATAACTTGATTTTTCTCTCCTACAGAGTCTTTCTCCCCCTTTTTCTTCTCTATTAAACTGTTCATCCATTCTTTTTCTGTCACTCTCCTTTATCTCTGCCTCTTGTTAGAAACAAGACAACAGGCCCAAAATGGAATTGCTTATGCTAAGTCCCACGTCACCAAACAGACTTAATTATAGTCTCGGCGATCCAAGAAATGGACTCTTAGAGCTGTCGATCAGGAAACGCCTGATCAGCACTAGTGAGGTCACCTGCCGGATAGACCCCTACCATCCCCTAAAGGAAAATGGCCTTATAATAACAAACCTGATTTTTGTCTACTATACCTTCCTTGTTACTGCCCCCTTCTGCCTATAAAAGTCTTCATTTTGTACAGCTCTTCAGAGCTCCTTCCTGTCTGTGCGAGATGGGATGCTGCCGGGTTTCAATTGATTTTTGCTCAAATAAACTCAAAATTTTTAATATGCCTCAATTTGTCTTTTGACATTCTGAGATCTCTCCTTCCCAGATCTTTCCTTCTTCAGTTCCAGGATGTTCTATCCTTAGCTTGCCCATGTATTTGGCACCTGCAGTGTACATGTATGTGGGAATGGCGGTGGAGGAAACCCCCCGTGGGTGACATAGCCACTGTTCTTATCTACCCTTTGATGGCTGGTGCTCTTGGGGGGCAAGGCATATACCCTTGTCCCTATGGAGACAATCATGTCCCTGGTCTCCCTAACTGATGATAATAATGACAACAGTGGTAATGATGGCTGTCTTTTAAAATTTCTTTTTGAGGATCTGCTATGGCAGTTCATACTTCACTCTACTTATTACCCCCATTTCAAACATGAAGAAACTGAGGCATAGAGAGGTTAAATGTCTTGCTCAAGGTCATATACCTACTGAGAAGCACAGGTGAGATTCCAAAATTTGCCATTACTTCTTCTCAAACCCTTACTACAACCCTAACTCCTCTGTTTCATCCAACCGAATTGGACTTGATGGAAGCATTCCTGATCTTCTGGTAAGGATTTAACACAACAATAACGCATCCCCACAGCAGGCGGTATGTTCCAGCACAGCACTAGTCACCCTGCACAATGATTGCCTATTTAATTGCCTATGTGGTATGGGCAGTGCTTAGTAATGTGTAAGGTACATAACAGACACTCAATAAATACCTAGAGAAGGAGTAAAGGAACTAACAAATGAGCGAAGAGGAAAGTCTCTAGTGAGGAGCCACCAGGCTGGTGAAGGTGTCCAAAGCCAGGGCAGGTGAAAGACCAGAGGATATTTAGCTTGAAAAGAACACAAGATGCAGGGCTCGCTGAAGGCTGTGTTATGGAGTTTAAATTTGTTATTAAGAACTTAAAGAGGCGATGCAGAACCAAACACCTGTTTTTTCAAGGAAACAGATTTTTCTTCTATATGAAACTTTGTAGCCACTGGATTAGCCCAGAAAAACGTAAATTGCCTCCTCAAACATCAAGGATATTGAAGGCCTTGGGTGTAGAGGGTTAAATAAACCTCTAATTTGCAAACCATGACATTCCAGGATTCTATGGAGGTATCTGCAAAATTAGGAAAGGAACCAGAAGATAAGGACTTTCTCCCCTATTTAATAAAAACAAAAACAAACAGCTGAATATCTGCTTTGCAAGAAAAATCTTCCATAGGAGCCTTTGAAATAACATTTAAAATAAAATTCATATTGGGGAACAGTGTGTTTTTCCAGGACCCATCAGCTCCATGTCAAGTCGTTGTTTTCAATCTAGTTGTGGAGGGCGCAGCTCTGGCCCATGAGGGAATCAAATCGGCGACCTTGGTGTTACCGCGCTCTAACCACTGAACCAACCCGCTGCCCACCGGTGGCTCAGCTCCAAGCTCAAGCTGTTGTTTCTCACTGGCCCATGTGGGACTCAGACCAGCGACCTTGGTGTGATGAGCACTGTGCTCCAACCACTGACCCAACCGGCCTCCTGAAATAACATTTTTTAGACAAGGGAGAAACAGAAAAATTTTTAATGACTGGCAACACAAGTTATTGAATCCCAGGGTTTCACTTCTGGCAATGTTAACTGAAGGAAAGAAAGAATGACTATAGGTAAATTGCATTAGTTTTTTTGGTTAATTCATACAGAGCTTGCAGTCAAGGAAAATCACTAAATCTTTTCTTACACATGGCTTAATAGCTGTCATATAGAAGATTTTTTTAAAACTTAAGTGGAATACTTTAAATTTTTTCATATTAAATTATATCATCTTCATTTAGATTAATCAATCTTGATTAATATCTTTTTCCTCCTTAACTTAGCAAGTCAGAATTATTTGCAAATTTGATAAAATACTTTCTATATCTTTCTCCAAATCCCCACTGAGAATATTAAAATAATAGTTATATTCTTATGAAATGATTATAAAGAATAATCATCTTTAAAAATTTCGTGTTTAAATACTTAAGACTATTAAATACTGAAAAGACAAGGAGAGCTAGTTTAAAAGGTTACCTGAATAATCAACCTATAAACATTTCATGTATTCTTGAGAGGAAATATTATAGAGACTTGAGTTGTATATTAGTTTGCTAGGGCTGCCATAAAAAAACCACAGACTGGGTGGCTTTAACAACAGAAATTTATTTTCTCACCATTGTGGATGCTAGAAGTCTAAGATCAAAGTGTTGGCAGGGTTGGTTTCTTCTCTCCTTGGCACATGTTTTTCCCTCTGTACCTGCCATACCTGTCTGCATCCAAATTTCCTCTTCTTATGACACCAATCATATTGGATTAGGGCCCACCCCAGTGACCTCATTTGACCTTAATTACATCGTTAAAGACCCCATCTCCAAATACAGTCACATTCTGAAGTATTAGGGGTTAAAACTTCAACTTAGGAATTTGGAAAGGTGGGGTGGGGAGGGGGAAACACAGTTCAGCCCATAACAAATTGCTTTGCTTTTCACTTTCCCAGATTGTGGAGGACAATCTGTCTTCTCTGACATCTTCCTACACAGTCCTTTTTGCTTTCTGATTCACTTTATATTCCCGTTTCAGGGTGATATAACTGTTACTGACAAATGCTGGGGAAGCATGTTCAAAGACTTCAGCCGTGTGGACTTATTAACTTACCATCACATATCTCTGAGTCCTTAAAAGTTGGTCGGACAAATGCAGTGGGTGGGATAGCCAACATCCGAGGGCTGCAGAGAGGAAAGGAAAGCAATCTATCCAGGATGTGAAACCAAGTCTGAGTAAGATTTTTCAAAAGCCAAAAATTAGACCCACTAGCTCAGAAAAGCCTTCCTTCAATATATCCAGAGGAGGCTGATTTCTAAGGAAAGATGAAGGGAGGACACTGTGTATTTTGGCGGCTCACAGGACAGTGGGGCCAGGAAAGGAGAAGGAGGGAGAAGTTATCATAAGCCTGAAGCCAGCCGATGAGTAAGTACATCAAAGAGGAAGCTGGATGGCCAGATGTACAAAGAGCTGAAGCAGGGGAAGGGGCTCAGGGAGAAACAAAATGAACGATGTAGCTGACGACTTGGGTTCAGAGCCAGGAGGAACCTTTGAAAAGAAAGCGTAACGGAGTACGTGCAGTGTGGGGGCATTTTGCTGGAGAAGCCCCGGGAGAATAAACCCCAGAGGCCTTTAAAATCAGGTTGGACCATAAAGTCAATTGCAAAAGAATCCCGTCCAAAGGGCTCAGACCTGCCAAAGGCTGTGAGAGGCTGCTTTCCATTGCAAGCTGTTAATTCCCAACCCTGACACCGGGCATGTTCCAGTCTACTGATCCACTCATTGAATAAATGTGTGCCGAGAATCCCCACTTCCCCAGTGCCGTGATAGACCAGTGAAAGACAGAGAATCCTTAAATGTTTGGGACTCGTTGGTGGGGTACCCAGGGATGCATACCTTCCTCTTTGAGGTCCCATTCATCCTTATGCACCCAGATGCCAGTGTCCCTATAGCTGTCCTGTGTGATTGTTCCATCCATGGAAGGAAGCTGGTTGCTTTACTCCAATCTTCCAATCAAAATTGAATTTTCTCCAAAATGAAGAGGAATAGGAAAACCATCCATTTTACCTAGCTGTTTTTCTACACCTTAATAGTTCTAACACAGTATTTTTTTGTTTCATAATTTTCCTCAGTTTTATTATTCATTCATTCAACAAATACTCACTGAATATCTGTAGTGTGGAAGGCATCATTCTTTGTGCCAATGATAGATACTGCAGAGTCATGTCAGGGTCACATTTGGCTCAGGGTCATTACCGGTCGTGATTTAGGGTTTGGTACAAATTCCACAGCTTCAAGTACCGTTGGTCTTTTAGGGGAAAATCTACATAGGATCACTGAGAGAAGTCCTCAAGAGCTAGTAAAACACACTCATAAAACCACCTGGGCTTGATGCCTTCTGTAAAGAGGATATATTTGACAGCTAATTCAATTTCTTTATGTGTCATTAGTCCATTTGGGTTTTTCTATTTCTTCTTGAATCTATTTTGAAAATTGGTATTTTCCTTAAAAATTGCCTATTTTGTCTGTATTTTCAAGTCTGTTGGCATACATTATAGTTCATAACACTATGTTTTAACAGGGGGAAAGGTTTTTTTAAATTGATATAAATGACATATAACATTGTATTAGTTTTATGTGTACAACATAATGACTTGATATGTTTATGTTGCAAAATGTTTGCCACAATAAGTTTAGTTAACATCCATCACTACACATAGCTATAGTTTTTTATTTTGATGAAAACTTTTAAGATCTACTCTCTTAACAACTTTCAAATACACAATACAATATAATTAACTTTAGTTGCTATGCTGTACATTACAATCCAGGAATTATTTATCTTGTAAGTGGAAGTTTGTACCTTTGACCATCTTCACCTATTTTGCCCACCCTCTGGGGACATGATATTCTTTAATAAAAAGTACCCAGTGTTTTGTTTCTGTACTTCACAAAGCAAAAATTCAGAGGGAACATTGAGACCTGGGGGATGGGTGCTAGGAGGACGGGGGGAGTGATGTCTCTATTGACTCTTATGTTACCCTGTTAATACCTGGCACTTATAAAATACTCTAGTTTTACAAAACACCTATTGTTTGCCTTACCTCCCTTTCCCTCACAAAGTCCTTGAGAGATAGATTTTATAGTAATCCTCAATTACAGGTAAGAAAAATCTAATCAGAGATGTTAATTTTTTCATGATATATAGACAAACCCAGGAGTCACTCTGGATCACACCGTTTTAATTAGAAGAGAGTTTAGAGATGTTTAGTTGAGAAGTTTTTCACCTGGGGTCCACAGACCCCCAAAAAGCCCTTGGGTAGATTTCAGGTGTCCATAATTTGGATGGGAAAAAGAATTATATCCTTTTCCACTAACTTCTAACTGCAATTTAGCATTTTCTTCTGTTATGATTGTAAACCACAAACCACAGGAGTAGTAGCAGTACTCATAGAGATCACAGAAATTGTCGCGGCATGTTATAGTTGTCAGAGATAAATCAAAATAGTGTTTACACTCACCACTACTTCAACATTACACTAGTTATGAGACACACTTCTCGATCTTGTTATTTAATGCTATTTTTTAAAAGTACATGTGTTACTATATCCCCAGTTTTTTCTTTTTAATGTCTTGATAACTGTAGTTCAAATAATTGCCTTCCTTTCTAATCCTTTGCATTTATCTGTTTGTTTATTGTGGTAACATATATACAATGTAAAATTATTCATTTTAAAGTGTACGATTCAGTGGCATTAAGTATATTCACGTTGTTGTGCAACTATCATCACTAATTCCAGGACTTTTTCATCATCCTAAATAGAAATTCTCTACACATTAATAAATAACTCCCCCTTCCCTTTTCTCCACCCCCAGTAACCTCTTTTCTACTTTCTGTCTCTATGAATTCACCTTTTCTAGATATCTCGATACCTCATATCAGTGGAATGATACAATATTTGTTCTTTTGTGTCTATCTTTTTTTCACTTAATATTTGCAAGGTTCATCCATGTTGTAGCATGTATCAGAACTTCATTCTTTTTATGGCTGAATTATATATACACAAAAACACACCCCCACACACAGGGTGCCAAAAAAATGTATAGTCATTTTAAGAAAGGAAAAAACTGTATTAAAATTGTAATACTCAATATATACTGATAACAAAAGATGAATACAAGTCACGTTTGACTTCTGCAATTACAAGAAGTGCTCCAAGTGGTTACTATCAGGGTAAACTGTTCTGACACCACAGCAGAAGAAGCAGGACTTGTTGCTGAGCGAGGCCGCCTGGACCTTCCCTTGTGCACATCACACACAGTACCATGTGTCTCAAACTTATCACAAATGTGTGCAATTGTCAGGCGTGTTGGAGGTTCTGGTGCATACTCATGCCTCCATTGTCGTTGGACTTCCACAACGTTCTCGAATTTCAAATACCACCTCAAAATGGTTTTGAACTCCTCGAATGACAACCGTGCTTCTGCCATTTTCTGACTGTCCTGCCTGTTGCATGGTGACGCTAGCATTCATTTGATTAATGCCATCTTTTAAGTGAACGTCATACAACACATTGCTACCGTAATTCAATTCAACTTCGAAAAGTAATACATAGGTAATATCTCTTAAAATGTGTATACATATTTTTGGTGCCCAAAAAAAGTATACATATTTTAAGAGAGGAAAAAACTATTAAAATTGTAATTCTCAATATATGCTTATAACAGAAGATGAATACAAGTAACGTTTGACTTCTGCAATTACAAGAAGTGCTCAAAGTGGTTACCATCAGTGTAATTTTAATAGTTTTTTCCTTTCTTAAAATGTGTATACAGTTTTTTGGCATCCTCTGTATATACCACATTTTGTTTATCCACTCATCTGTTGCCGGAGACTTATGTTATTTTCACCTTTTTGCTTTTGTGAATAATGCTGCTATGAACATTGGTATACAGGTATCTGTTTGAGTCCCTACTTTCAATTCTTTTGGATAAATAACAAGGATGGAATGGTAATTCCATGTTTAATTTTTGGTAAACATGGTAATGTTATGGTAATTCTGTGTTTAACTTTTTAAGGAATTGCCAAACTGTTACACAGCAGCTGCACCATTTTATGTTCCCACCAGCAATGCATGAAGGTTCCAGTTTCTCCATATCTTTACTAGCACTTGTTATTCTCCGTTTTTTAAAAAAATTACAGCCATCTTAGTGGGTGTTGCATTTTATTTTAGGCATTTAAAATTTTTATTCTGAGACAGCGTCATGAAGTCCCTGGTACAAATCAAGTTTAAGAAGCTGGGATGAGGGAACCAAAGCACAAAGGTATTGTTACTTGTCTAAGGTGAAGTGATGGACCAGCAGCAGCCCAGGGCTCAGAATCAAGTTTCCCAGGGCTCAAGAGAGCCCATTTCCCCTCTTACCGCATGGTCTGTTCTCATGTGGACGCTCGCTCCAGCTAGTGGTCAGACTGAGTCAGAGCTGGAACAAAGCCATCAACCAATCAGCCATTGAAGCTGAGGATGAGATGGACGTAATTCCTGTCTGCAAACCTCTGCAACATAAAACTACCATACAACCACAGCACCTAAATCTTTATTCGCTCAGTAAACATGCACTGAGTGCCATGTGTGAGATCAAAGTCAGTGTTCAATTGGAGTGTCTGGGAGACACCCAAGGGACATCCCCTCGAGATGCTCAACTGGCAGTTTGGTTTACAGGTTAAAGTTCAGGTGGGAGCAAGAACCCTGTGTGTTTCCTTTAAATACAGAATGGTGTCCTAGACTTGTCTCTTCATCGAGAGCCTCTAGTTCTGCAGAGGTGCAACCAAAGGTGGTTTCCTTTTTCCTGACTGTTTCATCCTCCCATTTTCTTACTGAGCTTCCAAACAACTGTGGTTTCTGGGCCTTTCCATATTTGTCAGCCTGGTTTTAAAAATAACAGTAGCTAACTTTTAACTAGTATAAACTCTGGCTTTCCACTGTATGACCATGAATAAGTAATGTAACCACCCCAAACCGCAGTTGCCCCACTTGTAAAATGGGGATAATAATGGTACCTCCCTCGCAGAGTGGGAATGAGCATAGAATGAGATCATGCAGAAAAAGGTCTTGGCACAGAGCCTGGCACAGAATAAGCATTCAACAAATGCTTGTTGCTGTTATTGTTGATTTAAAATTTTATGGTTAAAAAATACTTCGTACATTACAAAGTACTGTTAATCGATCCTACTCCACTGTGAGATCTTTAAAACTAGGAATTAGGTCTTTTCGTCTCTCGTCTAAAGCATTTGGCATAGCAGCCTCTCAATATGTGTACTGAATGAACGAATGAGGGATGACATTAATATTACTGTTTATCTATTTGAGCAGCTATTGATTTAAATGTATGAGGTATGACAAGTTCGTGAACTGGCCACCGTGCACTTACATTGGCAGCACTGTACAAACAGCTGGGTAAGGTTTCATAACCTTGTTATATCAGTGTCTCACAGCTGTGTTCGTGTCGACGTGTGGCGGTGTCTTGCTGAGTGGCGTACATTATGGTGGTTGTGTGTTTTTGTGTGCTGTCACGAGAATGTCTAAGCTTGAATTAGAGCAACGAACAAACATTAAATTTCTTGTTAAAGTATGGAAATTTAAAAGTGTTAAAGTGTTAAAATGTGGAATCAAGGATATATTAGTCCAAGTTTATGCAGATAATGTCATGAAGAAAACGGCAATGTGTACATGGATTAAACATTTTTCTGAAGGGAGAGAATGTGTCACTGATGAAGAGAGGTCAGGGCAGCCAGTAACCAGCAGCTGATGAAAACATTGCAAAAATTTGTCGAATTCTGTGTCAGAATCGTCGGCTGACTGTGAGAAGCATAGCGGACCAAGTAAACATCAATAGAGAAACAGTTAGGAAAATCTTAACCGAAAATCTTGGCATGAGAAAAGTGTGTGCAAAAATGGTCCCAAAGGAGCTCACCGATGAATAAAAACAAAAGGAGAGTTGAAGTTTACCAAGACCTTTTGGAGAGGCAAGATGATGTTTAGGGCCACGTTATCACTGGTGATGAAACATGGGTGTACCAATATGACCCTGAAAGAAAGTGTCAAAGTGCACAATGGAAGTCAGCCAATTCTCCATGGCCAAAAAAGTTCTGTCCAAATCAAGAGTCAAAACAATGTTGCTAACCTTTTTTGATATCAGAGAGATTATTCATTATGATTTGTACCAACTGGGCAAACAGTTAACTGAGTTTACTATTTGGAAGTGTTGAAAAGGCTGCGTAAAAAAGTTAGGCGAAAACTACCTGAACTTTTTGCCAACAATTCATGGCTCTTGCATCACAACAATGTACCAGCTCACATGGCACTGTCTGTGAGGGAGTTTTCAGCCAGTAAACAAATAAATACCTGCATTGGAACACCCTCCACTCACCTGACCTGACCCCCAATGACTTCTTTCTTTACTCGAAGATAAACAAATATTGCAAGGAAGACATTTTGATGACATTCAGGACATCAAGGGTAATACAATGACAGCTCTGATGGCCATTCCAGAAAAAGAGTTCCAAGATTGCTTTGAAGGGTGGACTAGGCACTGGCATCTGTGCATAGCTTCCCAAGGGGAGTACTTTGAAGGTGACCATAGTTATATTCAGCAATGAAGTATGTAGCACGGTTTCTAGGAGAGTTCACAAACTTAATTGTCAAACCTTGTGAAATAGTTTTTTTTCTTTTCCAACTTTAAATCAGATATTGGTCTTAGAGAAGAACCCCTATAGAATTGATTACATATGCATCTTAGACAATATGTGTAATTAGCAAAACAGTTCAATAAATTTTATTTTTGAAATGTCAAAAGTTGTACCATCAGATTCATTCATACATGCAACACATTTTTGTTGAGCAGCTACTCTGCAGTAGGCTTGGTACCAGTAGTGAAATCTCCTGATATTAGGTAGCATGTAATTGGCTTAAGATAACGGTGATTTTTTTTTAATTAAAGTTTATTGGGGTGACAATTGTTAGTAAAGTTACATAGATTTCAGGTGTACAATTCTGTATTACATCATCTATAAATCACATTGTGTGTTCACCACCTAGAGTCAGTTCTCCCTCCATCACCATATAGTTGATCCCCTTTACCCTCATCTCCCACCCCCCACCCCCTTTACATTCTGGTAACCACTAAACTATTGTCTGTGTCTATGAGTTTTTGTTTTTCATTTGTTTGTCTTCTTCTTTTGTTGTTTTTGGTTTATATACCACATATCAGTGAAATCATATGGTTCTCTGATTTTTCTGTCTGACTTATTTTGCTTAGTATTATAATCTCAAGATCCATCCATGTTGTCACAAATGGTCCTATTTCATCTTTTCTTACCGCCAAATAGTATTCCATTGTGTATATATACCACAACTTCTTTATCCATTCATCTATCGAAGGACATTTTGGTTGTTTCCATATCTTGGCCACCGTAAATAAAGCTGCAATTAACATTGGAGCACACGTGTCTTTATGTATAAATGTTTTCAGATTTCCCTTGTGTTTGGAGTGAAGTTCATAAAATACCCTTTGAACCCAAGATCCATAAATTTAGTACCTATGTTTTCTTCTATGCAGTTTATTGTTTCAGGTCTTATGCTTAAGTCTTTGATCCATTTTGAATTAATTTTGGTACATGGTGACAGAAAGCAGTCCAGTTTTATTCTTTTGCACATGACTTTCCAATACTGCCAGCACCATTTATTGAAGAGGGTGTTTTTTCTCCATTGTATGTTTTTAGCTTCTTTGTCAAAAATTATCTGTCCATATTTATGTGGTTTTATTTCTGGGTTCTCAGTTCTACTCCATTGGTCTATGTGTCTGTTTTTCTGCCAGTACCATGCTGTTTTGATTATTGTAGCCCTGTAGTACAAGCTAAAGTCAGGGAGTGTGATACCTCCAGCATTGTTCTTTTTTCTTAAGATTGCTTTGTCTCTTCGGGGTCTTTTGTGATTCCAAACAAATCTGATCATGTTTTGTTCTATTTCTTTAAAAAATGCCATTGGGATTTTGACGGGGATTGCATTAAATCTGTATATTACTTTGGGTAATATGGCCATTTTAACTATGTTGATTCTTCCAATCCATGAGCACGGAATGTCTTTCCATTTCTTTGTGTCTTCTTCAATTTCTTTAAAAAATATCTTATAGTTTTCAGCATATAGGTCTTTCACATCCTTGGTTAAGTTTATTCCTAGGTATTTTATTCTTTTTGCTGCAATTGCAAAAGGAATTTTTTTTTTCTGTTTCTGAGATTTCACTGTTAGTATATAGAAATGCAATGGACTTTTGCATGTTGATTTTGTAGCCAGCAACTTTACTGTAGTCGTTGATTGTTTCTAATAGCTTTTTGGTGGAGTCTTCAGGGTTTTCTATGTATAGCATCATGTCATCTGCAAAGAGTGACAATTTAACTTCTTCATTCCCAATTTGGATGCCTTTTATTTCTTTCTCTTGCCTGACTGCTCTGGCAAAGACTTCCAACACTATGTTGAAAAGCAGAGGTGATAGGGGACAGCCCTGCCATGTTCCTGAACGTAGAGCAAAGGGCTTCAGTTTTTCACCGTTAATTAAGAGATTAGCTGAGAATTTGTCATATATGACCTTTATTATATTATGGTATTTTCCTTCTATACCTATTTTATTAAGTGTTTTATTAAGTGTTTTAATCATAAATCGATGTTGTATCCTGTGAAATGCTTTTTCTGCATCAATTGATATAATCATATGATTTTTGTCCTTTATTTTGTTTATGTGAAGTATCACATTGATGGATTTGCGTATGTTGAACCATCCTTGTGCTCCTGGGATAAACCGCACTTGGTGGTGATGAATAACCATAGTAATGTATTGTTGCATTTGATTTGCTAGAATTTTATTTAGGATTTTTGCATCTGTATTCATCAGAGATATTGGTCTATAGTTTTCTTTTTTGGTATTATCCTTACCAGGTTTGTTTTTTTTCTTTTTTTTTCTTTTATCAGGGTAATGCTAGCCTCATAAAATGAGTTAGGGAATACTGTCTCTTCTTCAATTTTTTGGAAGAGTTTGAGCAGGACTGGTATTAGATCCTCCTTGAAGGTTTGGTAGAATTCACTAGTGAAACCATCTGGTCCTGGACTTTTGCTTTTGGGAAGGTTTTGGATGACTGATTCAATTTTGTTACTGGTGATTGGTCTATTTAGATTTCATAATTCTTCATGGGTCAGCGTAGGAAGGCTATATGTTTCTAAGAACTTGTCCATTTCTTCTAGGTTATTGAATTTCATGGCATATAGTCCTTCATAGTATTCTTGGATGATCCTTTGTATTTCTGTGGCATCCGTGATAACTCCCCCTTTTTCATTTCTGATGTTGTTTATTAGTGTCTTTTCTCTTTTTATCTTAGTGAGTCTAGCCAAGGATTTGTCAATTTTGTTAATCTTTTCAAAGAACCAGCTCTTTGTCAAATTAATTTTTTCTATTGTCTTTTTGTTCTCTATTTCATTTAGTTTTGCTCTGATTTTTATTATTTCCTTTCTTCTGCTGACCTTGGGTTTCATTTGTTCTTCTTTTTCTCGTTCTTTAAGGTGTAACATGAGGTTATTTATTTGGGATTTTTCTTGTTTCTTGAGATAGGCCTGTAATGATATAAATTTCCCTCTTAAAACTGCTTCCGCTGCATCCCAAAAATTTTGGTAGGATGTATTTTTATTCTCATTTGTTTCTATGTATCTTTTGATCTCTCCTCTAATTTCTTCTTTGACCTGGTCGTTCTTTAAAAGTACGTTGTTTAATCTCCACGTATTTGTGTTTTTTCCTGCTTTCTTTTTGCAGTTGATATCCAATTTCAAAGCTTTGTGATCAGAGAGTATGCTTGGTATGATTTCAATCTTCTTAAATTTGCTGAGGCTAGTTTTATGTCCCAATATATGGTCTATCCTTGAGAATGTTCCATGTACACTAGAAAAAAATGTATAGTCTGATGTTTTAGGATGAAGTGCTCTATAAATGTCAATTATGTCCATTTCCTCTAACGTGTCATTTAGGGCTGCTGTTTCATTGTTTATTTCCGTTTGGATAATCTATCCATAGTTGTCAATGATGTATTTAGGTCCCCTAGTATAATTGTGTTTTGGTCAGTTTTTCCCTTTAGTTCTGTTAGTAGTTGCTTGGTATATTTTGGTCCTCCCTGATTGGGGGTATAAATATTGATGACTATTATGTCTTCTTGTTGTATAGTCCTCTTTGCCATTATGAAATGTCCATCTTTGTCTCTTGTTACCTTTTTCACCCTGAAGTCTGTTTCATCTGATATTTATGGCTACACCTGATTTTCTCTGGATACCATTTGCTTGGAGTGTCAATGTCCACCCTTTCACTTTGAGTCTATGCTTGTCTTTGTAGCTGAGATGTGTCTCTTGGAGATAGCATGTGGTTGGGTTTAGTTTTTTGATCCAATCTGCTACTCTGTGCCTTTTTATTGGTGAGTTCAGTCCATTTACATTTAGGGTGATTATTGATATGTGAGGATTTCCTATCATACTATCTTTAGTTTTCTGGTAAGACTGTGTCTCCATTGTTTCTTTGACTTTTTTTTGTTGCCTATTATTTCTGTGTGGTTGTATTCTATGATTCTTCCCTCTGTTTCTTCTTTTATTACCATATATATTTCAGTTCTGGGTTTTTTTTTTTTTGAGTGGTTACCCTTAAGTTTATGTAAAAGAAAGTTTGATATTTAGAGTATTCCATTTTCTTCAGCACGCTTACTTTCTCCATTCCCATATTCTGGTTTAGGCCTTTAATCTCCCCCTTTTTATGTTTTGGTTGCCACAAATTGTCCCTGTTGATGGTGGTCGAATAGCCTCCTTTAATATTTCTTGTAGTGTAGTCGTGTATTGGAAAATTCCCTCAGCTTCTGTATGTCTGGAAAGGTCTTTATTCCTCCTTAATATTTAAAGTTTATCTTTGCTGGGTATATTATTCTTGGCTCATAATTTCTCTCTTTCAATAGTTTGAATATTGGTTCCACTCCCTCCTGGCTTGTAGAGTTTCTTATGAAAAATCTGATGATAATCTAATGGACTTTCCTTTGTAGGTTACTGTCTTCTTTTCCCTCGCTGCCTTAAGGATTCCTTGTTGTTGATTTTTGACAGCTTCAATGCAATGTGCCTTGGAGAAGGCCTGTTGGGGTTGAGGTAATTAGGTGTTCTATTTACTTCTGGGATTTGAGGATCCAGTTCTTTCCACAAGTTTGGGAAGTTCTCATTGACTATTTGTTTGAATATACTCTCTGTTCCCTTCTGTCTTTCTTCTCCTTCTGGTATGCCCATTATTCTTATATTGCTCTTTCTGATAGAGTCAGAAAGTTCTTGTAGAGTTCTTTCATTTAAGTCTCAAGTCTGTTTCTTCTTTCATCCATGTCATTTCCAGGTTTCTATCTTCGATGTCACTGATTCTTTTCTCCATCTGGTCAACTCTACTACCTAAGCAGGCTATTTCATTCTTCATTTCTTCTATTGAGTTCTTAATCTCCAGAAATTCTATCTGGTTCTTTTTTCAAAATTTCAATCTCTTTGGTAAAATGTTCATGTTGTTCTTTGATTGTGTTTCTGAGTTCATTAAACTCCGTTTGTGTTTTCTTGCCTCTTGTTGAGTTTTTTCAGAAGTGCAATCTTGAATACTCTGTCATTTAAGTCACATATTTCCGTATCTTTAAGTTCATTTTCTGCAGACTTTTCACATTCTTTCTGAGCTGTCTTGTTGACTTGGTTATTCATGGCAATTAATGATTTACTGTTTATCTTCCTAGACATTTATAAGAGTGGGTTCTGCAATAGGTTGATAGGAAGAGGTCTTTCTTTTGTTTTCCAGTAGGTGTTAGTAGAATGTTTCATTTTCTCTCTGACTGCAGCCTTTTTTTCTCTCAAACTGTAGCGTTATGTTTTCTCTGCACTATTTCAGCTTCTCACACAATGGCGGGATTCCCTAGAAGTCAGGCTTCTCCTCTCTGAACAGTTCGCCTGGGTCATAGGGCGCCACATCTGTGTGGTGATGTGGAGAGCTTTTGAAGTTTCAAAGCTCTTCCTGTACTAGATTCAGAGCCCTCATGTTTCAGCATCTCTGTTTACTCCTGCAGGGATCCACCCAGATAAGTGGGGACAGGGGCGGTGTGGGTTGTGAGAGGTGGCCCAGAGCAATGACAGGGACCACCACCACAGTTGGTCCTGCTTCCACAGCTCCCTCCCCTTTGCCGGAACTAGTTGGGCTGCTAGTCTGTGTCTGCGGACCACAGTTCTCAGAACTGCAAATATTCTTTTCTTTTGAGCTGACACTGCTACTGTTCCACTTCTAGCACTGGGCAGGTGGGGGCGAGGTGAGCTCTGGGAAGGTGAGTAGGGGGTGGCTAGTCTCAGTGTCTAAGGCTTCCATTCTCTGCTCGGCAGTGAGGGCTTAAACCACAGTTTTCAGCCTTCTTCCCTCAGTCTTTTCTCCGAGGTCTCTGCCATGAGCATTGGGTTCAGCTGTGTTATATGCTGTCCCCTCAACCCTGTGGGCCATAAGCGGAGCCCTAGCAGTCCAAGTTCTTCCCTCTCCCACAGCTGCGGTAGTCCCAGGATGCAGCGAGCTCAGAGCACCGAGATAGGTAGGTCTGCATCCTACACCCCAACGGCTCTGTCTCCGCACTTCTCCTTTCCCTCCTCCCCCGCTCGGGCAATTTGCCCACCTTTAGATTATTTCTGTAGTGGGCCTGTTCGTCCTGCCTGTCTACTGTGCAGGGGGTCTTTGGGGAGTTATAGTTGTTCAATTTGTTGTAAACTCCAGGGGAGATTTCAAGAGGCTCACCTCACACCGCCATTTTTATGACGTCACTCCCAACAGTGATTTTCTTAAGAGAGATTTAAATATTTTACAAGAAGTCTGGAGGTCATTGATAGCCAGTTTCTGACAGGGGCTAAGCATTTTGATCGAGACCATGGCTCTTTACAGCTTTTACTGTGTCATCTCAGGACATAGGCTTTTCCACCTTTGACTTCTGCCTTATGCTTACAACTCCAAGCATCACATCCTTCCATGGTCATGGTCAAGGTAAGAAGACAGTAGGGGGGACTTGCATCCCCTGGCTCACTCATTTTATCAGAGACCAAAATCTTTCTTGAAACTTCAGATTTTCCCTTACTCCTCACTGGCCAAAACTGGATTGCATGCCCACCCCAACTGCCTAGTCTGGAGAATGTGGTAGCTGTGACTCACTTCATCCAGCAAGAAGTTGTTTCTGGTAGGGAGTGGGGCCTGCCTTTGCAGAACTCATGGCCACCCCCTTACTGCTTGGAATCTTAACAAGGGAGCAGGAAAGGGTTGGAGAGAGAAATGAACTTTAAGTAGACAACCACCAGTGTCATCTGCTCTACTGTGTTAAGCCATTTTCTTGAAAGTATAAAAAATGGAAAGAAGTCAGTAATAATTAAGGTGAAAGATGGGAAGACAAGAAAAAGAATTACTCAAATGGTTGACGCATGTTAATAAAACCAAGAAAAAATGACAAGGGCTCAAACTTTGTTATATATATTTTTTAGCAATTTAAAATGTGTATGGTAAATGGAAATGAATTAAACACAATTTAAAAGTCTTTAAGGCAATGTAAAATGTATGGTAAACTTTATATGAATTGTCCCAGGAATCATGAAGAACAGCAGGCATCTTGCTGAAATCCATACACACTGTCCTTACTTTATAGAATGCTGAGATCTATTCTACAACTCCCATCCTTTAGGACTGGTTTTGCCCCAAGAGCTAGGGGGAATAAACATCTATCTTCCACCTCCCCTTTTAAAAAATTTTAAACATTTTCTGTTTATGAAAGTAATATACACTCATTTTCCACCCTTTTTAAAATCTGTTGAAGTCTTAGAGGTTCTGTCTTGCAAGAGTAGATTGATCCTAAATCTACTCTTTCTGTATAATTAAGCATTAAAAAGTATATAAACATTTAGCTTTAAGTCTTTTTTCCAGGGCTAACATTTCAGAGATGAAAGGAAAGTTGTAAGAAATCTTCACATCACAGTCTGATGCTGTCCTCTTGTGTTGCAGGACCCAGATATGTGCCTATTCGTTCATCCCTTCATCCATTCATCTAATAAATATTTATTAAGGCACTTGCTTGTGGAGTGTTTGGAACAGTGCAGAGACCCAAATAGGCAACATTTCTATCTCATGGATTACATATTATAAAAGGAGAAACAAGTTAATAAAAAAATAAATAAATAATATAATAGAAGTTGATAAATGTTATGGAGAAAAATAAAGCAGGAAAAGGAGCTAAGAGTGCTGGGAGTGGGGGTGGGGAATTGTAAATTGAGGGGGAGGGAAGGCCTCCCTGAGAAAGTGAGCTTTCTACACATACCTGAAGGTGGTGAGGGCACAGGTCCCTGAATTCAGGGGACGACTATTACAGGCAGAGGGAACAGCAGGTGGAAGCATGCCGGAACTGTTGATAACAGCGTGCCAGTGTCATATGGCTCAGAGAAGTAACACAGGGGCCTTTGGGGTCGCTGTTAGGACTTTGGCTTTTCTCTGACAGTGATAAGAGCCATTGGAGGGTTTTAAGCAAGGGAATGACATGACTTCACCTGTGTTTAAGGAATCACTCTGGCTGCTGGATTGAAAACATCTGTAAAGGGGCAAAGGCAAACACCGGTGAGAAGGCTAATAGTCCAGGTACGGGATGTTGGTGGAGGTGATCCTCTCTGGAGTGTAATGAAGAACTAAGAACTATTTTATTTTGTGGCAAGTTTCCTGAAGCCTTCCTGAGCAGCACCAGTTGCTGGGAATTCATGGATACAGCCCACGGGGTACCCTACAGTTACCACTAGGGAACATTAATGCAATCTAAAGTCATGCAGCTATAGTTGTATGTAAGTCTATTGTTTCCTGTAGATTAATCTTGAAGAGTATGAGTTCTAGACTCAGATTCTTGGATTCAGATCCTGGCTGTACCACTTACTGTGTGACCTGGGGCAAATTAAACTCTCTGAGCTTCAGTTTTGCCACCTGTTAAATGAAGACAATAGGTTGTTGTGAGAAGTAATGAGTTAGTGCATGTACAACATTTAGCATTATATTAATATATACCCTTTGCTCAATAAATATCAACTATCATTACAGATATGGACATAACCATTTGTAAAGATCAAGCAACATTTCTATCAAACTTATTTGATGTAGAACCATAGCATACTAGAGCTGTAAAGGATCTGAGAGACATCATTTACTCCAATCTTAGAGATCAAAGTGCCATAGTCATAAAAGGAAAAGAAGGTTATGTGACCAATGTCACCTCATTGGTGGTAGAGTGGGGACCAGAACATGGGTCTCTGAACTCCAGTCCAGTGCTTTCTCTGCTATGCTGTTTTGCTTCCATGTAGTCCTGAACACAATACCAGGTGGGAATAATAATAATTATAACAACAACAACAACAATATACATGATTATTTGACTCTTACTTTGTTCCAGGCATCATTCTAAGTTCTTTACACATGCTCACTCCTTAATCCTCATGGCAACTCTATGAGGCAGTTACAATCATTGTCTCCATGTTGCAGAAGAGGAAACTGAAGGTTAGAGAGAGCAAGTGACTTCCCCAGGGTGGAAAATGTGTGTGGTGAGGGGGAACATAGATGTCCTGGGAGTCAGAAGACTGCCCCACCATCGCAGCACATGACCTTCCTTCTCCATTTGTAGAATAGGGAAACTGAATTCAGCCTTTAAGTTTTCCTTTCAACTTTAAAATTTGCATATCCTAAGTGCTTTGCAATGATCAGATCTGTAAATAATACCATTTCATAATCGCTGTATTATTAACTGATCTTCATCTGAATGATCATCTGGAAGAAAGACTATTTGTAAAACAGCCTGGAAACCAGAGTCACCAAGGGTGTAATGGATTCCTGAAATGTTATTTCTGGCTTCCATAGCAACCCTAACATTTGGCCTTAAGCTTAATGGAGTCAACTACAACAGTTGGAGCCGAGCATTTGCTCAAGCACTCTGAGTGATGAGGAAACAAATTGCTGGCTCAATAATTTTCCTTTTGTGTAATATACTGTCTCAGTGTATTTTAGGGAGTGGAAACATAAGCCAAGTTAAGTAAGAATGGAGGAAATGAAGAATTGTATCAAAGTCGGGGAGAGAGGACAACTTTCCAAATGAATCGGAGAGTGAGAGCAATCTAGGTGCCTGGGGTACTCACTGTAGAGAGAAGGTTGGGATAAACATGCAAAGGTTTCAAGGGAGGGGAGGAGAGTTGGCCTCTCTTTCACAAAGCTTGGAGGTAAGAGGACTTTCTGATGCTTTATGAAGAGGACTAAGCATGCTCAGTTGTATTGTTTTGTTATAATGTATTTGGAGGAACCCACTTTGGTGAGTTGGGCATGAAGAAGGCAGATACCGTGTTTCCTCGCAAATAAGGCCTAGCTGGACCATCAGCTCTAATGCAACTTTTGGAGCAAAAATTAATATAAGACCTGGTCTTATTTTACTATAGTATAAGTGTAAGGCTTGTGGCGAGATAATGAAGCTAAGAGAGTCAGGCGGGTTGAGAGAGGTGAGTGATTTATTCTGCGCCCCCGGGCGAGGTTCACCAGTCCACAGACTGGGCTGGTGAAGTCGCGCCCAGGGCAGAGCGAAGGAGGCATATATGCGATTTTTGGGGTGGGGGTTGGCTGAGTGAGGTGGCAGATGAGCAGGCCCCCCAGCGCAGATTGGGCATGGGCAGCTGCATCCGGGAGTTGTTTATTGCACCAGCGGTCTGCTGCCTTTTCAGGGAAACGCCAGGGGCCCCAGTTTCCATCATGCAAGGAGGGGTCTGACTTGGCAGAGGGGTCTGACTTGGCAGAGGGATCTGACTTGGCTCCTGGTCACTTTGACCATGCCCGTAGCTGACCTAACAATAAGACCAGGTCTTATATTAATTTTTACTCCAAAAGATGCATTAGAGCTGATGGTCTGTCTATGTCTTATTTTGGGGAAAACAGGGTATGTTGAGGAGTTGAGGGGATCACAAGGGTCAGTGCAGGAAACAGCTCTGTATATATTTTAAGCAGAAAGGGATTTCACATAGGGAATTAGGTGCTTACATAATTGTTGGAAGGGTTGGAAGAATGAGAGTCTGGGGCCATCACACAAGAACCCATCACTGAGATCAGGATACTGCCACTGCCATAACTCCATCTATGAAGCTGGTGAGCAGACTCTAGAACACCAATCTGTCTTTCTACAACCTTGCTTGCCTGCAGAAACAGGCTCCACCTCCCTTCCTACTTTATGAGTGTATGTAATTGGTGTTACCTAATTCTTACCCAGAACCCTAGCTGCAAGGAGGTCTGGGAAATGTGGTTCTTGTCCTTTTAGTTTCTGCAGTACTGGAAGACTCATAGAAAAAGATGGGAGTTCATGCTGAGTGCCAACTGACAATCAATAGCTGTTTCATTTGAAATTTGAATTAACACAGGAGAGCAATAGAAGTAGAGTAGTTGGACACCTAAGAGGGATGAGTTGGAAGGGCTGAATCGCTCACCCAAACCATCTGTTCCACCAAATGAAAGTCATTCGGGTAGATTCACTCCAGGTTCAGGTAACAATAAGGCAGACACTGAACTTCTAAAGACAAAGGGGTTGGCTTAAAATTCTCTGGTGCCTTCTCTATTAGTGTATACACAGGGGATCTTAATTTATACCTGAGACCAGCCTAGGGACTCGATGGGAGGGAAAGCAAGGGGGACAGGCCTGGAGAGACTGGCTTTTGGTTGGGCCAAGAATGGAGAGAGTAAAGCCTGGGTTGAATCAGAAACCCTTAGAATATTCCCTAAAGGAAGATGGGCACATTTAAAACCCTTTAGTGGCTCCTTAGTGAAGTCCAAGCTTCTTAATAGGAGGCACATGCAGCCCTCCCTACACGGCCCTGTCCTCCCCGTCCTCTAGTTTATGATCCAATCATACCTCTCCATCTGCAGTTACCCATGCACATGTATACCCGACTCTGTTCTGGCCTCCAGACCTTTGCTCATGCTGACCCTTTGCCTAAAATGCTTACCCCAACTCTGCCTGGCCAATACCTGCTCATCTGATAATAATAGAATAATACTATAAAATAATATTGCACCCATCACTTCTCCAGGTATCGCCCCACCTACCATCTTGGGACCAGTGATTTCTGCCAGGTTCTAATTGTTCATATTTTTTATGAATCTGTCTTCTCTATAAGGTTATAAGCTCCTTCCAGGCTGAGATTGGTTCTTGTATGGTATCCCCAGCACCTAGCACAAAGAAGGAGTTTTAGAATGTTTGCATAACTCAACCAAGCCAAAATGATGTGAGGACTGTCTCAAAGACAAACTTTGCCTTTGCTTATAGAGGGCTGTGGAACCTTCTCCCCTTGCCTCTGTGTGTGTGCCTGCACCCCTCCCCTTGCAGGGGGAAAGGACTGCAAGACTGCATGGAGCGAGGTGTGACATGTCAGGGCCGCTCCCTTCTGGCTCTCATCTCTCCCCGCCCGACCCTGAATTGCTATTCACAGGTCTCTCAGCTCTGCGGCTGACTTCCATTTGCTGAACTCTCAGAAAGCACAAGAGACAATTGCTCAATTTATTAAGCAAAGCGATCCTATGAGCCAAATGCCAGTTTGCTTTTTAAAAGTTACCTATGCTGTTTTCCACTTTGCAAAGAGAAGAAATCACCCAACTTTTCCCCACTACTTTCTGTACTATCTCATACTGAGGGACAGGTGGTGTGTGTGTGTAGATTATAGTTTTAAGATATGAGTCATTTCTCAATTTGAGAAAGGAAGAAAGATGGTGAAAGGGATTTTGATAGAGAATACCAAACTTATTCTGTAAGCCAATGAGTTTTAAAACCGTCAACTACTTCAGAGCTTCTTTATACTTCTCTTTATCAATTAAGAGAAAGCCTCTTTGTAAGACAAACTCTGGGAGAAGACTTTTTTTAGCAAAACTTTAGCAAACTGCTTTACCTTGCAGGGAAATTCACTTCAATGGAAACTGTTTTCTCCAGGGTTAACCTGGGGCAGCTTTCTCTTTGGCTCCCTCACAAAGAAAATTGTCCAGGGTTCTGGAAACCACAGTTTTTGAACCTCATATGATGTCTCTTTTCTTTCAGCTCATGTAACAGTTACTGGAGGAGACTGGTGTGATGTGGCATGATTTTTCGTTTTTTTCTTTTTCTTTTCTTTTCCATTTTGCTGGCTCGTTGGTGCACACTCCCTGAGGGCCATAGAGAGCTGTGTTCCTAAAGGAATTTATGACAGTCAGCAGGGACAACTGAAATTTGAGCTAGTGTCAACCCATAATCCCTCATGACCCCACTGGCCCATGTCTCTAGTTTATGGAGCATCGTTGCCACTCAAAGATTCAGGCTCATTCACCAGAACTTTCTTTAAAAACAAAAATAAAGAAACATACAAAAAAAGCATGACATTGGCAAGTACATATTGCATAAAAACTTCGCAGTGTGTATGTCCATAGCCAGATAGAATCCATCTCTCCCAGCACACCTACCTCTCTCTGCTCTTCAAATGTTCTTCTAGGTAATAGCTGCGTAAAGTGTACACAAAGAAAACTTGACAATACTGAAATGTCAGCATTTGCCTGTGAAATTTGGTTCTGCTGGTAGGTGTTGGAAAGAACTTAATAGAATAAAGCTTGACATTCAGACTGTTTTTCATCTGTTCTTTTTTTTTAACATTTATTTTTCATTAGTTTCAGGTTTACAAAGCAACATAATAGTTAGACATTTAAACCCCTCATAAAGTGACAACCCACCCCCCAAGCTGTTATCCCTCTGATAACTTATATAGCTGTTACAATACCATCGACTATCTTCCCTATGTTGTACTCCACATCCCGTGACTATATATACCTATATATTTAGTTATAGTTGACATTCAGTATTATTCTCCTTCAGCTCTTCAGGTGTACAGTGCATTGGTCAGGCATCTACACAGTCTATGACGTGATCCCCCTGGTAAGTCCAGTGCCCATCTTGCACCTTACATGGTTTTTACAACATTGTTGATTATGTTCCCCACACTGTATTAAACACCAATTTGTATTTCTTAAGACTTCACCTTTTTCACCCTGCCCCCAACCCCATTCCCTCTATCATCACCCTGATAGATCCAGTACCCATCTGACACCATACATAGTTATTACAATATTATTTACTATATTCTTTATGCTGTACCCTACATCCCTATGACTACTGTGTAACAACCAATTTGTACTTCTTAATCTCTTTCCCTTTCACCCATACTTAACCCCCTCCCATCTTAAAAAAGTCCCTCTAAGATTCCTTGTAATACTGGTTTGGTGGTGATGAACTCTTTCAGCTTTTTCTTGTCTGGGAAGCTCCTTATCTGTCCTTCAATTCTAAATAATAGCTTTGCTGGGTAGAGTAATCTTGGTTGTACGTTGTTGCTTTTCATCACTTGGAATATTTTCTGCCACTCCCTTATGGCCTGCAAAGTTTCTGTTGAGAAATCAGCTGCCAGTCTTATGGGGGCTCCCGTGTAAGTAATTAACTGCTTTTCTCTTGCTGCTTTTAAGATTCTCTCTTTGTCTTTAAGCTTTGGCATTTTAATAATGATGTGTCTTGGTGTGGCCTCTTTGGGTTTATCTTGTTTGGGACTCTCTGTGCTTCCTAGGCTTGTATGTCTATTTCCTTTACCAGGTTAGGGAACTTTCCTGTCATTGTTTCTTCAAATAGGTTTTCAATTCCTTGCTCTCTCTCTCCTCCTTCTGGTACCCCTATAATGTGAATGTTGGTATGCTTGATATTGTCCCAGAGGTCCCTTAAACTCTCCTCAATTTTTTGGATTCTTTTTTTCTTTTCGCTGTTCTGATTGGGTATTTTCTGCTACCTTTTCTATATCACTGGTTGGATCCTCTGCTTCATCTAATCTACTGTTGATTCCTGTAATATATTCTTCATTTCCGTTATTGTAGCCTTTATTTGTGACTGGTTCTTTTTCATGGTTTCCATCTCCATTTTTATGCTTCCTTTCTCTCTGTTGAAGTTCTCCCTGAGATTATTGAGCATTCTTATAACTAGTGTTTGAAACTCTGCGTCTGATAGATTATCTCCATTTTGCTTAGTTCTTTTTCTGGAGCTTTGTTCTGTTCTTTTATTTGGGACATGTTTCTTTGTCTCCCCATTTTGGCTGCTTCCCTGTGTTTGTTTTTATGTATTAGGTAGGGCTGCTATGTCTTCTAGTCTTAGTAGAGTGGCCTTATGTAGTAGGTGTGCTGTGGGGCTCAGTGGCGCAGTCTTTCTGGTTTCCTGAGCAACCCACTCCAGGTGTGTTCCTTGTGTGGGTTGTGTGTGTCCTCTTGTAGTTGCACCTTTGTTGCTATGTGCACATCAATAGGAGGGACTGACCCTTGGGCTCACTGTTTGTGAGGACTGGCCTTGACTACAGTGGAAGAGTTGTTGTTCAGGGGCTGACCCTACAGAGCAGGTCTGCTTTAGTAGGACTCTGGTGCCTGCCCAATCTGCCCCTTGGGTATGTCGTACTTGGAGGTGGCTGGCTAATGCTCCAGCTCATTTTGAAGCTGGCCACTGGGGGCGCCAGCCCCAGGACCACCTTGAGGGGCTCTGCTGTAGGTATACTTGGGCCATAGTCTGTGCCCCACCCAGGGCCACCTGGCAGGTACCAGAAAGAAATCCACAGATGGCTGTTGCCCATGCTGTGCTTGGAAGTGCCTTGAGAGGCCAAGCTGCAAACTAAGGCCAGTTGCCACTATGCTGGCTTAGTGCTGCTCAGCCAGAGGTACAAGACATGCTCAAGCCAGATGCTGCTTGTCTGTGTTCCGCAAACGTTTGAGATACCCTAGGAAAATCTGCAGTTTGAGCCAAAGCAGGTGGTCTGCATGAAAAAGCCATGGAAAGTGATCTGGGTGTGCCTGAAGGTTGGGTGGGGCCAGGTCTCAAATCGCCGGGCGGTGAATGATTGGTGGAGACTCAGATGTGATGGCTGCATCTGCAAGAAGGGAAGAGGGAGGGCTCAGCAAAGAAACAGTGGCCTCTGACAGCTCCCCCATGCAGGAGAAAGCTGCCTCTCCAGCTCCCGTCCCAAGCCAGACAACTCATTTCCCCACCATTTGTCCCCGCTGCCTCTCCAGCTGCTGCCCTGGCACTGGAGCTCAGAGTGAGTGATTCCATTGATGTGTAAGTCCTCATGCTGTCCCTTTAAGAGGAGTGTCTGTGAGTGCAGCTTCCCTCAGTCTCACTCAGTCACAATCTCTGCTGGTTTTTACAATGAGAAATTATGGGAACTTCTCTCCCCAGAACTGGAACCCTGGGCTTGGGTAGGGCTGGGACCTCTTGCTCCTCTGGGGGGTAGGGAGGACCCCCACAGCCAAAACATCCCTCCCGATCTTTAATGGTTGGGTGTAGGACAAGGCCGTTTCATGTCTCTGCCCTTCCTACCCGTCTGGAAGTGACCTCTGCGCATCCTTAGTTGAAAGGCTTCAGTTCAGCTTGATTTTAGGTGATTCTCAATAATGGTAGTTTTGTAGATTAGTTGTAATTTTGATGTGGTTGTGAGAGAACGTAAGCACAGATTTTACCTACTGCAGCCATCTTGGTTGTCTCTCTCATGTGTTCTTGAAAGAAGCACATGGTACATGTGCCTTGAATGGTATCAATCACTTTTCACACAGCTCATTGGGACAAGTGGGTCCATGATAAAAAACACACAGAACCAAGAGAAGAAAAGTGCAGTGGCTCTAGCATAACAGGAAGCCTACGTAACCACAATGTCCCTTTTCCCCAGCCATTTCCTACTTTCTCTCTTCGTTACCCAGACATTCAGAGCAGGGTGTATGTGGGGGCAGACTATGGAAATCACCTCTATCTGGATGTACACTGTTATTTCTATTCTCAGTAGTTGGCCAGACGAGATTACAGTAGGCACCCCTTATCTGTGGGGGATATATTTCGAGACCCCCAAGGTATGCCTGAAACCGTGGATAGTACTGAACCCTTTATATACAGTATTTTTCCTATATATACATACGTATGATAAAGTTTCATTTATAAATTAGGCACAGCAAAAATGAACAACAATAATTCATAATAGAATAATTATAACAATATACTGTAATAAAAGTTATGTGAATGTAGTCTCTCTCTTTTTCTGGTAACTGAGACAGCTACTAAGTGGCTAAAGGGTGAGGAGCATATACAGTTGGGGTATATGCTGGGCAAGGAAAGATTCACGTCCTGGGTGGTACTTTGCGAGATTTCATCATTCTACTCAGAATGGCATACAATTTAAAACTTATGAGTTGTTTATTTCTGTCATTTTTCATTTAATATTTTTAATCTATAGTTGACTGCAGGTAACTGAAACTGCAGAAAGTGAAATCATGAATAAAGGGCGACTGCTGTATTTGCTCTCTATCTTTGCTGGGTCATGCCTTTTCATTCAGAAGTACAATCTCTAGTGACTGTTCTTTGTGATTGAGGGTTAGGCTGTTCTGGCTAAGCATATGTTATGATTAGGATTATCAAATAATTCATTTGCAGTCATCTATATGCTTGCCTCAATGACCCCGGGACTGTAAAGCCCGAGTCCAAGGACTGTCTTTTGCATGTCAGCATCCCCACAGCTCCCATATTGTATTCTGCCCATAGTGCCTTCAGTTCACTGCATTTAGGTGCCAGCCCTGAGCCAAGCATTGGTGGAATGAAGGTGAATGAGGCCCAGTCATGACCTCAGAGGTTTGCATTATGGTTTGCTGGGGCTTGCAGGCCAGTAAACATAGTATTTTGGGGATGACATCACTGCATATTAGGTTACTAATTGTGCTTACTGTCATCACTACTTGGTGAAGCAGAAGGCACTTTTGGACTCAGGTAGGTGCAGCAGGTAAATCTCTGGGACCTAAGGCACAGTGATGCCTCCTAGACCACTGGCCCAGGGCAGAGGGTGAAGAGGCCATTCAGACATACGGGAGTGTGTCTTGAGTTGAGCTTTAACTCCTGGGTCTCATTCCAGTCTCTGTTAGTCCTCCCCACGTTTTATCTGGGAATTAAAGTGTTAGCTGGTAACTAGGAGGGTAAGGTTCTCTGGGACATTTTCCTATTCAGAAGAGACTCTTCACCCTAAGTCACCGACTGGGAAACAGAGCTAAAACTGAAGGTACTAGAATCAAACTGGCTTGGGTTTGAAATCCTTGTTCCACTACCACTTATTCACCTCATGCCGAGGACTTGTTATTTAACCTCTCTAAGCCTCAGTGTCCTCATCTATAAGTTGGGGATAATATTGGTACCTACCTTGTTTATTTTCTGAACTTAATTGAAAGCCAAGCCTGACATGCACATTGAAACAGAATGTAGATCAGAACACATGAGAGAATCCAGGATGTATGGTTGCAATATTTAGAAGGTGTCTCCTGGTCTTGGGTGGGTGCTGTGTCATGGGAAAGTGTCCCCAGACACCATCTTATCCTCTGGACTGTTGGCTCTGTGGCAGATGGTCTCTCAGGCTCACATGCCCCTTAGGATAGAGTTCTCAGATTCGTTGTGCCCAGGAATCACCTGGAGCAATTACAAGTGCAGATTCCTTGGCCCCAATCCCAGAGATTCTGATTCACGGGTCTAGGGTGCTATGTAGGATTCAACTTTTTAAATAAGTTCCCCACAGGCACTTCTGATGTCATCAAGACATTGAGGATCCCTGCTTGGGCTGTTCTTTATGTAGTCCGCTAACCAGCTCTCCCAGCCCATGTCAGCTCATGAGGGATATCTGCCACTTCTCTCTTTTCCACCATCCCACCTGCATATGCACATCGAAGAGAAGAAGAAAGACCCCAATGGAGCATTTACATGTCTGACACTATGCTGGGTACTAGGGATTCATGGAAGACACTACACGAGGCTGGGTAGCTCCATGCATGAAATTCTGGTTGGAACATGCTCAGACAGAAGTAAACAGGAGGTACCAGAGAGCTCAGGGGAAGGCCATTTAGGCCAGTGGAGGAGGCCCATCAAGGAAAGATTTTCAAAAACTTTTGACCAGGGGCCAGCCAGTGACTCAGGTGGTTGGAGCAACGTGCTCCTAACTTCAAAGGCTGCCGGTTCAATTCCCACATGGGCCAGTGGGCTCTCAAACACAAGGAACCACAAGATTGCTGGTTCAACTCCTCGAGTCCCACAAGGGATAGTGGGCAGCGCCCCCTGCAACTAAGATTGAACACGGCACCTTGAGCTGAGCTGCCGCTGAGCTCCCAGATGGCTCAGTTGGTTGGAGCGCATCCTCTCAACCACAAGATTGCCGGTTCGATTCCTCGACTCCCGCAAGGGATGGTGGGCTGCGCCCCCTGCAAGTAGCAATAGCAACTGGACCTGGAGCTGAGCTGCGCCCTCCACAACTAAGACTGAAAGGACAACAACTTGAAGCTGAACGGCACCCTCCACAACTAAGATTGAAAGGACAACAACTTGACTTGGAAAAAAGTCCTGGAAGTACACACTGTTCCCCAATAAAGTCCTGTTCCCCTTCCCCAATTAAAAAAAAAGGATTAAGTAAACTAATCTACCATGTTCTACTTTCCCTAATCTACCTTCCCCAATTAAAAAAAAAGGATTAAGTGAACTAATCTATCATGTTCTAGAGGCACAAAGGTAAAGGCAGACTTATTTCTCATCTGGAAACTCCTGACAACCTAGTCTCTACCCCATCAGAGAAGTGTAGCTTCACCTGGTATGGAATAAAGGGAAGAAATACCTCAGAAGGGAATGGAGAGTGAATCTGTGTAGTAAGGTACAGTAAAAATGTAGATTTTAATTAGAAACAACAACAAACAAACAAACAAAAGCAACTTTTGACCACAGGGCTGAGTGTTAAGCTGAGGAGGCAGAGAAGAGGGAATGGTGTGCAGTGAGCTACAAACTGTTTGTACTACAAATCGCTGGGGTATAAGGTGTAGGGGCAGGGAGAAGTGGGCTGGTCCAGGAGACAAAGAGTTCATCAGTTCTTTCTCCCGTGAATGGTAATGACCTTGCTGTCAGTGATCCTTAGGATGATGGCTTTTGAAGAAATTGTTCTGATGACCCTGAGGCTCATTTATACTGAGAACTTACAGGTGCCAAATCCAGCTACTGTGACTCTGATCAGTGAAACTCACCAAAATATTCATTTATGGGAAAGTTCTGCTATAAAAAGGGAAGGGTAAGGTCCGTTTGTTGGGAGAGTCTCTCTACTGTCCCAGGCCAGGAAAGCGATCCATGAGATGATTGGGGCATTGAGGTTGGGAGGGATCTAATGGAAGAGATCGGAAAGTGTGACGGACCAGCCGCCACAAGTCGATCAGTACCTAAATGGGGGAGTGGGAATGGATAAAAGACACTCACACAAATGCTAATGCTGCAGGTCTTCAGTGATGCTGAAGCCCCGAGTTTATTTTTCTTCACCAATATATGCAGTTTGAGTACGTGCAACTTAACAAAGAAAGCATGCATTACCTTAACAAATGTAAATTTTAACTTTTTCATAGAGGATACAAAATCACTGAAACTCCCAAAAGTAATTATCTTATCAATTACCCTGAATAGCCATCAGTCTTCTGTGTCCGGGAACTGGCCGCTCCCACCACATTCCTTAGCAGCTTGCAAGCACCCTCCAGGTGCAGGCAGAGACAATGCCTTAGGTTAAGCATAAACCGAACCATTCTATAAGGCTCAGAGTTATCTGCAACCATGGCTCCCCACAGGAAAGTGTCTGATTGGCAAATAGATTTCATTTCCCAAGTCCCCCTCCAGGCACTGGGTAGTGGGAATTTGGGGTTCTGTGTTGAGAGGAATCCTGTGGCTGAACTCCGATTCTGAGGCTGTGATTGATTAGGGGGGTGATCTCATAGGTGCCAGGATTGGGGTTCTGGACGTCCATGTGCAAGGCTTGGGATTTGCCATCTTCATTTGAGATTTTATCATGTGATTGGCTATCAATCCAGATATCTCCTGTGGTTTACACAGTTGGTTTTTTGAGTCTTACATGCAGAGCTTGACGTTCATACCAATTAAGTTTTATCTTATTGGTTTTGAGTTATTATCCCAACCCTCAGAAATCCTTTCTGCTCTTGTTAATCGGCTTATTAGCAATTCCTCCCAGCATTGTATGTAGTGGTGTAGAGAGAAACACAAGTACCTCCAGAATTTGGAAAAATGTTTAGGAAGTGTTACCAAGTGGGGAATAATTTGTTAATGAGTCCAAGAAGATATGTCTGAAATCCTATTAAGAAGGCCAAGGTGTCTCCCTAATATAATACAATCAAGTTTTCAGAGTATTCTCCAGTGGTTTTTTTAAGAGGGTGTGAGTACAGCGTGACTGATTCAAAGAAAGCCACGGCTCATCAAGTGCATTGTAAAATGTCTGGCACTAGTTAATGCAGCAGCTGGTGACTAACTAATGAGGAAGTTGGAGAGGGAAGCATCAACTGTGGCATCTAGCCCTGGCTGAGGACCACGGTGCCTCAGTCGAGTGTCCTGACTACAAGGGAGTTGCAGGTTAAATTGCACTGGGGGCAAAAATCAAAGCTAGTCCAAATTGCCTCTGGAATGTCCATGAGATCACCTGTAATCCCTGAGAGCTAGTCACAGTCTGGAGGCACATGGGACAGAACCACCAGAGGTGGCTGCAGGGGCCACATCTCAGGTGTCTGTGGGTATGTGCTCATTGAGCATAACGGTAGCTAGAGTTTCAGTGCTGTGTTATATGGTAGTCTTTTCTCTCCACCTGTCTGTCTGTCTTTCTTTGACCAGCCCATATAATTCAATTCACATAAACCAAATGTTTATGGGTGCAACTTCCCTGAGCTATTTTATAGTCTTAAAATGGCAGACACGTACCACTTTTATAGTTTAAGGAGAGTAATTCTTGCCACCTTTCCCTTTCCTTTACTCTGACCCCGTGCTCACCTAACAGCCCTCTGTCATACGTGTGGCTTTATCTGAAAGTTTATGTGCAGACTGTTGATGTGGCCAGTCTTGTTTGCCTGCCCTTCTCATTTCTCAGTGAAACACAACGTTAGCACTAATAACCAGACAGTGTCTCATAAGTACAGTTGACGCTTGAACAATGCAGGGGTTGGCGGCAGTAGAAAAATCCATGTATAACTTTTGATCTAATAGTCTACTGATGACTGGAAGCTTACTAATAACATATACAGCAGATTAACATCCTTTGTATGTTACATATAGTATATATTATATTCTGACAATAAAGCAAGAGTAAATAAAATGTTATTAAGAAAATCATAAGAGAAGATATATTTACAGTATTTATTGAAAAAATTCACATATAATTGGACCTGTGCAGTCCAAACCTGTGTTGTTCAAGGGCAACTGTATAATTAGCTGATTTACCTTTCTCCCGTTTCTTAGAAGTGGATAAAATTGAATACTTCAACCTTTTTTGTAGAGCACCAGACTCGAAAACCAGGTTGGCAAAATGATTCTATTTCATGTGTCAACTCTGTTAGATTGTTTGTAGGTAACTGGGGTGCAGTGTTGAAAGGATCCTGAGGCTGAGTGGGGTAGTAATGTTTGCCAGGGACAAGTGAAAAATGGGGGTGGGGTGGGGTCATTGCTAAGCCTGCCTCAGAGCCTGGGTACTGACAAGGAGAGAGAGTCAGCCATCGTCTCCGCCCAGCTCTCTGAGCACTCATCTTTTTAGTCCACCTATTTCATTGTGCCTATTACTATTTATCTGTATGGCTGCCTTTCACAATTCAGAGTCTTTCCTTCATTGTATTCCCAGAGACTTGTACACAGTAGGTACTCACTAAATATGTGTTGAATTAAGTACTCCACATAATTGTCTACATATATGGAATCTGTGTTTCTTCCTCATTAGAGTCACTTGTTTGCCTCGCTGGCATCCAAACGGATTCTCCTAATGTATCCCATCTAGGAATAAAAAATAAATAAATTGTGTATATTTTTCCTCTCCTTAAACTTGCTGGCTCATAATGATTATGGTTCTCCCTCCCGTCCCCCCCCCCCCCATTTCTCCCTAACTCTCTCTCTCTTTCTCTAATCATAAAATTTTTCTCCCCAGTGTCCCTTTGAAACTCTTGGTGAGCTAGTATTATCTCTGTCCCTTTATGACATTTGCATCATGTTTCATAGTGTTTCTGGTCATGCTTAGGGAACTTTAAAAAACCCTGTGATTATTCCTAGTTATAAGAACAATTTTATCTCTTGGCTCACTGCCACTTTCTCCAACATTACTCTTGTCATATTCTTGGTGATTTCAATATCCATATGAATGGTCCCTCAATGCTGTGACTTCCTTTCCTCCCATATTCTTGTCTTCCACCCTATCTCAGCTGTTTGCCCTCTTATCACACTCTTGACCCTGTGATTAGAACAGCTGCAGTCCCTTTACAATCTCAATTTAAGCCTCTTATCTTCCCAGCTCACCCCTTCTAGTACCTTCTAGAATTTCAACTTGAACAATCCTGTGACATTATCTGGACTTTCAGTCTATGGATCCTACTACTTCTCTGTCCTTCACACCCCCCCATTTCCCGTACTCTCTGTTCCCCCAGTTTAATTCCATAGGAAATTATTATAGTCATCCCGTCGACTCCCTTTGCTGCTCTCCTGATTCATCACTATCTCTTGGCTAAATGACAGCCCTGGTTAAATCAGAGTTTGTCTGCTTTCCCTCTTTACCTGCGCAGCCAAGTGTAGCCGGAGCAAAACACACCACCGTGTTATTGGTCTCACTTCAATGTCATAATCACCACTCTCAGGTTAACCTCTAATGCTGCCTGGAAATCATACTCTAGTTCCCTAGTCCATATACTCTTACACTGTCTGAGAAATTGTTACATTTTTTTCACTGTATCATTACATTTTCTACGGTTCTATGCTGTTAAGTGCCCACAAACCATCTGCTTATGGGAACTTTGCTGGGAATTGGTATGAAATATCACATTTTCTGAAATCGATTTCTCTCCCCCACCCCACCCTGGGCATTTGCCGATTGTCTAGGCCATATCCCTCTGTTTCCCACAGTCCCCCAAATATTGGTGACCTCAGGTTTCCATCACACCTGATCCATCCTTCAGTCTCCCACGGGCCTTGCTCCTACTGAGTCCTCAATAAGCACTTGTCAAGTGAATGAGAATGGAAACCATTAGCAGCCTGATTGACTGGGCCGCTGCTATTCAGGGAGGCAAGCATCTGTTTTCATCATTTTATTACATTTTTAAAAAGTACAAATAGGCATCTAGCAGAGGAGAAGTACTTGGCAGGAGGCAAACAAGTCTGGGCCATAACTTCCAGGCCCTGTGATTCTGGGGAAGGAAAGAACTGACCCCAGAGAGGCCGGGCAGTTTGGGCGCATGTGGATTGTGCTGAAATGACAGGTCTAAAAGGACTAAATCCTTTCTGAGCATTGCTTGGTGGTGAAGAGCACGGGCTACAGAACCAGACAAGATGGGTTATGTCCTAGCTCCTCTCCTCCCTCAGTGTCAGATCCTGAGCTGTTTAACCTTTCAAGACTCACTGTCTTCATCTGTAAAATGGGAACAGGAGCAGTACCTATTACCTAAAGTGGGTGTGAAGAATAAATAAGCCAACACATGGAAAGTACTCAGAAAACAAAGCCCGGTGCTTATTAAGAGCTCGATAAGCAGTAGCTATAAATCATTATTGTATTTTCTTTTGAGTCTTACAACAGCCCTATGAAGTATTATTATCCCCGTTTCACAGAAGGGACTGAGGGTCCAAGAGGTTAAGGAGAGGCTCAGGATCACACGGACAGAAAGTGGCAGAGGCTAGACTTGCACTAAGATCATAGGACTCTACTGCAGTTTCACTGAGCACTACAGAGCTCCCTTTTAGTCTCCAGGTGAAATCATTTTACCCTTGTCATAGAGATTCACATCACTTCCTTCTCCAAACATGTGTAGACCTTCCCAGGTAGATGGCACCAAATATTTACTGTGCAATTATATGGCCATGACTGAATTTAGCCGGAACAAGGGAGCCTGATTAGTGGCAAATCTGCAGCCCTGAAGGGAGGAAATAGTTCACTGTAATTGCACACTGTAATCCTGCTGGGACGGGAATGTTGCTTAAAACTGTCCTGGCTCAGGTTTACCTTCTCTGTAAGGGTACGAGGCACTCATTTGCCCAATGTGTGGGCTTTGGAGTCAAGCCGACAGAGCTAGAACAGCTGTTGACAAGGTCCAGACCGTCACTTAATGGTTCAAGGAATGACATTTTATGATGTGCCCACAAACCCTCCTTCAGTTGCTGTTGAAAGTCTGTCAGAAGGGTCCAGAAAGAAGATTGTTGTGTGTTCTCCTCCCAGGCTAAGGAGACAGGGATGCTGCTTATCAGAGCCAATGTGTGAAAGGAGCACACACAAAGGAGAGTCCATTTTCTGGAAACATCTCTCAGCAGTCCCCACATGGAGAAGCTGTGCAACTATTCACAGCAAATATTTCAGAATGCCCCCAAGCGTTTACAAAGCTCATATTGTAATGCCAGCTGTATTGAGAATTTTCCAAGGCGTCCACCATAAAATGGTGGAAAAGGCACCAGTGTAGTCCTAAGTCTGACCCTAATGAGCCACGAGGCCTCGCAGACATAAAGTCACCTCTCTGAGTCTCAGTTTCCCCTTCTGTAAAGTGAATTATTTGGACTTTATTTGACCCTTCTAGCTCTAAAGATTTTATTAGAATATGAGTTTATGAACCAAAAGTTCAAAAGTGACTATGCTCCCTCATAAAATGGCAAAGATTTTGATCCTAGAATCTGTGACTTTCCAGTAGGACCCAGACCTGCTCCGGAACTTTAGATTTCGTGGTTTTCATGCACTTCCTTGAACTGACTGCTGTGACTCACTCCCTTCCACCTGAAGCCTGCTCACCACCCAGAATTCCATTTAATTCCACAAATATTGACTGAAGACTTCCTGTATTCCCGACTGTATGGCTACACAGATGAATGAAACTAGTTTCTCATTTTTGGGATTCACAGTGAGATAGTGAGATCCTGACTTGCCAGAGCTTCTTTTCTCCAGAGATCCATCTAGAACCTAAACTGGTGGTGTTCCGAGTGTGGTGTCTGGACTAGCAGCATCAGCTTCACCCGAGAACTTGGTAGAAATGCAAATTTTCAGGTGCCACCCTAGACCTACAGAATCAGAAACTCTGGGGGGTGTGGCCCACTTATCTTAGTTTTTTACAAGTCCTCCAGGGAGTTGGGAGGCACCTCAAGTTTGAGAACCACTGAACTGGCCCTTTCAGAGACAAGCTTTGTGAGACTGTGATTGTGAGCCCTCAAAGGATGTGAGGAGACATCTTGAAGACAACTTGGTCACTTGGGCTGCCAGGATCTGTTTTCAACTCAAAATTACAGCTTCCTTGGAACCTCCAACAACTTTTTGAATCTTTGTGGTATTTTTGTAAATGTCCAGACATTGTGAAAACTCCCCACTTGTTTTGACAGGAACTAATCCAGTTTAGCACATAATTCCTCGTGGAACTTCCAGGATTCCCTGTAAATTGATTGTGGTGCTTAATGGGATGTTAACACCATGACTAAGACCCATGGGGAAAGTCCCAGTCCTGGGAGGACCCCCTGCTTCCAAAAATCTCCAGAGGAAGAAAATTCTCAGGAAGCTAGTCCATTGTCTGTCTCCCTCCTCCCTTCCAAGGAGCCTTCCATGAATATCGTGCTCCATGGCAGGGTCTGAGTCTGGCTCCAGTTCTCAGCAGGAGGAGATCATTGGGCCACATCCTCCCAGCAGTAAGTTCAGACATTAAGGGTGGGGCAGTGGTGGCTCTTGGAGAGGGGCATCCTCACTCCTGGCCCTTGTCTTCTTTCCTGGGACATGTGGGTCTGTCATCCACTGCTCCACCCCGGGCCATGTGCTAGACCACCTTCATGAAAATTAGAAAAAGGCACCCCCTCTAGGTGCCTCTCTGAGTGGACACAGCCCCTGGGGCTCAGGACTGGACTGGATTGTTTCCTTAAATTCTTATAACTACCCAGTGGATGGGTGTTACTCTTGTCTCCATATGATTTTTCTTTTTCTAGATTATAAGACATTTTCAAACTTTCAGCACCCTCATTTTGTCATTTAGCCAATGGGTATGACACACCTAGCTCTTTTTTCAAGCGCTTTCTTGAAAATTAAATGAGATCATAGTGATAAAAACTCTCTGGAAAAAAGATTTCAAAACATCCTACAGATGTCAGATTTTATATTGATCTTATCCCAGAGTCCTCAAAGACAGTTTCTGGGGCTTCTGGTTTGAGAAACTCACCTTAAATTCACACAGCTCCCAGTGTTATATGTGCATGTGCAGAAGGTTGGTTTCCTGTCAGGATAGGGCTGTTTGGGGTATGTCCTCCCTTAAAATCGTTAGACTTGTGAGGCTGCAATGGATGAGGTGTGTGTGCAGGCACTCAGGGGCGAGTCATGGCCTGGCAAGCTGGCCTGGACAGGATGACCTCATGGGCCTTTCTTCTCATTTTAATGACTGGGTTCACTGTTTCATTTTTGGCTTTCTCTCCCTTTTTTGCAGCTGTGGTGATTGGGATTTAGGGCAAGCATTTAGGATCCCTTTTCTAATCCATATCAAAAGAGGACTTAACTGCAAAGTCTGGGAAGGGGAAGAGGGACTCTCCCTGGTTGGATGCTGTAGCTCAGAATATATGAAAAATTCCAGCAGGAATGCCCAATTTCCGCACTCTGAGGCAGGAGGCCTTTCATCCAATATTATACTTTTCCCAGAATGTAATGCGTTTTCATCCATGGACGCAAACTTCTTATAGCCTTCTTGCTTGGGTGCTGAAGGAATAAGTATGGCAGTTATGGTAGTAAGAGAGACTTAACATTTGCTTTTTTCTAGTCTCTGTGACTGTGTCCTTTGTTGAAATGTTTCTTGGCCAGGTTCCTTCTTCATTTCCACCATTGCCCTGATTGAGACTGAGTCCCCCTCTCAACCAGATTAATACAACAATGGTCTGGATCACCCATCTTGCAAACCACTACTACACTCAATTGACTTTTTATTACATAATTTCACTACAGGAGAGATAAGTTATATAATATGTATAATATGATGCTAAGCATATTATGCCCATCACTTGTGGCATCATGTACAAATTTCTCAGTCTGAATTTACAGGCCTTTTACCACTGGCTCCAGGCTACCTCTCCACCTTAATTCCTACCTGCAACACCTAGCAGTTCCTTCATCACTTATTTTATTATCCACCATATTCATGCCAACTTGGGCTTTTGTTCATGTGTCTCTCTCTATCTGTGCCTTCTCTCAATTGAAACACTATGTATCCATAAGGCCAGCTCATGTCCTATCCAGCCCACTAATATCCTTGTTTTCTGCACATATATTGTCAACACCACATGGTTTAATACTAGCTCTTTTTCATCTGTTCCATTAGTTAAGTCTCCCCAGGTAGATGGTAAGCTCCTTGACATTGGTCCCTATCCTAAGCTTCTTCCATATTCCCTGCAGTATCCAGGCAAACTTATGTGGCATACACTAAATAATAAGGCATTTTGACGCTGATCAGGTGTTTACCCACCTAAAAACTGTATTGATGATTTTCTAGAAACTAAAGTGTTCATTTATCTTGTGAAAAGAAAGAATACTTGTTTACAGCCAATACTCATGATTACTCAGTCATACACATATATACCCTTACAAACTTTCCCAAGTGGTGAAGAAAAACCGATGAAGATTGGAAGTTAGAAAGGTGATTCACCAGCCTTAGGATTTCCAACAACAGCCAACCTGCACTGGGCCCTTCCCACTCTTCTAATGCATTTGACCTCTCCTCTCCTCTCCTCTCTCCCCAGAGAGCTCCTGTGAGAATAAGCGGGCAGACCTGGTCTTCATCATTGACAGCTCCCGCAGCGTCAACACCCACGACTATGCCAAGGTCAAGGAGTTCATTGTGGACATCTTGCAGTTCTTGGACATTGGCCCTGACATCACCCGAGTGGGTCTGCTCCAATATGGCAGCACCGTCAAGAATGAGTTCTCCCTCAAGACCTTCAAGAGGAAGTCCGAAGTGGAGCGTGCTGTCAAGAGGATGAGGCACCTGTCCACGGGCACCATGACAGGACTGGCCATCCAGTATGCCCTCAACATTGCTTTCTCAGAAGCGGAGGGGGCCCGGCCCCTGAGGGAGAATGTGCTGCGGGTCATAATGATTGTGACGGATGGGAGGCCACAGGACTCAGTGGCCGAGGTGGCTGCAAAGGCACGGGACACAGGCATCCTGATCTTTGCCATTGGCGTGGGCCAAGTGGATCTCAACACGCTGAAGGCCATAGGGAGTGAGCCCCACGAAGACCACGTCTTCCTGGTGGCCAACTTCAGCCAGATGGAGTCGCTGACCTCGGTGTTCCAGAACAAGTTGTGCAGTAAGTCCTGCCCCCTGTGGCTCTTCCAGGGTCATCATTAGGATTCATTTATTCATCTTCCAGGTTCATTTTGTATTGCCTCGTCCCAGCTACTGTGTTGGAAGGGGTGTTCAGCAAATGCCACGATAGAGACAGCATCATCTTGGGGCTTACACTCTGGCCAAGGGGACAGATATTAAGCATGTAATTACACAAATAAGTAAGTAAATGCAGTGTAATAGTGTAATGAAGGAAGAATTCAGGGCAGGACCTGACCTAGTCCAGGGTGCTCAGGGAGACATCCCTGGGGAAGGGACATTTAAACCCAAACTACAAAATGAGTAAAAGTAGATAGGTAGAGTTTTTCTCCAGCACATTGAACTGCCCTGGCATTCCCTAAGATAGGAATGGAGGGCAAAAATCATAGCGTAATTTCTCCTTGGAAAGTGTGGAATACCAAACATTTTTGCCCCATGATGGTGCTAGCAGTGGATGTTTTCTCAACTGACAAACAGGCCCAGGGTATGGGGAGGACTAAGACGTGGTCTTGGTGCCTTCCCACCTGTTAAGATGGTAGGTCCCCCTTCACCCCCCACCTCACTCACTCCTACTGCAAGGGAGGCCTCCCCAAGTGCTTGAACTGCTTTCTTCTACCTTAAGCATCTTCCTCCATCTCTTGCTTTCTAAGCCTACTCTCATCAAGGCTTCTTTCTCCCTTTGTTGCCAGATTCCTCCCAGTTACCTTCAACCTGAGCTCCTGCCTCAGTTCTTTTCCAGTGGGTCAGCTTGCTCTCTCCCCAGTTTCCTGCTTCTGCAGCTGCCTTCTCGTCCCTTCTCCCCCCAGAAGGGCAGGGGCCCAGGGGGCCAGCCCAGGCTTCACTCTAGTCCCTGGAAACTGGAAATGTGTCTCCTGGCCTGGTAAACATTGTCCAATCCTGTCTCTCCCACCCTCATTGGTTCCCCTCCAACTTTCCTGCTTCTTTGATGGGAAAACAAAAAGAAATACCTATTTTGAAATGACTAGCATTTCCCTGCCATATGAGCTTGAGAACAAATTTCCCTCTAATTCCCCAGGAGCAGGAACATGCGCCTAGGGGGCTCTGAGGACCAGTTCTCAGAATGTGACAAAGCCTAGATCCACCTCCCCACCCACCCCACCCTGTCAAAGCCTCACGGAAGAACAGGTGTGCTTATGATGTGTCTTTTTCAAAAAAAAAAAATCCCCTGCTGAGAACTCACCTCAAAAATCAAACAATCATTGTTTCTTGACTCCAGAATCAAAATATTTACTTAAAAAATCAATGCCATGGAGGAAAAAGAACTTTTTCTCTGCCACGTCACTTGGAAAGTGTTCAGAAGTGCCATTTTCCCTGGCACCGCAGAAGGGCTGTGTTACTGTGGTGCGCTGTGGCCCAAGTCACCTGGAAAACTTCACCCAGTAGAACGCTCTGCAAACATTTTTAAGGTTTATGACTTTAAATGACTTCTGCAGAATTTATGTTTCCCTCTTCCTGGAAATATTAAAAAAGAAATTGGTTCCATAGCAGTTTTGATGGGTTTATTCTTTTGTCTTGGAAAATGTTAATGGAGGAGTTCTTTTATAAGTGCTCTGGAGTTATCAGCAAATGGAAAGGTAATAGGATGAGGCTGAGGATGCGGACTTGTCTGTGGAAGAAACTTCTCTGCATCCTTTATATCCAGGCAGCAAAATTAAAAGGCAGTTTGAATTCCCCCTTTCCCCCCAAACCGACTTTGTTGTAATCTGGAAACAGATTACAACAAAGTCGCAATAAGCTCTAAGAAAACTGTATTATGCCATTTGTTCATTCGTTCGTTCCTGTGGCCTAAGAACGGAATCCCCACCCTCTTCCCATCCCTCAGGATACCAGCTTCTCTCTCACTACATTGCAGGGCTCTGCTGAACAGACTTGTCAACTGTCTTCAAAGGTTGAGGAGGCCCTGGGCTTCTATCAACTGTGCAGTAAAGATCGCAGTAACTGACATTTATAAAGCACTTTTTCTTCTGTTTCTGCATTTGATCCTCACCAAAACCTGGGGAGGTAACACAATACTGTCCTTCCTACTCTGCAGGTTAGTAAACTCGGTAAGTGAATTCGCCAAGAACAAACAGCCATCAAATGGTGGATTCTGCTTCCAAAGCTCTTGCTTGTTTCACTCCTTCACACGCTGCAAGTTATAAATTTCTTCTTTAAGGTAAACCATTTTCTGATGGCAGCCTCCACCCTCCAACCCTGCTAGGTAAACCAGCTTTGAGGTTGACATTCCTGTCAGAGTTTGAGGGGAAGCCTTTGTAGGGTAGCGAGGAGTGACCCCACCTGCCAGCTGTACGATGCTGAGCAAATCTGTAAAATGGGGATTTTACCTGCAAAGATAGATGAGTGAGCAGGCGTTATAAATTGTAGAGCCCTATTCAGTGTGCATCGTGTTGTGTATGATTATGGTCAGATCCATGGAGGACCAGCAGGCTGGGCAGCTGGCCTCAGCTTTGAGCTACACTCCAGGTATCGGGCAACAGTGATAAGCATCTTCCAAATTCAGACAGCATCTCTGCAGTTTCGGAAGTCTCATTTGTTCCTTAAACATTTATTGAGCTACACTCTGATAATAATAGCTGCTTTTGTCCTGGGCTAGGTACTTCCCATATATTATTTCATTTAATACTTATAACAGCCTTTAAGACAGGTGCTATTATTATCCCCATTTCACAGAAGTGGAAACCAAAGCAACTTCAAGTAGCAGAATTGGAGACTCAGATTGCAGTCTCTCTGGCTCCAGAACCCTTACCCTCTACGTGCCTCGCCCAAAGGTTCCAGGCTCGTGAAAGATGATCTCATCACAGAAAAATGGGATGTTGGCTATACAAAGTATGCACTTCAGTGCCCTTGGAAAGTCACCTAACACTGGGGGACCTCTGATAAAAAAATGCCTGGGTCTGTCTGCCTAGGGGCCCTAAGAGAGCTTTGAACGGAATATAATAATAATAATAATAATAATCACTAACATTTATTGATTTTAATATGTGTGTATGCTGTTTTGATCTATTAGCATATATTAACTCATTTTATTCACACAACAAACCTGTGAAGCATGTGCTCTTATAATTCCCATATTATAGAAAAGGAAATTGAGACCGAGAGGTTCAATAACTTGTGACCAAGATCACAGAGCACTAAGTGGTAGAGTTGAGATGTGAACCCAGGCATTCTGGCTCAGAACCTACGTCTTAACCACTATGCGTTTAGAGACTTGAAATGTGAGTAGGAGTTTACTGGCTACGTGGGGAGGGCGGATGCAGTAAGCCAGGAATGGAATGATATTTTCAATTGTTTTTTCTATTTCATTAAAATTAAAGAAAAAAACAAGCAAAAAAAAAAACTACTCCACATTCTGTGTTAAATTTGTGACCTGCTAAAGAGACATGACTCACAGTTTGAAAACTGCTGACGAAGGTTTAGGCAGGGAAGTGGAGGCCATGGTGTACCTGGGGACAGGCTTTCAGAGGGAAGGAAGGCTGAAGCTCATGTGCTTTGGGCAGAGCGGAAAAGCACTGCTGGCTCTGTAGTCTCCCAGTGTGATCAAGGCAGGACCCTAATTGTACAGTTAGGAAGAGATTAGGCTCTGGGGCCAGACTGCCCTTGAGTAGGTGTCCTGGCTCTGGCTCTCACTGGCTGTGTGGATGTGAACTTGGACACAGTGGTGGCTTTACACCCCAGCCATAGTAGGGGCGGGGAGTGGGACCCCTGAAGTTGTGTTCTCAGGCGGTGCCTGAGACAACCAGAGAATCTTGGACGCCAGGTGTCCTGTGAATTGAGGCCCTGTCTATAAGATGACCAAAACCTTTACATCCTGGGGTCCATCATTTTTGCTACCCAGTGAAAGAAGACAGAGAATTTAGGGGCTGAAAAATGTATGTCTATCCCGAGCCTTCTGAAGTCATTGGAACTTGGGCAGGGCTGCTTTTAATTAACCTCGTAGTACCTGCTTTATCAGCCTAGCCTGGTATTTAGAGCCAGAGGCTGGCTGTTCCTATCCTAATAGCCTCACCCCACCCAGGCCAGGCACAATGTAAAGCCCTAATTCTGTTCCGAAGACACTTATTGCACCCCTTTGAGGCCCTGTTGTTAAGTGGGAGGTAGATTGACTTCAACAGACGTTGACTTTACATACCCAGTAGTTCAAAACCTCAGCCCCACCACTCCTTTGATCATTCCTTTAGTCATCTATGCATTATTCATTAATAAACATTGATGAACATTCAGATTTCTTAGTTAAAAAACCCAGTCCTGCCACTGGCAGCCGGCTGATTAGTGATTCCTCCTAAACACAAGGCCTCGACCCAGTTTCAACCCAGAAGGCCTTCTGAGAACTGTGACCACTTGAGGCCAGAGGAGGAGGCAGAACTATCGTCTCGCGGACTGTCACATCACAAAGGCCTGCCCCACGTGAGAGCGAGGCATTAGGGCCCAGATGCCCTTGGATCACCGAATACTCATCCGTAGACTTTTACAGATGGAAGTTTTACTCTATCTTAGTAAAAAAATGGGATTCTTTTGGTTGTAAGTAATAGAAATTCAACTTGAACTAGCTTTAGAAAGGGGAGATTGTATTCATTACTCATGGAAATATGGAGAAGAGTAATGAGTGACAGTCCTGTTTTCTCTCCATCTCCTCTGCTTCTGCATGGACTCCTCTGGTCCATGGGCAGGAAACATATCAGCCCCCTAGGTATACTTGCACTTGCTTTAGCCCCCTTTTTCTCAGTTCTAATTCCTAAATGCCAAGAAAGGACTCTGATTGTCAAACCCTGTGCCACCCAGTGGTGGCCAGGAGTGGGGCTGCCTCATACCAACACAGCAGCTCCCACAGTTACTGTGTATTTGAAGTGAGAAGAAAGGGCATTTTCTAGAAAAACGGGGTGCTGCACAGACAAAACAGTGTCTGTACTGAGTATCCCTAAACACTGTTCATGCCTTTATTCTACTGGTAAAGAAATAAGCCAAAAGGAGCTACCCAACTTACCTGAGCTTTCCTCACCTATTCACGGTAGAGGGGGACTCGAACACAAGTCTTCTTCTGGCTTCTAATCCAGCTCTTTTTCCATCACACCAAGTTACGGTCTCCTGGTTTCAATTTTTTTTATGGTACACGGCCCAAACTAGCCTGAGTAACAAACTATCACTCCAAAACCCTAAACAAGAGTTCTTTTAATTTTCTCATTTGACAGGTGATGAAGAGGAGTTTAGAGAAATTAATTCATACAATGCAATACATAGTAAGTGGTGAAGCTGAGCTTTAGTCTGTTTCCAGAAGCTGTCCTCTTCACCACTGTGCTGTCTGCTCCCTCACAGATATTTTCTCTGCCTTAACATCTCCTGTCTTCTTATTTTATCTGCCAGCAAGAACCCATGTATGTAAAACAAAATAAAAGCCATCAGGTTTGTCCTCTGCTACATAGCAATTAACACGTATGAGCATTCGTTCCTCAGGTACTGGGCACCGACTGTTCTAAGCACTTTGCCATTTTGATTATTTTAACCCTTATAAGGTCCTTATGAGGTAGGTACTATTTTATCCCCATTTTATACAAAGAGTTTAATAAAAACAGGTATTGATTTATTGCACATCAACGTAAAAATGACTGATTCAATTTAATCTATGAACTTTCCTAATGTTATTTGTATTTTAGGAGCTAAAACACAATCATAAACTCAGAACAATCATTCTAAATTGCATTGTTACAAAATAAAAAAGTTTTACTCCCCTAGTTCATTTATTGATCACCATAGTTTTTACTTAGATGTAAAGAGACATATACTTAAGAATAACATTGATTTTTATCAGTCCCTGAGTTTTCCTGAGCACTGGATTAATGGAATTGTTCTTAGCTTTTGAAAGCCTCTTTTATTTTAGCCTCTATAAATATATTTCCATATATGGTCATCCTTTTTGTTTCTGAAAACACTTGCATAACTTGTAATTGTTTATACTGATGTTTGTAAATTGTAAATATGTTCAAGTTGCATCATTTTGAGTAAAGTCATAAATTAAAATGTTAAAAAACAGTAAGAATTTTTATGAGCTCCACACAGACTTATGTAAGAGTTGATGTATCTGAAAGCTGTGGTACTTCAGAAACTAAATGCAGAAATATTTTTAAAGAGACATAAAGCTTATGGAAACATGGACTATATGAATGCATTTTTTTACTCCAAAATTTTTTTGTGTAACACTTTTGCATATGAAAATAATTACACTGCTCTTGGGATTTATGATTCTGAGAAATTGTTGGTTCTTAGCCACATCCTCATTTAACTATAATAGCTTTTCCTCCAGTTCCGTTGCTCCCTACTGAAAGTGCACACTTTAGCCAAAGCCCCCTCTGGTATTTGCAAACTTTCTGATCCCCCTACCCACCAGTTGGGTATTACTAATTGAACCATAAAATTTCTCTTTTTGGAGGTCATTTTGACCTATTATTAATCGGATATTGGCAATTTCATATGGCTCAGCCTAACATCATTGCCCTTTAACCCTCTGAGGCCGTTTATCTTGATATTGCTGGTGCCATTTATCTATAATTGTCTTGTCCCACCAGAGAATATAAACCACCTTGAAGGTAAGGACTGCAGCTTGTTTCTCTTTGGGTCCCGCTCTCTCCCTCACAGAGTAGGTTCTGAATAAATGTTTGTAGGGTGAATGAAGTTAGAGGGGGCAGCATTGTTGTCTTCACTTTCCTTTCAGCAGCTGTATCTTTCCTTTCAGCGGCCCACATGTGCAGCCTCCTGGAGCATAACTGTGCCCACTTCTGCATCAATACCCCTGGTTCATACATATGCAGGTGCAAACAAGGGTACATCCTCAACTCGGATCAGAAGACTTGCCGAAGTAAGATTGCTTTGCTGATGTATCTGTACTGTTCTCCTCTTCTCTCCCTATTTCTTTTTTTTTTTTATCTGGGCCTATTTATTCATCTTTTTATCTGGGCCCCTCACCCAACTAAGTCATCTCCTCCCTAAGGGTAGAAATGAAGTTTTGTAATTTGTGTATTTTGTGTTGGTCCCGCCACCACCTCTGCCATCATAGCCCCTAGGCCAGAGCGGGCACATAGTAGGCCGTCAGGAAGAGTTTGAAAGGTGGTTGGAGGCGCCTCCTCGGAAGTAGCCGCCTTGAATTCATGAGCTGGTGCCCTTTAAGTCCAAGCTGTTCTTTAGGGAGAACCGCTGAAGAGCCTTTTCATCCTGTCTCTTTTAACTGTACGCTGAGGAACTGTTTTTGTACAGTAGCTTCTCTGAAGCATGGACTTAGGATGAGTTAGTAATGTCGGCTGGGAGTGATCATTCAAGTTCTGTTTTAGAGGTGTGCAGGGGTCTACTTGCTTTGGTGAGAGACACTTTATGGGTCTAAAGAAAAACGGGCAGACAGATATACAGTATTAATAGAAGTCATGTTGTTTTTTGGCCACACCTGAAAACTAGACACTATACTGACATGTGAGCCAGCATGAGGTCATTCACCTCTTAGAGTAGAGAATTACCCAAAGGCTAAGTGCGTGCCCATACATTTTTTTTCAAGTTGTAAATAAAGCCACTCTGTTAGCCCAGAGACAACCAGACCACCAAAGCAAGAAAGACACGAGGAAGACCAGCCCACGTGGAGGCGGATAAAATTCAGCTAATTAAACGCATAGTTCATTCAATGCGTAACTGATACACCGCATGGTAAGCAATTAAGCATTAATGGAAGAGGTTTCACAAATGGCTGTAATTAGTATCTCATTTATAGAGCCAAACCACATTTTCCTTTTGTCTTCTCACTTTTCAGTTTCAGGGTTGAGAGTGGTTGACTAGAGGCCTCCCTGCCCTCCCCACTCCCCAGGATTAGGGAACATCTGCTTGACTCCTCCAGTTCTGTGGCCTGGAGAAGCCCACAGCCCTCACACCCTGGAACCCCAGGGGCTCTGTGTTCTTGGCTCCTCTCAGACCCTCGGATCCTAGGTTGCTGAGTGCAGCCGGAATCATCCTGCTCTGCTTCAACCTCTGATCCTTCTTCAGTTTCCACAACAAAAATCACACCAAATATTCATGGGTTTAATAAAATTTACTGGAGACCTGGAGGAACCCAGGAAAGGTCACACACTGCTCAGCCAACAACCTACACATCTTTTTAGCCATCTCTCTGTCCTCTTCAGGTGCTATCCTTGTGTGGGGACAGAGCCAGGAATGCAGTTTCCAGGCTCCCGCCCTCACGTGGAAAGGTGCTGGCTCAGGTAGTAAATGGCTATCAGCTGTGATTGGAATGGCCATCAGCTGTGACTAGTTGGCCGTCAGCTGTAACCAGTGAGCCATTGGCCACTAATATAACGGCTGTGGCTACGCTAGCAGAAAACGGGGGCTAGCAGGAAGATGGGGGCTGAGCTAGCAAGAAAGGATTGCAGTTAGCATGGCGGATTGCAGCTAGCAAGTGAGGTGGGTTGGCAGAGAGAAGTGGACGGCAGGTTGTGGACAGTGTGGCTCCTGCTTCCTGTGTCTCCAACCCAGCCGCCAGCGAGAATATAGTGGTATGACTCCCCTACCTATGGCTCCGTGGGTGTTCCTTTTTGGCCTCACCATGTCCTGTGTTCTTATGTGGGGAGCAGGACCAGAGACCCCGCATGACACCTTGTCCCCCACCCAACCTCTTCAGGAGCTCTCCCACCCCAGGGGGTTTCTCTATAGAGTGTTCAGCCTCCCAGCACCTTGTTAACTCCCTTCCTGCCTTTCCCTTCTTAGAAGCACAAGAAATTCCTCTCCTTGTATCATGCCCCAGTGATCTGCTGGGACCCGGGAATCTGCTGATGTCCATTTTCTGTGGGCTGGCTTAATCAAGCTAGAGGAATTTTGAAACCAGCAAATAAAAAGCAAAAAGTTCTCCCCTGATGTAATGAGTAAGGCCTTCCCCACACACCAGGGTTTTCCAACCTCAAGCCCTGAGGCCCCCAGGCTCTCCCAAAGTGCTGGTCTGGCATTGGCTCCCTCCCATCTAGGGCTGTGGGTGCAAAGAGTGTGAAGCAGAAGCAGAATCGGCCTGGCCTTCAGACAGGCTGGTCAGGTGGAGGGACAAGAAGACCCGTGGGGAGGAGGGATATGAACCCAGGGCGGTGGTTCTCAAGCTTCAATAACTCAGAATCACCTGGAAGCTGAATCTGGTCCTTACCCCAGAGACTCAGAGTCAGCAGGTCTGGAGTGGGGCCCAGGAGTCTACATTTTCAGCGAACTAATGTAGATTGCTGCCATGCTTTGAGACTCACTGGCATCAGGCAGCGAGGGGAGGGGAGGGAAGGGCTTCCAGTTAAGGGAGAAGGGACAGAGCCAGAGCCAGGGTTCTGCCACCCCATTTGTCTGAGCCCTCCAGTCACTCTGAAGCAGTTCAGCTACCTTCCCTGTCATCACCAGGCTTAGCTTAGTAAGTACAGTCATAAAGAACAATTTTCTCTCAGAAAAAGGTAATAAATCTTTTGCTTGCCTGCCTCAAATTGGTAGAAAGAACAGGGTCTTTATAGTCTGCAGACCTGGGTTTGAATCTTGGCATTATCACTCATGGGCTGTGGTTATCTCATCCTGAGCTCTTATTTAAACACCTTGACCTAACTTCCTCACCCTTGGAATGGGAAGGGTGGTGATAAATTAAGATGTATCTCATTGATACATCCATGTTAGACTATGGTTTTGGTCTGGTGGACAGTTAAAAGTTGTGCCAAGGGAAGGATGGGCTATACCCTGACCTCTGTTTGAGTTTCTTTCAGGGACATGTCACTGCCAACACCAAGAGAGACTCAGTGGGCCTGGAGGGGAATGAGACACAGCTATTTCCATTTTTTTGAGCACATATGATGTGCCAGGCAGCATGAAAATTACTGGAAATAAAATAGTGAATAAAATAACAATGGTCTTGTTCTCTTGGAGCTCACATTCTTGCATGGGAATAAAATAAGCAAAGTAAAATAAACAATCAAGGCAATTGCCACCAAAAGTGATTGCAGCCCAGCTGAGTGTGCTGCATACAAGGTCGCCTAACTATAGCTACTTATGAAGTGTTCACTATGTGCCAGGAGCTCTCCTGAGTGCTTTATATTTGTTATCTCATTTAATTCTCAAAACAGCTCTTAAAGTAGGTTTTATAATAGTCATTTTACAGATAAGGAAAATAAGGTACAAGAAAAAAGATTAGACAGTTTACCCAAGGTCATATGGCTAGTAACGTAACCAAACCAGAATCCAAATACTGTTACACATGACTCCATATTCCTAGCTCTTAACCCCATTTGATGCTGTCCCAGGATCCTTGAGGGCCCCCAGATGGCAGCAGGGCAACTCTGCAACCAGAGAGACTTTGCAAGCCCAGAAAGACAGGCAGGTTCAAAGGCTCACCGATCCCAGGGAGACTCAGAACTAATTCGCCAGGACTAACATTCAAATGATTGTGACTGACCCCCCCCCCCCAAGTTCTCTACCAACTGCTGTGATTTGTCATTGTACAGAATGATTGTGTGAGGGTCTCCTAGGCAGCTGTGTTCAAACACACACACACACACACACACACACACACCATATCCACCATTTTCTATTTATACTCTTCCTGTGTGATGAGAGGAAACAGACACAGCTAATTCATGGTTCTTCAGTAGAAGTGGACTTTGGCTGTCAGACTTTTAGCTCCCTCTCCCACATAATCCAGGAACTGAATTCTCTCCTGGTGTCCCACATTGACAACAGTACATGCCCACCACTGTCGCCCATCTAAGTCACCAGGTCATTGCAAAGCTCCTGCATCTCACCTCCAGGCAACCTGGATCAATGGTTGAGCTGAAATCCTACCTTTAAATCTTCTCTGTAATTTCTACCTTTGATCCTATTTTTGCCATCTGAAGTCATATACCTAAAAGTGTATTTTTTTTCCTAAATAAAAAGAGAAAGCCCTTTGATTATTAAAGAGTGTTATCAGGGCTGGCCCAGTGACTCAGGCGGTTGGAGCTCCGTACTCCTAACTCCAAAGGCTGCCGGTTCGATTCCCACATGGGCCAGTGGGCTCTCAACCACAAGGAACCACAAGGTTGCCGATTCAACTCCTCGAGTCCCACAAGGGATGGTGGGCTCTGCCCCCTGCAACTAAGATTGAATACGGCACCTTGAGCTGAGCTGCCACTGAGCTCCCGGATGGCTCAGTTGGTTGGAGCGTGTCCTCTCAACCACAAGATTGCCAGTTCGACTCCCACAAGGGATGGTGGGCAGCGCCCCCTGCAACTAAGATTGAACATGGCACCTTGAGCTGAGCTGCCGCTGAGCTCCCGGATGGCTCAGTTGGTTGGAGCGTGTCCTCTCAACCACAAGATTGCCAGTTCGACTCCCACAAGGGATGGTGGGCTGTGCCCCCTGCAACTAGCAACGGCAACTGGACCTGGAGCTGAGCTGTGCCCTCCACAACTAAGACTGAAAGGACAACAACTTGAAGCTGAACGGCACCCTCCATAACTAAGATTGAAAGGACAACAACTTGACTTGGAAAAAAGTCCTGGAAGTACACACTGTTCCCCAATAAAGTCCTGTTCCCCTTCCCCAATAAAGTCTTTAAAAAAAAGTCTCTCTCTAAAAAAAAAGTGTTATCTACCACTCCTCTCCCCCATTAATTTTCTCTTCTTCAGGGGAAGCATACATATCTTTAGACGACCTGATTTCGGGTCTCTTTACTGCCAAGATAGCCCTCTTCTAAACACGAGTTGGTCAGTGTCTCAAAATGTGCTCCTCCTTTCAAAGATTAGGTCAAGCACATTAAATAATCTTGCCTTCAAAGTTCTGTCCATATGAGCAATTTGGAGTATGCAAGAGGCCAACCCTGGATTCTTCTGTCCTCCAAAAAGTCTTCCCCATCCAATACCATTATATGAGATAGATGCAAAAGCATTAGCATACTGCCTAGCTTGTAGTGCTCAGAAGTTTATGTCCTTCCCTTTCCACATTAAAAAAAAAAAAAAATGGAGAAAATCCTCGTGAAGTGTGCCTGTCTTCACACCTCTATTTCCCCCATCATTCTCTGCTTGAATTACCACCAACAAGAGAGAACTTTATCTTGCTTCCTTTTCTTTATTTTTTTAAATAAGGAATTTCCCCTTCCTTTCCCTCTCTCTGGAATATTTAATCTATCTGGAAGAAAAATGAAAATGCAACATTTAGAAAACCTCACTTGGCAAAATATGTAAACTTTCTTGTCCAACTTTCTCATTTTTCTCTGTCTCAAGGACCATCCCAAATACATTTCACTGCTTTCTTTAGATCTGTTCCTGACATTATTTTTTTCAAACTACATAAGTGATTTAATAGCTTTTATATTAGACTTTAATTAAGGGACATCATCCAGAAAACCAGTCACATTATTAAAGAGAGAAAACTATAACCAACATTCCTCATGAATTTAGATGCAAAACTTCTTTAAAATTTAGCAGATAGAACCCATATGTATAATATAATCAAGACCAAATGGGGTTTATCCCAAGAATGCAAGGTTGGTTTAACGTTAAAAAAATCAACGTAATTCACCATATTAACAGACTAAAAATGAAAAACATATGATCATTTCAATACATGTAATAAAAGCATTGGACAATACTCAACATTCATTCACGTTAAAAACTCTGAACAAACTACAAATGAAAGGGAAATTGCTCAACTGAATAAAAGCCGTCTATGAAAAAACCTACAATTAACAGCATACTCAAGAGTGAAAGAGTAAATGCTTTCCTCCCAACATAAGGAACAAGACAAAACTTCTATTCAACCTTGTACTGGAGGCTCCAACTGATATAATAATGAAATAAAAAGATTCCATTTATATAAAATTTTAGAAAATGAAACCTAGTCTATGTGACAGCAGATTAGTAATTGCCTGGGGTCAGGGTGAAAGGAGAGGCAGGAGGAGAGGTTACAAAGAGGCACAAGGAAAATTTGGGGCTTTGGAGGTGATGGATATGTTCATTATCTTGACTATGGTGATGTGTTGATATGTCAGATTTATCAAATTGTATACTTTAAATATGTGCAGTTTATTGTGTGTCATTTATAACTCAATAAAACTAATAGATTATATATAATACATATTCAGAACAAGGTGTTTGGGGAAGACAAGTAGTGCTGAGACAAAAGCCTACAAGGGGTCAGAGAAAGAGCGATGGAAAAATCAGGGAAGACGTTACAGAGGGAGGGGTTTTTCTAGCAAGTCAAAGAAGAGAAGAAGAGAAATGGGGGATGCTAAGTAGATCAGATTGTCTGTCGGGGATAGTTTGTTTGGGGCATTAGTGGGGGTGGAGGGAAGGAATGTAAGCTGCAACAAATTGGAGTGATCTGATTCTGAAGCTGAGTTCCAATAGTGATCTTTGGTGAGTTGGGGTGATGAACACAGGGCGTCAAGGATAAAAACCACATTTTAGTAAACTGAGTCCTGCAGTAATATATATGGAGGATTAGAAGTAGGTAGAGAGTGGGGGCAGAAATACCATCTATCCATTCATTCAGGACTTATTTATTTATTTATTTATTTATTTATTTATTTATTTATTTATTTTTTAAAGCAGTTCTGCTAGTTGAGGAACATGCTTTTTTTAATATTTTATTGGGGAAGGGGAACAGGACTTTATTGGGGAACAGTACCTCCAGGACTTTTTTCCCAGTCAAGTTGTTGACCTTCCGATCTTAGTTGTGGAGGGTGCTGTTCAACTTCAAGTTGTCTTTTCAGTCTTAGTTGTGGAGGGTGAAGCTCAGCTCCAGGTCCAGTTGCCATTGCTAGTTGCAGGGGGCACAGCCCACCATCCCTTGCGGGACTCGAGGAGTTGAATCGGCAACCTTGTGGTTGAGAGCCCATTGGCCCATGTGGGAGTCGAACCAGCAGCCTTTGGAGTTAGGAGCACGGAGTTCCAACCGCCTGAGCCATTGGGCCGCCCGAAGAACATGTTTTTATTTTTTCATTTTTTAAAGATTTTATTGGGGAAGGGGAACAGTGCACTTCCAGGACTTTCTCCAAGTCAAGTTGTTGTCCTTTCGATCCCAGCCACGGAGGGCCCAGCTCAACTCCAGGTCCAGCCGCCGCCACTAGCTGCAGGGGGCACAGGCCACCATCCCTTATGGGAGTCAAGGAGACCAACCGGCAACCCTGTGGTTGAGAGCCCACTGGCCCATGTGGGAATCGAACCAGCAGCCTTCAGTGCTAGGAGCACCGAGCTCCAACCACCTGTGCCACCAGGCCAGCCCCCATTCAGGGCCACCCCCGGTCAGTACTTATTGATTCCCTTCTATGTGAAGATAGTATTTCTCTTACATGTTTGAAACCTTCGGAACACTCAGATCTTGGCTTCCCTTGTGCTCCTCACATGAGGAGCAGAATAGGAAAGATGCAATCAATTTATAATTCTAATCAGTTTGGTCAAATTAGTACATGTGTTTCTTATACCCACAGAATTAATTAGGAGACACAGCAGTAATCCCTGCCCCAGGGAGGCGTTTATGACATAAGATGGGGCTTGGGGGTGGAGGATGGTAGTAGAATTTAGACTGACAGATAGCTTCAGAGAGGAAACCTGTCTGTTTTGTGGGAAAACTAGTGAGTGCAGGAAAAAGCCCACACAAGTGGTTGGGTGCAGCTAGAGATGGAGGGTTAGAGATCAAGGAAAATGCCTGGCTGGGATGTACTTGGTGGTTGTTATTGACCTGCAAATGGATGAAATCTTGGAAGAAGAAAGGGAGTGTGGGAAGACAAGGTCAGTGTCTAAACTTTGGGGCAGCCGGCAGTCAGAGAGTGGAGCAAGCAGGCTGTGCACGTAGCTTCAGAGCAAAGGGCTAACAGAGACCTGCTGAGTGGAGTAAGTTCCGTCATGGGGCTTTCTCATAACCCTGGCTCCTGGGCTCAGAAACTTGGAAATCATTATGTGTAGTGTGCTCACCTTCTGGCTGTGCCAGGGATCAGGGATTTAAAAAAAAAAAAAAGTAATCTGAGTGAGTAGAGCCCTATGGGAGAACTGAGCTGACTAAATGTGAGTGGAGAATTGCCAGTTGTGAAATAATTATTACACAGCAGGGGAAAATGAGTTTGAACCTTATACAGCTTCTTCTTTCCTATTTTCATAAGCACCTCAGAGTGGGGTCAACCAGATAGCACCTTCAGCTTCGTGGAGGGGGGAGGGAATACAAATTCCCAGGCCCTACCCTAGACTTGTGGAATCAGGGACTTGGGGTGGGGCTTAGGAATGTGTGTTTTAATAAGCCCTCCGAGGGATTGTAATGTGAGCTCAAGTTTGAAAACCACTGACCTAGATGTTGTAAACTAGATCTCTCCTGGGAGATTCCACTCGGTAGGGTGTTTATATTAAGTACGTGATGATGTGAACAGCCCTTTGGAAATTGCAAAGTGCTCTGCAAGAGTAGGGCATTATTCATTCACGGTTATTATTTTGATCAACCTATAACTCGGTCAGATTTACTTACATTTTAAGGGTTTATTTTGGGGTCATTTTCTTTCTTTTCCTTTCTCAAAAGAAAACTAAAATCTTGTTAGTGATCAGGAGAATTGATTGAAAAAGAATGGTAACAGTTGGGGGTAAGGAGGATGCAGGCGCAGCTGGAGTTTGCCTGAAAGGACAGGTTTGTTTTTCTTGGTGACAGTCGGTTTGTTTGTTTCCTCCAGCGTAGAAGCACAAGGCCGATGACTCACATTTACTGTTGAAAGTCTTTAAATCCAACTGCAGCTGTCAAAATAAGATTAGTGCTTTCAGACATGATGAAAGAAGGAGAACAGTCCCCAAAATGTGGGCTTGGGTTTTGCTTGAGTTTGTGGAGTCCTAACTCTGACCGAGCTTTCCAGTTGGAGTAGGTGGAAATCCCATTGTTTCCCACTTGAGTGAAATAACAGCCTTAATAATACATTTCTCTTCTCTCTTGCTGTGATAGATAATTTCTGATTTTTACGTCTCAGGCTAAATAACAGCAGGAGCAATAAAAAAGTGGAGCATGTCTTCAAAGGTGTTCATTTTGCTCTAACTCCAAAGGAGAGAGTAACTGTCATTGGTGTCAACAGCATGCAATGTGCCTTGTATAAAATTCTGAAAAGTCAGTAAAAACCTTTTGATTTCACCCAGGATGATGTCAGCCACAGCAATCACAGTCTTTGTCCCGTGCTCCTTGTCCAAAGTAGCCAGATAAAACTTTTCCAAGTTCTCTGGGCTGAGGCGCTATGCCAGGGTTTCGAGATCACAAATGAAGGAAGGCATTTAAATCTAGAGTACGTAGGAGAGCCTTGGGGAAACACGAAGACTGATTTGAGCACCACTTTGGGGCTCGTAGGTATCTGTGGGGACAGAGCCAGGAGTGTAGTTTCCAGGCTCTCGCCCTCACGTGGAAAGGTGCTCACTCGGGTAGTAAATGGCCATCAACTGTGATTGGATGGCCATCAGCTGTGGCTAGTTGGCCATCAGCTGTAACCAGTGAGCCATTGGCTACTGATATAACTGCCGTGGCTACAGCAGAAAATGGGGGCTAGCAAGAAGATGGTGGCTGAGCTAGCAAGCGCAGATTGCAGTTAGCAAGTGGGATCAGTTGGTTGGCAGAGAAGTGGACGGAAGGTTGCAGATCATGTGGATCCTGCTTCCTGTGTCTCCAACCCAGCCACCAGTGAGAATATAGTGGTGTGACTCCCCTATCTATGGCTCCGTGGGTGTTCCTTTTTGGCCTCACCATATCCTGCGTTCTTATGTGGGGAGCGGGAGCTGAGACCCCGCATGACACCCTGCATGACAGTATCAAATTCTCACTGATTTATTTCACCTGGGAAGACTGAGCAGACACAGTTAAACATCCCTGTGGAGACAGAGTCCCAGAGGGCTGTTGCCAGGCTCTCCCCCTCATGTGGAAAGGTGCTCAGTCGGGTAGTAAATGGCCATCAACTGTGATTGCATGGCCATCAGCTGTGGCTATTTGGCCGTCAGCTGTAACCAATGAGCCATTGGCCACTGATATAACTGCTGTGGCTAGCAGCGAACGGGGGCTGGCAGACGCGGATTGTGGATTGCGAATTAGAGAGGCGAATTACAATTAGCATGGCAGATTGCAGTTAGCAAGTGAGGTTGGTTGGCAGAGAAGCAGATGACAGGTTTCAGATCGCGTGGCTCCTGCTTCCTGTGTCTCCAACCCAGCCGCCAGCGAGACTATAGTGGTATGACTCTCCTATCTATGGCTCCATGGGTGTTCCTTTTTGGCCTCACCATATCCTGCGTTCTTATGTGGGGAGCGGGATCAGATACCCCGCATGACACCCTGCATGACAGTATCAAATTCTCACTGATTTATTTCACATGGGAAGACTGAGCAGACACAGTTAAACATCCCTGTGGGGACAGAGTCCCAGAGGGCTGTTGCCAGGCTCTCCCCCTCACGTGGACAGGTGCTCACTCGGGTAGTAATTGGCCATCAACTGTGATCAGATGGCCATCAGCTGTGGCTAGTTGGCCGTCAGCTGTAACCAATGAGCCATTGGCCACTAATATAACTGCTGTGGCTAGCAGCGAATGGTGGCTGGCAGTCGCGGATTGTGGATTGCGAATTAGAGAGGCGAATTACAATTAGCATGGCAGATTGCAGTTAGCAAGTGAGGTTGGTTGGCAGAGAAGCAGATGACAAGTTTCAGATCGTGTGGCTCCTGCTTCCTGTGTCTCCAACCCGGCCGCCAGCGAGACTATAGTGGTATGACTCTCCTATCTATGGCTCCATGGGTGTTCCTTTTTGGCCTCACCATATCCTGCGTTCTTATGTGGGGAGCGGGACCAGAGACCCCACATGACACCCTGCATGACAATCCCTCCTAAAATTCTCCAGAAACTAAGGCAAACAAGCAAATTTTGTTGAATGTCAGCTATGTGCTAAGGATTGTCCTCTGGCAAGGCATTTGCTTGAGTTTGGTGAGATTTTGTTATAAAATTCAAAATTGCCCACTTTGCTGTATCATCAATTCAGCATAGAACTCATAAACCAAAACTTAGCCAAAGATACGTGACATTTAAAGAAGTCTGAATCTAATGTCCAAGTGTGGAGTTTTCATAGGCATCCAATAAAGTGACACTAACTAGAATTGTGATGTAGGCAAAATTTGGTTGGGGTCCACCTCTTCTCCATACTTAACTAGGCACACACCATCAAAACCCTTCTTTTACCCTCGTCTAAGAGAAAAGGAGGCTAATGTTTGTTGAGTACCTATCAATCTGTCAGGGGCTTTTCTCATCTACATTATCTCATTTGGCCCTGCAATAACGTTTTCTCACCGCTTAATTATTTAACTTCTATGAAAACTGAATCTCCTAGAAATCACTTGTGTGAAATCACACGAGTCACCCAGCTGCAGCCAGGTCTGGCTCCAGAGGCAATATTCTTTCACTCTATCTGATTGCCTCACTCCCACCCTGTCTAAACGAGAATAACTGTCCTTTATCTCCTCCAAGGTTCAAGTCCCTTGATCCCTACTTTTTCATATTACCTCCCTCAGGTCCTTGTATAAAATAATATTTTTAGTAGACTGTCTTCTAATCACAGTATTTAAATAGAAGTTCCCTTCCCCATACACTCTCAACTCCTTTTTCCTGCTTAATTTTGTTCCATAGCACTTATATCATCTGATATAATATGTGGTTTTACCTGTTTATTTTGTTTATGTCTGGCCCCTGTCAGTGTTGCGCTGGTAGATGTTTGATAACCAGATCTCTAGGGGAAAAAACTCTGATTTGTAATGTTCACCAATTCCTGTGGTGTAAATACTGCCACCATGGCTGATTTCAAGCTACCCATTTGGCCTTGCTGAATGCGGCGTTGGGAGGAGGTGTGCATAGACTGTTGTGAGTCAGTAGGAGTTGGCTCCCACACACTGCTGGCTTCCCACTCGAATGAGCTCCACGGGGACAGGGATCAATCAATTGATTTTTTTTTAATCTATTTTATTTACTGTTGTTTTTCCAGCACTTTGAACAATTTGACAAATTAATTCAGTCTGTCATTCAAATATATTTTTAAAAATTGACCACATGCCAGACACTATGTTAGTTACTTGAGCTTAAAAGGCTAAACAAAAGAAGCACTACCCTCATATGGCAAGGGAAAGAGATATTAAATAAATGATTGCAAATTAAGTATTAAATTATAATTGTGGTAAGGGACACTATGGGGGAGTGGTCAGGTAAAAGCCCCCTGAGTACTCCAGGCTGGTGCTTTCAAGTCAAATCAACAAATGTCCACTAAGAACCTGCCGTATGAAGTGTATGGTATCATACAGGCATCTTGAGGAACACCAAGACTTATTTGGTTCCTCTCAGAGCTTACAGCCCAGGTAAGACTAGTGCGAGAGGAATACCTGACAACTCTGTGTTTGCGTTCACATAGATGTGGGTTCATCTGTCCATTCACAAGTACCTACTGAGCACCTGCAATGTGCCAGGCACTGTGCTGGGTACTGGGGATGCAGCAGACAGCAAGGCAAGCAGTTCCTTAGCTGTCATCATAATTCTTCTGGTGTCTGCACCTGGGGGCGGTCTCCCAGATGTCACTGTGCTCTGAGCCCACTTCTGGTATGGGAATACCTCTTGCTGGGGATGAGAAGGAGGAGGAGTTTTGTTCTCATCTCACTCATCTTCCCATGACTCGATTTCTGATGGAAGAGAGTATTTTTAGGACCCTAGGAACATCCCTGTTGGGAGACAGGGGATATGGCCTTTGCCACTGTTCATTCAGAAAGTGAATACTTATGGAACACCAACTAAATGCACTCGGACATGGCGCTAGGCTCTGGGGAATCTAGACTGAGGCAGACCAGCTCATATGCCAGTGGAGCAGGGGGACATGTGATCAGGTCTCTCCAATACCAGGGGATAAATGCATACGTGCTAGAGTGGAGCCATGTGTATGGTGCTAGGAAGTCAGAGGGAGGAGGCTGGAAGCCCAGCCAACTTGGAGAAGCTTTCCTGGAGGTGACATTTGACTGAAGTCGTGAGCCATTAGTGGGGGTCACCAGGAAAATAAAGCTTGAGAGAGTAATGGGAACTCTGAATCTAGTGCTTCTCCCATCCCCCGTGGTTTTATCACCCTTCGGGCTATGAGAAAAAGAAGTGCTGTTTTTCAAAAGCATAAGGAATCATCCAAAAACATCTGTATTTGTTTCAAATGGAAGTGACCACTGCCAAAAAACAACAGTTGTTTTGTCAGAACCTAGTCTGTATTTATTCCTTTGTCTTTGTTTAATTAAATTTATCCCTCAATGGTTTCCTTTGGGACAGTACAGATCATTAGTGTCCATAAATCCCCAACGTTCCAAAAACAGTATGAAAGGAAAACGTGAATGAAGCCAACTGGCAAGCTTGCTGTATGTGGGACCATTCTTCTGGAATGCAAGCCATAATCCTTCTGTTCTTACCACACTTTGCACCCTCATATAGAATCTGAGAAGGGACAAAGGACAGCTAGAATTCTGAGATATGTTTAAAGGAGGAAACTGAGTCTGGTGGTCTCAGTTAATGCTAAAGGGGGAGCTGACTTCTGGGTCTGGGCACCTTGCCCTCAGAGGGTTTTGAGGACTTTTTAATCCAGTAGGTTCACCAACTCTCGACCTGGCTGCACACTGGAATTATCTGGGAACTGTCAGTATCCCATCCCTAGTCATTCTGATTTAGGGAGAAGGGTGGAGGCTGAGCATCAGGATTTTCAAAAGATCCCCAGATGGTTCTACTGAGCAGCTGAAAATGGCACTGCTGCTTCTGTAGCTGGGACCTTGCAGTTATTCCCAGTCTGTCCTATGATTGTCCAGCCCTGTGCTGAAAGGAATAAGCATTCATTGTCTCACTCTGCCTACCCTATGGGAGGAAGTCTTTTGGAAGAAAAGATCATTGCTTCAAGCTCCTGGTTCATTGCTTTTGAAATGCTAATTTTAAAGGGGTTCTTTTGTATGGCATAGATTTTTTCCATTGTTATGAAAGTTCCTGTTATAAAATCTTATTAGAAAATTTGAAAGCAGAGTTATAAATAAGAGAATAAAAGTTACCTATGCTCCCACCACTCCTTCCTAACCACTGTTAGGCAGGGTTCCTGGTGGACACAGAGAAGGGGCAAAGCAGCAGCTGGAGCAGAGTGGGGAGGACCCAGGGGGAGAAGCTCCTGTCCCCCACCTCCAGAGATGGACTTGGGGTTTGAGAGGTAGGTTGTTTCAGTGTGCTAGAGTATCATTTTTTGGCCATAAAGCCTTTGTACAGGGATGCTCCCTTCCCAATTCAGGAGCTTAGTTTGGCATGGGAGACACAATAACGACATCACTACATAAAGGCCTATGTGATCAACATTGTGATACTTGCCAAGAGGGAGAAGTGCAGGGCTGCACTGATGGGTGAGTCCAAGAACTCTGAAGAACACTTGAAGGTCCTCATTTCAAGAGGTTAATTTTCCCATCAACATGTAAGCAAATCAAAGAGCTACTTCAGCCTGGAATTCAGAAAACTACAGCTATTCCCAAACAAAGCAGCCATCTTCATGTAACTGTGCTAGAAGTCCTTTAAGTTTCCACCAGCTCTGAGACAAACTGATACTTCAAGATGTGTCCTTCTAAAGCACCCCTCGCATGAAGTCATCTGTGTCCCTTTTAAAGGATTTTACTTTGAGTGGTCCCCACTGCCGGCTGAATGGACTTGAGAGTACGCAGCCTGCTGTCAGGCCCTCTGCCATCTGGTGTCAATTGTCCTTCCAATCTGCCTCTTGCTACTTCCCTTGGAATTCTCAGAGTGAATTCAATGACGAGGCCTGTCCTGCTTTCCTCCATTTCTGCATTGTTACACTGTTCCCTCCACACAGAGCACCATTTCCCTCCCTCCATTCTCTCACACTTGCCTGCTGGCTGTTTCTGATCCACTCTTGCCCGGAGGTAATCTGTCCCTTTTCTGAACTCCTTGTATTGTCAGCATCTTTTTATGGAGTTCTGGTATGTTCTATCACGTATTTTACTATTTATGTAAGGTGCATCTGATAGCCACTCTGGCCTTTTCACTCCTCAAATGGGGCTAGCTTGTTCTATCGCAATTTGCATTTGCCGTTCTTTCAGTCAGGAACAGTCCTAGAGCTTCAAGTTACTAACCCTTAGAAAATAAGCTGTGTGACCCCAGGAACACTTTTGTTTGGTTCATCACTATCTCCCTAGTGCATGGGACAAAGTAAGTGCTTCATTAATTGAATAAATGAAGAGTATCCTGCGATTCCGACTTTTCTTAGATCTCTGGCCTAGGCTTGTAACTAACTGTAGGTTTTGTCATTCTTTAATTATTTGCTATAATTTTGCATGAGCTGAATGAAATTTTTTCTGGTTATTAGTATTTTCCTTATATCACAATCCATTGGAAATCTCAATGGGAAATCTAAGAAACAAATATTCTGGTAATAGATAAAGGAATTTGCACCTATAATTTTTTTCACCTACCTTATTGATTTGGGAATGAAAATACTTCTTTTAGCATTTCAAAACCAGAATCCTTATTTGTGGGATCTTAGACTTTTTTAATGTTATGATGTAGATTTTATTTTAAAAAAATATTTAATGCATTTAATAGATGTGATGAATAAATCAGCTTTTATATTTTTATCAATTTGATATTTTATATTTACCTAAAAGCATAATAAGCTATAAAATTCAAAGACCTAGGAGACTACATTAAAGTGTAGCTATTGGATTCGGGGATTAATCAATCTTTCTAGTTAATTGACTTTTTACCATAGCTGTCATATTAACCCGATAAAAATTCTTTTTAATATATTCCTAATATATCCTTTTAATGCTCTCTGATTTTTCTCCAACTTTAATGGTAAAGTTATTGGAATAGCTAGTCAGGAAACCAAGCCATTCTCCTTGCTGAGAAGTAATGTCATCATGTCAGCCAGTTTCTGCAAAGGAGAGACCAAATCGGTGATTGAAAATGCCTTTAACCTTTTCATCCTCTGATATTTTCTTAGTTCCATTGCAGTAAATGCATTTCTGTGAGTGCATTCTTGCATTGCATTTGAATAAATAGTGAGGGCTCAGTGCTTTGTGGACATATAATAAATGTTTGACCCGACTGCTAATAGCCATACATCCATTTCTCTCTTGTACTCTTTGTTACCTCTACCTGACCTCCTCTGGCTTCCCATTTTCCTCATTTGTGACTGGGATGAATAAATAGAGTGCAAAGAGAATTTTCAAAGACCGCTGTGGTAGACGCATGGAATGAGGAAAAGCACGTTCAAAGTGGCTGATGCAGACTTGGGAATTAGGGGCTATTCTTAGACCTACCATGTTTTTGGTAGAGTAGCAGGTCTTTCCACTGTGCCCTCTCTCAGCTTCCCCATCTGCAAAATGTCAAAGACAGTGCCAGATTACCTCAGTATAAATTGCTGAGACCGACTGCAAAGCGTTTTGGTTGTCAGAGAGTGGGAATGGTGCTTGATGCAGATAAGTGCACGTCTGCTCTTGATAACTAACAGTTTGCTCAAAGTGTTGCCAAGGCTCTTTCAGTGACATGGGAAAATACAAACTGATGTGAATTTAAAATTAATGCATTTAATAGAAGTGAATGATTGTAACTTTGAAAAAATATTTTTATATATACACATAGAAACTCACCAAAATGTTAACAGCGGTTGCCTCTGGGTGGTAAGATTGCAGGTGGGGGGCTTACAGGTGGATTTTCTTTTATCGATTTTTCTATGTTTTCTGAAATTTCCACTATGATCATATATCATTGCTTACAATGTTTTCAAAACTTATTTTAGCAAGTGCTGTAGCGTTGCTTGTGCTGAGGGTCTCCTCCTTCAGAGCTGTGTTCTAATGGCATGACTTGGCCCCAGTCCAGGATCTGTGTGCGGCGGAGGACCATGGCTGTGAGCAGCTCTGTGTGAATGTTCTGGGCTCCTTCGTCTGCCAGTGCTACAGTGGCTACACCCTGGCGGAGGACGGGAGAAGGTGTGTGGGTGAGTATCCCCTCCAGCCGTGCTTAAGGAGAAAGGACGAGTTAAGCACAGTGAGGAGGAAGAAGGAGCGCCCCTCTCCCACAGGCCCAACTGCTTTCCTTTGAGTTTCAATAAGGTGCTCAGTCCTCTGGTCTAGTTGTTAGAATTGGAACTTTAAAGGCTTCACTTATGGCTGAGGTTAGTATTTTCTCATTCTGGGTCCTCTGCAAAAGGCATATTTATGATACTCTGTCTGGGTAAATATTGTTGTCCTGTTGCTGCAATCTTTAAAAATGACCGGGTGGATTTTCATCAGATTTGGAGGGTATGTTTGGGATGACTTAAATATAACTCATGTGTTATATACATGAGGTTCACTTGGTGGTGGGTGAGGGTGCTGAGTGGCACCTCAAAGACATGGGCAGCCAGCCTCCTAAGTATTGGATCTGCCAAATGACTGCCAGGTGTAAGAGCCCAACTGTATTTAATAAGACACCGTGGTCAGAGAACAAATGGTAGCCTCAAACACAAGCCCCAGCTAAGGGGTGTCAAGGGCAATGCTTAGAACTGTAGGCACTGACTTGCAATTAGTTGAGTAGGGTCCTGCTTGGGCAGCTCCACATTGTGTGACCCAGTGAGAGGTAAGGAGAGGGGGGTGACACCTGGTTTCTTCAGTGATGGATAATGGTACTCCTTAGCACCTGCAGAGCAGGCCAGCAAATCCCTGATGCCACCTCCCGGTTTGTCTGCAAAGCCCTTTACACTTGCACAGTCTCATCCTTCTACCAACAAACAATGCCTGGCAAATAGTAGGTATTCAATAAAATGAACTGGAAAGTTATGAAGCAGAAAATCTGGAAGGAAAAGAAGGAAAAGGCTTGACTGATAGCAGAACTGAAACCTGCATTTTCTGACTCTAAATCCTGCATTTTTGTTCCACAACCCATTGTTTTCAGGGGCCCTGTTATGTCTTGCTTCCCACAAACAGTGAATGATTTTTTTTTGTTGCACATAGAATTTACATTTTCCAGCATACCTTGAGGTTAGCTAAGGATGTGGAAGGGAAAAGCAACAAAACATAAAGCGTAGGTCGTAGCCTGCTCTTTGCTGGTGAAGGATGAAAATATCAGGTTTTTTTTTTTTTACATAATGATGGGGATGAAAACCTCCCTCACTGGAGGTCCACAAATGAAATTGGACTCCTGAGTGTTAGAGTTGATTTCTTTATCCCTTTAGTCTGCTGGTGGTGACCACGAGAGGTGGCAGGGTACCATATCCACTAACACTGGAAAAACAGAAGACAACATAGTAAATACCAAGTCTTATGATTTTTGCTTAATTAATTTTTATTATGTAAATAATATGCTTTCATTGAGGAGCTTAAACAGATGAGAAAATTACTATGAATAGTTTATTGTATTTTCTGCCAGTCTTTTCCCCATATAGATAGCTACCTCAAAACATTTTGTTAATGTTTAACAAAATGAGTTCATGCTATCTATTTTGTTTTATATATATTTTTTCCCTTACCATTTGTTAAATGGGTAGAAACTTTGGGTGCTATAGAGTCAGAAGGGAATCAGGCCATTGAGAGTAAAGCCAGTGGATGAGCTTCAGGAAACAGGGTGAAGATAGATTAGGGTGAGGGAAGGGACAGGGAGAGCCTGGAGCTTGTGAGTAAGTAGATGGGGCAGCATCAATGGAGGCCATGGTTGGGGCTGGAAGGCAGTGAGGAACCCAGTTCTCTGAGTGTTGCCAAATAATTGCCTAACTGTCCCTGTGTAGTATAGAACTTTTGTGTCTCTAAGGGTTTTGCTCTAACTTCTGGAATTTGACATTTATTGAAGAGCAACAAGCATGAGAATAGATGCTGTGGTTGCCAGGGAGCTGTTGTGGGCTATGTTTATTAGAGATGGGTGTTTCTCTTGCTGTTACTATCAGCATGTAAGAATGTCTGCCTTTCCTTGAAGGGGGTGGAGTACAAGCAAAAAAGTGGGAAAATAGGAGAGACTGTGTGGACCCAGGTCTTATCATCGGTATTCTTGTCATTAGCATCCTCAAGAAAGAGCCTGAGGCTGGGAATGAGATGATTAAGCAATAACCTTTGTTGCCAGTTACCTTGGTTAGAGACACAGAACAAATTCTCAAAAGGTCATTTGCTGCTCTATGGGGCTGTGCTGAGTGCAAAGCAAATGGTAGAGGTAATGGAGACTACAGAAGGTCAGAGAAAAGGGACATCGTAATGGCTGTGGGGGTGAGGGTGGAATCTGGGCAAGGAAGAAAGGGGAGCAATTGGACAAATGTCTAAGGCAAGGGGAGACATGAAGGGCGATGGTGGTGTGGAGGTGGCAGTGCTCTCTAGGCTTAGGGGATGAGGCTGGGCTGGGAGGGGCAGGCCTTGCTGCTGGGAGTTGATAGATCGAGAGACTGTCACAGTGAGAAGGCCAAAATAAAAGCTAAGCACACAGCCTAACCCGAGGACATAAATTGGAGACCCTAGGTATCAGACTTAGAGCAGGAAATTGAGAGGAAAGCAAAAGCTGGTAGTGACCCTGGAAGAATTCTATTAGCAGCTGCTATGAGGTGGCCTGTATGTAGGTGGGCAGGGAACAGTAAGAATGTGGTGACCAGAAATCCCAATTAATCCAGGACATTCCCAGTTTATGCCTGTTGACTCAATTCTCAACAGCACTCCCTTTCACTTTCAAAGGGATTCCAGTTTGATGATAAATTATATAATCACCAGTTGAGGAGACTAGCTCTGTTGAAGCAGAGAATTTCTGTAGGTGTGAAGTAGGAGATAAAGTTTAAGATACCGGGAAGAACCAGACTGTTCAGGCAACTGAAACTCAGGCTAAAGAGTTTGGACTTTTATCTCTGAAAAGGAACTGCTGAAGGACTCATACTTGGGAGCGACAAATGTAAAGCCTCATCTTAGGAAACTTCATCTTGTGGTAAACTGCAGGGTGAATTCCAGGAGGAAGATGGTGAGGGCTGGAAAGACCAGCTGGGAGACTATGGTAATCATCATATGAGAGGTGACAAGAACCAAGGTATGAGTAGTGACTGTAGGAATGGAGAGGGAAGGAATAAGGGTTGAAAGAAGGTGCTATAAATAAGAGAAGGAAAAGTCACAAATGACTCCCGAGTTTGAGCTTCCATGACTCTGATAGTGATGGCAACAGATTTTTAGAAAAGATAATGAGTAGTTTTAGACAAGGTAAGTCTGAAGTTGAGGTAGGACACCAATAAGGACATGTCAAGAGGGAGCCGAAAACAGCACTAACACCATAGGGAGAAATTAGAACCAACGACGCAGTCAGGAAGCAGCATAATCCATTTCTTTCTAAATTTTAATTTCCATGTGTTTTTCATTTAAAATGTTATTTATGTGTTTTTTTGTTTGTTTTGAAGGCATCTGGACCTTCAATACTGTAAGACCTGGGCTCAAATCCCAGTTTTGCTACTTGCTAGTCATGTATCTTTGCTAAGTCATTTAATTTGTGCAGTTTTCTCATCCATAACGCAGAGTAAGAGGATTTTGTGGGAGTAAGTGTAATGATGAGTAAAGTTCAATACACACGAGGCAATTTATTATTATTATTACTATAACAGAAATTATTATCATCATTTCCGGATGTCCTGAAGTGTAGAGTGAGGAGAGAGTGAAGACCTGAGCCTTGGGTTGAAGCCACATGTAGGGAGCAGGAGGGAGAAGGGGGAGCAGGTAAAATATTCATGAAGAAACAGCCTAAGGTGGGGAATGGGGTAAAGGGCATGGGAAAGAGAATCAGAAGAGTCATGGAGTATGGTGGGAACGAGAATTTCTAGGCCAGGTCAATATTAATGTCATGCTCCAGCAAGGCCAAAGGAAACAAGAGTTGAATCATTCGTTCATCTTAGCAAACATTTTAAAACTCTCTGCCAGGCACTCTGATAGGCATCAGGGACGCAAAGATGACAAGCAGACCATTGATAATGATCAAGAGGGGTGGGACAAAGGGCAGATTTCAACGGGTAGGGAGTGGGTGATGAGAAAGTGGGGAAGCAAATCTAACCTAGTCATTTAATGAAGTTTGGCAGAAATTCACCAAGTTCAGCTACTGGCGAATGGACGCAATGGCTTCCATGACAGTGCTTCTAGTGCTGTGACTCATCCCGTAATTAGGATTGTGACCTGCATGAAAATTCAATTCTTAGACTCAGGACTTTTAGACATTTCCACACTTTTGAGTTAATGGAACATTAAATTCAAGTGCCAGTGTCCCATCTCCCTACCTGCTCATTTTGCTCTGGACAGGACTGAATTTCCTTCCACAGTCAGGTGATCAAGGGTGGATTATTGACTAAGGTTCTCCTTTTGCTTTAGTGGAGTCCCTGTATTTGTAACCCATCAGCTGCCACTAAAGCTGTGTTAATTTCCATCCCAAAGAGTACATTTAAAAATGTTTTAAATTTCTTTTTAATTATAGTTCACATACAATTTTATATTAGTTTCAGGTGTACAACATAGTGATTTAACATTTATATACCTTACAAAGTGACCACTGTGATAAGTCTAGTAATCATCTGTCACTGTCAAACTGTACATTTTTCAAATACCATTTATCTGTATTTTTGAGGGAGAATTTTCTGCTGTACATGCTCACTTGGGGTTTACCAACAGTCCTGTCTTTTGGGGTAACTTTGGTCGTGTTTGTATCTTATCTGCCCAAGCAGATTGTAAACTCTTGAAGACAGAGGCCACTTATACTTTTCATCTTTCACAAAATGGACTTGCAACACATTTTTCTTGAATCATTGACTCAGGTTGAATGATTGATTGCAATCTCAAGCATTCGGGTGTTTTTTTTTTGTTTTTTTTTTTTAATCTTTTCCCCTTTGTGGGATTTTCAATTACAAAATCATTTTTTCTTACTAATACAGAAAACTCAGAGTACAGCTGTGTATAAAGTCAAAACCTGAAAGTCGTTCCTTCCCAGTTTTAATTCCTGGAGGTAATCACTGCTAAGAGCTTGGCTACTCCTTCCTGTCTTTATTCTTTTTTCTTTTTTCTTTTTTAATATTTTATTGGGGAAGGGGAACAGGACATTACTGGGAAACAGTGTGTACTTCCAGGACTTTTTTCCAAGTCAAGTTGTTGTCCTTTTAATCTTAGTTGTGGAGGGTGCCGTTCAGCTTCAATTTGTCCTTTCAGTCTTACTTGTGGAGGGCGCAGCTCAGCTCCAGGTCCAGTTGCCATTGTCAGTTGCAGGGGGTACAGCCCACTATCCCTTGTGGGAGTCGAACTGGCAACCTTGTGGTTGAGATCCCATTGGCACATATGGGAATCGAACCGGCAGCCTTCAGAGTCAGGAGCACGGAGCTCCAACCATCTGAGCCACCGGGCCGGCCCATTCCTGTCTTTATTCTAAGATTTATTCTAAGATGTCTTATGGATAGTATTTGCTTGTCATTACCATCCAGGGTTTAGCACATGCCTGACATTTAGTAATTGCTCAATAAATGGCTGTGCAACAAATGAATGACATTAAGGTATCCCTTTACCCCTACATTCAGCCTTATCTGATTAGGGAGGTAGTGTGATAAAAATATATATATCTGCATTTATTGAATATTACGAAGTCCTAGGACCTATTTTACATATAATTGCAACTCTATGAGGTAGGTACATCTGTAAATTGAGGCTGATAATAATACCTACCTCAAAGTGTTGTTGTGAGGATTAAATGAGTTAATATATGTCAAGTGCTTACAACAGTTCTCTATGTATTTGTTAACATTAATATCATCAAAATGTCTGATACTCGGCCAACTGATAAACAGTTGAATTTGAATTTCTATATCCTTTATGAATTTTTCTATATCCTTTATGAATTTAATGCTTGCATTTTATTAATATGTCAGATGTCTGGTACGTTTTTTAAAATATTGAAGTCTGTACTCAGAATAAATAGCACGGGGATTTAACATGGCATTACTGCTGCCTTCAAAGCTTTTCTCCTTTATTCTCCTACATCAGTTACCATCAGTGAGAAGGGGATGGTTGATATTTAAGTTGGGGACAAGGGATGGGAAGATGGATTTTTATATTGAAAGGGCAGATTTTTAATTCATCAGCTAACTCCTGCTTTTTGGAGCAGGATCTCCCTCGCCCCTAAACTGTTAAGTGTTAGATGTCTCCCTGTACTAATTTGTTAGGGCTCCTATCACAAAATACCACAGACTAAGGGGCTTAAACAACAGGAATGTATTTTTTCACAGTTCTGGAGGCTGGACGTCCAAGATCAAGGTGTCAGCAGGTTAGGTTTCTTCTGAGGTCTCTCTCCTGGACTTGCAGGTGGCCACCCTCTTGTTGCCTCTTCATGTGGTCTTTCCCTGATCTCCCTTTGTGTTCAAATTTGCTCTTGTTATAAGGATACCGGTCAGATTGGATTAGGACCCACACTAATGGCCTCATCCTATCCCCACATACAGTCACATTCTGACAAACTGGGGGTTAGGATTTCAACATATGAATTTGGGGTGGGGGACATTCAGCCTAGCACACTTCCCGATTGTTATCAAAATCAGTAAGAAACCTCTGTGTTTTAATATCCTGCGTACACAAATCCAGTCGTACCTTAGGGAGGAGCGGTTTTGCAAATCTGACTCTGTATGTCTAATATACACTCAACAAGAAAATTGCTTCTACCATTTCTCTAAATGGTGAATTTGGATTTTCTAACTCTGGCAAAGAACTTTGAAACCCAAATGCTCCTCTTTAAAATACTCCATTTCTACTAATGCCATCCCCTTGCAGACTGATTCCTGCTGGGAAAACCTTGGAATGTGACCAGATTGTAAATCTGAGACTGTCAACCTTAGGCTTTATTACCTTGCGCCAAAGTATTATTTATCCTTGGAGATAGCTGAGCAATTTCTCACATATTTGGCAGAGACTGAACATGTTGAGACTGGCTTCCCCTCCTGAGATCTTAGCACTTTGTGATGTAGAGGGCTGAAGAGCTGCAGCCAGGGAATTACAGTGATTCTCCTGTATCCGCGGCTTTGCTTTCCACCGTTTCAGTTTCCCACAGTCAGCCATGGTCCAAAAATGTTAAATGGAAAATTCCGGAAATAAACAACTCGTAAGTTTTAAATTGCACACCGTTCTGTGTAGCGTGACCCAGCTCTGTCCTGCCTGGTATTCCTTTGTCCCGCATGTCCACACTGGATATGCTCCCCGCACGTTAGTTACTTAGTAGCCAAATGGCCAGAAGGTCAATAGTAGCCTAATGCTATGTCACAATGCCTACGTCATTCACTTCACTTCATCTCACATCGTCACAAGAACAGTGAGCACAGTACAATAAGATGTTTTGAGAGAGAGAGAGTGAGAAACCACATTCACATAACTTTTATTACATTATATTGTTATAATGGTTCTATTTTATTATTAGTTATTTTTGTTAATCTCTTACCATCCCTAATTTATAAATTAAACTTTATCATAGGTATGTATGTATAGGAGAAAACAGTGTATATAGTGTTTGGTACTATCCACAGTTTCAAGCATCGCTGGGGTCTTAGAAAGTGTTCCCCAAAGATAAGGGGGCCTACTGTTCTCTTTCTCTTTATAATGGAGAGCATAGAAATTTCAGACAAAATGGCCAAGAAAGGATTTTTTTGAAGTAGATGAGGACTTGGAGCAACAGTGGCATATCTGAATTATACACATAGGTCACCTTCATACATCTGCCCCTTAAACTGGCCCTCTTTTTACAAGTACAGATTTGCAACCAAGGAACTTATGCAAAGAACCAAAAACATGCAGCAAAGGTTGTCAGAATTGAATGGGCTAGTACTCTTTTGGCCTTAAAAGGCTTTTAGTTTCACTTGCCTGGAAGTGGGCTTCTTCATGTCTAACACTGTACTGATGGTCTATCTCATCTGCTGTCCACAGTGAGCCAGTGGATGGCCCTCAAATCAAGGTGGAATTTGACACCTTGGGGTTTTCTTGGCCAGGGTCTCAGGACCCAGGAGTGCCTGAATCCTGCCTTGCCAATTTCTCTTCTCCCCCTCAGTTTCCCAGAGAGCTGTGCACACAAAAAACAAAACCAACACGAAATCAAAGTCCAGGAGAAGCCCTCTTATTCCATGATACTGGGCCTGTGGTTGGCTGATTGATGGAAAATGTCATTCAAAGAGCGGAATCATAACAAACTACATATACATACCTACCTTAACCATTTTATTTTTATTTAAAGCATAAGTGTACTTTTGATAAAAATTACTTTTAATTATACTTTCCAAAATTACTAATTTTAAGTTCATTTGAAAGAATATGATTTTTAAAGTTCTTTATTGTACAAACCATTCCCATTATGTGTTGTCTATGATTTTCAGTTTTTTTTTTAATTGCAGCAAGAATTTGAAGACTAATGTAACACAATGTAAAGGCAGAATATTTGTAAATTTTTATGAAATTTCCCCCTATCTTTTACACTTATTTCATCCATGCCTGTTTCTATTGCAATTTTGGTTAGCAAATTGTCTTAAGTCTGTACAAAGCTTTCAATTTAGTTTTTATTTTTTAAAAACCTCAATTTCTTTTAGTGCTTACATTTTATTGGTATTTGTAGTATTTAAATGAATTACAATAACATGTACAAATGGCATAGATAGATTTGGAAACAAAAGCAACTTTGACTCTTTGTAACGGTGGTTCTCAAATTTTAGCATCAGAATCACCTGGAGGGCTTGTAAAAACACACATTCCTGGGCCCCATGTTGCTACACAGCAGCCTACCTGTCTGTCCCCTAGTACCTGCCCATAAAGAAAGGAGAATCTGAGACAGAGCCTTTCAGGGACTCTGCTTCACCTTTGTGCTTGCACCTTATGTCGCCCTGTTTGGCCCCAAAATACGGCTGGTCAGTCAATGACGGGTAAGACTCCCCATGGAGGGGGCAACCCAAGCCAGGTGCAGCTGTGTGGGGACCAACAGGAGAACCCACTGGGTTGATAGAGGTGGGCACAGCCCCCCAACTTCCCCTGACTAAGGAGAGCCTCTGCCTCTGTGGCTGCATTCCTTCCCACAACCTGTGGGGAAGAGATTCAATGATGTGCTCTCCATCTATTCATATGCATAAAGGTTTTGTCCCCTGGGGAAGTACTTATCCTGAGACTTACGGTTCTGCTGCCTGCAAGCAAGGGTGATTGGCTTGTATCAATTTCCTATTATAATGTATGGGATTCACAGATCTGGAGTCCTTTGGCCCCGCTTGCACTCTATTCTTGGCTGCTGTCTTTCTTAACCCTGCGCAGCCCTCCTCGCTCCCCACAACCCTCGTTGCTCCGGATGTGACAGCCCTATACTCAGAGTTTCTGATTTATTAGGTCTAGGGTAGGACCTGAGAATTTGTATTACTAACAAGTTCCCAAGCGATGGTTGATGCAGCTGGTTCATAGACCTAATGCTTTATAAGCATACAACAAGTCAATGGGAGAAGTACACAGGTGTTCCAGAGCTCAGGTGTTCCACCAAAGCTGCTTTATAAGTATACAACCCAGCCAATAGAGAAGTGCATATGTGTTCCAACAGCCTTGAGCATTTAGAATGCTCTGGGCATCAGGTCCCATGTATTCAGTGGGAATGAAAAGCATTGATTGATCAGGAGTTGATTAAGTAGAGGTCAATTAAAAGAGCTGCTTCTGTATAACTTTATTAATGCCTAATCCAACATTGGATATTCTATTCTAGAGAATTCTAGAAAAGGGTGAGTTTGCAGTATGTGGCTTAGACCTAATGAAAGCGTCCAACCTCTCCCCATTCTGATATGGGGCCAGCATACTCAGGTGTGTCTGAGGGACACAGATGGCTGGGCTCAGAGATGATCCCCCAAGGTATAAGAGGAAGTTCAAAAGAAGTAGAGTCTGAATATCTGCCTTTTAGGTACAATGACCACTCATCACTGTGGTACCGTCAGTGTCCTAGAACTTGGAAGTCAGATTAGCAGCTATTGTCTTTGGAGGAGATACTAAGAAGTGGGTGGCCAGAGTTCGGACTGGCTGACCGATAGCAGACACCCACATCAGGGTATAGGAGATTTTCAAGATGGCAGATGAGGCCCAGCATGAGGAGGTTGGAGGTGGGAGTGCCGACTTCTAACACAGGCCAGTGTGGGCTACAGCATGGCCCACTCCTGGGACATGCTGACTGGGGCACTTGCCAGGGCTTGGTATCCTTGATTTCAGTGTCCCCAATTACTTGTTTAATGATTCATTGGTTCATGAAAGATGAGACATTAACTTGTATAAGGAGTTGGTGCTAGCTCAATATTTATGTTACAACTCACTTTCAGCAACTGGCTTATATCCCTTGACATTCAGATCCTGAAACTGTGTGAGTGTTCCATTCCCACCATGATGACTTGTGTATTAAACCCACAAATATTAGGTGCTATTAAAATTCTCTAGGGAGAAGAAGTTACAAAAATGATACTTAAGCAGAAACTTAATACTGATACTTAAGTGGATACTTAAGCAGAAGCCTGGAGCAAACGAATAAATACAATGCAATTTATTACCCTTTAAAAATCTTTAGCTTTTCCCTTTCGATTACGAATCTTTTGATTACTATGTTAAGTATGTCCTTATCTTCTCCTTGCATGGTCTTTCTCTTCCTTCCTTTCTTTCTTCCTTCCTTCCTTCCTTCCTTCCTTCCTTCCTTCCTTCCTTCCTTCCTTCCTTCCTTTCAAGTGTTTTTTGTTTTGTGTTTTTTTTAAATTGGGGAATAGTGTGTTTCTCCAGGGCCCACCAGCCATCAGCTCCAAGTCATTGTCTTTCAATCTAGTTGTGGAGGGTGCAGCTCAGCTCCAAGTCCAGTGGCCGTTTTCAATCTGTAGTTGCAGGGGCCGCAACCTTGTTGAGAGCTCGTGCTCTAACCAACTGAGCCATCTGGCCACCCCATGGTTTTTCTTTTTTTAATTGTATATGTGTATTAATTTTGCGGATTTCATTTCCTTATTATTTACAAGTTTTTGATATTAAAGTGTCCTAAGCTATTACAGAGGGATACATTTTTTTAAAGGAAAAAAATCCACCCATAATCCTCCCACCTAACACAACCAACATTTTTGTTTTTAATTTCCAGGCTTTGCATTAGAGCCATATTTTACCAGGATAAAATCACTGTAAATAAACAATTTTGAGATCCACTTTTTTCACAAAATTTTATCTTCCTATTTACAAATTACATTAGAATTATAATGTTAATAACTGCCTAAGGCCCAAAAGGACACTCCTGATCCTCCCCCTACAAAACCTGCTCTGAGGCCCCTTGCCCATCTCAGTTAATATAGCTCCATCCCATCAGTTGCTCACACCAAAGTCGGCCTTACTTTCTCTCTTTTTCCCACCTCTAATCCAGCAGGAATCCTGTTGGCCTACATCTACTGGGTGTTTTAGTTTCCGGTGGCTGCCATAGCAAAGTACTACAAACTGCATGGCTTAAAACAGCAGAAATTATTGCCTCACAGTTCTGGGGGTTTGAAGTCTGAAATCAGGGTGCCAGCAGTCCGTGCTCCCCTTGAGACTCAGAGGAGAGGATCCTTTCCGGCCTCCGGTGCTGGCTGACCCTTGGCATTCCTTAGCTTGTAACAGCACCTCCCCACTCTCAGCCTTCATTTGGTGTCCTACTGTGTGTGTGTCCACGTGGCATTCTCCTCTTTTTATAAGGCCACCTGGCATATTGAATCAGAACCCAGCCTAATGACTTCATCTTAGTTTGATTATACCATGGTACCTCGGTTTTCTAACGTAATCCGTTCTGGAAGACCGTTCGAGTTGTGAAACGTTCGAAAACAGCCGACAGCTAGGCCTCAGGATCTTGCACTCAGCAGAAGCCACATGACATGTTCGACTTCCAAGGTGTGTTCGAAAACCGAAGCATTTACTTCCGGGTTTACGGAGCTCGTAAACCAAAATGTTCGTCAATGGAGACATTCGAAAACCGAGGTACTACTGTATCTACAAAGACCCTATTTCCAAGTAAGATCACATTCATAGGTGGGGGGAAGGGTTAGGACTTCAACATATCTTTTTTGGGAACACAATTCAACCCACAACACCCAGGACACCACTTCCCCACTCCCCCACTCCTTCCCGCATCATCCTGGTTTAGGTCCCCACCATTCCTCACTGAGATTATTATTTTTTTAAATTTATATTGGGGAACAGTGTGTTTTTCCAGGACCCATCAGCTCCAAGTCAAGTCGTTTTCAATCTAGTCATGGAGGGCACAGCTCACTGGCCCATGTGGAAATTGAACCAGCGACCTGGGTGTTATGAGCACTGTGCTCTAACCAACTGAGCCAACCGGCTGCCCCCTCACTGAAATTATTGAGTAGCCTCCTAACTGATTTTCTCCTGGTTGTCACATTTTCCCTCTATGGTCTATACTCCATTCCTTTGTTCAGAACCCTCCAGTGACTCCCTAATCTCAGAATAAAAGCCAAGTCCTTGCTGTGGTCCCTCCTAAGCTGCACTCTTTCTCATCTCCCACCTGGCTCTCTGTTCCAGGCACCCTAGTCTCCTTGCTGATCCTCTAGCACACTAGGCACGTTCCCATCTCCGCAGGGCCTTTGCACTTGCTCTTCCTTTTGACCAGGACGCCTTCTCCCTGATAGCCTCCTGGCTTGTACATCATTCAAGACTCTGCCCAACTTCTACCTTCTTGGCGAGGCCTTTCCTGAACACTTCTGTTACATCACACCCTCATTCCCGCATCCCCACAATCTCTATTTCTTTTCACCATTTTATTTTTCTCCAGAATATTCTCCACCTTCTAAGAGATTATGCTATTAACTTATTTATTTTGTTTTTTTGTCTACTACCACCATCCAAATGTGAACTCCTCAAGGACTGGAATTTTTCTCTGATTTGTTATTTGCTGTATCCTTAGCACCTAAAACAGGGCTAGGCCCACTCAGTGCTCAGTAAATATTTCTAGAATTAATGAGAAATAGGCCAGCACATTTTCTCATAAATTACTAACCATTTACCCTTATTAAATGTTCATCTATCTATATATATATAGTCACTGAAAGTAATGCTGCTCTGGATAGCTTATTCCATGTAGTTAATTCCATTTTTCCCCCCAATTATTTCTTTGGGTTATAGTTCCAGAGTGAACATTGTCAAATATCCTCCCAAAAGGATTTTTATCAATTTATGCTACCCACCATGAATAACTCGGACTCTGTTTCCATGCTGCCTGAACACCACTGATTTTATCTTGTCTTTATTTTTGCAGTTTAGTAGGTGTAAATATACCTTGTGATTGTTTGGTTTGCATTTCTTTAACTTTTAAAAATAATTGTTTCTACGTTCTTTAGTTTATCTTCTGATATAAGTTGCCTGATTTAGGCTCCTGGTTTTTATTTTTGCAGGAAGGAGGTCTTGGGTTCCTAGTTATTTATTCATACTCTTTTGGGGGCAACAGTATTGATCCTTAATTACATTTGTTATAAGTATGCTTCCTTTCTACCATTCCCTTTACCTCTGTTTGTGTTTCTGCTTAAACTCTGTGTTTTAATATTTACAGCTGTGGACTACTGTGCCTCAGAAAACCACGGATGCGAACATGAGTGTATGAATGCTGACGGCTCCTACTTTTGCCGGTGTGCTAAAGGATTTGCTCTTAACCCAGACAAAAAAACATGCACAAGTAAGTTACGAACAACAACAAAATTTCTTTTTGAATGTTACTGCTATGGGCACTGTGGCCGTGGCAATCTGCCAAGCATAGAGAAGCATAGGATTATGTGCTGGGAGTCTAATACCTTCTGCCTCCATCCCTCATTTGTCAGGCCTTCCTGAACTTGTCCTAAAACCATAGTCCGCTCTATCACAATGTCACCCTTCAAAGCATTTGACGACGGTGTCTTTTATCGGAGACCACATGTGGGAGTGTTCTTCCAGCATCTGCTGTGCGTGCTGACAGTCAGACCATCTTATTTCAAGCTGGCTCAGCCTGGCTGTGCCCATCAGTATTAAAAGGGCTTAAGAAATACTTTCTCTGAAGCTTTGTGGCTTGTGGGTTTAAACTCTGACTCCACTCAAGTACAGAGAAATCGCTGAGCCAAAAGGAGCTGAATGTGGTTGCTCCAGGGTGGGGGAGGGCAGCTTGCAGAGAACTGCTCATTTTTTTGTTTTAGCTATGGAGTTCTATTTGATTTTAACTATACACACACAAACCAGAATTAATATGAGCTTCCAAGATCTGACCATAAAAATCTGTAAACTAAGGTGGTCACTACTTTTTTTTAAAGATTTTATTGGGGAAGGGGAACAGGACTTCATTGGGGAACAGTGTGTACTTCCAGGACTTCTCTCCAAGTCAAGTTGTTGTCCTTTCAATCTTAGTTGTGGATGGTGCCATTCAGCTTCAAATTGTTGTCCTTTCAGTCTTAGTTGTGGAGGGCACAGCTCAGCTCCAGGTCCAGTTGCCGTTACTAGTTGCACGGGGGTGCAGCCCAGCAACCCTTGCGGGAGTCGAACCGGCAACCTTGTGGTTGAGAGGACGCGCTCTAACCAATGAGAGGACGCTCTCTAACCAACTGAAACATTAGGGAGCTCAGCGGCAGCTCAGCTCAAGGTGCCGTGTTCAATCCTAGTTGCAGGGGGCAGAGCCCACCATCCCCTGCCAGACTCGAGGAATTGAACCGGCAACCTTGTGGTTGAGAGCCCACTGGCCCATGTGGGAATCAAACTGTTAGCCTTCGGAGTTAGGAGCATGGAGCTCCAACTGCCTGAGCCACCGGTCCGGCCCAGGTGATCACTACTTTTGCAGAAGAATTCCAAAGGGTTCTTCTAAATGTAAAGGTATGTCACAACACTTAAGGGATTGTGTATGGATTATTAAACGCCTATAGAGAGATTCATTTGAGAGAAGCTTGTTCTTCAAGTATTATGGCTCAGCATTTTTTAAAAATGAAGTTTAATAGCAACTTAAAATAAGTCATCTCTAAAACATACATCAATGAGAAAATAGGATTTCTATTCATAAAAAGTTCATGTACCCACAATCTTTCTAAAATACATCTATTATGTAAAGCAGGATATACCTGCACAGTTTTTAAAAAAGCATCCCTCAATACTCCTGAAACATAAACTTGCTTGTCCATCCTTAAATATAAACTGCTTACAAACACCAGAGCTGGAGGCAGGGGTGAAATATGGAACTGCAAGGGATACATTAAGTCAAAACATACATTTCTGGAGCCCTAAAACATATGCCAATAGTAATGAGTAAAGCAAGGTCCTTCCTGGAGGAGAAGAGATCTTGGCTGAGTCTTGAAGCCAGAGCCGTCAGTCACCAGGCAAAGAATGGTGAGCTGGGGGTAACCAGGAGGAGGAAAGATGTGCAAAGATATGAGCCAGATGGGTTCATATCCACTCCTGGCTCATGTCTGGCATACAGTTGTTTATTGAGAGAATAAGTGAATGAATGAATAGACTGCTCTGTTCCTGATCTCCCTTCTCTTCTGACTATTCTGAACTATAAACCAGCAGCCGGCACTGTGGTCATGGCTGGAGAATTGCGGTTGCTGGACTGATGAGTCAGTTCCCTTCATCAAAGGACAGGCCATGTGCTGCCAAGGGGCAGTCTTGGCTTCAGTTCAAATCCCAGTTCCTCTGCTTTTTCACTAGGTGATCTTAGACAAGTTATGTATGCCTCAGTTTCTTCAACTGTAATGGGATGGTAATATTGCCTACTTCATAGGATTGTCTTGAAGATTAAATGAGATAATTCATATAAACAGTTTAGCAAATTGCCTGGTACCCAGCACATTCTTTTAAGGGATGATACTGGCTTCAAAGACTTTAAGTTGGTATTTACTGAGCATATACCACATGCCTGAATTAAGTTTAATAATGCAAAAAAAAACCACAACACAACAATCAAGACTTGGTCCCAGGCTTCACTGGAAGCTGGTTGGTGGCACAAGCCACACAGAGCACTCAGTCACCCTGCAGAGTGTTATGTGACCAAAGGCTCATAGACAAGACCCAAGACAGCAGTTAAGGGAAGGAGGAGACCAGCTGGACTAGAACAGGTGGGGATGCTGCAGCTTCCCTGGGATGAGGCCTGGAGGAAAATATACACACTAGCCAGTCTCCTTCCTGCCTCTACAGAATTCCATCCCTGGTTGAGGTCACCTGATTTCCTCTTTCAGCCACCATTCCCAGAGCCTCACCGTTACCCCCATACTGTGGCCCAGCATGTTTTCTATCCCAGAATCTCTTGGGACACAGCGAATTACAAGCCCCAGGTTGGTGCAGGCAAGGAGACCCTGGAAGTAGGCACTGCAGTGCAGGGGGACTGGGAGAGGAGGTCTGGCTGGGAGTTAGGGGAGAGATTGGTCCAGCTGTGAGGTTTCACCAACTAGGCATGGAGCTCAGCAGTTCAGCTGTCTTGAGCCCTGTCAGAGTCAAGACCCAGAAGTGAGCTGCCCCAGTGCATGGACTGAGAAGAGTGCTGGGCACTCAAAAGGGTCTGGGTGGGCATCAGGGAGATGTGTCCCCTAGAAGAAGGGCCCCTTTCCTGCCATGTTTGGGGACACAGCAGGAAGCCAGACCTCATGAGAGGACTGGCAAAAGAAAGGAGACACTGGAGTACTTGGAAAGCTATGAAAGTAGGAAATAAGGTAAAGTCCAGTGGTAAGAACTGAGACACTTGGGAGTGCTCCAGACCTGTGGCAGGGACAAGAACAAGAACTGGTAAATAGGGACTAATTAAAAGGACAGACACACTGGATGGAGGCAGAAGTGCAGAATCAAGGCAGGCATCCCGTTAGTAATCAACGAGGCATCACATCAGCTTCCAGCCAAGTAAGCATGGCTGCTGCTGTGATGTTGAGATAGAAAAAAAATTACTATTTTTTGCTTCTTATAAACTTGCAAAAAATGAAATAAAATGAAAGATACTCAGTTCCTTAAATGTCAGTTTCTGTTTTAACCAAAAGTATATTTGAATATTAATCCAATCAATAAGTGTGCAATTATTGTCTAAAACAGGTAGACTAGTCAGTGAAATATAACAAGCATGATTAATTTACGATTAAGCCAGCATGCGTGTAATAGGACTTTATGCTCTTGAATAAATAATGTAATTTAAAATATGTAGTAGTGTTCAAAAAAGCACCACCTTTTATATCAGTTCCTTACCCACCCAAACCTACCTGACTATTTTCTAGGGGAGAGAATGGTAGAACCATGCAGATACCAACAGTTTGCAAAATATTGGCAAGACTTTTTTTCAATTGTGGGAAAATAGACATAATATAAAATTTGCCATTGTAACCTCTTTAAGTGTACAATTCAGTGGCATCAAGTACATTCATGTTGTTGTGTAACCATCACCACCATCTGGCTCCAGAATTTTTCATCTCCCTAAACTGAGACTCTGTAATAATAAATATTAAACAATAATTCTTTATTCTACCTACCTCCCCCCAGGCCCCCGGCAACCACCATTCTACTTTCTGTTTGCATAAATTTGACTAATTTTGGTACCTCATAAAAGTGCAATCGTATAATATGTGTCCTTTTGTGACTGGTTTATTTCACTTAGCATAATATCCTTCCTTTTTAAGGCTGAATAACATCCCATTGTATGCATATATGATATTTTGTTTATTCATTCATCTTTCTGTAGACATTTGGGTTGCTTCCACCTTTTGGCTATTGTGAATAATGCTGCTATGCACATGAGTATACAAGTATCTATTTGAGTCCCTGCTTTCAGTTCTTTTGGGTATTTACTTAGAAGAGGAATTACTGGATCATATGGTGGCAAGACTTTTTGAGGTCTAATTTGAAACCATTACTCCTGAGCCAGGCAGGAGAACATTCTTAGATGGTTGTTGAGGGTTTTTTCATGGGAAAGATAGAGTACTTTGGTACACTAGACAGACAGGGATTCGTGTCTTTGGTATCAAGGACACTGTGGGTCTCATGTCTAATGCTTAATCATCTTATACCTGTACTGATGAGTAAAGGCAGCTGTGGAATCTACAAAAAAGCTACTAGAACTATTAAGCGAGTTTAGCAAGGTTGCAGGATACAAGGTCAATATACAAAAATCAACTATTTTTATAAACTTTCAATGGAAAATCAAAATTAAAATTAAAACATACCATTTACAATAGCATCAAAACTATGTAGTACCTAGTGATAAATTTGACAAAAGATGTGAAAGACCTGCACACTGAAGTTAATCTATAGATCAAAGCAACATCTATCACTCCCTAGCATGCTTTTCTGTAGAAACTGACAAGCTGATTCTAAAACATATGTGGAAATGCAAAGGACTAAAATAGTCAAGTAAATTTTGAAAAACATAAACAAAGTTGGAAGACTTAAACTACCTGATTTTTAAGACTAATGATAAAGAAACAGTAATCAAGACAGTGTGGTATTGGTGTAAAGATGGACACATAGATTAATAGAACAGACTAAAGTCCAGAAATAGACCCATATGTGTATATATATAATGAAATGATTTTCAACAAAGGTGCCAAGGCAGTTTAATGGAGAAAGGATAATGTCTTCAACAAACGGTGCTGCAACAATTGGACTGTCATATACATACATACATATGTACATACATGGAACTTGACCCTTACCTCACACCACATACAAAAATTAACTTGAATTGGATTTAAAACTTAAATGTAAGAGTGAAAACTATAAAAATTCTAGAAGAAAACATAGGAGAAGCTCTTAGTGACCTTGGGTTTAGCAAAGATGTCTTAAATAAGACCCAAAAAACACAAACTATGAAAGTACAAAAAGGAATGAATTAAACTTCATCAAAATTAAAACTTTTGTTCTTCAAAAGACACTATGGTAAAATGAAAAGACAAGTCACAGACTGGGAAAAATATTTGCAAATGTATATCCAACAAAGGATTTATATTTAGAATATATAAAGACTCTTAAAATATAATAGAGACAACACAATAAAAATGGCAAAAGATTTAAACAGATACTTCACTAAAGAAGATACAGAGGTGGTAAATAAGCATACGAAAATATATTCAACAGCATTAGTCATTAGGAAAATGCAAAATAAACCACAATGAGTTAACCACTACATACCACCAGAATGGTTAAAATTACCAAGTGTTGGTGAGGATGTGGAGCAAGTGAACTCTAATTTACTGGCTGTGGAAATGTTTAAGAATTTAAGCATATATCTACCTTATGACCAGCCATTCTACTCCTAGATGTTTACTCAAGAAAAATGAAAACATATGTCCACACAAAGACTTGTACATGAATGTTCCTAGATGCTTCATTTGTGATAGCCCAAAACTGGAAACAGCTGAAATCCCACCAGCAAGTGAATGAATAAACAAATTGTGGTCTGTCCATATAATGAAATACCACTCCACAATAAAAAGGAACAAACTATTGACATACACGTAAACATGGATGAACCTCAAAATAATTATGATGAATGAAAGAGCCAGACTAAAAAGAATACATTCTGTATGGTTCCAATTTTATAAAATTACAAACTAACGTATCTTGACAGAAGATTAATGATTATTGGGGACCAGAAGGAGTGGGGAAGAATGAATTAGAAAAGGGCACAAGGAAACTTTTGAGAGTAATGGCTAAATTCATTATCTTGATTGTGGTGGTTTCATGGGCACATGCATATGTCAAAACTCATCAAATTGTTCACCTTAAATATGTGCATTTTTTGTTAATTGTACCTCAATAAAACTAAACACAAGTGGGGGATACTGTATTATTTTAAAATGTAATGTCATAAAACACAAAGAAAGGCTGTGGAAATGTTGTAGACTATGCTTTTGAATAGAACACTCTGTGATGGTGAAATGTGTATCTCACCATATAATACAATAGTCAGGAGCTACCATGACTGCTGAGCACTTGAGATGTAGCCAGCACAACTGAGGAACTGAATTTTTAATTTTATGTAATTTTAATCCATTTTAATTTAAATGGCCACATTAGACAGCATAGTTCTAGATGAAAGGAGGATAAGTATATATGAAAAGTAAATATGATCTCTGACACCCTGTACTGGAGGATGAAAAATGCTATGAAGAACATCATTGGATTAACTGACAAGACTAGAATATGGTAGGTTAAATAAAACAATTGTATCAGTGTAAATTTATGAAGTTTATAACTACACTGTGGTTATTTAAGAGAATATCCTTCTTAAGAAGCACACTTTATGGAAGGAAAAAGGAGCATGATGGATGTAACTTAACTTCAAATAGGTCAGAGACAGGAGCAAATGATAAAGCAAATGGGTGAAATGGGTAGAGAGTATATAGGTGTCACCTGTATCTACATACTTGTACTATTAATATTATGTTTCCAACTTTTTGAAAGTTTGAAATAGTTTCCAAATAAAAAGTTTATTTTAATACCTTTATGCCTCATTATGATATTGTAGTTACATTTTTTAAAAGAGTTCCAGTCTTTTAAGGATAGATTATAAAATATTTATGGACAAAATTATAACTGGGTTTGCTTCAAAGTAATATAGAATCTTTAAAAAAAAATTTTTTATTGGGGAATGTTGGGGAACAGTGTATTTTTCCAGGATCCATTAGCTCCATGTCAAGTTGTTGCTTTCAATCAATCTAGTTGTAAGGGGCACAGGTCAGCTCCAAGTCAAGTCTTTGTTTTCAATCTAGTTGTGGAGGGCGCAGCTCACTGGTCCATGTGGGAATCAAACCGGCAACTTTGGTGTTATGAGCATTGCACTCTAACCACTGAGTCAACCGGCCACCTTGTAATATAGAATCTTAATGTGGAGGATGGGAGTATAGATGAAACCAGGTCAGCCATAGATTGATTCTTTTGAAGCTGAGTGATATATACATGGATTTATTATTCAATTCTGTCCATTTTTGTATGTTTAAAATTTCTATGACTTTAAATTAGGAAGAATTGACATTTTCTCAATGTTTTTCCTTTCAAGAATATTCTGTACCTTTCTCTTATTTTGTTTGCTTTTGTAGAGGCTTGGAAAACTCATTTATACCACATTCTTCATTATAAAAATGATATATGTAGTTCACATGTTCCTTAAAAACAATGAAAATCCTCATCAAATCAAAAAGACTTCTTTTAAGACTCTGTCAGTGGCCAGTTCAAGCAATTTCAAACAATGTGGCCAAATTCCACTATAGCAAAATACTTTGTTCAGATCTGTCAATAGAACAGTTCTTTTCCACATCTATAAAAGTACTTCTACAAGTAAAATCCCATTATAAAATAATTCCATGTAAACTTTTTTTCTGAATATTTTGATTTAAATTTATGTGCATCTGGAGATCACATTCTCTGATTGTGAAACCTTGAGATGAACGATCCTGTTTATGTGCAGCTGTTAAGGAGGGAGGTGGTTTGCATTCAGAATATCTGTGCCTTTCACTCCTAGAATGTGGATGGAGCCTTCTTTTCCCTAGTATGTGATTTTGTATGCTATTGATTGGCTCCGTGTTTGAGGAGGTTAAGTGCTTTGGAGTTGGACTTTGGGAAGACGTCATTGTATTAACTGCATCAATTCCATGAAACAATGAAACATTCACCAAACTCTCTTTCCCCCAGTCTGTAATATAGCAAAACAGCACCCAGTCACACTCTTTCATTTTAGGCTCTTACATGAACCCAAACAAGGAGAGCGTCTTCATAGATTTGTTTGTTGTATAAACATTTTGTAACATGTCAAAGTTCTCTTCCTGGGGGGCCATATCCCTAAACATGGAAATAGCTTCACTGAGAGATCCCTTCATGGCATGAGTGTTTGAGGTCACGGGAATTTATCTGTTTAGGAAAAGTTAAGACTGAAAATCCCTTGGTTCCCTATGCTAGATTTATTGTTTTGTTTGTCATTTATATGGTATTTCTTTCTTTCCAGAAATAGACTACTGTGCCTCACCTGACCATGGATGCCAGCATGAATGTATTAACACAGACGACTCCTATGCCTGCCGTTGCCTAAAAGGCTTTACCCTGAATCCGGATAAGAAAACCTGCAGAAGTAAGTGGGCCTGGGTGTTGGACAAGGGCTTGCTCCACTAAATGCCTGGCTGGTTTTCCTTTTCTTCACAAATCTCAAGCAAGGTATACTTGTACACAGCATTTATGTTTACTAATATTCTGCCCTTTACCTTTGTCTCACCTGATACTGTGATGGAGATGATTTTTAGAGGTTGAATGGACTGGGTCTGCACATTGGATTCATTTAGCAAAGTCAAGGCCCAAGCTGAAGCTCCCACGTATCTGAAATGGGGGTGCATGCTCCCTCCTCCTTACCCCCACAAGGTATATTTGGAATTTAAGAAAAGAAAGTCTGGGCCCAGAGATGGGAGGTAAAAGGAGCTGGTTTCTTCCAGTCCTGCAAGATGAAACACATGATAGCTGCTACCAGGGGGAAATTGTAGCTCTATCTTCTTTGATATGAAGGGAAAAAAGAATAAGTCTCTGGGGCAGCTTCACACCATTCAAGGGGTACATGGTGTCAACAGGGTGATACTAAGGATGTGACTCAAATGCTTGTCATCTGGCATATCAAGGGACCTATCTGGGGATCTACAGCATGGACCCCAAATGGGATTTCTTTAAACCAGACTGTCCCTGAGAGTGGAAAAGTACACAAGGACAGATTCTTATATTTTTCTCATTCTTGAATCCGCAGCACCTCAAAGTTTTGGCACATGTAGGTATGACAGAGTATTGAATGAATGAATGAGTAAATGGATCTCTCAGATTTATCATTCTGGATGAATTGCAACTATTATCTGAATTACTCAGTCTTGTTGGAAAGATGGCCTCTTTAAAGCATTCAAGTTGTGAATTTTTTCATAAAGGATTCCCATAGTCAGTCCATACTTGGGCACCCTGAGTTGTTTGCGTTCTCCTGACAGTGTGGTGGTGCACAGAGCTCTCAGGAGCTTCCATTTAGGTATGTATAGTCTCATGTGCTCCATCACCCACCTCTTCCTGGTGATAGGTACAACAGTCCTGCATTACAGGACTGAGTTTTCAAAGTTTTGACCATATATCTTTTTGAAAAGGACTGTGGGCTGTATAACTAAATGCCGATGGGCCACATTCTGCTTACAGCACATATTGACTTACATGCTCACTCTAATAAGGATTAGAACTTGTACACTAGCAGATGGTTGCAGAGCCCATATTTTGAAACTGAGCCTCTCTTATAAAAGATAATTCCGACTGCCTTGCCTGGATACAAACCCTGGAAACATTCAAGTATTAAGTGGGAATTTTAACTGAGAACATTCAGAATGTGAAAACAATTAGATGGAATATTTTCCATTAGACCACACATGCAAACAATATGTTGGAAGGCCAACTCTTCTGACTTGGCCATTCCTCTCTGTGCTATTCACACCTTTTAGAGATGAGGGTGTCTATGGCTAACTATACCCAGAGAAAATCACTCACAGGTGGGCTCGTATTTGTGGACCAAAACCATTATGTGAGAGATAATTAGATCTGGTTCAAATCAGACAGTCACTATGGATGCAAGCTTCATTGTGTGTTCCTAATGGAAGGAAGAGGAAACAAGTTAGGCATGTGGCCATCAGCAGAGAGAATCTGCTTGAAGCTCTGCATCTTGTACCAATCATCTAAGATTCCCTCTACCTCCCTCACTCCCTCCACATCCTGCCTGGAGAGGCACTAGGAATTAGAGAAGGGTCCAAGGCAGTGCACACATCACTATCAAAGGAGGCCAAGAACAGAAGGGGGAGTGGAAAGGAAGTGACCATTTGGTAGTAGTTTCACCCCCACAAGTTGGCCCACAGATGGGCTGGTTTGCAGGCCCAGTCCAGAGTCGCTAATACTCATTCATATATATTCAGCAATTATACCTACACTTCTTCTTCAGCCAGTTGCCCTACTTCTTCATCCAAGAAAAATGGAATTTGTTTCTAAAACCCAATGTCCTCATCAGCCCTTCTCCCAACATCCTGCTTCATTGTTACATTTTCCATTGTCTTTGTTGCAGACCCAGCCCTTCCCCCGAGGTCAGCCTCTTAGAGCTATCCCTGCCTTAATGTTTGCATTCAGTTGATTTTGCAGACAGCTGTTAACAGAAAGGAGTGCTCCCTGTGTCTCTGGAGCATTACATGGAAGAGGGAAGCAAAGAAATTGGGTTTAAAACCTGGAATTTGTTATTAGGAGTCTGAGGATTTCAAGAGCATAACGAATCTCAAGCTCAGGGTGTAGCCATTTATATTTAATAGGTGGTTAGTGAATGCGGGCTATTTTCAGATCTAAAAAGAAACCTATTTTTCAAAGGAATTTGATGTCATCCAATTAAACTGGAAAAAAAAAGTTCAAGCAGAATCCTGAAGAAAAGATTCTCGCCAGGATTTGTTCTTCCTCATCCGGGCACAATTTCTTTTTCTGAAAAGTGCTGCTATTGATTTAAGGAATAAATTATTAAAGTGGTGGTGCAAAGCGCAGACACCAGGACTGGCCTGGCTGTGTAGGGTGGCGCCGGGTGGAATCGGATGTGAGTGTGACCCGTGTGCTGGGCGCCAGGATTGCTTGTGCTGGCATCAGGGCTGGTGCTCCCTGTAGCTGAAGGTGTCACATTCTGAAGACCTGGGGTGGGGTCCAGAGGTGGGACTGAGCTGGGAAACATGAGGGCTGGTCTTGGCAGTGTCACTCTTACTGACTGTGTGACCTTGGACAGACTGCTTTACTTTGCAGCACCCAAATTTCTGAAACCAAAGGAACACGACTTCCTGCTTTAACATTGTGTAGCCTGTCCAATTTTTCTGAAATTATCTGTGTGGGGGGACAGAGTCCCAGAGAGCAGTTTCCAGGCTCTTGGCCTCACGTGGAAAGGTGCTGGCTCAGGTAGTAGATGACCATCAGCTGTGACTGGTTGGCCATCAGCTGTAACCAGTTAGCCATTAGCCACTGGTATAATTGCCGTGACTGTGTTGGTTGGTTGGCTGGTTGGCAGGCAGAAAAGCAGATGGCAGATTGCAAATCGTGTGGATCCTACTTCGTACGTCTCGCCCAGCCACCAGAGAGACAGGTACAGGAAGACGCCTTGTTGGGGTACTGGTGGATGTTTCCTTTTGTGTCTCGACCAGCCACCAGCAAGAATATAGTGGTATGACTCCACTATCTATGGCTCCTTGGTGTTCCTTTTTGGCCTCACCATGTCCTGCGTTCTTATGTGGGGAGAAGGACCAGAGACCCCGCATACACCCCGCATGACACTGTGTCACTCAGTTGGCACTGTAATGTATTCTCTGGGGACATTGATCTCTCATGTTTTTATGCCTTACTTCTGAACGAGGTCTTCAACTCATAAGCATTGTTTTAGTTTGTTATCTGACAGTTCTGCCATCTGACCTCGCAGGGCTTTACTGGACACTCTGGGCTTTACCGGATAAGCTACCCAAGCCTGGCCCACATGTAGCACTTCACAGTTAGTGAGGAGACTGCCAGTATTCTGCTTCTCCTCGTGTAGGAGGGATGAGTTATGGAGAGAATGCCAAGGGTTCAGTAACACTCGTGGTGACATCTCTTCTCTTAGGCCAGCCCCTGCATGTCATGGGAGTTCTCTCCATGTGCTCAGTCTGCAGCCTCTTTTCATACTCTGTGACGTGGAAAATTCCATCCACCAGTCACCTGGGAGGGCAGATCATGGGCCCTTTAAAGGATGGGTCTGGTGTTCCTCGGATGTGAGTTCCATTCACAGCTCCGTTTAAACTAGCTGTGGGACCTTAAGTAAGTTGTTAACCTTTCTAAACCTGTTTCCTCATCTTTAAAATATGGACAATAATAGCACATACTTTTAGAGTCAAATGAAATTCTTAAGCACGTAGCAGGTGCTTATAAAATGGTAGCAACTATAATTATCATCAGTAACTTTATTATTGGACTGCTTCTAATGATGCAGTCATTAGACAAAACTGACATGGTCCCTGCTTATGGAGCTCACAGTCTGTGAAAGAAGCAGATATTTAGGCAACACACACATAGACACACACACGCACACAAGCTATGAGACCATTGTGATGAATACCATGAAAGAGAGAGGCCCATAAAAAGAACTGACTTCATCACAGTAGTCTCACCAAGGTGTCACTGAAGAAATGGTGTTTCGCTGACTGTGAAGGAAGGTAGAGCTTAAAGAGGGCAGTAAGGAGCCACTGAGGCAAGAGGGTGATATATGTTCTGTCTTCAAGTGATTTGTGTGCGTAAGTCTCCTCAAATCCTTTTTGGGCAGAGATATGATAAAAATAAAATGTGTACTTTCTCAGTTTATTGCTTTATGGCTTCAGATCATTTCCCCTGTATCACTTAGCATGCTTTTCGGTCACGCAAAACAGAAAATTCAACTAATGGTATCTTGAGCCACTTAGGGACATTTACTTTTTACCTAACAGATCCAGAGGTGGTTGATCCCAGGGTTGGCTCAGTGACTCAGTGAGGTTATCAAGAACCCAGACTCTTTCTGTCCCTTTGCTCTGCTAAAGCATGTTGACTGACTTTTCATCCTCACACTTGTCACCTCGTGCGTATGAGACAGCTGTTATAGCTCCAGGTATCATAACCTCACACTACTAGATTCAAAGACAAAAATGAAAGAGTAGAAAAAGGCATTTCTCTTCATACATCTCTGTCTTTTCAAGAAGGAAAATCTTTCCTAAGGGCCCCATGGTTGCCAGGCTGCCTTAGACCAGCCATGATTCATGCCTTAACAGTCAGGATTCTAGTTCCAAGAAGACAGTGTAATGGTTGTTGGCAAGGCAGCCAACAGTATCTGCCACATTTCCAGAAAAAGGAATAACTCAGTTAAAGCAATCCAGTCACTGAGGTTGGTGTGATCTTTTCCCCCAACATCAGTCTCATAAAGGCCCTCCCCAAGCTCATCTGATTTCCTTTTACAGTTCTCCATCTCTCCCATAACCTGCTCTGGGTGGGGTCTTGTGGTTTTAGCATTTTATACCAGGAAATGCAACTGCTAGTTGGCTGCCAAACAACTAAAATGCTAAGCAGCTTGGATGGGGGTGAATATTACCATAGGACAAAACTGCAACAACCTGGGGCAGAATCAGAGATGTGTCTTCTCCAGATGCTTGACATGGATGCTGTCATGGTCTCACTCAGAGTGGGGTTAAGCATTTGGATGCTTCTTAATGTTACTGCCATTTCCTACCTTTTCTAAGTAGCTGGATATCTTGCAAGATCAGATTCTGCTTTTGCTGTCCGATGTCACTGTCAGCTGCCAGTGCACACGGCAGCTCCCTACATGCATTGGGCCATAGTGATCGGGTTAACTGGAAGGAGAAATGATTGGATTTTTCTCAGCTTTTCCATCTTTCATGGAAGGGGCTGGGCTGGGGACTGTGGCCCTCAACCCATTTCTCAGCTCTTTGGCCATCAAAGGGGAAAAAGACCCATTCTGAAGAATCCAGAGGTACACGTCAGTTACCAGGTTCTCTCTCTTTTTTTTTCCCCTTCTTCCGTCTCCTCCCCCACACACACACTCCAGTTCAAGCCGCTCTTTCTCAGTCTAGCTGTGTAGGACACAGCTCCCTGGCCCATGCTGGTATTATGAGACTTGTGCTCCTCCCGGCTGCGGCAGTCAGTCGCTGGTCGTAGGTCAGCTGCTTGCAGCTCTTGCCAGCTGCCGGCCACTCACGCTGGCTGCCGGCCACTCACACCAGCCACTCATGGCGGCACACAGCAGCCCATAGCAGCCGGCAACAGCTCACACCAACCTTCAGCTGCTCATGGCAGCCAGCTCCAGAGAGCCATTATTCACAATCTTAGCTGTAGAGAGCGTAGCTCACTGGCTCATGTGGGAATCGAACCAGCGACCTACGCGTTAGGAGCACAGCGCTCCAACCACCTGAGCCAGCGGGCTATCCCCAGGTTCTCTTTCAAATGAGCTGGAGAAAAGGAGCTGTTTTTCTATGTCCTACAGATGAATCTTATTTACTGAATATTTATCATGAGGGGCTGACCTCACAGCTTGGGATAAGCCCAGAGCCTGAAGTAGGGTCTTCCCTTTCTCCCGTCAGGAATCAACTACTGTGCGCTGAACAAGCCGGGCTGTGAGCACGAATGCGCCAACACGGAGGAGGGCTACTACTGCCGCTGTCGCCAGGGCTACACCCTGGACCCCAATGGCAAGACCTGCAGCCGTGAGTGTGACCAGGGGCTGGGATGCTGACTGGAGGGAAGGGGCCACACCACGTCCCCAGGCTCACTAGCTGCCAGCCACTTCTGAAGCTCCTGGGTTTCCTGTGGGCCTGAAGGTCCGACAGACTTAACCTTCCTTGCCTCAGCTTCATCATCCACAAAATGGAACCGTTAATGCTACCTTCCTCGTAGATTGGGTTGTGATGATTAAAAGAATCAATATGTATAAGACACTGAAAAAAGTGCTACTAAACATGTAGTAAGCACACAATAGTTAGTGTTATTATTTACTGTTGAGAGCACTGATTAAGTCAGACTGGCCTGAATCCAAGTCCAAGCTCTACCATACACTAGACATGTGGCCCAGTGTAGTTATTTAACTTCACCAGCTTTGATTTTCCCATCTGTTTGACAAAGTAAAGGTCATAATAGGACTGATCTCCTAGACTCGTTAAGAGGAATAATCAGAACCATTTCAATCTCATAGCACTGTGCCTGGCACAAGGAAAACATACAATTGCAGGTGACAGTTCATTATAATTAAGGAGCCTGGGAAAGTGACCAGTGCTGGCCCCAGGTTGGGACAAGAGGCTGAAAGGGACAGCTTGGAAAGAACTTGGGCTACCACAGAGCTGATCTGAGAGCAGAGCTGAGAAACATGGGACTTTTTGTGAAGACTTTTCTTAATTTTCTTGTGTAAGAGGCACAACAAAGTTCTATTTGGTGATGTAAACACATGGAAACTTGCAGGCTTTGCCAGCTGGACTCTTCCATCGTTTTTTATGAAGCACAGTCTGCACTGGTCCAGGCCAGCAGGGGTGGGGGCACCTGAGCACTGTGGTAAATGCCTGTGACCCTGGTATGCTGGGAGGGGCTTGGTGGCATAGTTGGCATAGAAGGAGCCCTGTGTGTGGCTTTTCACCCAGCAAGCCGCACATCTGCTCCAGCTTTGGGGACAGAGATATACTGTGAATGAAAACAGTGCAGCTGTTCAGCATTTGGACCTTAAACTGCCAGGAGGGGAAGTTTCAGAGATGAAGTATTAGGTACAGAGCAGTCCTTGGGAAAACTTGTGCCCCTTCAGTCTTTAGAGAAAACAAAGTGCTTTGATTAGGCTTTCTAAGGACTGATCTCAGAGGTCACAGAACTTTTGAACCAGAAAGTTGGCAGTGCTGTGCACTTGCCCCTGGCTGTCTCTGAGTCCTATGCGAAGTGAATGGGGAGCAGTAGGTCTTCCACTCGACAAGTAGATGCCCTGGTGAAGATAGATCTGGGTACATTCTACCTTCTTCCAGGAGTGTGGGGTCGGCTAGCTGACTGCCCTGGCAGGTATTCTGGGGCAGGCTGGGCATGAAATGGCAGAGCCCACAAGATCCCCAGGGGCCATGGCCTGCCTCCCCCTCCCAGCATGCCTCAGGGGACATAGAAGAGCTCAGAAGAGGGGCCAGAAGAGATTGGGCCATTCTTTCTCTCTGGTATATAATAAGAAGGACAACCTAGTCAGCTTCAAAAGTATAAACCAGGCCATTTCTTCTTAGGCGTCCCCAGAGAAAGCCATGGTATCCTATCCCCCTTGAGGGCCCCAGGCCATGGTGGCAGCAAGCCCTTATGGGGTGCTCACTCTGTGCAGGCATAGCTGTATTTTCTGGGCACTCACTTTCTCCGGACAAACAGCCCTATGAAGCATCTACATTCTTATCTCTATTTAATGATAGGGAAGCAGTGGCACCAAAAAAGATTAAGTAACTTCTAGAGTCATCACATGACTGGTAAATGGTGGAACCAGAATGTAAATACAGACCCTCTGGCTCCTGAGATCCTGCAAGTGTTTGCAATAGGCAGATCCACCAGTGGAATGTTCCAGCAGACATCAGTCCCAGGCCCTGTGGGAGTCAAAGAAGCCCATTTGATGGCCCTGCAAAAGGCTTCCAGTGTCTCTCCAGTCTCTGGGTTTGTGTTTTCTCCATCAGGGAAATCTGGGAGGCAGCCCACAGGGCTGTCTGTGGGAGCCATTCACCACAGCTGAGTGTTCACTGCCCCTCAGTGCTCTCTACCCAGCGGGGCCAGCTATGCAGCCCTGGGGTGCCAGGATCAGCCACACATGTAGGCCAAGTCTTTGGTTTTCTGAATCTGGGTGTCCTGGTTATGAGGAAAAAACCTTTTCCTTTGTCATTTTCAGATAGAAACGAAACTATACAATTAATTCTTACTCAGCACTACCTAATAATAATCCGCATTCATTAGGGGGTGAACTGTGCCAGCTATTGCTCTGAGGGCTTTACATATACCGTGTTTCCCAAAAATAAGACCTAGCTGGACCATCAGCTCTCATGCGTCTTTTGGAGCAAAAATTAATATAAGACCCGCTCTTATTTTACTGTAATATAAGACCGGGTCTTATATAATATAATATAATGTAAGACCAGGTCTTATATTAATTTTTGCTCCAAAAGACACATTAGAGCTGATGGTCTAGCTAGGTCTTATTTTCAGGAAAACATGGTATCAACTTCTCTACTTCTCACCAAATTCCTCTAAGAAAGCAACATCATCCCTGTTTCTCAAGTCTGAAAATGATGGCAGAGAGGCCAAGTAACTGCCTAGTGTACCCCATTGCTAGGATGTGGTTGAGATGGGATTTGAGCCCAAGTAGTTTGATACTGGAACTCATTTGTAATCACTACTCTGTCAGCTATGTGGCTTTGGACAAGCAGCTTTACCTTCCTGAGCCACGCTTTCCCTGCTGTGAGATGGGGCTTGCGCCTGCTCTCAGCATTGCCCTGAGGATTGCACATTGTGGTGTCAAGACAAGAGCACAGAGGGCTGCTGTCATTAACACCAACACCAGAGTCGTAGGTGCTTTACTTTGCAAAGAAATGGGAAGACAACACAACAAGGCTAATTTCCCAGAGAGGCCAGTTGCACAGGGTAGAATAAAGTGATACGGCTCCTCAGGGGCTCCCTCCGAGGAGGTTTGGTGTTTCAATGCCCCATGTTGGTGGGGCGCTGCTCCCTCCTGTTACTTCGTGTTTTCATGTGTGACACCCACAGGGGTGGACCACTGCGCAAAGCAGGACCATGGCTGTGAGCAGCTGTGTCTGAACACTGAGGAGTCCTTCGTCTGCCAGTGCTCAGAAGGTTTCCTCATCAACGAGGACCTCAAGACCTGCTCCCGTGAGTCCCCCTCCACACTTCTCTGATAGAGGAGAGGTTTGCCACTGGGTTGAAAATGTGAGGACTGCAGAGGACGGCAGGTCAAGGTCCCTACTTTCCTTTGCCCCTTTATCTACGGAGAAAATGGGGATGTCCTCTGGGGACTGCATGCCGGGGGGGTGGGGGGGTGAAGTGGGGTGGGAAAGCATGATGGTAGCTTGACTCCCATCTGGCCGTTGGGTTTTGCAGGGGCTGATTATTGCTTGCTGAGCGACCATGGTTGCGAATACTCCTGCGTCAACATGGACAGATCCTTCATCTGTCAGTGTCCGGAGGGACACGTGCTCCGCAGTGATGGGAAGACCTGTGCCAGTGAGTGTTCTGAGGTCTGGCGACAAGCGGGATTTCGCACAGGCAATCTGTGGTGGGGTGCACTGCCAGACAGGTAGTGTCCGTTCATCTGTTCCCGGGGTTTTGCTGGCCAGAGTCATTGTGCGGAAAGGCCTCTCTCTCAATGACATGAGCCCTGTGTTGCTCGTCCGCCCCCTGCCTTCCTTTTCCAGCTCCCTGAGATGGCTGTTCCTATTTTCAGTCTGCCTCGCGGTCATTTTGAAGCTGGACAGAACCCTATTTCTTAGTTCTCATTTCTCTACCCCCTCAATCTGGCTGCAAGTGGCAGCCAGCCGGGTCCACAAGAAAACTACCGTCTCGGTCCTGCAGCCCCATGGAATCCCCATCCTGCAGTGAAGAAACTGCAGCTCAGATTAAGTAAAGAGCCTAAGGTTACCAGCTATTACATGGTGGCTTCAAACTCTGGTCTGTGTGACTCCAGAGTCAGTTCTGGGAAAAGGGGAGGCCCCTGGGAAACCTTCCCACCCCCTCTCCTGATAATCTGGCAGCAGATGGTGAGGTTGGCAGTGATGTGTCCTGGGTACATTTTTCCTTGCAGCTGGTCCCAACTTCGGTCTCCATTAAGTTAAAAAGGAAGGAAGGAAGGAAATAAGGAAGGAACAAAGGAAGGGAAGGAAAAACAAGAAAAAGACCCCAGACTTTTCTCTTTCCTTCATTCAAGAATGTGGGTCTCTGCCGTGCAATCTCGCTTCCAAGTGGACAAAGATAAAAACTTAAAAAATAGTCATTTTGAGAAAAGGGATCAGAAATGGAGGAAAAGGACTACAATTTACCCTCCCCATCCTGCTGGTCTTTCTGATCATAGGGTCAAGTTCCCTGACCACAGTTGTGGCCACAACCTAATTTGTCCACCTTTTTATATGATCTATTCACATGGGCAGGTAAACCCACTGTGGAGTTGGGTGTGCCTCTCTAATTGTGCAGCCTGAGAGAAATGTTTCCCTAGTTTGAGACAGATTTTTGAGTCTTTGCAAATGGGTTATCCATTTTGTAGTTGGCTTGTGGCTGCCTGCCCAGCTGCATCCGGGACTGCTGCTCCAGCCAGCATGGGGAAGGTGTGGCACTGGGGGTGCAGAAGGAGGGTGGGTGTGTCAAATTGCATCAACATCTGACAGCATGCCAAAGCCATATGCACAGTTTTTTATTGTTTTGTTTTAATTCTCCATCATCTTCGATTATTCATGCCCTTCCTTTATCCTCCCCCTTACTACAATCACCAAGATCTGACTATAAGATAGTTGCAGGCCTTCTAAGAAATTCTCACAGCCCTTCTAAACAAATGCTGCCCCTTTTCCTCACAATCACTTGCACCCTCTCCCTCCCTACCCATCACCCACGTCCACATCTGGGTTATGCCACTGACACTTTTAAATGTTGCCCATTTTCTCATTTAAAGTATGTTTGTAACTAGTGGTACAGTGACATCATCCATATGAGTAAATGTTCAACAATGCAATTAGCAGTGAATTTTCATATGTGTATGTTTATATGTGGTTTTGACTATATGAAAACGTGTGAGATGATCCAATGGGTTAGAATTATCCTCAGGGAATGGTGGTACCTAAGAGATGCATTTTCCCCACCAGCTGATACCTATGTGTTGAGCTATTCCCCTAATTGAAGACTTCCTGTCTGCCCTAGGATGATTCAGTCTGGCTGCCCTGTAATAATTGGCTGTGTTTTTAGTGTGTCCATAGTTAACCGGGGTTGGGATGCATGTTCCCCAGCTCTATTCCAGATGATGAAGAGCCTGATGACAGGACTGCACCGGTTTGGAAAAGGGCTGTGGATGGGGGCGCCCACTGAGGGTCAGCCAGGCCTGGTTCAGTGGATAAGCAAGGGTGTCTTTGGCCCTTAGAAAGCAGCCTCCACGTAGAGCCTTGCTAGCAGGTGGCCTGAAGACTCCTTCACTCAACTTCCGGAAGACTCTCTGAAGCATGGAGAGCAGGCCCAGGTTCCTAGGGCCCTGGAACTAAGTGAGCACTGTTATCTTCATACCCCTGCAGGCTCCTTGGACTCTCTGGCCTCTGGAGTGAGGCCTGTCCTCCGTTTCTCCTGCCCGCTGGCCCCAACCTTTGATTCTCCCTAGGAATCGTTCTTGTCTTAGGGGTTTGATGCACAGATTGGGGTGAGGGAATGGGGTAGTCTCTCTACGAGCTGCATCTAAGAGGCCTCTTCCCTGTCTAGCCCCTGCAAATTTCCCAGAGATATACCTTTCACAAAGGCATCCCAGCATCAGGAGAGACTCCACAGGCTAGATGTGGAGCACACAGCCCACTGGCCTGCCAGCTCCTGGAAGTTGGAGACTGGGTCTTATTTAGAATCTGAGTTCCCAGACTGGCCCATGGGAGGTGCACAAAAAAATTCAATGAGTGAGAGAATGGTCAGAGACCACATGTCTTTTTATCCTGTGGTACTTGGCACAGGGTCTACTCCCTACTCAGTAACTGTCAGTGGCTTTGCACTGTCTCCCAAAATAAATTTCCAGCCACACTCCTCGATTTGGCAATGTCAGAAAACCCCTTCCTCCATCTTGTGAATTCCACCCTAAGTCTTCCCTGATCCCTGTGGTTCTTCAGGAGGGTGAGGCCCCCTGTTCTCTGAGCAGATGCTACACCCCTAGACCATCCTGTCCCCACTTAGGACAACTCCCCTATCCCACCCCTGCTAGTGGAAACCCAGCCTGTGGCTGATGTCACCCCCTTATGAGGAACTTCCTGCCACCCCCGACCCTCTGCAGAGCCCCTTTTCTCTACCCCCTACAGGCTGGGTCTGGACCTCTCTGCCACAGGCTCTCCGGCCCAGACCTCACCCTTGGCTCTCTGTGCACAATCTAAGAAACAATGTGGCAGAGTAGAAAGAATACTGAGCTAGGCGCCCCAAGACCAGCTTTAAATCTTGTTGTTTCTACCCTGGCCCAGGGAATTGACCTGTGGATCTGATTGGTCAGCTGTAAACAGGGAGTGATCATTTCTGCCTCTGTCAGAGTCGCCATGTGGAACAGAGAGTGACGTTCATTGAAGTGCTTTGGGAACCTGTAAATAGCCATAGCCCCTAAGATACTCTTGTTAAGGTTTTACCTCCCACTGTTAGACTGCCCCCCACTGAGGAGAGAGCTGAAATAGCCCCTGTCTTGCTGCTGGAGACCCACCTCCCAGGGTCAGGCCTGCTTTCATTGGAGGGGCCCCAGAGATGGGCCATGCTGGGAGGGTCAGACTCAGGAGCCCAAGAATGCCCTAGGGAGACCCCCTTCCTCTGACAGGTGAAGGGCATAGTCAGGGGTCTGAGCTACGGAAATAGAGTATTAGGAATCCCAGTCAGGGCGGCCTCCAACCACCTGCAGTCTGTGAAGGCCTGTGGGGGGCCTGATGTCCCCCAGCTTGACTTCAAAGGACAGAAGAAGCCCTGAGCAAGGCAAAGGGATTGTTGTAATACACTTGGGCTGCTGTAACAAAATACCGTGGACTGGGTGGATTAAACAACAGAAATTTATTTTCTCACAGTTCAAGAGGCTGCAAGTCCAAGATCAAGGAGCTAGCAGGGTCAGGTTCAGTGAGAACCTTCTTCTTGGCTTGCAGATGGCTGCTTTCTCACTGTGTCCTCACATGGCAGGGAGAGTAAGGTCTCTGATGTCTCTTCTTATAAGGGCACAATCCCTCTTGGGGTCCCCATCCTCATAACCTCATCTAAGCCTAATTATCTCCCAAATGCTCCACCTCCAAATACCATCACATTGGGAGGTAGGGCTTCAACATATGGCTTTGGGGGGACACAGTTCAGTGTCCGTAGTAGGGGAGAAGGTCACTTCTGTATTCACATTATATGTTTGATGGAACAGAAGGAAGCTTAGAAGTCTTCCCTTTCTTTCATGGGAAACAGGCATAGGGAGGAAACTGGCACCCCCAAGTTGGCCTTGGGGGTCAGTGACAAAGTCAGGACTAGAACCCAGGTGCCCGGATTCAGGATCTCTTGCCCAGAGTGAGTAAGATGCCCCCTAAAAGTATGCCTCATTTCAGCTGCTTCTTGGTTTGTCTGAGCAAAAGCCTCCACAGAGTCAGCAAATGATCGGCTGCTCCAACTTTAACTATAAGAAAAGCCAGAAAACAGTGTCATTCTATCTCCTGGCCTTGGTTACCCTGTAGGCAGACGGCTACTGTGTTTTCTTTCTGGGCTTGAGGTTGGTTTTAATAACCTCCTACGTGTAACCTCAGACACAGAATTGCTGTTTGTCATTGCCGCAGAGGTGTGAGCCCGCGGAACACATGACCCCATGACTGCCGCACCGCAGACATACATGACTTCCCAGATGTGGAATCCAGATGTGAGCAGCACAGTCTGTGTCAGCGTCCAGGGCTGTCAGAGGGGCCCTAAAACCCTGCACTATGTCCCGAAACTTCTGATCATCCTGATCACAAATTGCAGTCCCCACTGGTGAGGAGGCTGAATCCTCCTTAGTGTGAAAGGGAGAGGATCCTTCTTTCAGAGGGAAAATTCTTTCTTCCTGCAGCCTGAGATGTCTCATGAGTCCTGTCATCCATTTCATTTCAGTGTTGGTTCCCGGTTGAGTCTGTCCTCACTCTCGTCTCTGGATTTGAGTGAAGGTGCTTCCTTAAGCTCTTGATCCATTTATTCTCATTCTCCACAAGCATTTACCCTGTACCTGAAGTACAGGGTACTTCAGGGCATGTCATGCTGGCATTGAGCTCCTCTGGGGGTGATGCTGGTTCAGTTTCTGCCCTGACAGAGTTTAAAGTACTCAGAGAAGAAAGATATTAAAGACGTATCATCCATTCCATGTGATGAGAATTGTGATGTGGATAGAAGAGATGCCACAGGAGCATGTGACAGGGAGACTGTCACCTCGCCTAGAGAAAGTCCCCTGAGAAAGATGTCTGATCTAACCCCTGGAGATCGATGGAGTGAGCTAGCAAGAGATGGAGGGTGTTATGGACTGAATGTTTGTGTCCTCCCAAAATTCATATGTTGAAATCCTAATCCTCTAAAAGTGATGGTATAGGAGGTGAGGCCTTTGGGAGGTGATTAGGTCATGAGTACGAAGCCCTTGTGAATGGGGTTAGTGCCCCACAGAGCTCCCTGGTCTTTCCCCCCATGTGAGGATACAACAAGAAGTCTGTGACCTTGAGGGGTGCTCTCACCCAGCCCTGCTGGCACCCTGATCTGGGACTTCCAGCCTCCAGAACTGTGAGCCATACATTTCAGCTGTTAGAAACCACCCAGTGTGTGGTATTTTGTTACAGCACCTGATGGACTAAGACTGAGGGAGGAGCTCTTTCAAAGAGCAGGAAACAGCACGTGGAAGCCCAGGCCCAGAGGTGGTGCTGAATATTGAGTTTTGAGTGCGAAAGGGAGACTAGTGAGAGATGAGCCTGGAGGGGCAGGCAGGACAGATGACCTACAGCCTTTAGAGTTGCATTAAACTATTTGGAGACCTGGGTTCCCTTGAGAAAACTATTTTAATTTGTCTTCTGAGAATGTAGCAGCCTGTCTGAGCAGATCCTGCTGAACTAGGAAGACCACTGGCTGTGCAACCAGACCAGGGAACTCGGAGGTGATAGATTTGTGATCTAATCACACCTCTGCCCTAGCAGAGCTGACACAGTTCATCTCTGCAGATTAAAGAACCTTGGGAAAGTCACTTCCGCTCTCCAGCCATCAATTTCCTCAAACCTAAAATGAAAATGTTGGATCAGTTCATTTCCAAGGTCCCTTCTAGCCCAAAAGTAAGGATGGTGCCTGGCACAGTGGAAGTGCTCCATAAACACTGGCTGACTGAATGAACTCCTGCTGGGGTGCCCACCATTCCCTCAGGCTAAGGCACCCCATGATGGTGAGTCAGGGATGTTGGCTCTCTTTGCCTGTTAGGGATCCACTGGAGTACTTTCCTAGAGGGGAGTACCTTTGGCTCTGGGGAAAGCTGACTCCAAGTTGGTTTCCAGACTTGGTGAGTATAAAGCATCTAGAGCCTGTGGTCAGGAAGTTCACTACAGTACAACTTTGGCATTCTCCAATTTACCACAGGTGGTTCATTAATTTATGAGTGACCCAGAACGTCTCTGACATGCAGAAACTGGACATTTTTTGCTGAGCAGATGTGAACTGTGCACTCTGCAAGGCAGGTGTGTAGAAGAGAGTGAGAAACCCCTCTGACCGCCAGATCCACACCCCACTGGTTCTCATTTAAAACATCTGCACAAAAACCCCAGGAAGTGAGTCTAGTTACTCTTGATTTTCTGAGTGGAAAACTGAGGAAATGTTTTCTTTTACTGAATGGGTATTTACCGGGGACTATTGTGTGCCAGGCATTAAGTTAGGTGCTGGGAGGTACAGGACAGAAGGGTAGATCTAGCCCACGGCCTCTTGGAGATCAGAGCCCGTGTGAGCACACTCCACTGAGGAGGTGAACACAGACCCAGACCAACCACATACTAAATATTCAGTGACACTTGTGATAGTACCAAAGGGGCAGGTGCCTGATTCTTTGAGGCCCTGTGCCAGGTGGTGAGGGAAGACATATGGCAGTGGTGAAGGAGGGAGTCTTCCAGGCAGAGGAATGACTGTGCAGAGCCCTGTGATGGGAGGCTCCTGGCTTGGTACTCAAGTACTGAGGTACCGAAAGAAAGTACTCAGAGCTGGAGGACAGCGGCCCAGATGAGGCTTCAGGGCGGGTCCTGAAAACCTTGCCAAGGATACTGTGTCTTATCCCAAGTCTCTCAGGAAGCATTAAAGGATCTCAGGCAGAGGAAGGAGTGATGTGAGCATAGTCAGGTTTTGGGACGAGGACTCAGGTTGAGGCAGGGGATGGACTGAATGGGGTGAAAGTGAGTATGTGGAAACCAGTAGTAGATGATGCAACAGCCCTAGAGAAAGATGATGGCATTTGGTTCACGATGGTGGAGGACACTTGGGAAGGCCCCTGAACATAAGGCTGGAACCGCCACCAGCATCTCACCCTGGTGGTTTTTTGGAATCATCTGTGGGGCTTTTAAAACATCCAAAAGACCTAGATCCCCTGACACAGAGACTATCTTACATTAATTAATGTAATGTTTTTGGAGGACAATTTGGACATATGTATCAGGTTTAAATGTTCATACCCTTTAGCTAGGCATTTCCACTTTAGGATGTTTATGTTTCAGATAAGCCCTCACATTCTATGCCCAACTATGTGCACAAGAGTATCTATTGCAATAATGCTTGTAATAGCAAAAGACTAGGAACCACCTAAATGCCCATCCAGTAAGAGACTGGTTAAATGACTAATGGTGCAGCCTTTCAAAATAATTATGTAGGATGTCAAAGGTGACAGACAGGTATACTTTTAACTATGAATTCTTTGTTTTGCATTAAGGATTTTTGTTTAAATTTTATTTTCAGAATAGGTAAGAGGTTCACATAGTTCAAAAATCAAAACAATGCAAAAAAAAAATACATTAAGTTTTGCTCCCACTCTTGCCGAGCCATCCCATTCCCTACCTCCACCTGCTATCAATAACTGGTGGTAGCCACCTTCCAAGATGGCCTCTGGTGACCCCCATCTCCTGATATTCACACACTTGTGTAGTCATCTCCTTCACTGTTGGTCCGTGTGACCAATAGCATATGGAAGTACTGATGAATATCACTGCTCAAATTAAGTTATAGAAGATACTGTGGCTGCTGTTCTTGGGTGCTCTCTCACTTCTTGGACCACTCGCTCTGGGGGAAGCGATGTGGGAAAGGCCCACATGATGAGGAACTGAGCCTCTGGCCAATAGCCGTTGAGGAAGTGAGAGGCCTGCCAGTAAATACTAGGACATGAGTGAGCTTGGAAGCAGATGTTCCAGCTCCAAATGAGCCTTGAGATTGCTGTAGCCCCAGAAGACAGCTTGACTAGAGTAGCCTCATGAGGGACTGTGAACCACAACCACCCAGTTAAGCCATTCCTGGACTCCAGACCCTCAGAAATGGTGTGAGATAATATTTGTTGTTTTAAGCTGCTAAATTTGGGGTAACTTGTTACATAGCAACAGATAGCTAACATACCGTTTTTATTAGTCTATTATTTGTCCTTCATGTTTATATGAATAAAAGCAAATACAATATTTTTATTTCCTCCCTGTCCTTAAACACACACAAAAATGGTGCACCATATATTCCATTCTATGCCTTTTTTATTTGATTCAATAATATTTATTGGAGATTTCTTCCTATCATTACAGAGAGCACTTCCTCATTCTTTTTACAGCTGTCTAATGTCTCAGTGTGTGGAACATTTACATAGCTGGTCCCCTGTTGCTGGACTTTTGGGTTGTTTCCCACTTTTCATTATTACAAATGATGCTGCAATGAATGAATAATTTGAAAGTATAGCCCTTCGTATGGTGCAAGGGTACCTGTAGGAGAGAATTCCAGAAGTGAAGTTGCTGGGTTAAAAGTACAGTTTGTAACTTTGGTAGATCTTGCCAGATACCCCTCTATAGGGGAAGTCTGCTCTTTAATATGTTTGAATTTTGAATCAGGTGCCTATTTTGACTTTTAAAAAAGGCTATGCAGGTTATTCTGATGCTCATCCAAGGTGGAGAACTCACCACTGCCCTACTCTTGATCAGATGCTCCAAGGGAGTGAGGAAGGGAAAGATAAAACACCCAGACTCTCCACATGCTTTTAAAGCATGCACACAACAAGATTTGCAAACAGCTACTATAGGAAAGCCCACGAGAACTCAGAAAGTGGGCTGGGAGCTCCAGGATAACCTGCAGCTAAGGGTGAAGACATGCCCCTGTGGATAGTGGCTTTGGGCTCAGCAGGCTCCTGATACAGGAAAGCAGTGTCCTTCAGCCAGGTCAGGCTCAGACCACCATGGCTCGGGAAAGCCTGGGTATAAGTGGCCCTTCAGGGTCTGGTCTGTGCAGGAAGACTCACCCTCACTCTTCAAGATGAAAGCCTGAGCTGAAGCTGAGAGGACAGGATGGGACATGGGGGAAGCTCTAGAAAGAAAAAGCATGCTCAAGAAGTTCTGTCTGGATTATGGCTTGACAAGGCTGGCCTGAAAGAGTTATAGCTATTTTATTACCTTGGAAAATAGAGTAGTCTTAGTATAAATTCATGGTGGGGGGGAAAATGCTCACCTCCACAGCTAGCCAGCTGTCTGTATTGTGGATCACTCAATCGTATTTCCACTCAACACTACGTGAGGAAATGTTCTGGGTCAATAACGACTGCAGACTGTGCCCAGAGAAGTAAGTCCTATACAGAGTATCAGGAGCGTCCAACTTTTGTTTGACTCTCTTTTGCAGTTATAATTTCAATTAACATAACACTTTTCCATTGTTCAAGAATTTTGGCAGTGCTTCTGCTCAAAGGAAGACAGGCAAAATTCCCTTCATGTTTGAATACAGCAATGCAGTGCAGTTGAGGAAAACATGGGATTAACTGTCAGAAGATTACATTTTTAGTCTGATGCTATCACTTCTTAGCAAGTGGTCTTGGCAAGCCATTCCCCTCCCAAACCTTTGTTTCCCTGGCTGGTAAATGAGAATAACAATGGGTGCCCTAACTAACCCACAGGGTGGTTCTCAGAGCTCCCTTCCAAAATGAAATACTGTAAAAATGCCTTAGAAAAAAGTATGTGGTCTCTGCCTGAGTATAAATGTGCTTATGCACTTCAGAGCCTTCACTTAATAACGTCAAGGCATCCATCGTAGAACTTCTACTCCATGGAAATACTTGAGTTGACTCTCAGAAGTGCGTCATAGCCATGTGAAGATGGATTTTTCATATCAACCCATCAACAAATCTTGTAGGCCTGCCTTCAAAATGTGGCCACAATCTGACCACTTCTCCCAGCCTGGTCTGGGCCACCAGGATTACTGCAGTAGGTTTCTTCTAGCTCTCTGTGCTACATCCTTACCAGATCAGGTCATGCCACGCCACTGCTCAAAACCCACCAATGACCCTTTCTCACTCAGATGCACCACTGCCTCTGAATCCTGTCTGGTCTGTCCCTGATCATTTCCTGCCAGGATCCAGTTGCTTAATCAACTGGTCTCTCTGCCTTTCCTGAAAAATGCCAAGCACGCTCCTACTTCTGCAGTTTGCAAATTCTTTCTTAGGGGTGCTATTCTTTCCCAAATACCACACACTCACACTTCTCTTTCTTCAGGGCTCTGTCCAGTGTTAACTTATCTGACTGCAGCATGAAAAATGACAAGCACTCCCATGCCCAACCCAGCAGGCACGCTCTATCCTCTTTAGCCTGCTTTTTCCCCATCTGACATATATATTTTTGTCTGTCTATTGATTATCTTCCCTGTCTCTTCCCTCCCACCCCTGCCACCAACTGTAAGCTTCACAAAGGCAGAAACTCTGTTTTATTCATTGTTGTATTCCCAGAGTCCAGAAGAGTGCCTGACTCATGGAGTAGGGACCCAGGAAACATTGTTGACTGAATGAACAGATGAATGAATGGATGACCTAAGTGTGACACACACATTCATACCTAAGTAGATACGTAGATAAGTTGATATTACATTAATAACCAATGAAGTTGAACTTATTTTCTAATGTTTATAGGCCATTTGTATCTCTCCTTTTGTAAATTGTCTTTTCATGCCTTTTGTTCATTTTTCCTGTGGAGATAATGATATTGTTTTATTTATGTGCTTTTATATAGTAAGAATTTTTTTTAAAAGATTTTATTGGGGAAGGGGAACAGGACTTTATTGGGGAACAGTGTGTACTTCCAGGACTTTTTTCCAAGTCAGGTTGTTGTCGTTTCAGTCTTAGTTGGGGAGGGCGCAACTCAGCTCCAGGTCCAGTTGTTGTTACTAGTTGCAGGGGGCGCAGCCTACCATCCCTTGCAGGAGTCGAACCGGCAACCTTGTGCTTGAGAGGACACGCTCCAACCAACTGAGCCATTTAGGAGCTCAGCGGCAGCTCATTTCAAGGTGCCATGTTCAATCTTAGTTGCAGCGGGCGCTGCCCACCATCCCTTGCAGGACTTGAGGAATTGAACTGACAACCTTGTGGTTGAGAGCCCACTGGCCCATGTGGGAATCAGACTGGCAGCCTTCAGAGTTAGGAGCATGGAGCTCTAACTGCCTGAGCCACCGGGCCAGCCCTATATTAAGAATTTTTGCTCATAGACATGCTTTCTATTTTGAAATGTGCACTATGGGATTAGATACTCTTTTAATTTAAGGTGTCTGAAATGTCTTTTAAGATTGAATAAGTCACCAATGTCTGAATCATTTCCTTCATCTGTTTCTCTAATTCCACTTGGGTTCTCAGAATTGGACTCTTGTGCCTTGGGGGACCATGGCTGTGAACACTCGTGTGTAAGCAGGGAAGACTCTTTTGTGTGCCAGTGCTTTGAAGGGTATATACTCCGAGAAGATGGGAAAACCTGCAGAAGTAAGTTTTTATTGGAGTTGGCTCACATTACTGTGTCTGGCCTCTGCATGAAATCCACCATCTTGATCTCTGTATAAATCAGTTACTCTCAAAAGCCAATGCCACAAGATCACCAAATGTAATGTGGGATCCTGGATGGGATCTTGGATCAGAAAAATGGCATTAGGTGAAATGTAAGGAAGTGTAAATAAAATATGGACTTTACTTGATATTAGTTGATATATCAGTATTGGTCCATTAATAATATCATATATTACACTAATGGAAAAATGTTATAGGGGAAACTTGGTATGGGGGTTTATGGGAACACTCTGTACTATCTTATCAATTTTCTATAAATTTAAAATTGTCCTATACAATAAAGTCCATTAAAAAGAAAACAGCAAATGCACAAATGAAAAAAGTCACTGCTAGAGCTACAACTGAAGTTATTCTTTTATGTCCTATGGCAAGAAACAGCAGTTTAGAAGTATGCTCTGGTGGAAGGATGTATTGTCTGTAATCCAATATTCTATCAACTTCTGTCTCTGCCATTTATTAGTTGGGCAAGTTGCTTAAGTTCTCTGAGCCTCTGTTTCTTTATTTCTAATATTGTTGTTGTTTCTGGTAGCGCAAATTCCTTACAGAGAGAACCTTATGATGAGGCGATTCTTATGTCTCAGAAAACAAAGCCTCTTAGATGGGGCCAAGACACATCTTGGTAAGATGTGATCAAAAAATACGGTGAATGTTTAAATTTAAAAAATTTTTATTACAGTAAAAGACACATTCCGTTAGTCTCCCTCAAAATTCTTCCCCTCCCCTCGCTTTGAACACACTTATCCCATCGTTCTTGCCACTCTCTGAAGCAGTTCTGGAAGTCCTCTTTCATGAGTCTTTAGTTGCACTGCCATGGCTGCCTTGGTGTCCTGAATCGATTCAAAACGTTTACCTTTCATGGTTGTTTTGACTTTGGGGAAGAGCCAGAAGTTGCATGGTGCCAGATCTGGTGAATAGGTGGATGAAGACACACCGTAATTTTTTTGACAGAAATTGCCGTATACCAGACAAAAGTGATGTGTGACACGGAGCCTTTCCATTGTGATCAACAAATACAGTGAATGCTGCTGCCAAGTGCCATCCAGTGGAAAGACAGAGATCTTCAATACCCGAAGTGGCACATCAAACCTTAGACACAGTGTGTGACAAGTTTCAACTTGTTTGGTGCAGTCAGTCAGGTGTGAACTACGGTTGAGAGAAGCTGTGTTTTAAAGTGTGGCATAAATCATCCTCCATCATGACAGCACTCCATGTCACACATTGCTTCTTTGGTATACAGCAGTTTCTGTCAAATAAAAACGTTACAGTGTGTCCTCATTCACCTTCTTCACTGGATCTGGCACCATATGACTATGGCTTTTCCCCAAAGTCAAAATGATTCAGGACATCGAGGCAGCCACAACAGCGCAACTAAAGATACTCACAAAAGAGGACTTCTAGAACTGCTTCAGAAAGTGGCAAGAACAACGGGATAAGTGTGTTCGAAATGAGGGGAGTACTTTGAGTGGATTAATGGCAATATGTCTTTTACTGTAATAAAGATTTTTATTTAAACATTCACCATATTGTTTGATCATACCTCATATAATCAAAGGGGAAGGTGTAACCCAGAGTAAATGATTTACATCCCAATCAGTCATCTTTTTCTCAAGCTTCTCAAAGTACTTTACAAAGGGCAACTCATGTTGACATATTTGAAGAAAAGATGGCTAGCTGGAATTATTACTCTCATTTTTCAGACAGGAAACTTAAGGCTCCATGGGGTTAAGCGATTCTCCGAAGTCACAAAATATGTCAGGAACAAAGCCACAATTAGATTTCAGTGCTGCTAATCTAAATTGAAGTTTAATCTAAGTAATCATACCAAAAGTGCAAAAGTGTTTCCTTTCTGAAAACAGAAACTACATCTGCAGAAAGCTGGTGATGGATTGCATTTATATGAGACAGTGAAGTAGGTGCTGGTGAATGAGGATGGTGATGATAGTGAGGCAGTTTGAAGAGTTAGCCCGAATTAGGGCCATTGAACTTCACCCTCAATTTCACCTTCTTCTCCATGGATCACTGAGCTCAAGGGTCTCGGAGTCTGGGGGCTGAGTTGGATGGAAACTCTGAGGTGAAGCCTGGAGAAATTTTATGTAGGTGAAATTATTCTAACTTGCTCTGCTGTCCTCAGGGAAAGATGTCTGCCAAGCAGTAGACCATGGCTGTGAACACACTTGTGTGAACAGTGGTGAGTCATACATCTGCAAGTGCTTGGAAGGGTTCCGGCTTGCTGAGGATGGGAAACACTGCAGAAGTAAGTGGCTTCTTAGGTAGAGATAAACTTGTCCATCTGTGGAACTTGGGCAGTTTTATAACTTCATTCAATCTTTAAAATCTTCCTTTACAATGAATGTCATAATTACAAGTTCCTTCCTTGGGTGCTTTGAAGTGGTTTCTAGTGATCAATACAGTAGACCCCCTAGTTCTTAGGAATTTCTCAATCAACGTCCTGAGTTGTCAGGCTCTTTGCTTCATTTTTTTTCTCAGCTGTTGGCCCTCTCCACAAGATTTGTGTGGGTGCCCAGAGCCTAGCACAGTGCCTGGCTAGTCATGGGACTATATATGATAATGGGGGGGTTGTCAAGTCTATATATCTGCAGGGTAGGCAGGCAGGATGGAGACCCAGGAAAGAGCTGATGTTGCAGCTCTAATCCAAAGGCAGTCTGCTAGAAAAATTCTTCCTTGGGAAAATTCAGTCTTTTTTTCCCTTAATGCCCTCTACTGATTGGATGAGGCCCACCCATTATGGAAGATAATCTGCTTCACTGAATGCCTACTGATTTAAATGTTAATCTCACCTTAAAACACACCTTTGTTGCAACATCTAGACTGCAGTTTGACCTAACAACTGGGCACTTACCACATAAAATTAACCATCATAGCACCCAAAAGAAGAAAGACAGGGACACACTCAGTGAGGAGGGTGTGGGCATTAGAAGAGCACAGGGCAGGATTTTTCTTCACTGTGAGATTCTGAGCTGTTAATCCCTATATTTGGGTGTTCAACACTGTGTACTTGTTTTTGTAACACTGTTCCAGTGGGCAAAATGGGCCTTTTTTAGTCAAGACAAAATAAATTCATTTGCTTTTGAGGTTGATTTTTAGGAATTTCCTCACAGACTCCTTTGAGATAACTGGGTTCACTTCATGTGTCAACAAAGCTGGATTGTGGAACTCACTGCTCTCATTTTTCCACCGGGAAGCAGGGGTCCTACTTTTAGCGAGAAGTTCTGTTGGAACAGCTGACTCCTAGGATGCCTGTGGGACCCTGGCCTAACTCTGCAGGACTTCCTGCATGATCCTGTGTTTTGACTTCACACTGTAGTGTCCCTTCTGTGGAGACCATGTCTATAGTTCTGCCCATTATGTCTGCCTGAGCTGTTTGTTTATGCTTTTATTTCTATAAATGTAAGATACACACACACACCATTTATTCACTCAACACATTTGTTGCTTAATAGGTACAACTTTTACCTCTGGAATTTGATTGCTAAATAAAATCCCTTCATTTTCCCACTTCCTAGAGAGATCTATAGTACATTGATTCCAATTATGTCAGAAGCTTCCCCTTTTAGGGAGCTAATGACAGACAGGAACACCATGGAGGAGGAGTACTCGGGAGACACGTCATGTCTCAGCTGTGTCATCAATTTACTGCACGACCTTCGGCAACTCTGAAATTTTTTGAGTTTGTTCATTTATAAATTGGGTATAATTAGTCCTGCCTTCCTCTTCTCACAGGATGTTGTGAAGATTAAAGGGCTGTAACTACTTTAAAGAATTTAAAGTACCTCACCCATTAGAAGTGTTCATTAGACTATTAAAACGAGTGTTTGGGAACCTATGTGGTAAAAAATCACTAGCTTGGGAAAAATCAAAACCCAAAACACAATGAACAATTCTAAAAATTAGTAATAAATTCAGGACACCAATCCCCCACCTTACCATTCAGGCTTGTGGGAGTAGAGCTTTCTGAGAGAAATGTTTCCCTCACCATGCCCTGTCCTCACTATTAGACAGAAAAAGGAGATGTTTTAAAGGAGGTTTGAACAGAGGTAGATTTTTACAAAATGGATTACTTCCGTGATCGTTCCTGACATGACTATTGAATCGGGTTTATTTCTACACTGATGGGGTTGCTCAACTTTCTACGTTTTCCTCAGGAAAGGATGTCTGCAAATCGACCCGCCATGGTTGCGAACACATTTGTGTTAATCGTGGCAATTCCTATATCTGCAAATGCTCAGAGGGATTTGTTCTAGCTGAGGATGGAAAACAGTGCAAGAGTAAGTGATCTGAACTTGCCTTTCTGCTTTAATTTGGTTTGGGAGTAACTACTTTTTGGAGTATTTTCAGGGAACAAATCCCTCACCTCTGCTTCTCCCATAAATATAAATATGCATGGATAAACACAGTGTGGGGAAGAGAATTTACTGCAGCACTTGTGAAAAAGCTTTTGAGACGTGTGTTGTGCTCTGTGCTGGAGAATTACATTTAGTTTTGAACATTACACTTTAGGAAGAGAGGGATGGATTAAAGGTTTAAACATAAAAAAAGAAAACCACTAAAGTTGTAGAAAAAAATCTTAACAGAATTATTTTATAATCCCAGAGTAGAGAAGACCTTTCTAAAATGGCATGAAACATAAAAGCCATAAAAGAAAAAGGTGAAATGTATAGTAAGAGATTGAAGTTATGATACTTTTTTTACCTATTAGTTACCAGAAATCAAAAAATTTGATGATTCCTTATGTTGGCAAAGGTATATTGTAATAGGTCATTTTAAATTTACCACTAAGTGTCTGAATTGGTACAACCTCTAAGAGGGCAATTCGGCAATATTTTAAAGGCAATTCCACTTGTAGGAGTTTATCCTACCAATATGTGCAAAGCCGTATACACAAGGGTATTTTGTGCAGCATTATTTGTACCAGCAAAAAATTGGGAACAAGGTAAATGTCCATCCATAAGAGACTGATTAGATAAATTATGGTGTAGCTGCTGTTCAATACTATACAGCTGTTAAAAAGAATGAAATAACTGGCTGTAATCCCAAGATATTTTAAGTGAAATAAGCATGGTGCTGAATGGTTTTTATAGTATATTACCCTTGATGTATTTTGTAAGAGGCTCCCTCTAACATCCATTCTCTCCAGATAGATAGATAGATGATAAATACACACACATATATACTCTTTTGTAATGCTTGAATTTTATTCCATGTGCATGTATTTTATAGAAAATTTTTTTTAAATGGCTAGAGATAAACATGATTTAGAAAGCATCATGGTAAAGTTCAGTACAATGTCAAGTGAAAAATAAAGGCAGAAACTGGGGTGGGGGGTCTTTTTATTAGGTTGGTGCAAAAGTAATGGCGGTTTTTCCAATTATTTTAACCTTTTAAACCGCCATTACTTTTGCACCAACCTAATAGGAAAAAAAGACTTGAGGTGCCATTCAAAAATCAAAGTGACTGTCACCTCATTCACCTGGAAAAGAATGGACACTAGGTAGAGGCTACAGCTCCACACGAGGACAAAGAAACTTCCTCTCAGGGAATCTGTGTCATTAATTAGTCGAGATCATGAGCTTTGGGTCAGACAGATCTGGATGTGAACCTCCATTCATACACTTGTGTGACCTTGGAAAAATTAACTTCTCTGAATCTGTTTCTTCATCTATGATAGTACCTCACAGAATCGTCATGAGGAATAAATAATGTATTTAAAGGTACTTAGCCCAGTGCTGACCAATTGTAAATGCTTGAAAGATGATAACTATTGTCATCAACTGCAGCTGTCCAAAGATGGGGCTTCAGTGGTGAGGGGATGAGTTCCTCATCAGGAGACATGTTCAAGCACAGGCTGAATGGCTAGTGGTAGGGAAGTTGTAAAGATGTGAGCAACAGGAGGGCTGCACTTGACCTTTAAAGGTCTTATTCAACCTGGGAATTCTGGAACTCTGTGAAAATTAGGCTCTAAAAGCAAATCAATTGACTTAACTACCAAAAAGAAAATGCCTAAGGAAAGTTGGAGTGACCCTCCGGCAAAGAAGTAGTTGGCAAGTGGGACTGTCATTCTCCCTGGGTCTGAAAGCAAAAGTCTGGCATGTCTCATCCTGATGCCCTTCCACTCCATCTAGCGCTCTCGTTTCCTGGAGAAGCCTTCTGTGCCCCTCTGTACATGGAGCCTGCAAGTGCTGGTTTTGTTCTGTAAGAGAAAAGTGTATGCGGAAGAGGAGAAAATAGACTTGCTGCCAGAAAATTATTCCAGTATTTCTGAAATCCACATGCATTCCATCTGACAGTCTTTTTTTGGTTGATTCAGGGACAGGCTATGAATGTAAATGAAGCTCTGAAATGGTCTTTTCCTTTTTTACTAATAAGGAATCGATAGGTTGAGTAATGAAGACAAGCACTTAATGGAGAGAGGAACTCAAACCACACACACACACACACACACACACACACAAGGTCAGTGTGTCAGCTTGTTATACAGGCCAGGCATAGAAGTATTTTTGCATGTGTGTGTCTTTACTTGCTTATATTGTTGTCTTCACGTTAAAAAATTGGCCAGCTGCTTGGTACATAAGAGAATGTTGTATCACATTACTGTAGACTGTCGGAAATGAGATCATCCACTTGGGATCTATAAATTTTTCTTATGTCCCCTCCCCCCTCAAGTAACAAAAAAAAAACCTCTCCACACCCAGATTGCTTAAGTATTGCATAAAGCTTTTACTGTCAACCATCTGAGTTGCCTGGAAAGCCTCCGTGTAGATAAAGAATTCAGTGATAATTTATTTTTAAGTTTTAATAGGTTAGTGGGATACTGGACACACCTCCTTTACTTACCGTCAACAAACATTTATTGCATACTTGTTGCATGCCAAGATTGGGGGTACAGACATGAACGAGGCATGGCCCCTGATGAGGAAGAACTGGCAGACGAGAGGACTAGGCCTAATACATAACCAGCGCCTGCACAGTGCATAGGGTACAAACTAGAAGCAATTTGGGGCCAGAGATTTTGTCTTGGTCACTATTGCAATCCTGCTGTTCCTATTGCCTTGCATGAAGCACATGCTCAACGAGCAAATTTTTGTTGAATAAATTAGTAGTGTTAGGGGTATACAAAGTGTAACTAACACATGCTGGGTTACTAGAAAAGCTCCCTAGAAGAGATGATGGCTGAGCTGAATTTTAAGAATTTCCTTCTCCGTTGTGTCAGAATGCCAGTACTGGGGTGACATCACCCCCTCCCCGGAGTAAAGTAGGAATCTTTTGGGTGCTGTCAGACCCTTCAGTGTACTTTGCATGCAGTCCCTCCCAGACAGACCTGGCTGTCGGTGACCTGACAGTGTGGACCTGGTTTCCTAGACAATTTGTATCTCTGCTGTGTCTCTCCCAACACCTGTCTGTCCTGAGTATTATCTAAGAACAAGTGGTTATGCCTCCAATTGAAGCATAATTTTCTTCTACTCTTGTGCATCAATGATTTTTTTTAATCATTCACCTATCTCAGCTTTCCTTTCATCCCTGTAGGATGCTCTGAAGGCCCAATTGACCTGATCTTTGTGATCGATGGATCCAAGAGCCTCGGAGAAGAGAATTTTGAGATTGTGAAGCAGTTTGTCACTGGAATTATAGATTCCTTGGCGATTTCCCCCAAAGCTGCTCGAGTAGGGCTGCTCCAATATTCCACGCAGGTCCGCACAGAGTTTACCCTGAGAAACTTCAGCTCAGCCAAGGAAATGAAAAAAGCCGTGGCCCACATGAAATACATGGGCAAGGGCTCTATGACGGGGCTGGCCCTGAAACACATGTTTGAGAGAAGTTTTACACAAGTAGAAGGGGCCAGACCTCTCTCCGCGCGGGTGCCCCGAGTGGCCATCGTGTTCACAGATGGACGGGCGCAGGATGACGTCTCCGAGTGGGCCAGTAAAGCCAAGGCCAATGGTAATATGGAAGTGTGGTTTACATTACTCAGGCTTCAGGTTTCTTAAACTCACTCAGTGGTCACAGCTGGTCATAGGAATGAGTCTCTGAGTATACAGAAAGGCTGTCAATCGCTGTTACACCCTTTTACTAAACTGCCACCTAGAGGCCTTAAAGGGACCCCACAAGAGTTAAAGGACTCGGAAGGATGCGGTCTTGCAGACGGTGCCATCAGTCTAGACACAGACCACACCTGAGTAATCATCTATTGTGCTTCACTAGCCAGGGTGACCTCCAGTGGAGAGGATCAATCCTGCAAGTGCTGTCTCTGATTAAACCACAAATACACAAGTCCCCAAACATCTAACAACAGATTCCCAGTGGGAGGAACTCTTACTGATACTTTTTTAAAAAAACCAATACTGCAAGTGAACACTGAAAGCACAATAGCCTTAGGATAGCGAACACTCTTGTGTTCGCAGGAGGCAAAAGTTAGCTTTTGAGAAAATTAAAATGTTGGAGATTGTGACTGGAAGCTCTCATTGCGCAGCGGAGCTCAGCCTCTTTTCTGTGGTGTTTCTGACCCCAAGTATAACGCCGGAGGTACTGGAGGTTACTTTAGTTGTGGATAGACGTGAAGTGTGGCAGAGAAGTGTGGCCCCTGGGAAAGGAAACCCAAAAGCTAGGATGGTTGGTAGCGACAGCTTAAGGCAGTGTGTGGATTCCTTGGGAAGATGAGAAAACTTGAGGTGAAGAAGTTTGCTTAAAAGTCACTTTAAGAACTTCTTGAGGGCACATTGCTTTAGCAGGTCCTGTAAGGGGTGAAGGGTATCCACAGACCATGGCTTCATCCAAGACTTTATGGACCCAGTGCCTAGGCCTGGCACATAGTACGTGTGTGACTTATACTTGCTGAGTGAACAAACAAAAGTCAAAGTGCTAGCAATCCCTTTCGTGAATTCCATTGCCCCTCACAGAAAGGCTGTTTCATGTCAGCATTCAATCTCTTTGTGAAGGAGGCCGTTTTGTTGATATTGCTTATCTCACTATTCACAACTTTCCCCCAAGCCCAACACAGTAATAACCAGTGTCCTGCCTGAATAATCTGGGTGAATTGTAAGACTGGCTGCTCACACCCAGTTCCTCTGCTTCTAGACAGCTTGCAAAAGCTCATGTCAATCCATGGGCCGCCATAGCCTGCGTTCTTAGAATACTGGGGAAAGCATCTTGTCTCCAAAGACAGTGGTTAGCCCTTTTATTTGTCACATTGAGACCAATCTACCTTACCCTTTCCCCCACTTGCATTTCCGTGAATCACCCAAAGACAGGTGGTAGGAGAAACAGACGTTTATTTGGTTCTTGAATCAACAAATTTATCTGAAGTGACATCCTCTAATGAATTTAATTACTCCTATGCATAGCTAATACAAATCTTAAAATAATAGTTCTCCTTTTTAGGAAGTTGTGCAGTCACTGGGCTCCCAGACAAATATGCTGAACTTGGCTATTGACCTTACAGAGTTGGAACAAGGCATAACTCTTGCCCGTTGGCTTAAAGAGCCATTTTTTAAAAAAACCTAGTCAATGAGATAGTCCGAATAAGATATCAGTGGTGAAAAATGTTGAAAACCAAGTAGAACTTAAGTTCTTACTGTTTTATTTTCAAATGAAAAGTATATGGGGAAGGGAGTCTAATGAATTTTGTTGAGAAAAGCATTTGGAGCAATCTCATATCCTTTTGATATCTAAGGTTGATTCTTGGGTTGGTTTTTTCCTGACTTCAGGGGTTTCCAGTGGTCTACAGGTTCTCCTTTCAGCCTAGCACCTCCTCACAAGGCTTCGTCCTCCTGAGTGATGGGCAGAATGCATCTTCACCTCCCCCCAGGCCCCTTAAGGTTCCTATCCTGTACCTTTGAGAAGTAGAAACTAGGTTATAAGGTCATAAATTGACCTGTTTCTTAGACTTCTCTCAGGAGATTCCCATTTAGTAAGCCATAGATTGTGCTCTTTCCTACTTTATCCACAAGGCTATTTTAGGGAAAAGTTAACATTTGTTAAATGACCTTGCTTAGAGCTAAGCACCAGGATGGTGGTCTAGCTCCCCAACCTCTCCTAGATGCCTCACCTTCCTCTCTTGTTCATAGGGCCAAAATAAAAATGGTGAAAAAATAGAGGTTGACATGGACCCCTCAAACCACACCACTCAACATCTAGCAGGCTGTGGGTACAATTCCCAGACCATGGGAACACAACTCTAATTACCTTGTTCTTAATTTGCTCTGTACCTTAGGTATAACTATGTATGCTGTCGGTGTAGGAAAAGCCATTGAGGAAGAACTGCAAGAAATTGCCTCTGAACCCACAAACAAGCATCTCTTCTATGCTGAAGACTTCAGCACAATGGGCGAGATAAGTGAAAAATTAAAGAAAGGCATATGTGAAGGTACTACAGCTTACGTCTAGGACAGATCTTAGCAAACAGGGCAGCATGAACTTTTGAATGAGAAATTCTCAACCCATTCCTTCAAAGTGCTCAAAAAAGTACCTCCCTGCTGTGCAGGGCCAGTGACACCTGGAAGCTCTAAGTACAGAAGAAGAGAGGCGAGTTAGAAGTTAGCATTGCTCAAGAGCTTGCTCTGTGCTGAGCAGTGTGATTACTGTTTTGACAGACCAGCAGACTTAATCTTCACAGAAACCCTATAGAGATGATCATTTAACTAAGAAACAACCATTATATAAAGCAGGAGAGTTGACATGTAATTTCCAGATATGCCTGTAATTAGAGTGGAAAGGGATGGTAATCCTTTGAAGCCCACGGCTTAAAATTTAAAGAATACCTCCCTGCATGGACTACGTCTGCTTACAGAACAGTAGACCGCCCTTGAGAATTTAGATTTTGCTATGTACAAGAGGTCTCTGCTTTTCTCCAGTTCACTAATTGTGCTCTATGTAAGGCATGCTGACATACAGCAATTCTGCCCATTGTCCCTTTTACTCATATCCCAGGTTCAGTGACCAATAAAATCAGTCTAAGCGATGTGTCTTACTCCTATGAAGGAGAAAAACAGTGAGATGAAGGGAGATGGGGAGGGAAGGCCTTTCAGATTTCTAATGCGAGTAAGTAATGTTTTACCTCTAGGCTGTTTCATTCAAGTTGAAATGCCTCAAGTGGAGCTGCTGCCACTGCAGCTTAATCCTTCGACAACTTTTTTTCCCCACTCTACCTTCTAGACATATTTTAGGAGCATTCTTAAGATGCACTTGAGGGGTCCAGGGTTCCTTTATAGAGAACTGCCCTAGAGTGGTCTTGGATTATGTAGTAACCAATTGCTTTTTGAATCTGTGGTGTTACCAAACAAAACTAAAATACCCTGGGTTATGGCAGGTAGGTAAAAGTTGATCTGGGTCCAGTTTCCTCAAGAACACGTGTGCATGCAGACAACTATCACCTTTTGGTCACCTTTTTCCTCTCAGCTCTGGAAGACTCTGATGGAAGTCAGGACTCCCCAGCAGGGGAATTGCCAAAGAGGGTCCACCAGCCAACAGGTAAATTTTAAAAAGCAATGTTTTTATAGAACCTTTGGTGGATGTTTCCACCATGGTTTCCCTCCAGACAAAAGTTATAAAGCGAAAGATTTGAATTATGTTAACTATGGCTTTTTTCCCTCAATCAGACAGGAAACATTCATTCCACACCTTAAGCCATATTTGGTAGTAGCCTCTCTGCTGACAGTCTTATTGCCACAGTGTGTCCCAAAGTAAAGTTGTGTACCACATACTAGGAATACCAGGTACTTTAGTCTGACAGCTGATGGTGTTTTATGTAACTGTGTTAAACAGGTTTGACTTCAGTCTTCTTTCTCTTTACAGAGTCTGAGCCATTCACCATAAATATCCGAGACCTACTTTCCTGTTCTAATTTTGCAGTGCAAAACAGCTATCTGTTTGAAGAAGACATTCTTTCACGATCTACACAAAAACTTTCCCATTCAACAAAATCTTCAGGTAATTCCCAGTAAAATATTACTGTAAGTTAACCCGGTATCACCCTCAGCTTGCCAACAAATTCAGTTTAAAGGAGGAAAGGGAAAGAGGAAGTAGGATGGGGAAGAGAGAAGAACTTAAGTAAAATGAGAACTAAAGATCTAAGAAAAACTGGAGTGGTCTTCCCCAAATCCACAGTAAAGGCCACGTCCAGTGTTGGAAGCCCTCTCCTAGGATTTACTGGATCTGGCTGCACGGAAAAAGTTGAACATTTCTTTCATTATGGTTTCCTCCATCTGCTGATTCAGTCCTATTATTATACATCTGGGAAGTCTTGTGAGTAATAGAGGTGAACACTTTCCATCTGCTTTCTCAGGAAGTCCTTTGGAAGAAAAACCTGATCAATGCAAATGTGAAAACCTTATAACATTCCAGAACCTTGCAAATGAAGAAGTAAGAAAATTAACACAACGCTATATCCTTTTCTAGTATTATACTTCTGTATAGAATGCAGAGAATTATCAAAACATCACAGATACTGCATGTTGGTGTATGTCAAATGAAGTCACTTCCATAGTCAAGAACAGTGAACTCCAGGAAAAACTTTTCTTAAGCAGCCTGGTAGGTGTTTGAGAGCCAAGGCAAGCGAAGCTTAATGGCAAGGGTCAAAGCACTTACTTGCTATCTTCTGTTCTAGAGGGTTTAGCAATTAAGGCCAGTCAACCAGTCAGGATGCAAAGTAAAGAATAAGACATATTTAATTAACTCCCTTTGCTGGGAGGAAATCGAGGTACTGGTCTGAGGTACAGTATGTATGGGCAAACAATGATGCAGAATGAAGAGGTTTCAAACTAAACTCCAAACTTTTCCTTTGGCCCCAAGCCACACTGTAGCCACATTTGGTCCGTAGTTTCTAGAGGAGTGTGGTTGGGTTTTTTCTATTTTTTGTTTTGCTTTTGGTTTGGCAACAAAGATCTTTTGTATCAGCACTCTAAGATTAAACATTCCACCAAGGCAACCACAGGATCCAATGATTCATTAAAAACAATATTACAAATAAAAGGAATGCTTTGGGATAATGGGGAAATGAGGATTTAGTTCTTTTACACACCGGAAATCCTGCCAACTGCTCTAAACGTAAAATTAGCTTACTAAAGCTGGCTGGTATCTATCTCAACATGCAACAACTAGTCGATAGGGAAATGGTTTAATCCTCAACTATCTCTGTGCCAGTGGATTTATGTAATAAGGAACAGCATATAGCAATTTCCTTTCTGAAAACTGGAAATATTGCTCCCCTAAGAAAATAATCTGACAGTGGTTAATAGATGGTGAATCTGGGCTGCTATTTTGCCAAGGGGGCGGGATGGTATTAAGGAGCTTAAGCCCGGTGGGGGTGGAGGGGAACAAATGATTATCCTAATGCTCCTCTCCTCTTCCTCTTCCAACTCTGAGGGTCTACTTCACAAGAGATGAGGGAAGTTCTATACAAAAGAGCATAGGTTGGAAGTCTTCAAGGTTGCTACCACATACATTTGGCCATATCTAGCATTATGAGTGAAAAGTGCATCTCTCTTCTGATGTCATATCTTACTTTGCAAGGCCTAATCCTTTTCTTCTCTTCACCACATTCCCAACATTATCAATTCTGGCTCGTGGAGGTGTGCTATGACAAAGTAATTTACAAGCAACAGAGGTGTGCTTAGAATTAAAAAGAATTTGAACTGAGCTATCCCGCTTTGATGTCAAAGTATTTAATTCAAAAAAAGATTTATAATCTTAGTAGCATGTGTTAGTTACTATAAACATACAGGTCAGGGTTTTAAAATACTTAACAGAAATAGAAACAGAGACATATTTTTAGGATAAATTTTTATGTAACTAATTCGTTGTTTGAACATAAAAATTGGGAATTCAGATTTCTTTTCCTTAATTTGAGTTTTACTAGAAGAAATGACACAGAGAATGGAAGCCCTGGAAAATCGCCTGAAATACAGATGAAGATTGGAATTACTGTTTGTACATCATTGTATCAAAGATTAGTGAAAGCAGTTCAGAGCCCCAAAGCTCAGGCTATCATTAATTCTGTCAAGTTGTAAAATAAAACATAATTAGTACTGAGAAAGCTGGTTTGCTATATGGCAAAAAGTAGACACTAACTTGTATAAATTCAAAGAGAAAAAGAATCCTTAAGAATCCGAAAATGAGTTTACCAAGTGAGAAGAAATAAGCTATGCAAGGTGCTCTGTAACACACTGTGGACATGATTTGCTTTTGCCTGGTCCTGCCTTAAAGTGACAGCCTTCCCATGCATTTTGGAAGCCAAATGATGCCTTACAAAATACCTTGACTAAGCTTGTTTAACTACTTCAAGACAAGTGTTTCTATCAGAATGTCCTCCCAAAGGGCATCGTGGTACAGTGGGAAGAACCTCTAGGCCTCAATCGTATCGGATGATTCTTTCCAAGTATAAAAGTTGTGATTCAAAGTATTAAACCTTTAGCTTATATTTATATTGGAGTCATCCATTTGATTGTGAAAACAGATTTTCATTAGCAAGTAAAGTATTAATTTGGATTGAGATGTAATCAGTTCAGGCATTGCTTCCAATTCAATTTTACTTTGCTTTTTAAGTCCTGGCTCCCTCTTGTGGCTCTAGACTGCCCCTGCTCCCATTTCCTTAAACATTTCATTATAGAGTTTATAACTTTCTCCAACTCGGTGAGGAAAATGCTTTCAAGGGAAAGAAAGGCCTCCAATCAATCCATCAAATTTACAGATTAATCAAAGATACTGAACTTGAAGATTATCTACAATTTGAAATATTTCTCTCTTTTCCTAGTTTTGCTATATGTATGTCTCAGGTGTAAAGGTTTTACATTCCAGTTTGTGTGACCTTTCTAAGCCTTGATGGTGTCAAATGGGACTAATAGTACTATCTCATGGGATTGTCAAGAGGATTAAATGGGTTAACATGTACACTACTTAGTAAAGTCTAACATATTTTAAATGCTCAAGATTACCTGTTTTTATTCAGCAGCCAAGAGCACCTGACACAAAGATGGTGCTACACAAAGCCACAAGCATATCAATGAGAGTTAAGTAAATGCTTAAGCCCTCAAAGTCTATTCATTCTGGTTTTTGAATTATGTGCGTCACATAATAAGTGATAAAGTTGAAAACGTTGAGTTCCTGTCCTCTGGGACCTTAGTTTAATGAGATAGATGTGATTAATGCCATAAAAAAGGTTCTGTGGTAACTGAGGCACCCAATCTAAACAGGAGGAGGATGTTGGGGTGACCTGGAAAAGGAGGGGAATGGGGAAGGTAACCAGATGCCCCTGCAAGCAGAGGGAGCAGCAAGTCTAGTTTAAGGGGTAGCTGGAAATAAGAGTTGCTAGAGAGAAGACCCAAGAGAACCATTTTCCACAAACCATCTTCCAGAAGGTCCAACTAATTGCATTTACAATCCACCTAAAGTTTGCTTTCTTCTCTATATACTTTTTGTTCCTGCCACACTATACAGATTGCAATTAACACGCTCCACAATATCCAGCTTCTTTCTTCTTTGCACTTTCCTATCTCTCAGTATAGGTATGGATTATTCAATTGGCTGGAACTTCCTGCAGTCCCCTATACTTTATAATAAGAAAACATTTAAAAATACCACCTTAGACCTTCCCAGATCTTCCTGGCTAACAGCATTTTCTAATTCTAACAGCACTATAATGGCACTTCATTACATCTGCCTCAGACCAGAATGAGTGAGGTGTTTCTTATCCGCTAGGCGTTAAACTCCTTTTCTCTGAACTTCCTCACTGAAACAATGGTGGGTGCAAAAAAAAGCACATATAAAAAGGTAAAAGCCAAATGATCTTATAGCGTATTATCACTACCTAGGAGAAAGTCCTAGAAATCATTATTTTCTAAAATCCATTAATTCCAAAATGCTTGAGCCAAACAGTCATGCAACAGAAGCACTGCAAAGAAATGGTATGCTGGAACCTACAATATTGTATTCTTTAGGTCACTATCCCTTTAGAGATTAAATTGGAACTAGTCAACCTAGAGGGACAAATAACCCAAATAGCGTGAAAGGTCAATTTGAGAAACTGACTGAATAGGTGAAAAATAAGTTCATAAACTTCCTTAACTAAAAGACTGAAACAGTTTGAACCACAGAAACAGATTAATGGCATTAGAGACCAGAAAGTCTGACCAAGCAATTCATATCAAGATTTAAACATTTTAAATGACCTTGGGCACACCAGTGTCTGGAGCACCTTAGGACATTTATAGATTTTCATGTAGCTCTGACTCTTATCCAGAGGATACTACTTGGAAAATATGGGGTGACATTTGGAGGTGCTGATACAATGACATGGAAGGAAACCCAGGAATGAGATCTCCTGTAGTATTCACAGCCCTCAACAAGAACTGTCCCATTGAAAAATATCAGTACTCCCAAATTGAGAAACACTGAGTAACAGAACCAGTAAGAAAACTCTAGTTCATAACAGCTACTTTCAAAATTATATCCATAAGCTCAGATTAACTTCAGAAACAAACTAAAACCATGCAATGTTAGCCTGAAAAGAGACCATTTCCCACACTTGTGAAACTGGGAATTTGACTCACCCATAGTTGTTACGTAACTATAAGGATGTCTTCTGACTTCAAGTTCAGTAGATACCTGACTTTCTGGATAATGTACTGAAAGCATCCTCATCATCTGTCTCTCATCTACGGTACCACCAAAAACCTCCTGACCATGCAGATTGATTCTAAAGTCCAAAAGACATTGTCATTTCTGCCACATCTACAACCTCCCTTAGAGCCAAAGCAGACTGTGTAGGGTATACCCTACAAGCACCATTCAACTCTGCAAATCAAGATGTGTGTAAATCAGTATTTCCCCCCAAATTAATTCCTCTGAATGTTCCAAAGGATATTAACAGACATGGGAAAAGGGTTCCATGAGACATACCTGGGAGATGTAATATGCAGTGACAAAATCTGGGGTGGAGAGGAACTTCATTTAGTCCTTTTTGCTACTCATATTTGGTAGACTTAAGCGGGACTATAAACTGCAATTCTGGTTAAATTCTGGGTTTTGAACTTTGCTGCCACTCAAACATACTCAAATATAAAATGCCAACAATGTCCTGAGAGTGGAATTACGAAAATCCAATACAGGAAAGGAACTCACTGCACCCCCTTTACTCAAATGAGAAAATGGAAATTGGGATGTATATAATTCTTACCCCCAAGTCTCACCACACCTAGCTACCTCATCCTCTCTAATCCTAGCTTCAGGAAAGTGTACTGAAACAAAGATATAAAAATAACTGAAATGAATACAGTTTTTAAACCGAACTCTGACCAGTTTTATTAAAGAAAAATTTTGCATGATTTACTTTTCACCAGTCTGTTCTGGCATGCTTCTAATGATATCAGAATCACCTAGAAAATAAAACAATAATTTTACAATTCATTTAATGGTAAGTGGTAATCATAAAATTAGCAGTGGTTATCTTCACATTATTGTATTCGCTGTGCTGCCATTTCTTGAGGTTGATCAGAGTCAGACATTTCCCACTTAAGATGCATCACATAAATCAGACTTAGTTTATAACCAGCATTTTAAAACCAGACCTAGGAAGAGAACTAGGTCTGGGGACACATGCTTGGTCTTAATATAGCGAATGTTTAGCCTGCACTGATTATTACAAAATCAGAACAGCGAGAATATTCGCAGTATTTTATGAATTAAAAGTTCCTAAGTTCAAAACAGTATGATGTGTACACCTAACCCTTGAACAACTCAGGGATTAGGGGTGCTGACCCGTGTGTAACTTCAGTTGGCCTTCTGCATACATGGATTCCCAACCACGGTCAAAACTACTGTCTTTGGTCAATAGTTGGTGAATTCATGGATGCGAAACCCACTGGAAAAAATCCGTGTATGAGTACCCGTGCAGTTCAAACCTGAGTTGTGAAGGTCAATTGTAGTTGTAGGCATTTTTTTTCCCAACCAATTTTACCTGTTTTCAAGGAGCCAGTAAGGACTACTTACTTCTGTGTCACTTGATTATTCTCCCCTTTCATAATTTCACCTTTTACTAAGCTCCTAGATAATTTCTTAGGTGCTTCATCAAATGAAATTCATAATCTCATAGTAAAAACACTCACTTATAACAAAGCCAGTGTACTAACATTTATTATCAATTCTCTGTGAAATAAAACTATAGGATATCCCTCAATATATCCAAATTCTCACCATGAACTCAGGACCCAAAGACATTTGTATAGCAAATATTTGTATTACATTATAAAGGGAAAAAAAAAAAAATGACTTAACATCATACCTGGATCAATGATAGCCAGTGTGCATACTCTGTAGTATTTTCCACACGCTGTGCCCAACTCAATATTATTGCCACTGTAGTGATGGACACCAGTCTTGGCCAACATGGCGTAATACTCTATTTCAGATTTCCTTTGGGAACCAAAAAGGCAAATAAATGAATGCCATACCAAGTAACAGACTAAATGTTACTACTTCTCTAATTAGTAATATTGGTGAGGCCTTTCAACAGTAACTAAGCCAGTTATTACTCTTAAAAACATATTATCACATCCATTAGCCAATACAAATCATCCTCTCCTTGGATCCCTTACAAGAGATGAGACAACCAGCAAATATCTACTCAACACCTATGTTTAAGACAGTATCTATGTTCATTTGAGTAGGGTGCAAAACAAAAGCATTACTTGCTTAGCATTTACAAAATACTGGACATTTTACATAAAATACCATAACAACCGCTAATGTATTATGTACTCCATTTTGGGAAAAAAAAAAAACTAATGAAGAAATTCAGGCACAGAAAATAAGGGGAAGATCCAGAATCTGAACCATGTTATCTTTCACAGTCCATTTCTATCACCCTCTGATGCTCTGAATCCAAGATGGGGAGTGGTATTACTTGCCCAGAGTTACTGTTTGTGTCAAATGAGTAGGTAGATATTAATGGTTTTATGAATTTGAAGTGCGTTCTAACAGAACTCTGCCGCTATTCAATGTGTGAATCCACAGAGCAGCAGTAGTGTCACAAAGTGCTTATTAGAAACACATCATCTCAGGCCCCATCCCAGGCCCAAAATCAGAACCTGCATTTTAACAAGCTCATTCACGTGATTGTGTGCACATTCACTTTAGAGAAGCACTGCTATGGAAGGTAGGCATGAAAGAAAGGTTTGAAATAAGACCAAACTATGGGATAGGAGGGAGGTGAGAACACTCCAGAAATACAGACACCCTATAAAATTCTGTGAGCCAGTTGTACATTATCATAGAAAAATCAATGTGCGTGGGTGGGGAAAATGATTACACAGCTTATATCCTGTAATGTCCAAGTTTCTTTAACTCATTTACAGTACCCACTAAGTTCAATTTTAAAAGTCAAACAAGGGGTGACCAGTTAGCTCAGTTGGTTAGATTGGTGCTGATAACACCAAGGTTGCTGGTTCAATCCCCACATGGGCCACTAAGTTGTGCCCTTCTTAAAAAATAAAATCAAGCAAACACTTTGGCTAACAGAATTAACATAGCAGGATGAATTAGGTGATTCTACGAGAGCCTGTAATTCCTTTGCTACACTAAAACAAGTTCATACAATTAAACACTTTTAAAGCATCTCAAAGCTAAAAGAATGACCAAAGGTAGGACACAAAACACATGGAAAAACAAATTACATGTCTATGCTTCCTTCAAACTTTTGACATTCTGTGGTTTTTTACCCTTTTTGCCACATCTATCCATAAGATAAACTTACACAAGGAGAAAACATGGGGCGGGGGGGCATCAAGAGCCAACCACAATAGCAGCCTTAAGTCATTCTGCAAATGTTCATTTGTAAAACAAATTTTACGTAAAATCGAGTTCATGCTACCCATGTTGCAAGTTTACACTCTGGATATTCGTTCAGGATGAATGTGCAGTGGATGATACACACTTCAGGTTCTTGCCATTACCTCAAGGCCGGGCAGTTGTTCGCAAGGATGACCAGTTTCGCTTTGCCTTGTCTGATCATTTTCAGAGTCTGCTTGTACCCCAGCACGTACTTTCCACTTTTCATAACAAGTTGGAGCCGAGAATTGATCGACTCCAGCGACTTTTTCTACAAAAAACAAACATTTAACACGGACCTCAAGGCCTTGTCTGTAACCACCTGAAAACTGGATCTAGCTTTCTGGAAGTCTGTCTAACCCCTTAATAAAAGCTCCGAAGTCGAGGGTCCCAAGTCACTGAGAGGGCCTCTCGGGCTCCTTTTCGGACCCTCCAAATGCCACTGGGCATGCTGTGTCCCCAGTGTGCTCAGATCTGCCCGCCCCGTTCAGACTCATCTCTCCACGTGAAATCGACTTCCTCCCCTGGCCCGCTTCACTCACCGTCTTCTTTGCGGCCACCATCTTCCTGCCTTAGAAGCGGGACGGCCCCCAACCTAGAACACAGAGAACAGGACAGGAAGTTTACGATCAGGGGGTCCACACGGCAACCCGCTGGGCTCCCCGCGCTGCCTAAAGCTCTATAGCTCTTGGAGCCCACTCACCAAAAGCAGCCGCCAAGATGGCCGGGGAGCGAGAAAGGAAAAAGTTCCCACAATGCAAAGCTCTTCACGGTGCGGACGGGATTCCGGGACCGGAAGCGGAAGCAAATTGAGAAGCAAGCAGTGAAGGCGTGGCAAGAAGAGGAGGGCGGCCGCCGGTTGCTATAGATACCGCGAGTTAGAACGGCGGTGGCCCGGTACGCTTATCCTCGCTGCGAGCTTAAACCTTCCCACGCTGTCACTTTGTTGCTTCCCGCTGCGAACTGAAGAACCGAGGACGGTCCAGCTGGGCGGGAGAAGGTGGAGAAGCTGACTGAGGCGGAGGCGAGAGGAGCGGTGAGAAGAGGCGGGGACGGCTGGACCGTGGTCTTAGTGCTGCTGAGCTCATCTCTGCCCCACGCCCCGGCTCCGGGAGAGACCGGGAGAACTCCGGTGCGCCTGAGCTGTCGGGTCTGCCCTCTGCCATCAGTGACGCCTGGGCTCAAGTAGCTGTGTGCACTCTCCTGCCCTCGCCCAGGTTGTCGGTCCCTCGGAGAAGGCGCCCGTGCTGGCTCCTCCAAACTCACCTCTCTTTTGACCCTGTTAGTGTCAACTTGTAAGCCGAATTTGCACAGAGAGAGCGATAAACAGGTCTAATTTAAAAAATCTTTTTGCTGGGAAAGTTGGACCTTGATAGAAATGTTCAGTGACGGATTATTCAAAATATTAGGTCCAGAAAGTACCCCCCACAGCCACCACCAAGAAAAAACTAAATTTACCCAGTAGGTAAGCTGTTTCTGCTGTCATTGCGCCCTGGGGAAGGTCAGGGAGGAGGAGGAGCCAAGAAAAAAAGGCTGTGAACTGTGCGGGGAGCTATGCTACTCAGTGTGGACCAAAAAGGGCGTTCTTTGGAAAGGAATCTCACAGGGTGATATCATAAATTCCTAACTGGGCAGGTCATGGTGGGTAGTCACACCTCAGGCCTATAACTTCTTTAGTTAAAAGTTTTAAGCCAGTTCTGTCCATTGTTCTTGTGCATCTAGGTTAACACACCCTTAAAATATTAGTAATACTCCTCGAAGAGGTATTAACCCTCAAGAGAGCACATAATCTCGTTAACTATCTTGTATCCAATCCCTGCCTTGCTTTCGCCAATCTTCCTTACATCTCATCCTTAATTTCAAATGCATAAAAACAGCTGCAAAACCATTATTCTTGGGAGCATTTGAGGTCTTGCTCCCAGGCATATGTTGTCAGTTTGGTTCAAATAAACTCACAACTTTTGTACAGGTTTAGATATTCTTACATCAACAACCTTTTATTTGTTTTGTCTAACAGTCACAAAAACTTGCTTGAGATAAGTAGCATTTTTATTCTCAAGTTTCCATATCTAGTGTATTGTCAAAGCTAGGGCCGGTACCAATACCCAGGTGTACCATAGGTCACCTCAAAGTTTATTCAAATGTATGCCCCACTTTGACATGAAATTAACCAAACAAGTAGAGTTATCATACTATTTGCTTGTAGTATGGTCTCTGTGGCAACTACCCAACTCTTGTGTGGTAGCACAAAAGCAGCTGCAGACTGTGTAAATGAATGAGTGTGGCTGTGTTTCAGTAAAGCTTTATTTACAAAATTAGGCAGCTGGTTGTATTTGATCTGCAGGCCACAGTTTGCTGACCCCAATGTCAGAAGTTTACTATTACTATTAAAAATACCCACTTTCAGTTACAGAGACTGTCCTTAGTCTAAAGAGATGTATGTTGAAGTATTTACAGATGAAGTATGATATCTGCAACTTATTTTCAAGTTGCTAAAATAGGTGTATATGAACAGGTAGGTAGGTAGGGTAAATGCAAGAAAGTGTTAACAACTGTTAATTTTAAGTGGAGAGTATACTGGTGTTTGTTGTACTATTCAGCTTTTTTTTTTTTTTTTAAGATTTTATTGGGGAAGGGGAACAGGACTTTATTGGGGAACAGTGTGTACTTCCAGGCCTTTTTTCTAAGTCAAGTTGTCCTTTCAATCTTAGTTGTGGAGGTGCCGTTCAGCTTCAAGTTGTTGTCCTTTCAGTCTTAGTTGTGGAGGGTGCAGCTCAGGTCCAGGTCCAGTTGCCGTTTTTCTAGTTGCAGGGAGTCTACATCCCTTGCGGGAGTCGAGTTGGCAACCTTGTGGTTGAGAGGATGCGCTCCAACCAACTGAGCCATCCGGGAGCTCAGTGGCAGCTCAGCTCAAGGTGCCGTGTTCAATCTTAGTTGCAGGGGGCAGAGCCCACCATCCCTTGAGTGAGTCGAGGAGTTGAACCGGCAACCTTGTGGTTGAGAGCCCAGTGGCCCATGTGGGAATCGAACCGGCAGCCTTTGGAGTTAGGAGCATGGAGCTCTAACCGCCTGAGCCACCGGGCCGGCCCCAGCTTTTTTTTTTAAATAGAGTTTTTTATTTTATTATTTTATTATATTGGGGAATATTGGGGAACAGTGTGCCTCTCCAGGACCCATCAGCTCCAAGTCGTTGTCCTTCAATCTAGTTGTGGAGGGTGCAGCTCAGCTCCAAGTCCAGTTGCCATCCTCAATCTTTAGTTACAAGCATGTGGGAATTGAACCGACAAGCTTGTTGTTGAGAGCTCACGCTCCAACCAACTGAGCCATCCGGCCGCCCCTCTGGAAGGTCAGCAGCAGCTCGCTGTCCACAATCCAGCCTTGGAGGGCGCAGCCCACTGGCCTATGTGGGAATCGAACCAGCAACCCTGTTGTCCAGAGCTTGTGCTCTAACCAACTGAACCATCTGGCTGCCCCACTATTCAGCTTTTTGTACGTTTGAAAATGTTAATACTAAAAAGTTAAGAAATGTATAGCTTTGAGAAAGGACTTTGCTATCCAGATATTATTTTTTTCTAGATGCTAGTCTTGTCGCATTCAGGGTGATCTTGAAGGAATACAAACAGTTAATTGTGATAGCACAGAATTAACATAAGGCCTTCCTTTGGTTTTCCTTCATCAAAATCTCTGGTCCAAGTTTCTGAGAACTCTGCAGACACTTCCATTTACTGTGCTTCTGGTTTTTACTTGCTATGAACATTAAAAGTGACAGGCTGCATTCCCTTTTAGAGCAAATACTAACAAGTTCATCTGATATTCGTTGGTTCAGTACACTAATTCATCTCCTCACTGTTAAACAGTTACAACTATCAGATTCGTTTTTCATCAACTATTACTTATTCAGTGCCCATTAGTAATTTGGAACTCTATCTGTGTAACTCAGCCTTCACATTCTTAAGCCACCCTGGACCTTAAACATTCTCACAAATGTGGTGCAGTGAGTGAGGGACGGTGAATCCCAGTGAAAAGACCCTGTAAACTCAGTGAATGTTAGGGTCCTTTCAGCTAACTACACACACATACACCTATACAAGAATTCTCAACCCTTAGAGGACAAGAGGGAATGAATGCTGCTTACTCATCTCTACCTTTTTTGCCTTCACAATAAAAAAGAATCAAATATTTCTCCTATACACTTTTTGTTCAGACTGGGAATGCTCCAGAGTATACTGAATTAAAAATAGGCTAGATAGGGCCAGTCTGGTGGCTCAGGCAGTTGGAGCTCCGTGCTCCTAGGCTGCCGGTTCGACTCCTACATGGGCCAGTGGGCTCTCAACAAGGTTGCCGGTTCGACTCCTTGACTCCCGCAAGGGATGGTGGGCTCTGCCCCCTGCAACTAACAACGGCAAACGGAACTGGAGTTGGGCTGCGCCCTCCACAGCTGGGATTGAGGGGACACAACTTGACTTGGAGGAGATCCTGAAAGTACACACTGTTCCCCAGTGGAGTCCTGTACCCCTTCCCCAATAAAATTCTTTAAAAGAAAATAGGCCACATACATGATTTCTCCTATTTTTTAAAGCCATTTCTTCTGTACAAGGAAGCATATTTTTTAAATACTCTTGGATACAAAGAACTCAGAGTACTGTAGTCACAATTCTACTGTGGAAGAGTACTTAACCACTTTTGGAAAGTGGGAGTGTCTATAAAGCTTGGTCTTTGGGTTATTTTTTATTTCTTAGAGTCAATTTTTGAAATTTTAGTATAAATGGGCATCCTGTGGTCCTAAGTGTCCACAAAAGTATGACATTTTACATTTTATTTTCAATACTTTGAAACGCCTGCCATGTACTTTTATCCTTCATAAACCTGTAATGCACAGGCTAAGACATCAATGTGTTTTGCTTTTAACCAGAATTAATTAATACTGTAACACTGCATGTCATGCTGATCAGAAAATGTCACTACTTAATGGAGAAATAGATAATAAATGTAAATTTGTAACAACATCAAAACATGGGTATGTCTAAGAAAAATGATAAAAGGAGTTCTTGGAAGTGAAAAGATTTATGAACTACTGCCTTCAAAATACAACACATCAAGGTCTATGAGCCTTTGAAATCATAGTATCGGTTATAATCAGGTATTATCAAGATAAGACTAAAGGAATAAGGGCAGGTAATTGCTAAGAAGGAGAGTGGTGAGGGAGAGGGAAGGTAGGGTAAGCATATGTATGTTAGCCTAGACACTTTTGTAAGCAGCAGAAATAAATTAGCTCAGTTAAGCAGAAAAGGAATTTATTTTGTAGTTCACCAAATGAACAAGAAGCCTGGAGTGGAGAGCAACATGCAGATCTGCCTATTCTGGTCATGGGAGAAGCAGAACTATTCATTAATCTCTGGTGTAGAGCATAGGACATAGAGCAAACCACAGGACAGCACCCCACACTTCAAAGGTGTTTAATCTTGGCCATAGCAGTGTTTAATATGCCATTCCATCACTCTCTAGATTTAGCTTCTGTGCTCCAATTTAAATAAAATAGCAGCTACTAGTTAGGAAGCCATTAGGCTAAATAGAAAAATACATTCTAGTGATCACGTGGAGACATTTGTCTGACCCATTAGACCCTGAATCCTATGAATTTCTTTCTGTCACCTCCAAAGAAAGAGGTGGAGACTGGCCTTTGATTATAAATAATTTCCAGTGCTACTCAAAGTATAGAACAGTGTCTAGTAGTTGGTAGTCACACAGAGATTTTTACTGAATCCCCTGAAATATGTAAGGAAAGAGGCTGTTTTTTTCTTCCAAAAGGAAAATTAGACAGATTCTGTTTGGAATCTCTTGTTTGTGGAAGCCAGTTCTAAGTATTAGGGCAATTTCTGTTCTTTTCAGTGCCCTGAGGAGCTGATGGAATCTGAACACAAAGGTTTTGTTGACTTCACAGACTTTAATGGACCCAAAGGTCTCAAGAGCTTTGGCATCCAATCTTCCCAGTGCTACCAGTCCCTGCTTATTAAACTCTTTGTTAAAATAAACGCCAACCGTTTGTGGCAGACATCTTCCTGAGATTTTACAGCTGAAGCACCAGTGTGGACAAAGTAAATAGATGGTAATTATTGACACATTCATTGCTAGGTTAATGTGTACGTTTCCACTGACAGGTACAATCCTTTGTTTGCTCTGCCTGAACTCTCACTAGCAGCTTGGCATCCCTGCTGCCTGGGCAATACGATGAGGCTTCAATTTCATAGTTATGGGAATTGTTCTTTGTATTGTGGAGATACCTTCAGTCCTAAGTAGACAAACTCTTTTTGTAATTGAAAAACAAACGTTATTAATATTAAAGTGATTTTTATAGGCTTTTCTTGCATATACGCATTATACAAATGGGATTTCTTTTTTTAAAATGCTAGAAGTCTTTGGACTGAGTCTTATATGTCTTTTTGTCCCCTCACCAGCCTGGCACACAGAGAATATTCGGTAAGTCTTTGTGGTAGGCCTGGTTATTACACATACCTAATTAAAATGGGATATAAGAACTGCATACATGGCTCTAAAAATTGAAAACACTTGAAAAATGCATGCAGTGAAAAGCACACCTACGCCAGCCCCACTATCTGCTTAGTTCCAATCTCACTCATGGGTAAATACTGTCATTAGGTTTATTTTTCTGTGTATTCTTCCAAAGTTTCTTTATACATTGAAAATGTTATTTCCGTCTCCCATCTTTATTCATAAAATGTAATGTATTATACCCACTATTCTTCACCTTGTTTTTTTCACCTATCAATATGGAAATTTTTCTACATTGATATGCAAAGAATGTCATTCTTCTTTTTTTACACTTGCTCAATAATACATTGTGTGATTTATTTAACCAGTCCCCTGTTAAGGGATATTTGATTTGTTTTCAGTTTTTTCCTGTTGCAAACAAGGCTGCAACTGAATTCCTTTATACATACATCATTTTGAATGTGTGCAACTGTAACTGTGGGACAGTTTCCTAGAAGTAGCATTACTAGGTCAAAAGATATGTGCATTTGTAATCTTGATAGATAACTGCCTAAATGCCTTCTATAAGAGTTCTACCAATTTACACTATCAACAATACAATAAATCTTTTTCTAAAATTGAAGGCTTTCCATCATTAGTGCAGCTGTGTCAAAACATGGGCATGGAGCAGGCGTCAGGGGACAAAGTAGGAGCACCATCTTGGTTTCAGGTACTTTAGTCTATGATCTCATTTATTTCATTCAAGAGCCTTATAAATAAACATCAGTATCACCAAACGTAGCTAGAACACTGCTTAGTCAGGATAAGTAAGTTGCCCAATGTCTCAGAGCTAGTAAGCGATGCAGCTGGGGCTTACGCCCAATGTATGTGACTCTGAAGCCCCCTCTCTCCTCACAATCTCCAGTTCCTTCTGGGGTCTAGTCCTGGTTCTGCCAGAACTTGTCATATGGCCTTACACATAGGAGAAATGCAATCCATATCTGTTGAGTGGGTGGATGGGTGAATAAATGAATCAACAGAGGTGAAGTTTCAGGAGGGTGAGAGTACTGCTGAGAAAGCAGAGGGAGAGTAGGAATCAGGACCCACAGAATAACAGAAACTGGAAGGCAGCATTGGCCAAGATGGGCTTGGGAAGAGGGTTTTGGGTTGTGAAGAGAGTTTCCTAGTCATGCAGGAAAAGGTCAATACAGCAAAACAAAGCTTTATTGTGTTCTGTTAAATCATACTTCTGTACAGTTGCCACATGTCCTGGCTCACGTGTACAGTTTCACTTCTATGTTAATGTTTTACAATATCAAGTTTAAAATAAAAACCTGATGCTTTTGGGGATTACTGACAGGCTCACCAAAACTGACAAAAAGCATCAAACTTGGCCAGGCTTTGGAACCTGGTGTGTATAAGTGTAGGTAGTACTAGGTAATGATTGGTTTTCAAAAAGCAAAGTGCCAGAATATAGCTTTCCAAGTGAGTGTTAATGTCTGCAAAATGCCATAATGACCTCAGAAGCATCTTTACTGTCCCAGGGCTGCTGTTGCTGTTCACATTCCTTGAACCTTCCTTGGGAATGGCAGTCAGGCTCTAGAGTTCATTCTTTTGTATATATTCAAGGGTGTCAGAGCTTTGCCCTTTACGGATGAAGATTGCAAAAACAAACAAAAAAAAAAAACACACATTGTTTTTAACAGTTAAACTCCATGGGGATTATGCTTTATAAAGGTCGGTGAAATAAGCCAGGCAATGCTAGTGTGCTTAGAAATAAGGGGTGGTCACTGGAAATAGGTAGAGAAAAGAAAGGGCAACAGGTGTCATTAGGGCAAGTTCAACTGACATCACTTGCTTCCCCATGGATGGGCCCAAGGGGCTGTGGGTCCCCAGGATAATTGGGCTGGGCTGTGGTGACTGGCCATAGCCCTACACCTAGGAGGGATGACTGACCCTCTTTTCTCAACAGTCCCTCTGGCCTCTTTTCTAGTCTGGTTTCTCTAATAACATAAAAGACCTCAAGGCCTGATAACATGTTCTTTATTCATACTGACACCTCTTGACATTCAAATCTGTATGGCTTAACTTGTATTGAGATGAACATGTCACATTGGACAAGTTTAGGTAAAGCAAGTGTCCTAATGTACATTAAGTAGTAAAGTCAAGATGCAAGAAGATCAGGAAGCATCAGTAAACAGCAAAATGACATCTTTGCCCTAATCCATCTCCTTTTCAGGTCACCAACAGTCACATTTCATTTACATACAATAGACTCTGTGGCCATGACAGTACAACTAAAAGTGGACAGCAAAATAGCACCAATGAACTTCCTCTAAGATAAGTAAATATATAAAGAACTTGACCTCATAGGCCAAAGGTTGAAATGACTCATGCCAAGAGGCTGCTCAACAAGCCTTCTGTATGACCCTGAGTCCCCAGCCCTCCAGGCTCCTTTGCAGCTGTTCCAGAGACCTTCCCCTAGTTTCCTCCCTAGCCCCGCCCTGCCAGGTCCTTCCTTCTCAGTGATTGACCTGCCTTTTCTCCACTAAAATAAAGGTCCTTGCTATCTACGAGTACTTCCTTCCCCTACAGTCATGTGGATGTACCATCAATTAATTGTCTGCTCCCTTCACCAGGACAATCATTTGGGGACAGTACTTTTTAAAATCTGTAATATATTTAACTTACATTCAGTGAAAAAGACCTCTCTGCTCTCTGCAGCAGTTTGCCTTTAAAAATCTAGTCCTAAAGGGTCCTTGCAGGATGAGAACATTCCATACTTTGCAGACTGCTCTGATTCATGCTGTCATTATTATCTTCTCAGCCTTGCCTAGCTAATGCTACTCTAGTCTATTTATGGTGACAGAAATATATTTGTCCCTTTGTTGTATGCATCAGAGAGCTTCCCAGTCTGTGAGAATAGGTGTCATGTGCTAGCATTTCTCTCAGTTTCTAGGGCAGCCTGGCAAGGTCCTCCAGGTGCAGCTTCTTCCATCACCTCAGTGTGCGGCGCAAATATCATATCCTCTGTGTCCCATGACCCACTGGGATATTCATTCCAACTGCTCTATCATTTTCACTAGTGGTTTCTCTTACTGGAGATAACATCTATCTGCCTTCAGCAAGGACCTCTGTCTGTTGAAATGTCCTCCCCAAACCATCCTCCTTTCTTTTCTTTCCATAACTATCATTGATAATGATAAGGAACTCCTTGATTTCTTTTTTCTGCCTGTTCTTACTCTTTTCCATTTTCCTAAGACTGATAGGAACCACATAGTTTCTTTTGGCTAATTTCCTTTCCCTTTGTCCTGGAGTAGCCTCTACAGACTATATGGTTGTGAGAGGCTGTGATTACCTGTACACTTCAAATGTGTGTGTGTGTGTGTGTGTGTGTGTGTGTGTGTGTGTGAGAGAGAGAGAGAGACAGAGAGACAGAGAGACAGAGAGACAGAGACAGAGAGAGAACATGTGGCTTTGAGGCAGAATTTCAACATACTCAGACACAGTATAGAGTGCTGATTAAGAATGTGGGTCTGGAGTTAGACTGTCTGGGTTCAAATCCTGGTTCAGGATTAATTTAGTAGTTGTGACTGAGCCACTGAAACTTTTTATGGCTCAATGACTTCATTTGTTTAATAGGATTAACAATAGTTCCTATTTCATGGAGATAGTCTGAGGAATAAATGAGTTAATACATATAATGCACCTAGAATGTAGCCTAAATGTTGCCTAGAACAAGGACTGGCAAACTGGCCTACTGGCCAAATCTAGCCCATCACCTATTTCAGTAAAAAAAGTTTTGGGGAACACAGACATGCCCATTCATCTTCTATGGCTGCTTTCTCACCATGATGACAGAGTTGAACAGTTGTAATAGTGACTCAATGTTCAGTAAAGCTGAAAATATTTACCATCTGTCCCTTTACAGGAAAAAATTTACTGACCCCTGGCCTTGAATATTGTCTAGTAAGTCCTCATTAAAATTATCTGTCATTAATATCAGTTTTAATGAATCTCAATTTTTCTTTATTGCTTTTCCAATATCAAGTTTTGTTTTTTTTTCTCAAGATCAAGTTCTAGATCTCTGAATTTCTTTCTTTCTTTCTTTCTTTCTTTCTTTCTTTCTTTCTTTCTTTCTTTCTTTCTTTCTTTCTTTCCTTTCTTTCTTTCTTTCTTTCCTTTCTTTTTTGTTTTAAGGAGGGCGCAGCTCACAGTGTCCCATGCAGGGATCGAACCGGCAACCTTGGTGCTATTAGCACCACGCTCTAAACCACTGAGCTAAACAGCCATTCCCAGATCTCTGAATTTCTTGATTTCCTAACTTTTTTTCTTTTTAGTAAATTTGTTAAAGGAAAGGGACAATGAAAAATATTAAGTCAGTAATAGCACAAGTTGGACACAAATCTTCAAAAATCATAAAAGTGGTGTGTGAATGGCCAAAGTTTATGAAGCAGTTTTTCTAAGGTTACCACATCTTATTTTGCAAGGTTACTTGCTCTTCTACTTTTGCTGCTATAATTTTTTTAAATGAACTTTGTTTTAGAATGATTTTAGATTTACAGAAAAATTATGATGATAGCACAATTTCCATATACCTCAAACCACTTTCTCTTATTAACATCTTACATTAGTAGAGTGTTTGTAACAATAATGAACCAGTACTATACATTATTATTAACCAAAGTCCATACTTTATTCAGATTTCCTTACTTTTTCTCTGTTGTCCTGTTTCTATTCCAGGATACCACATTTAGTCGCCATCTTGCCCTAGACTCCTCTGTACTATGACAGTTTCTCAGACCTGTTTTTGGTGACCTTGCCAGTTTTGAGGAGTATTGGTCAAGTATTTTGTAAACTTCTGGGATTACAATTTGTCTCAATTAGGATTTGTCTGATGTTTTCCTTATGATGGAGGTGGGTTATGGGTTTTGGGGAGGAAGACCACAGAGATAAAGGCCCTTCTCCACACATTATATCAAGGGCACCTGTTCTTAACACGACTTATCACCACCTCCTAAACTTCTCTAATACTCCTTTTGGAGACTCTGAAGGTTGAAGAAGGTTGAGAGATGTCTGTTTTATACTCTAATTTTATTAAAATCTTTCAGTTTAATCATTTCCATAATTCTTGGTCAAACCTGCTTCTTCTAGATCGAAGTTTTTCTTTCCTTCTTTCTTTTTTTTTTTTAATTTTAATTTTGGAATATTCAGGAACAGTGTGTTTTTCCCGGACCCATCAGCTCCACGTCAAGTCGTTGTTTTCAGTCTAGTTGTGGAGGGTGGCCTACTGGGAATCGAACCAGCAACCTTGGTGTTATGAGCACTGCGCTCTAACCACTGAGCCACCCGGCTGCCATGAAGCTTTTTCTTATGCTCTGCTTTATGAAGAAAAGAAGCTCATTCAATTCAGGTTTTAATTGTCTGTGCCAGTAGCCCAATGCTGGCCTCACAGGTGTATACACCCTGTGAGAGGAAGACTTCTGCTTTGTTACAAATGGCTTTTCATTCTGGGAAAATCCCCCATTTCCCTTAATGTGATCTATACTAAGCAAAGTCATGTGCATTGCATGTGGATCTCTAATCTCAGAGAGTAGTAGCAGCAGTCAGCAGAAAGACCTGGGGTCACAATCCTACTTGGTCTGCCCACTGCTCTTTCTGGTACTGGGGACTCTCAGGGTACGCTAACCACCGGACTTGAAGCCCAAATCTCTGATGTGACTATGACTGCTCTGTTGTAAAATGTACTCCATCCCAGCCACAAATTTGCTAACTGCTGATGGGAATACTCCCTTCTCAACACAGGCACCTGCTCTTGGCCACAAGCCTCTGTACGCGGCACCCTGACTGAATCAGGCAGAACGGCTAAGCTGAGAGAACAGCCACCTCAATCAGTGCAGCCACTACTCACAGCTCTTAGAGGGTAAGGTACAGAAAGTATTAACCTTCATTTCAGATGAGAAATTAGAAGACCTTTGTTTCCTGACCTAGCTGAGGTGGAGGCTTAGCAAACCCAGCCAGTTCCGAGAAATGATGGAATCTGGACAAAAATCTCACTCCCTAGTGGGGAGCTCACTTAGACCAGTTCGGGCCCTCAATTCATTGCTAAATCAATACACTCATCATGGTGCTGGCCGTGGCATGCGGGCTTGAGAGCAGAGACCAGGCTGGGATTTTGACAATGGGCAACAAGGCCTGCGGAGCACGAGGGACTCCCGCAGCCAGCAGTTCTGTGTGTTCATCGTCCACTTCAGTCTCCTGAGTAGCTCCTTCATGCCTTTTCCTGATGACCCCAGAGTGTTGCCATAGGTAACTTAACCATCCCTGGATCTTGTTAAGATACAGATTCTGGTTCAGTGCATCTGGGGTGGGACCTGTGAGTTAACACTAAAACAACAACAGCAGCAACAACAAAAAACTCCCAGGTAATGCTTATGGTGTAGGTTCTGGGACCACAATTTGCCTTAAAGTACCTAAATCTTCAGGGTAGAATAACACTTTCTTGAGCTCAGATCAAATCTGAGCTCTGCCACTCCTAGCTGTGTGCCCCCCCTAGATAAAGTACTAAATCTTTCTGTGCCATATTTCCTTAATTGTATAATGGGGATAATACAGGCGTACCTAGGAGATCGTGTAAGTTTGGTTTTAGACCACTGCAATAAAGCAAATATCTCAACAGTGTGAGTCACATGAAGTTTTTTGTTTCCCAGTGCACATAGAAGTTATGTTTACACTATACTGTAGTCTGTGAAGTGTGCCATAGCATTATGTATAAAAAACAATGTACAGTGTTGGCCGGATGGCTCAGTTAGTTAGAGCGCGAGCTCTTAACAACAAGGTTGCGGGTTCAATTCCTGCATGGGATGGTGGGCTGTGCCCCCTGCAACTAAAGATTGAAAATGGCGACTGGACTTGCACCTGAGCTGCGCCCTCCACAACTAGGTTGAAGGACAACGACTTGAAGCTGATGGATCCTGGAGAAACACACTGTTCCCCAATAAAAACAAAATAAAACAATGTACACACCTTAACTTTAAAACATTTTATTGCCAAGAAATGCTAATCATCGTCTGTGCCTTCAGCAAGTTGTAATCACTTTGCTGGTGGAGGGCCTTGCCCCAGTAATAGCAAAGATCACTGATCACAGAGCACCATAACAAGTAGAATGCACTTTTGGGGGTTAGCATCTGTGCCATGGCATACAGGGACGGTATTTTACGTACTTTGATGAGGGAAAGGACAAAAATATCTAGAGTAGCAACACAATTAGATGCAGAAATGTTTGTTGGGTGGATGGATAAAGGATAGAATGGAACTGAGGAGAAAGTAAAGTAAGAAGATGAGAAGGAAGGTGAGTGGGCCCTGCTCTTGGAGCTGACTCGTGCTGCATCTCTGGTTCCCGAAGCTCAAAAGCTGCAAAAACCTGGAAATGGTGGCAACAAGGGAACATACCAAGGTCCCCCTTTCTCACTGATTTTCTAGAATACCCAGCAGACAGGCCAATGAGGTCTTTGGGGTGTCTAATATGTCGTAACCATGGGATAGGAAACACTGACCTCGAGTTTTTCTCCTTGGTGGGTAGAAAGTTTTCATTTCTGATTAGGGTAATGAACTGAGTTGAAAAGCTTCCACCATAATATGAGTTTCAGGTATGTTAGCTCTAGTTCTAATCCTTTCTGTAACGTTGCCTAGTATTTAATTTCTTTGTGTGCCTATCACAACAAGTGCTTGCAACAAGGGTTCTGTTAGTTCCGCTGTCAGAACGAATTTGTGCATGGATCACCTTACAGCAGAATCAAGAGAGATAATAGCACCGCAGGAGTAAACCCAGAGCAGGGTATGATTTGATAAAATGTGGGGTTTGGAAAACAGACATACCTTTAAGCAACTTTGGACGTGGAAATAATGCATCTGTCTGCAGTATTTATTACATAATAATACAGATTAGGCATAGAATGTCTTCTTTTGTGGACAAAAGAGCTCACTGCTTTTCTAGTTAGAGTGCTAGAAGAAATGCTATAGTACCTTCTTCTATGTCAAGAAGGTATGTTGGGGATTCACAAAACCATGGAGGCAGAGCACGTGGAGATCTTGGGTAAGCGGTAATGCATAGGTACCAAGGTGGGTGAAGTAGTGAGGGAAGTAGCTATTATTTGAATTTCCCTGCAGACAGTAAACCCTAAGAATGCAGGGACCGGATTTTCCTTCCTTCTTAACTGCTGTAAACCTGGTGCTCAGCCAAAAGCTGGCATTCAGTAGGCACTTGATGAATATTTGATGAACAAAATAAAATCAAAGCCAACAATGAAATATTTATTTATATAAAAAGCTATCAGTGGCCTTTATTAATGCCAGTCAAGCCCACTCATATCATGGCTGACATAATGACTACTATCCCATTATCTATCAACAATCATGTTTTTAGACTTAACATGGTAACAACAGAATTTTATAGGTTAATGTTGACAACTTCATAGTGTTTGAGTGACTCTTTATACAAGTCCTTTAATATCGCAGTTCATTCTTTCTGTTGCCAAGTTAGCTATAGCTTATTGACAGAGCCACTGCTAGGCCACAAAGGACCTTTGTGAAAGTAGAAAAAGAGCCCTCCCCACCTCTGACATGTGCAACCTTGCAGGTGCACACAGGCTGGAGTTCAGCTCTCCCTTGCCCCTTCAGAAGCACACCCCTGGGCAGTGAGACCTGCATGGCTCTACACTGTGCTGCGTCCCTGTTTACTGAGTGCCTTCTCATGTCACACACCATGTTGGGTAATTACACACATTATCACCTTGATCAATTCTCTTAACAAGACTGGAAGGCAAACATAATATCCTTGTTTTACATACGGGAAAACAGGTCCAGAGAGGTTAGGCACTTGTCTAGATCACACAGTTAAGTAAATGATGGAATCAGGATTCACACCCAACATCAGAAACAGTCTGGAATGCCCTGCTCCAGCTGAGGAGGCGAGAAGTCAAATGAATCCAAAAATTATACTTCCCTAGCTGGGGATAAAAACAATGTTAAGGATATGAAATCTGGTGCCTGAAAGGAAATGGTAGTGGTAATTGTGTACTTTATTGTTGTGTTTTCTGAGTGATGATTTGAAGCAACCATGTGTTTTCCAAACTTTTCATTTATTTTCTCTGATCTTTCTTCTTTTCTAAATAGGTTTGGAGAAAGGCACCAGTACTAGAATGAATGGAATTACCTTATTTTTCTGTCTGTCCACCACAATCTGTTCCTTGCTAGGGGCATCAGATGAAGTATAATACTAGGAATGACTAACATTGATCGACACACAGTGTGTGCCACTCGCTGTGCTAGTGCTTTCCAGGTATTAAGTCGTGTAATTCTCACAATAACTCTGCTAATACTCCTCCCATTCTACAGGTGATGAAACTGAGGCACAACGAGGGTTAATAAAATTAGTAAGTGGAGGAACCAGGATTCAAACCCAGTACATTATAGGTGTCACTTTCAAGGTCATAAGATTTCTGTCCTCCCTTTTAGAGTAGATTGTGCTTTTCTCTCGCACAGGAAATACAACTTATAAGTGATTAGTTAGGAGCTATTACCTCTAAAACACAGTTATTTAAAAATTCAGTCAGAGTACAGTTAATCTATATAAATTACAAAATGAATTTCAGCATTTTTTCTATTTTTATGTGTGATCATTTTAAAGATGTTTTAGCTCCTTTGGTTTACCCCAGAAAAAAATATTAGAGAGCGTGATATTCTTTTGTAATATTTCCTAGTTTGGTTGACTATTTTCAGGTTGTGCTATAAAATTATTATATGTTGAGGACATTTGCCTATGCCAAACATAAAAGTAAGATTCAGAAAAGTATTTAAGAATGAAAACTGATCATGAGCTTAAATGTTCTAGTTTTGGTAAAAATTGATAGAGTCCTTGGACACTTAAGACACCATTTGTGGATAATAAATTTCCACAAAGCTTTCTTTCTTTCTTTCTTTCTTTCTTTCTTTCTTTCTTTCTTTCTTTCTTTCTTTCTTTCTTTCTTTCTTTCTTTCTTTTTATTGGGGTGACAATTGTTAGTAAAATTACATTGATTTCAGGTGTACAACTCTGTATTACATCATCTATAAATCCCATTGTGTGTTCACCACCCAGAGTCAGTTCTCCTTCCATCACCATATATTTGATCCCCTTATTGTCTGTGTCTATGAGTTTTTGTTTCTCATTTGTTTGTCTTCTTCTTTTGTTGTTTTTGGTTTATATACCACATATCAGTGAAATCATAGGGTTCTCTGCTTTTTCTGTCTGTCTTATTTTGCTTAGCATTATAATCTCAAGATCCATTAATGTTGTCACAAATGTTCCTATATCATCTTTTTTTTACCGCCGAATAGTATTCCACTGTGTATATATACCACAACTTCTTTATCCATTCATCTATCGAAGGACATTTTGGTTGTTTCCATGTCTTGGCCACCGTAAACAAAGCTGCAATGAACATTGGAGCACACGTGTCTTTATCTCTAAATGTTTTCAGATTTTTTGGGTAGATACCCAGGAGAGGGATTGCTGGGTCATATGGTAATTCTATTCATAATTTTTTGAGAAACCTCCACACTGCCTTCCATAACGGCTGCACCAGTCTGCATTCCCACCAACAGTGTATGAGGGTTCCTTTTTCTCCACAGCCTCTCCAACACTTGTTACTATTTGTCTTGTTGTTGATAGCCATTCTGACTGGGGTGAGGTGATAGCTCACTGGGGTTTTTATTTGCATTTCGCTAATGATTACTGGTGTTGAGCATTTTTTCATATGTCTATTTGCCATTTGTATGTCCTCTTTGGAGAAACGTCTCTTCAGGTCTTCTGACCATTTTTCAATTGAGTTGTTTGTTTTTTTGTTGTTGAGTTTCATGAGTTCCTTGTATATCTTGGATATTAGCCCCTTATAGGAAGCACTGTTTGCAAAAATCTTCTCCCATTCAGCTGATTGCCTCTTTATTGTGTCGATGGTTTCTTTTGCAGTGCAGAAGCTTTTAAGTTTCTTACAGTCCCATTCGTTTATTTTAGCTTTTACTTCCCTTGCCTTTGGAGTCAAATTCATAAAATGCTCTTTGAACTCAGGTCCATAAGTTTAGTACCTATGTTTTCTTCTATGCAGTTTATTGTGTCAGGTCTTATGCTTAAGTCTACAAAGCTTTTGTTTTAAGGGGAGAACTTAGATTGATAGCATAGTATATTTTTCAAAATATAAAATTGAGTGGCTATGATTTGGGTGTGCCAACACATTTCCCCCCACCATTTTGTGCTCTAGAAGACTGATGCCTTTAGAATACACCCACAGCTGGCACAGCTGGTTGAAATTAGTTTGTCTCGTTTAACTGACAGTACTAATCACTGTAGTAACTATTTTGCCAGGAAATATGATTTGGCAGATGTCTGTGATTAGTGTATTAACACATTTCCTTGTTAATTCCTTAAGGCAGTGATCACCAGAACATCCTTTGTATAATATCTAAATGAATTGTCTTGTCATAATGAATTTCTTTATAGATCTGAGAAATCAGTTTTGTTAAGTTGCCTTATGTACTATTAATTTGAAGACTTCATTCATGATGAGGCCAAAGGGTGAGATGAAGGACAACCTGCTCCCAATTCTATCACAAGGACCCTGGGGCCGAAAGCCTGCTGCAAATCACAAAGTCCTTCTTCAACGCTGCTTCTCCAGGCTGACTCGAATTCCTCTCCAGTCCTGGAGACAGGGTGGGAAATGATTTGATGTGAATAAATGTATTAAGAACAGAAACAATTGGCAGTGAGTTGAATTAATGATAACACATAAACCAAGGAAGTGAAGAACCTTTACAATTATTCACTCTGGGAAAAACAAAAAGCTGTTTACATAAAGTAATAGCTTACTGTACGGCTCAGTTTTTCCAAAAAGACATACTGGTCATATGTACATATAACAACATAGATATAACCCAGTGTGGGGACAGAGCCCCAGAGAGCAGTTTCCAGGCTCACGGCCTCGCGTGGAGAGGTGCTGGCTTGGGTAGTAGATGGCCATCAGCTGTAGCTAGTTGGCCATCAGCTGTAACCATTGAGCCATTGGCCACTAAAATAACTGCCGCAGCTATGGAGGAGAGTCGAGGAGAGTTGAGGAGACAGGAGGAGAGTCAGTCAGTTGGCAGCAAAGGGGACAGCAGGTCGCATGTCGCGTGAACCCAGCCTGCAGTGAGACCATAGTGGTGTGACTCCCCTACCTATGGCTCCGTGGGTGTTCCTTTTTGGCCTCGTCATATCCTGCGTTCTTATGTGGGGAGCCAGAGCAGAGCCCCCGCAGGCTGCCCTGCAGGACACCCAGATTACAACATAATTACTCTTTTAAATAATTGCTAACATCCAATTACTGAGTTGAAAAGAAATGTGAATGTGTATGGCAGAGGGTGGGGGGGGGGGTGATAGAAGTGGGAATAGAAAGAGCTAAGTCTTTATTTTCCATAGTGGGAGTTAATTGAAATGCCCCAACTGAAAAATCATGAAATAGCAATTCACTTAGAGATATAGAAAAAACTATCCCTCTCAAACAGCTAAAAGAATGATCATATTTGCCCCCAGAGAAGGGGAAATTAGAGATGAGGCCTGTGTATTAGTTGTATACCTTAATTATAAATTAGCAGACAATTCTTTAAAATGTATGCATATATAACTGGGATAGGTGGTAACTTAAGAAAAAACTAGAGAAAAGCAAAACTGTCTTTGGGAAAAAAATGATAGAAGAAATATATCACGTAGAGGCCTGTGGTTTCCAGAAAGTAGTTTCCAGGCTCTCGGCCTCACATAGACAGGTGCTGGCTCAGGTAGTAAATGGCCAACTGTGATTGCATGGCCATCAGCTGTGGCTAGTTGTCTGTCAGCTGTAACCAGTGAGCCATTGGCCACTAATATAACTGCTGTGGCTACGCTAGCAGAGAGAGGGAGAGAGAAGAGGAGAGAAGAATGGGGGCTAGCAAGAAGATGGCGGCTGGGCTGGCAAGCGTGGATGGCGGTTTGCGGACAGTGTGGATCCAGCCTCCAGTGAGAGTATAGTGCCGCCAGAGAGGATATAGTGGTATGACTCCCCTACCTATGGCTCCGTGGGTGTTCCTTTTTGGCCTCACCATATCCTGCGTTTTTGTATGGGGAGCGGGAGCAGAGACCCCGCCGGACGCCCTGCACGACAGGTGGAAAGATGTGGACGGTTCCCCAACCAGCACAGGAAGAAGAAAGCGAAGGTCGTTGCAGCCCTGTGGGCCGGGGAAGTTCCTGCTCAGGCAGCCCGGATGCAGGACTTATAGTCCCAGGAGGTAACGCTTGCTGAGTCCTCCGTGGGAGATAAGGGTGAGGTCAAGGTCGTCCTTCACCCCAGGACAGCCCTGGAGAAATGACTATGTACTATGGGGAATTGCCTTCCATCCCTAATTTAATGGACAGCTTGACTGTTTGTTTGGGAACATACCACCATGTAGTGGAACTGGGGGATATTTGCTTTTGTGTCTTGACTGGCCGCCATTGAGAATATGTAAGCACCTTGATTGTGAGTCGCTGTTGTTCCAGCAGGGTACCCTGAGAGGCCCAGAGAGAGTGGCAGTGCCCTGAGAGCCCTGGCTGAGTCCAGGAAGTCTGGCTGAGCCCTGAAGATGCCCTGGCTGTGCCCAGGAAGTCGGGCTGTTCCCAGAGAGAGTGGCAGTGCCCTGAGAGCCCTGGCTGTGTCCGGGAAGACAGGTGGTACCCTAAGAAGTCCAGGAAGTCTGGCCGTGCCCAGAAGTACTGGTGGTGCCCTGAGAAACCCTGGCTGTGCCCAGAAGCACTGGTGGTGCCCTGAGAAACCCTGGCTGTGTCCGGGAAGACAGGTGGTACCCTAAGAAGTCCAGGAAGTCTGGCCGTGCCCAGAAGCACTGGTGGTGCCCTGAGAAACCCTGGCTGTGTCCGGGAAGACAGGTGGTACCCTAAGAAGTCCAGGAAGTCTGGCCGTGCCCAGAAGCACTGGTGGTGCCCTGAGAAACCCTGGCTGTGCCCAGAGAGCCTGGCTATGTCCAGGATATTGCATTCACCCCCAGGCTCCTCGCACAGGTCCCCTCGCGGAAGACGCTTGTCGCGTAGATTGTGAGGCGAGAGCCTGTAGGGGTGGAGTGTGGGGGCAGAGCCCCAGAAAGTAGTTTCCAGGCTCTCGGCCTCACATAGACAGGTGCTGGCTCAGGTAGTAAATGGCCAACTGTGATTGCATGGCCATCAGCTGTGGCTAGTTGGCCGTCAGCTGTAACCAGTGAGCCATTGGCCACTAATATAACTGCTGTGGCTACGCTAGAGAGAGAGAGAAAGAATGGGGGCTAGCAAGAAGATGGTGGCTGGGCTGGCAAGTGTGGATGGCGGTTTGCGGACAGTGTGAATCCAGCCTCCAGTGAGAGTATAGTGCTGCCAGAGAGAATATAGTGGTATGACTCCCCTACCTATGGCTCCGTGGGTGTTCCTTTTTGGCCTCACCATATCCTGCGTTATGTGGGGAGTGGGAGCAGAGACCCCCAAGGCCGCCCAGCACGACAAGGCCTATTTTTTAGAGTGTTGGTTTATTTTCTTCCAGTATTTCTCCCTCTATTTTTGATTTGATTTTTCTCTCTTCCTTCCTCCCTCCCTTTCTTTCTCTCTCTATATGATATATATATACGTATAATTGATATATGTATATATATATAAAATTGATATATATATATAATTGATATATATGGGTGCCAAAAAATGTATACACATTTTAAGAGATATTATCTATGTGTTACTTTTTGAACTTGAATTGAATTACGGTAACAATGTGTAGTATGACGTTCACTAAAAAGAAAGCTTTAATCAAATAAATGCTAGTGTCACCATATGATAGGCAGGACAGTCAATGTGTTACTGGAGTGGGGGGGCCTTCTTGGTGGGATGCCCAGGCTTGGTTCCTACACCGGGGGTCGAACCCAGCAGAGTCCAGGCCTGGTGCCCACACTGGGGGTTGAACCCGGGCCTCCTGGAGGAGAACTGGGTACCCTGGCCTCCACTTGCTGGAGGGTGGGCCGTCCTCAGTGCGATGTCCAGGTTCTCAGCTACTCGAGCAAAGAATTGAATGAGACACAGAGGTAAAGTGGTGAAAGAGCATTTTATTAGAAGAGATAGTACACTTTAAAGAGTTAGGCGTGGGCCTGAGCACAAAGAAAAGCGGCTCAAGGGCCCATGATTAGAAGAGAAAGTACACTCCAAAGGGGTAGGAGCAGGCCGGGGCAAAAGCATGGCTCAAAAGGCTATTACTAGAAGTGAAAGTACACTCTAAAGGGTTAGCAGTGAGACTGAGCAAAAGAAGTGGCTCAAAAGGCCCTGACTGGTGAGGACTTGGGGTTTTTCTTTTCTTTTCTCTAGGATGGGCTGTTCCCCTCTGGGTACAGGACCACTTGATTGACACCTGTGGTTGACAGGGGCTATTACCTCATCATCTTAGACTGCGTGTGTTCCTTCCCAGAAATCAGTCCGTTATAATGATATTAATGAACTACCAGGCATATGCATGATACTGTAATGATGGTATAATGAGGTTAAGGTGAAATGGGGTCATTGTAGCCTCTACTGCACCGGTTTAATCTAGTTAGAGATTCACAGTGGTTAATGGTTAGGGCAGATACCGGAAGAATTGGGGAGGTCTCCAGGCAGTGCTCCCCGTAGGTTGTGTTGGACGTGCAGGAATGCAGAGATGTAATGCCTGTCTCTAACTGCCTGCCTTATTTCCCCTGAGAGACATGATCCCCATAAATCTCTGTGGGAAGTTGAGGATCGGGATGTCTCTCTTCTGTATCCGCTTCATGCTGGGAACGGGTGTAGGGCTGTCCTTACATATTGGGGATTCATGGAATGCTCACCCTGTCTGACCTTAAATAGAAAAGAGGGGTCTCATATCTAGCTTGGTCGGGGTGCGCTGGAAGCCTTGCTGGGACATTATTCATATCCCAATGGCCCCTAGATGAAGAGAGGCAGATTTTAATTAATAAATTAAAAGCACTGGCCCCAGGAACAGGACTCAAAGTCCATTTATCTTAATTTCAGGTGGCGTTTGTTCACCCAGGGGTTAGGTCTGGAATTGCCTGGGAATGTTAAAGTCCATTTAGCTTTATTTCACCCAGGGGTTAGGTCTGGAATGGCCTGGAGGAGTGTTGGGCTACAATGATTACAGTTAATACGATTAAGTCACAGGTTTTTAAGTAGTTATTTGAAGCAGAGGTAAGAGACCTTCTGTGATTTAGGCTAGGAGCAATCTTTGTTTAGGATTAAGAAACTGATTTGAAAAGTGATTAAGATGGGCTAGGGAGCTAAGAAACTAGGGAAAAGGAGACTTAAAATTTCTGTAGTGAGGGGGCTCTCCCATATCAAAAGAAAATGGTGGAAGCACAGTTGTTGTTCCAGGAGGGCAAGAACATTTTGAGGTGGTATTTGAAATTTGAGAACGTTGTGGAAGTCCAATGACAATGGAGACATGAGAATGCAACAGAACCTCTAACACGCCTGACAATTGCACCCATTCGTGGTAAGTTTGAGACACATGGTGCTGTGTGTGACGTGCACCAGGGAAGGTCCGGGAGGCCTCGCTCAGCAACAAGTCCTGCTGCTTCTGCTGTGGTGTTGGAACAGTTTACACGCTCACCACAGAAGACTACCAAACGATGTTCGCTGTAATCAGAGGTGTCTGGACACTGATGGTAACCACTCTGAGCACCTCTTGTAATTGCAAAAGTCAAACGTGACTTGTATTCATCTTTTGCTATGGGTATATATTGAGTACTACAATTTTAATACAGCTTTTTCCTTTTTTGAAATGTGTATACATTTTTTCACCCTATATTATATATATAATATATATGTAATACATGTAATATATAATATACATATTACAGAGAGTGAAAAAAGTATACACATTTTAAGAAAGGAAAAAGCTGTAATATATATATATATATATATATATATATATATACACACATATATATGTGTGAGTATATATGTGTATATATATATGTATATATATGTATATATATATATATATATATATATACACATATATATAAAATTGATAGCTGACTTATGGAGCACTTAATTGCACAGCACAGCTTGTGCTAATAAACACTTTATATGCATTATTTAATTTGATTAACCCAACTGTGACTGATGATTTTTTAACTTATATATCATAATTATTTTCTTATTTTAACATATGGTCTTTATAATCATCTTTTTTATGGTATAATAATATTGTATCCAGTGGAATATCTTTTCCCCCAATTTTCAGACTTTCAAGTTTTTTTCCAGTTTTTGCTGTTATAAAGAATCCTGGGATTATATACTTTTCTCCCAAGCATTTTCCTGACATTTATGCTTTTAGAATAAATTTCCAGAAGTAGGATCACTGAGTCAAATACTATAGACACGTTACCATGTTGACTTTTGCATTCACTGTTTAATGTGAGGTGATGCCTCATGCAACTCTGAGATAAGTAGAAGAGACAGATTCACTGTCATTTTACAGATGAGATCATGGGGAACTAACTTCCCAAGGTCACAGGGTTGGAGGGAGAGCCAGAATTAAAATTCATGTTTTCCAACTCTCTCTTGATTGCTCTTCCCACTGTGCTCCCCAAACGAAATGAAACTCAGGCTGAACTGTCCTTGTCACCTTTCTTCCCAGACATCTTAGTCTTTACCTAGTGGGGCTTCTCTGTCCTGGGGTCTCTTCCTTTCACTGAGGGCCATTCTGCTTTAGGAGGAAAATAAGACCATTCAAGCAGGGCCATACACGATGAAATCTTCTACTAAGTCTAAGAAGAGAGGGAGGGACAGGGAAAAGAACACGACAAAACAAAATGTACTAAATTAGAGTATGGGACAGGAGCCAGGAGAAGATGCATAAGGGGCAAACAGGAAAACAAAATTGTGATTTTGGAGGACCTTAATGTTTAAGATGAGCTGTTTAAGATGAGTTGAAGACAGTAAAGAGAGTTGAATTAGGGAGTTTAGGGTTATGGTATGGTCTTTCTGTACTCAACTGTACCCAGGGCTGTCTCGAACTGTGAAATCTACTTCTTCATAGCAACATGCTTTCTCAAGATAGAAACTAAACAATAATGTGTATTTTCTTTTATTTATTTATTTTTCAAATGAATGAATGATGGAAAAGTAATTTCAAATATATTTTTTCCAACCACAGAAGAAAATGAGTCCTACTTTGCCCAACCCAAACCATGTACACTGGGAAGAGAATCTACTGTTTCTGGCAAGATACAAAAGGAAAGAATTCCTCCATTAGAGAAGCTCAAGATTTCAGTGGTGTCTACAGCTAATGGTGTTAAATCCCTCCATGAACAGCCGCTGGCAAAGGATGCTGCAGACCCTCCAGGATCTATGGAGAAGACTCAGCCTCTAGAAGGACTCAAGGAGTCTGGACCGCCTGAGCCAGGTGGCAAAGATGATACTCTAGGAGCAGAAGAAAAGAAGAAACATGTGGAAGCAGTGACAGAGGATCAGCCTTTAGGAGGAAATACAGAGACTGAACCTTTAGGAACAGAAGCCAAGCATCAGCCTTTGAGGACAGCAGGAGAGAGGGACTCTCCTGGAGTAGTGGGAGGTACTGAGAACCCACAAACTGGCCGAGAGATGAAACCTTTAGGAATAGCTGAAAATATTCCACCACGGGAAGCAGGCAGAGAGCCACAACCTCAAGAAGCAATGGGAAAGGATGAACAACCCCAACTCCCAGAAACTGTTCTTAAGGAGACTGAATCTCCAGAAATATTGGAAGGAAGTCAGCTTGTGGAAACAGCGAAAGAGCAGCAACTTCAAGAAACAATGGGAAGAGATGAGCAGCCCCAACTTCTAGAAACAATTCCCAAAGAAAATGGATCTCCAGAAATCTTGGAAGGAAGTCAGCTTGTGGAAACAACTCCCGAAGGTCCAGGAAACATGGAGCAGGTTCCACGTGAAGGAACAGTTGGTAGCACGGAGCATCCAGCAGGAATTCTAGAAACAGGGACAAATGTGGAAATGGTCAGGAAAACTCACAGTAACAAAGAGGACCAAAAAACTGAAGGTAAAGTTATGTTGTTAAAGATTCAGGGTGTTTAGATGTGCTCCATACGAGAGAATCTCTGGGGGTGGGGACGGCTGATACACAGCCATTGAAGTCTGCATTTCAGGTAGTTGAAGGTCATTCTGGTAAATTTTAGCTTCACATTACAGTATAATTAAATGAAGCATTTATCCATCTGTTTCTTAACTCTGGCACTTACTAATGCAGCAGCTTTTGAGTGCCTTATCATTCAGAAGATCTGAGAGAACCAGCGTGATCACTTTTGGACACCACCAGAGAAATTTATTGTTTAGGCCTAAAGGTTAAGAACTGTTCCTATTGGAAACCAGCTATGGGGTACTTTATTGTGAATGCTAAATGAGCGTCTCTTAGTATCTCCTTTGGTTACTTTTCCAGGTGAGACAGGAGAAACAATTGAAACAGAGATGGAGAATGCGAAAGTTAGTGAAGGAGCTGAAACAAAAGGAGAAACAGGAGAAGCTGTGGATCTTTCGGCAGCCACATAGATAGGTATGGTGATAGAAGGGTGAACAGACACAGCGTGTTATAATAGAAAATACAGAAAAATGTAGTGAAGCTTGCAGTTACAGATCTTATCTTTTAATATCCATATGTTTCTTACAAGAAGTGTCATTACCATCTTCTTGATTACATTGTTCCATAAAACTGCCAAGCTATACACAGGTTTCTTAGCTACTTAGAATAGTTATACATTTAAAACTACAATAGCCAGAGCCAATAACAACTAGCGTATATGATCATTTAAGAGTGTGAGGGTATTTTCTTCATTGTGAAAATGGGTCCATTCAGTATAGAAAATGAGACCCTAAAATTAAAGTATAAACCTTTAGGTATAGTGGCTGGAGAAGAGAGTTAGCAAATTTTAGGGAGCTCAGTGTAATAAAATGACACAGTTATAATTATGGAGGAATAAGAATGAACAACAAAATGGGGCAAACTATACCTAGTATGTCTTTCCTACCACAGAATTTAAAGCTGGTAGAAACTTAGAAAGTATCATCTAATAACCTTCTCACCTTAAGTCTGTCTACAACCATAGAGCCTTATTTATCATGGAATGTTAAATATGTTAACAAAATCCTTGTCAAAGGAATCCAGACTGGTGCTGTTGCAAGATTAGGCATTTTCACAATGAAAGGCTACACTTTGTCCGTGGGCCATTTTGAATCAGCTGTTGATTTTACACTTATGTGAGGTGTTTCAATTGGTGTTATTCCTTTAACTGACATTAAAGGTATTTTAAATTAATTGACTTTTAAATGTATTTCAAAGGCAATCAACAGCAAGAATTAAAACCTAGGTTTCCTGCCTCTTTGGAATTCTTCCTTGGACCCAATTCTTTTTTATTTTATTTTATTTTTTTAAAGATTTTGTTGGGGAAGGGGAACAGGACTTTATTGGGGAACAGTGTGTACTTCCGGGACTTTTTCCAAGTCAAGTTGTTGTCCTCTCAATATTAGTTGTGGAGGGCGCAGCTCAGCTCCAGGTCCAGTTGCCATTGTTAGTTGCAGGGGGGCGCACAGCCCACCATCCCTTGTGGGAGTTGAACCGGCAACCTTGTGGTTGAGAGTCCACACTCTAACCAACTGAGCCATGTGGCCATGTGGGAGCTGAAAGGCAGCTCATTGACTTCATTCTAGTTGTGGAGGGTGCAGCTTGTTCGCCCATGTGGGAATCGAACTGGCAGCCCCGATGCCCAGAGCTCATGCTCTAACCAACTGAGCCACCCATCCACCCCCCAATTCTTTTTCAGATTTCTGTGATTTAATATTAGGCTTTAGAGATGGAAAGGCGCTAAGAGATCAAGATTTAAAAAACATTTATAAATTTCATTAATGTTAAATGATGCACCATAATAGAAACTCACTTTCCAAGAATTCTTCTAAATTTGCCAAGGAATTTTGGTAAATGATTACATGTGAATCATAATAATAGCAATCTTTCCACCATTCAGTGCCTTGTGTTTATGAATATCGGGATAGAATTACATTCTGGGAACATTTTGTTTATCTTATTTGTAAATATATATTTTAAGATTATTTTTCAGATGACTTAACTAGACTCTTTTACTTTAGCTTCTATATTAAAATGACTACAAACATGTAATTCATTTTAATATAGTATACAGGGAAGAATTATCTTTATTCTGATTATAATAGTAGTTTATGTTTCTGACTTTAAAGAGTTGAGGTAGACAACAAGAGGAGTTACTTGAGTAGATGACATCATTCTTTCTGATAAGTAAAGAAGCTGGATTGTGATTCTATTGAGAGCGAGGACTGTTTTATGTATCTTTGAGTTCAGGAATTTAGCTCCTTTAATAGACCATGACAGGTGCTTGATAAATATTTGTTGAATCAATACATGAATAATAAATATCAAGGGTTCCCATTTATGTTTCATTAATAAATAATATATTTAAAATATGAATTTGTGTAACAGCAGCATTTTCCTGTGAAGGCTTCTCAAGCTCAGTAACAAGCTGTATATTTGGTGTAGTTTCAAAAACAGCAGTATTTTTAGGTCAGAAAGTTATATAAATCAAGGTACATTTTGTAAGTCAAAGGTGTTTTTCCTGACCAACGGTGTTTTTATATAGTTATCTAGTAAGTAGCAAATGTCAGAGCTTAGTGTAAAATATGAAAGATCACCTTAAAAACTGGAAATATGTTTTTGTCAAGTATCGACATAGTAGGATTAAGTTACTTAATAGGCATAAAGGTTCATTCTCTATTGTGTGGATTTTTTTCAATATTTAACATACAGTGAACAGATCTATTCAGAACTCATTCTTGAAAGAACTCTTTCTCAAAAACATTATAAAGTTGTAATGTAAAAGTTTTCAAGTTTTTATTAATCCCATTATTTTCCATTAATGACTAAAATCATTCTCGGAAAATTTTGGAAATTTGTATAAATTTCTGGTACTTTCTATACTTTTGTCTTTGGCCTTTAATATGATTACTAAGATCTTTTTAGAAATTGTTCTTATTCTTTTAAATATACTAAGTTTTTTATTCAAAACATAGAAAATTGAAATGTTCTATCATATTTGAATATTCCAAAATTGAAATATAACATCTAAATAATCTGTTAATTTTTTAAAGCAAGATTAAAATAATAAATGTCTGTAGTAAAACTCAAATCACTAAGCTATCCTTTCCTGCATTAAATTGTTTTTCTATTGCCTAAGATGATAGCATAGCAGAGTGCATTGTAATCCTAAATCCCCTGACTCAGAGGAGTTCATCAGTTTTGCCCTAGATTGAAAACGCACAGGATGGAGAAAAGTCTTGAGCTGTTCATAATGAATCAGTAGAAAAACTACCATCAAGGCTAGATTTTCCAGTCCTGGGGTGCCGTATAGCCACTTTGCAGCCAAATTTGTGTTCTACTAAGATAATTTCAGTATTTTCTATATCTGACTGGGAGGAAATGGTGAACAAATGAATGCTTTACTAGCTAGCATCCCCATTAGGGCAGAATGTTTACCAGCAGAGGGTGCCACTGCAAATCTAGGAAATCCCCAGTCTAGACTCCAAAACTCTTGGCTGGAAGTGCTCTGTATCCAGCCTCCCGAGGGACCCGAAGGGTAGGAGTGTGTGGTCGGCCTGTGACCTTATTGCTTTTTCCATTTAGACTTTGTACTAAGAGCTTCTAATGTAGCTATTATAATAGCCTTTGAGTAGGTAAAACACCCACACTACTCTTAACAAATGCTTTATTCCACACTTGGCCTTTAATTAAGAATGGCTTTTAAAGGAAAATGTTTTTTCCCCATTTAACTAATCAAAGAGTTTTGGAATGTCATGGTCAAATAACCCTAGTAAGGTTTATATATCTCTACTTTTTTGGAAAATGCAATAGCTTATTAGAGCATCTAACATTACAAGCATTTCATTTTTATAAAGATAATTTGGTGACTTAATTCTGAATTGCTTCATAAATGCCAGCTGTATGACCATTATAAAGCCATTCATGTAGACTGTACACATTTGTGAGGTAAAAGGAGAATGAGCCTCTTCTTTCTTTCCCCACATTAAGTAGCAAAGCATGGCTGTGTCGGGAAAGTTGAAGGCATATACTTACAAGATGTCATTTAATCTAAAACTTTTCAACTCCTCTCCTTTCCAGAGCTTATAAAGTTAGCAAATGTTTGGTTATAATCTCAAGGTTTTAATTGCAGAAACAGAATCACTGTAATTTCAGAACAGTTGACAGGTATGGAATTTCTCTTTTCAGTTCTTATTACTATCGACAAAAGTTAGGGAACTCCCTGGCATTACTAATTCATATAGAGTCAAATTGGAAGCCTTTAGCTTTATTTCAGAAATACCACACAGCAAATTTATTGGGCAATAGTTGAGAAATTGCAAGCTAACTACAACATCATTATTTTTGTACCTAATGAAAGAAGTCTCTAGACACCAAAACCAATCTTTAGTAACTATTGAAGGTGGAAGAAGGGCTGGTCCATATTCTATTAATCTAAATTACTCTTTCAGTTTAATAATGTGGTACTACCATGAATAAACACTACTCCTATGAACTACTGGGGACAGATCTGCAAGCCTTACCAGTTTCCATTGAAAGAGCTCTGAGAAACCACCTAGGGATACTAATTGGAGCTTGAAATCTGCCTTTTTTTTTTTTCCTTGAACAATATAGATCTCAAATTTTTCTTAATAAAACTGTAGCAAAACATCATTCATATTATCATATAAATTTATGCAAAACGTAATGTATATATTATGTCAAATTGACTTATGAGACCCTGATTCCAAACACTTTAAAAAAAATTATTCAATGACAAGAGAAAAGGCTTTCCATGGCAGCTGTACTGTTGTAGTGGCTTTGGGTTTGGAGTCAGCTTCAGCCCCAGAACCTGACAAGGACTTACAAGACCCAAAGGTGACTTTTCCAATCATCATCACACTCATAGCAATTCAGTGCGAGGAAAACTAATAGTTTATTTCAACTAGTAGTTATTTAGTGGATCAGTATGCAGTTGCTTCAAGTTTTCTGAATATTAGAGTTTTGTTAAAAAGCTTTTTGATAAAAATAGCACTACTTTTGTCTAAGTACTGGAATGTGACACAATGATTATTTAGGTAATAATTGCAAAGAAGGATTCCTTTATTAGTAAAACAGTTGTTTTTTCTTAATATAAAATGAATACATGCTCATGGTAGAAACTTCAGAAAATATAAGCTTTAAAAAATGACATCTAGGGGCAGCCAGATGGCTCAGTTGGTTAGTGCGCAAGCTCAGGACAACAGGGTGCAGGTTCAATTCCCGCATAGGATGGTGGGCTGCACCACCTGCAACTAAAGATTGAAAACAGTGACTGGACTTGGAGCTGAGCTGCACCCTCCACAACTAGACTGAAGGACGACTTGGAGCTGATGGGCCCTGGAGAAGCACACTGTTCCCCAATATTCCCCAATAAAAAAAAAATTAAAAAAAAGATGAAATCTAAATGTAACACATAATTCAATCAGTCAAAATCATTTTGATGTATATGTAGGATTATTATTATTTTTAGTGTTGCAATAACATGTTAGTCAAAGCACAACTGTTAATAGAACTTTGTCTATTGAACTTCTGAGAATAGAATCACACTTCTGGATTTTCCTCATTGGGATCTATTTGATTTAATAGATTAAATAGAATGTTCCAATTATACTTGCTATATTAGTAAATGTTGATTAATGCTATAGAGAGAGCAACTATGCCCAAGTATATTAGCACTTAGCTGACCACAATTTATGATAAGTAATTTTTTATTGTTTTTGGAAAAAACACTGGAAGTAAATATTTTATTTTGAATTATTTTTACTTTCTAATTGCTGACCAAATGTTAGAGAAAAGATTGTAAGCTCTTTAGAGGGCAGCAAAAGTGCCTTACAGGGCCTGGTACCAATTTGGCACTCTGTATTTGTTGATGACAAATGCGGCTCTTTATTCTTATATAATCATGACTATTTCCTCAGAATTGAATATAATTGGCTGTAGGGAAAAATATGGACAACACTTTTATAAAATTATTTTGTACTGCTTGTTCAATATTTACAATTTTGATTAAATAAATACATTGTTAGAAATAATAAGTGTTTGAAATAATTGTTTGAAAGGTTTTCTTGGTATATTTTTACCTGAATTTTATTATAAAACTACTTTTGACTGAGCTTAGTGTCTTTCAGGAAAAAAAAAGTGTTCTTTAAATTACACACTATCAAAGGTAAGGAATATGACAACAGCAGGGAAATATAGGTGACTCTTTTTAGATATCTCATGATCATTTATTTAATAACGTACTTCAAAGAGATTGCTATTTGTGTATGTTTGAAAGGCTAACATGCAGTGTGTTCCTTTTTACATTTAACAAAATCTAGTGATTCTCCTTCAGTGTGGAAAGAAGACTCAAAATCCAAACCCAGCTACTAACGAGTCAGCTAACTTGGGTATGAGCATTTTATTTCCAGCTCTTTAATTCTGAGGTTTGAATTTGAAGTCATGACCATGTATAGCTATGCCCCTCAGACGTAGCCTGGCCAGATTTCCTACAGTGATTGGTTTAGGAATGGGCCCCCTAACCTGAGCTGGACCAATCAGAGGCTTCTCTGAGACTCTTCTGCCGGAGATATCAGGAGCTGATGTCTTCTGCTGGGGTTAGTACCCTGGCAGTCTGTGTGTCTGGGCCTGCAGCGTCTTCCCCTGAGAGACAGATGGTACCATGAGATTTCTGGAGCATGCATGCCTAAAGCCAGCTGTACCCTGGGATTCTGTAACATGAGCTTATGAACTTTTTTACCCCCGCTTATGCTAGTTTGGGTTGGGTTTCTGTCATTTACAAATAAAAGAGTCTTAATAATAAAAATAGAAAGAGATGTCATAAATGAGCTGGAGAAAATAATAAATATTAAAGCAGAAATTAATGATCAAGAAAACAAAAATGTAATAGAAAGGATCAACAAAGCCAAAAAGTAAGATAAATAAAACTGATAAATTTCTGGGCAAGGCTGATAAAAAAAAAAAAAAAAAACAGAAGCCCAAATAAACTATTAGATGAAAAGGGTGCACTTGAATGTAGATACAAGAAATTAAAAATATGCTTACAAATGTGAAAATTTAGATGAAGTGAACAAATGCTACAACAACGTAAATGACCAAAACTGACTGAACAAACAGCTAGAAAATATGAATGTTCCTGTTACCATGAAAGAAATTGAATCAGTAGTTTAAAATTTCTTCCCAAAGAAAACACTAAGCCCAGTTTTATAGGTAAATTCTATCAAACATTCAAGGATAGATATTTACAACAATAAACCCTTTTATAGAAAAGCCAGTCTCACAGATGAACATAAGTGTAAAGATCCTAAAGAAAATATACACTCTGAATTTGAGTGTATAAAACATACACATTATAAATATATGTGTGTATATGTAAATACATATATTGACCAAATTGAATTTATTTTAGGAATAAGAGGTTGGTTCTACATTATAGAAAAGTAATGAGGTATATTTTACCATATTAGCAAATTGAATGAGAAAAATCATATGATCTCATAAATGCAGAAAAAATTCAATTTCAACAACAATTCTAAATTCCAATGTCACCTCAGTGAGACCTTCCCTTCTCACTGACTTTATTAAATTTGTAATCCCTAATACTCTCCAACTCCCCTTGCTTTACTTTTTCCCATAGCTATGTTGTGTTAAAAAATCTAACATAATTTTTCATGTCTTTTTAAAACCTTTTTAAAAATTGTGGTTAAAATATACACAACAAAATTTACCATTTTAACTATTTTCAGTGTACAATTCAGTGGCATTAAATACATTCACAATGCTGTGCGATCATCACCATTATTTCCAAAACTCTTTCATCACTCCCAACAAACTGTACCAATTAAGCAATATGTCCCATTGCCCTAGTTACTGCTCATCTAGTTTCTGTCATTATGAGTTTGCCTAATATATAATTTACTTGCTTTGTTTATTGTCAGTTCATTAGAAGTTAAGTTCCCTGAGGGTAAGAAATTTTGGCTGTTTATTGCAGAATTCACAGCACTCATGACAATTTCTGGTTTATTAAATATTTGCGGAAAGAGAAAAGAAGGGAGGAAGGCCGGAAGGAAGGAAGGGAGGGAGGAAGAAAGGAAAAAAAAGGAAAAAGGAAGGACTTTGAGCAAAGTAAGGCTAGAAAGAAACTTTCTTGATCTAATAAAAGGAATATATAAAAACCTATAGCAAGCATTGTACTCAATGGCGAAATGTTAAAGACAGTCCTCAATGGCTAAAAACACAATGTATTTCATTTTTGTTTTACTTCAGAAACTTGTAAAGGTAAACAATATTTTGTTTAATGATTCAAACATATATGATAAAGGAAACAATAAATGCAAAATTAAGGACATTGGTTTCATCTGAGATGGGAGGGAAGGGGACAGATTGGAGCTCACATCTGGTCTTCTACAGCAATAACAATGTTGTTTTTAAACTGTGGTGGAAATGTGGGTGGTTAACATTTTTTTTGTATCTACTCAGTATTAAAAAAATGTTTAAAAAAATTTAAACCATAATACTGACTGAAAAAAAGCAAGTCAGACGAATTATATTCAGTATGGTTTTTTTAAACATAAAATTCAAAATCAGGCAAAATTAAATGACCATTTGTATGCATAACTTCTAGGTGGCAAAACTATTAAGAAAAGCAAGAATGATTAACATAAAATTTAGGACTGCAGTTACCTTTGGGGAAAGTGAGGCAAACAGCACTGAGAATGGCTTGTTGGGCTTTGAAAGTATTGGTGAGGTTTCTTTCTTAAGCAATTTGCAGGTGTCAATTTTATTATTCTCTACACTATGCATATATTTGATACAATTTCTTTGATAAGTATGAAATAATTAATAAATTGGTTTTGATGGACAACAAGTTCAGTTGTTAACCTAGATAAATTTTATCACTTGTCAACATTTTTCTTAGCATTGTTTTTTTGGGGAAGTGTTTGTCACTTGCTGATTTTCCTGTCTTTATATTTTTAGGATGTACCTCTGGAGCTAACTATGTGCCTAGGAACTAACTATGAGCAACATTTTTTAACGGAAAGAGGAAACCTTTCAGTTAACACTCTTCCACAGACTGCATTACTACAGTCCTTAAAAAAAAATTTGAGTATTTTTATGTACAGAGTACCCATATATTCTCTTCCTCTCCAAGCCGCAGTTTCCCCAGTTATTTACACATTGTTATTTAATTACTTTTTAGTTCACACTTAGGGTTCACTCTTTGTGTTATGGTTTTGACAAATGCATAACACGTATCCACCATTACAGTAACAAACAGAATAGTTTCATGGCCCTAAAACTCTCTTGTGCTCCACGCCTTCAGCCCTCCCCTACCACACCCAAACCCTGGGCAACCATTAATCATTATTCTGTCTCCATAGTTTGCCTTTTGCAGGTCATGTAGTTGGGATCATGCCTTTTCAGATGGACTTCTTTCACTTAGCAACATGCACTTAAGGTTCCTCCAAGTCTTTTAGTGGTTCGAGGCTTATTCGTTTTATTGTCAAATAATAGAAAGCCTTCGATCATCATCCTCGCTGTGTGCCAGGCGTTATTCTAAATGCTTTATACATATTAATTTATTTAATCCTTACAACAATTTTATAAGGGAGGTACTAATAATATCCCCATTTTATAGATGAAACAGAGGAGACATTTTATAGAACACAACACAGAGCTTAAATAAGTTGCCCAAAGTGGTGGAATAGGACTTGAACTCAAGTACTTTGGTTCGAGTCCATGCCCTCAACAACTATATTATACTGCTTCATATAAAAAATGTCTACTTTGTATCACCTGATCTTGTTTATGAATTCAGTGCCATACTCCCCAACTCTACCTACTTGAAGAGACCTCATATTTAATCTTTTGTTAATAAATTTTCTTATCTAAATAGCAGAAATTTTCCAACCTAGCCCATTATTCCATATGGTGATTAATAATGATTAAATACTGCTGAAAAGTGACAGCTTTTTGAACCTCTGCTATGTACTAGACACACTAAGTACTTCTCATACGTATCATCTTAATTTTTATGACAGCCATTTGAGGAGCAATTATCTCTCAGGAAACTGAAGCTTAAAGAGGTTAAATAACTAGCTAAAGGTCACAGAGCTCAGTTATAGATCTGGGCATAGAATGCCATTGGTATTACTCCAAAGTGTGCTCTTAAAACTGCAGTTCTTAATTGCTTCTAATATCTTTTGGTTGACTGAGCTTTTCAAATTAGAATGACATTTCTGAAATAACCTTAAAAAATATGTATACGTAAGGATGTTATCTGTATGTGTATGCTTAAGAAATTATGGCAATATTGCTGTAATGTATAATAGACATGTGTCCTATAATGACATTTTGGTCAATGCTGTGGTCCCTTGAGACTTTACTGTAGCTGAAAAATTCCTATCACCACAGCTGTTGTAAGGTCACAGAGCAACACATTACTCACGTGTTTGTGGGGATGCTGGTGTAAGCACACCTACTGCACTGCCAGGCATATATTAGGTTGGTGCAAAAGTAATTGTGGTTTCCACAATTTTTTTTTTTTTAACCTTTTAAACTGCAATTACTTTTGCACCAACCTAATAGAAGTATAGCACAATTATGTACAGTACATAATATTTGACATAATAAATGTTCCTGGTTTATGTATTTATTATACTATACTTTCTCATCATTATTTTAGAGTGTGTTCTTTCTACTTATAAAGTTTGCTGTAAAACAGTGTGCCGTGTCACACTGGCAGCAGCCTCATACATCTTGTTTACCGAGCCTCTTGATTGCATCATTTTCTCTTATGCTGGATTTAATCTCATGTTGCACATGCGGTACTGGCCTGTAGCCTAAGAGCAATAGGCTATACCATCTAGCCTAGATGTGTGGTAAGCTAGACCAGGTAGGCTTGTGTGAGTGTACTCTATGATGTTTGCTCAACGACAAAATCGCCTAACGATGATTTTCTCAGAACGTATCTCCGCTGGCACATGACTGTAACTTTGAAAACAACAAATTGTTTGGAGAAATGGTTAAATTACCTAAGGTATAACCACACAAAAGAACACTGCTACGTTTTCAAAAATGGGTAGATCTATATGTATTTCTATGGAAGATCTTTAAGACAGAAGACAGTATCTGTAGAATAATATATAAAGTTTCTTTTATATAAACAAACCAAAACCAAGCTAGATGATCAAATACATAATGAATAGAAAACCATCTGCTGGTTACATTCAAAACTCTTAGCAGTGGCTCTCTTTGGAGAGGTAAGTGGAATGGACAGTGATGGAGACTTTTATTTTTTAATCCATATAATTTCGTACTGGAATTTATTCTACATCATGGAGGTATTCATGTAGCAGTTGTCCAAAAATGTTAAAAGACTTTAAAGAACAAACACAAAATGGTTACACGTAGTCTCATTACAACAGTGTAAAAATGTACAAAGTCAGAAATAAGCTTTGAAAAAAAAGCATGGTCCCCCCAATCCTTGATTAGGTAATGTGTTCTAATGTATAAATAAGTGAACAGAATCACACCAAGGAAAATTTGCATGTCTATTTTATTTCCGTTAGAAAAATATTAGCTAAATAAAATTTTGGTCCATTTTTTTTTTTCCTTTACCTCTACCATTCAAACTTAAATCTTTAATTTTATTCAAGTAAAAGCGGAATCATATATCTGACATGAGAACTAAATATTCGCACCATTAAATTAATAGGATTTAACTGAATTAGGTGTATTCTTTATTATTTCTCAGGAATAGTAACTCATCTTTCCTGCATATTATTTCCCTTTACTTTTATTTATTTGAGTAACTGTGCAATGCAAAGGTGTCTCTTTTCTCACATCCAGTAATGTGAGTGTGCATAAATGTACTTTATAATATCAGTAACTAGATCCATTATCTAATCTTTAATTCATATTCAATTCCCCTTATTATATGGTATTTCCATAATATTTCAAATATTTTTGTCAGTCTGACAGTTTCCAACATTGATTATAAAAGTTAAGATGTTAATTTAAAAACATTATTAATTTTCCAGACTAAATAACACCAGGTTCCCTTAGAGTGATGCTGTTGTCAGAGGGCCTTGTACAGCTACTGCTTCAATCTCAATGCGGCCTCCCTGTAAGGAAAATAATGAAACAGTGTTTAGATCATTTTTTACAAATTAAGAGAGGTCCATACTATGTTTCCCCGATTCCCCGAAAGTAGGACCCAGCTGGACAATCAGCTCTAATGAGTCTTTTGGAGCAAAAATTAATATAAGACCAGGTATTACATTATTATTATATATATATATTATATTACATTATATTACATTACACTACACTACACTACACTACACTATACTATATTATACCCGGTCTTATATTATAGTAAAATAAGACTGGGTCTTATATTAATTTTTGCTCCAAAAGACGCATTAGAGCTGATTATCGGCTAGGTCTTATTTTCGGGGAAACACAGTAATACCTACTAAAAACATACAACTAACAGGAATACAGCATTTTTTAACATTAAACTTTGCAAAGAAAGAAAGAAGAGGGAAACATTTACTAAGAACCTATGATAGGCCAGGTTACAGTGCTGATCATGTTCGTACACATTAGTTCATGCGACTCTCCCAGCAGCTCTATTAGACAGGTGTTCTCTTCTCAATTCAGAGATTGTTACATGGAAGCTCAGAAAGGTCATTTAACCTGTCCCACGGCACAAAGCTAAATGGCAGAGGTTCAAACGCACATCTTATGATCCCAAGTTCAGAGCTCCTAACACCTTAACAAGTTTGATGACACTGATCATTCTAAATAACAACCACTAAAAGCAATAAAAATACCACTTACAAACCTGGCTCACTTTACATAGTCTCTAAGTAACATAAATCAATATAGCTGCTATTTCACTTTTTCTCACAGTTTAAGTATTCTGTAATGTCCATGTGTGGCCTTAATTTTTAATTTTCTGAAATTTTAAGGCGTATTTAAAAATTTCGTAAGTTTTTTAATTTTTCCTTATGCATGTAATATTGGGTGTTTCCTTTTAGACTTTAAGTTCCTGGAAGTTAGGGACTATTTCTTTCTTTTTTAAAATTTCCTGCCACAGTGCTTAGTTAGTTAGAGTCAGAAAACAATGTAGAAATTTAAAATTGTGCTCATTAGTTATTTTAAAGTGTACTTACTTTAGGCAAAGCAGCAACCTGGTAAGCAGCTCTTGCAGGAAAATTACTCTTGAAATCTAAAATGAAAAGAATTTCATTTTAGTTTTCAGATAGTGTATTGTTACTCAGTACAGCATAATCAAGACTCTGGAAAGTGCTTCATAGATTTCTCAGTTCTTAGATATAAGCAACATTGAGAAAAAGAAGCTCACATTCATATTTGTTTGATAAAATATTTTGCCATATGACTCCTATGATATTTAATACTTTTAAAATGTATTAGCTTTCCGGGAAAAAATGAAAACACTCACATACAAGGTCTGACAATTAAGTCTGCGAACTAGTTGCAATGATGTTGCTAACCTTTTTTGATATCAGAGGGATTATTCATTATGAATTTGTACCAACTGGACAAACAGTTAACCGAGTTTACTATTTGGAAATGCTGAAAAGGCTGCGTGAAAAAGCTAGATGACCTGAACTTTTCACCAACAATTCATGGCTCTTGCATCACAATACACAACACTGTAAACAAATAACTGCATTGCAACACCCTCCTTACTCACCTGATCTGGCCCCCAATGACTTCTTTCTTTATCCGAAGATAAAGGAAATATAGAAAGGAAGACATTTTGATGCTATTCAGGACATCAAGAGTAATACGACAGCACTGATGGCCATTCCAGAAAAAGAGTTCCAAAATTTCTTTGAAGGGTGGACTAGGCACTGGCTTCATTGCATAGCTTCCCAAGGGGAGTATTTGAAGGTGACCGTAGTGATATTCAGCAATGAGGTATATAGTACTTTTTCCAGGATGAGTTCGCGAACTTAATTGTCCAACCTCGTACTCTGATACTTTGATTTTGTTTGATATGAATGGGGTTTTGTTTTTAAAGTGATAGTTATAAAAGTTATCGAAATAGGGAACAACTGTCCATCCCCAGAAATTTTGACAGGTGATTACACTGCTAACTTTGGTTTACTCTAGCCCTTTCTTCAGGACAGAATAAGTAATGATGCTTTGTCCATGTTACACCTTTGTCTCATCTCACCAGTTGGTAGGGACACCCATTTTCCCCACTAAGACAACAATGTTAATAAGTATAGATAACAATTTACTGAGTACTTACAACACGCCAACATCTGTTCTAATGTGTTTACATGTTGTATTAACTCATTTAAGCATTCCAACAACCCTATGAGGTTTCATCCCCATTTTGCATATGAGGAAACCAAGGTATAAAAATGTGAAGTAACTAGCTAATGATTCTGAGAGACACTATAGAGATGGTTGCTAACCATGTCACAGCAATAATAAATATAATCTGTGTTTAAGAAAAAATTATTAGGAGGGCTTAAAAAGCCTGAGAAGGGTGTAACAGAATTAAGCTTTAGGAAAATGGATTTGTAGGGTATATTATTCTAAGGAATGCAATAGAAATATCTTGGATCTCTTTTGTGGGGGCACATGTATGTACCCAATCAGACTATTCATTTTTTTAGGACAGGGTCTGTGACCAACCATTTCTTTAGCATCTCCTATCACTCTTAATTCATAATGGACACACTTTAAGGTTAATAGATTCCTCTCTCTCTCTCTCTCTCTAAATTGGGGAATATTAGGGAATAGTGTGTTTTTCCAGGACCTATCAGCTCCAGGTCAAGTCGTTGTTAATCTGGTTGTGGAGGGCGCAGCTCACTGGCCCATGTGGGGATCGAACCTGCGACCTGGTTGTTATGAGCACTGCGCTCTAACCAACTGAGCCAACCGGCCGCCCCAATTCATTTCTCTTTAATGAAAAATAGTAATAAAGCCAAATTACTTACACTGTTTGTAGATTTCATTGACAGTACCGAAGTCATTTATGTCAGCCAGCAAAACAGTTGTTTTTACCACTAGAAGATAAATACATTGTCATTAGGTTTAGCTATTTGGTCTGATTCAAAACATTACTTAGAAAACAGAATATGGTACTATGGCTCTCTTGATTAAAATGATACTGAAATTAAAACAACTTTAAAAGCAACAAAGATATGGCATGATATGTCAAAAAGACCAAAGAAACATCAAATAGAAATGTGATGTAATACCAAGTTGCTCACCATTAGTGAAGTCACAGCCTGCAGCTTTCAGAATTTCACCCATGTTTTTAAATGCCTGTGAACCAAGGCAAGAAAGGCCTGAGGACTGATGTTATATTAAAGCTTTAAGGCAATTAATCATATTTTACTAATACCTCCTTAAATAGTTTATGCTGAAGAAAAATTCTCCCTTTCTAGGAAATTCTACTCTTTCTAGGCCCTTCTAAATAAATCTAAAACAAATCAGGCTAGATCCATACAACTAAATTAATATTAAATTGTTACATGATAAAATAAAACCAAGATGCAGAATAACATGCACAATAAGTTACCGTGTGTGTGTGTGTGTGTGTGTGTGTGTGTGTGAACATTTATGCTGGTACAAGCATTGACTGTCTCTGGAAGGATGTATAAGAAACTAGAAACAGGACCGGCCCGGTGGCTTAGGTGGTTGGAGCACTGGAGCTCCTAACACGGAGGTCACTGGTTCGATTCCCACATGGGCCAGTGAGCTGCGCCCTCTGCAGCTAAAATTGTGAACAATGGCTCTCCCTGGAGCTGGGCAGCCGTGGGCTGCTGCGGGCAGCTGTGGGCTACTGAGTGCTGCCATGAGTGTCCAGCAGCCATCGTGAGCAGTCAGCAGCCCACAAGAGCTGCAAGCAGCAGACTGACGATCAGTGACCCAGCCGGAGGCAGGGGGTCGGCGGGGGGCAAGGCTCATAATATCAGCATGGGCCAGGGAGCTGTGTCTTACACAACTAGACTAAGAAACAACAGCTTGAACTGGGGTGGGGGATGGAGGCGGAAGAAGGTGGAAAAAAAAAAAGAAATTAGGAACAGTGGTTACTTCTGATGAAGGAAGCTGGAGTGAGGGGGGAATAAAGGTGGGAGACATCTTTTCACTGTCTATGCTTTTTTATAGCTTTTGAATTTTTTTGCCATACCCACATATTACCTATTTAATTATCTTTTTAAAAAACAAAAATATCATCAAATGATACATGACCAGTAAAGTGGAGAGGAAGAATGAATTGAAAAAATAAGTTAAGGGAAAGGTGAAAAACTGGTATTTTCTCTAACTCCAGAATGTGACATACATAATTTACAAATACATACTGTTTCTGAGAAAAAGGAAAAAAAAACCCTTTAAAGTCAAATATTGCTTTAAGGGAAAACACGTTTTAATGCTTGCTAGCTCATACTTATCCTCAAAGTGATACAGAGTTAGTAACCTCGGGAATTATTTCTGTTTCAGCTTAGTGGATATTGGCTGAGAACTTCACACATTCCAGCACTGAGGAAGAGACTTCAACCCAATCTTTTTACTCACAAAAGGAGACAGTGTCTCACCAAATTTCAAGCAGAATATTCCACTGAAGGAAAACCAAGAAGCAATTCACTTACAAGAATTACGTGTATTTATTTTAACTAGTTCCTTATGGATGGACATTTAGGTTGTTTTCTGTCTTTGGATATCACAAATGACTCAGTGAATGCATTAAATTATAAATTAATTCTACTTATTGGATTAGAATTGTATTTCCCATTCTTATTTAGAAAAACATACTGCATGTAATCTTTGACATTTCTCTCTTACTAACAAATGTTGACTTTTACTCTTATGGTGGTGGGGTTGTTTGTCAGGTCAGTGGCCTTGATAAGAAAATTTCCCAATCCACATGGAAGTGGCAAAATATCATCTGGTTTCAATAATTCAGGGTTTCCCCAGCCCAGATTTACTGAGATATAGCTGACATGTAACATTGTTTTAGGCATATAACATGATAATTTGATATATGTATATAATGTGGAAGGATTACCACAGTAAGTTTAGTCAACATTCAATAATTCAGGTTTAAAGTAAGTCACCTTGGAAGAAACAATCTTTTTTCTTTTTTTTGGCTGTTAAATGATTCATCAAATTTCCAACTATCTACTGACATAAAATTGTCTTAAATCAATCAGTAACTTGAAAAGTAACTTACCTAGCAATCTCTCTAAACCAAATCAGCCAAATGGATTCTTAATACTCCTCAATATTAGAAAGTAGTAGAGAAGGAAACTTCAAATATGGAAAATGACTTACTTGTTTAGCTTCCTCTGTTACCCCTCCTGGCACAAGTTGTCCACTTGAAGGGTCCATGCCTATCTGGCCTGAAATGTAAATGGTCCTGTCGACTAACACAGCTTGACTGCAATAAATGGAAATTGGTGTATATATAAAATATAAAATGTAAAATTCAATGCTAAAAGATTTCTTTGCTAGAACACAAAAAGCACAAACTGTAAAATAAAAAAATTGATAATTGGACTTCATTAAAATGAAAAACTTTTGCTTGTTGAAAAACATCTTTAGGAAAATGAAAACAAGTAACAGATTGGGGGGAAAATATGTGCAAAACATGTATCTTACAAAAGACTTGTATCTAGAATATATAAAGAACTTTAAAACTCAGTAATATAAAGACAACTTCCCAAAAATGAGCAAATGATTTGAACAGATACTTCACAAAAGAAGACTTATGCAGAGCTAAGGAGTGCTGCACATGAAAGATGCTCAACATTATTAGTCATTAGAGAAATGGAAAGCAAAAGCACAGTAAGATACCACGCCGCACAATAGGATAGCATTGATAACAACAAGCGTTGGTCAGGATGTGGGGCAACTGCAACCCTCATACACTGTCAGTGGGAATGCCAAACAGTACAGACAGTTTCGAAAATAATGTGGCAGTTTCTTATAAACTTAAAGATACACTTAACATACAACCCAGCAATTTCTTTCCTAGGCAACTACCCAGAAGAAAAGACTATGTGAATGTTAAGAACAGTATTACTCATGATCGTAAAGAGAAAAACAAAATAAAAAAACACCCACTGATAGATTCAACTAAAGCCTATATATTATTTGATTCCACTTACATGAAATTCTGGAAAAGACAAAAAGAATAGCAGCAGAAAGCTAAGTGACTGCCTGGAGCCAGGGGTAGGGGTGGTGATTGATCATAAATGGTACAAGGGAATTTCCGGGGGGTGATGGAAATGTTCCAAAACTTGATGTGGGGGGCGGCCAAATGGCTCAGTTGGTTAGAGCACGAGCTCTCAACAACAAGGCTGTCGGTTCAATTCCCGCATGGGATGGTGGGCTGCGCCCCCTGCAACTAGATTGAAAACAGCAACTGGACTTGGAGCTGAGCTGCACCCTTCACAACTAGATTGACGGACAACGACTTGGAGCTGATGGGCCCTGGAGAAACACACTGTTCCCTAATATTCCCCAATAAAATAAAAATAAATACATTTATTATTATTAATCAATAATTATTTTTTAAAAACTTGATATGGTATTAGATGTATGACTCTATACTTTTAACAAAATTCATGGAACTCTACATTTAAAATGGGTGAATTTTTTTAATTTTTTTATTTATTGGGGTGACAACTGTTAGTAAAATGACATAGATTTCAGGTGTACAATTCTGTATTACATCATCTATAAATCCCATTGTGTTCACCATCCAGTCAGTTCTCCTTCCATCACCATATATTTGATCCTCTTTACCCTCATCTCCCACCCCCCACCCCCCTTACCCTCTGGCAACCACTAAACTATTGTCTGTGTCTATGAGTTTTTGTTTCTCATTTGTTTGTCTTGTTCTTTTGTTGTTTATGGTTTATATACCACATATCAGTGAAATCACATGGTTCTCTGCTTTTTCTGTCTGACTTATTTAAAATGGGTGAATTTTATAAGTAACTTAAACCTCGATAAAGCTGTGAAACAAACTAAAAAGAGCAATGCCAGGAGCACTGTAAGGAAATAATTATTCTCAAACAAGATTAATAACTCCTTGTTGAACGGTCAATTAAGGATCCACCTGTGAGGGGACACTTCACTTCTGCAGTGCTTACTTTTGAAACTGGCTTTTTTTTGTAACGAGGATACTAAATTTCAGAATTAGAATAAACTCAAAGAAAGAAGAATAAGCTACGCTGAGATATGAAAAAAAGCCAAATAAATCAACTTCAAAAAAATGTGTTAGTTTCTGGATAAAGAAAGCTCCTCTGTTATTTATTTTTTAAATTGTGGAGACGCACACACACACACACACACACACACACAAAAATCACCATTTTAATCATTTTAGGAATATAATTCAGGGGCATTAAGTACCCCCATTTTTAAAATGTTGATAAAGAAACATTTATATTATTTTAAATTTAGAAGCACTACTTGTTTTTACCATTTAAAACAGGATATTCTCATTTCTAATCTTCTAGTTCCCTATGTTTTGTTTTCCAACATGCTCCACTTTCCTATCTTTTATTTCAGGTTTCCCCTGATTTTCCCAACCATATCTTTTTTCTTTATAATTTTAAATATAAAACTTATAAATTTTTCTTAAGTTTTTGAACAAGAGAACATTCACATGGTTCAAAAAATCCCGAAAATATACAAAAAAATCACAGTGAATACCCTCGTCTATCCTTACCCTCCATCTATTCAGTTCTGGGCCCCTATACATAGCCATTGCTCTTCTTTATATATTCTTCCAAAGATTCTTCGTGCATATATGAAGAACAGTGAATATAAACTTCTCCCCCCATTTACAAACACTCTTTTACACTTTGCTTTTTTCACTCAACAGCATATCATGATCTCTCCATAACTATACCTAGACTGCTTCCTCATTCTTGTAACAGTTGCATAGTATTTCTTTGTATGGATGTACTTTATTTAACTCGTTACCAGTGATTCCAATATTTTGCTACTGTAAACAAAACTACACTGAAAACCATCACACACACACACACACACACACACACCATTTTCCCTGAACAAGTAACTAAGACTTTCTTTCTTGCAAAGCCTAGGAGGTCCTCTGGTGGAGCCTTTCTTATCCCATGCACAGGATCTGGCCTCATATGACAGCTAGTTCTGTTCTAACCTATCTCCTAGGGTATGCCAGACTGTACACGCCGTGAAGGCAGGGGCAATGTCTTACTTACTGTGTCTCTAACTGTGTAGGGCCTAGATGATTCCTTGCACATAGTGGGCACACAATAACTTCTTGTTGATATTTTACTCTCTAACCATTTAGTAGCTTAACCATGTTTGGTTGTCAGTAAAGTATCTTTTTAGGAGGATCTACTGGTTTATAATGTGGGTTTTGAAAGACAAACAAATGAGAAACAAAAACTCATAGACACAGACAATAGTTTAGTGGTTACCAGAGGGTAAGGGGGGTGGGGGTGGGAGATGAGGGTAAGGGGGATCAAATATATGGTGATGGAAGGAGAACTGACTCTGGGTGGTGAACACACAATGGGATTTATAGATGATGTAATACAGAATTGTACACCTGAAATCTATGTAATTTTACTAACAATTGTCACCCCAATAAAAAGAAATGTGGGTTTTGGAGAGCTGAAGAGGGTAGATTTAAACTTGGTACTGTGTGTCCCCGAAAATAAGACCTAGTCGGACAATCAGCATAAATGTGTCTTTTGGAGCAAAAATTAACATAAGACCTGGTATTATATTGTATCATATTATATTGTTATTATATAAGACCGGGTCTTATGTTAATTTTTGCTCCAAAAGACACATTGGAGCTGATTGTCTGGCTAGGTCTTATTTTTGGGGAAACACAATATTAGGACTTAGAAAGTTTAGGAATTCTCCCTATCTGGCTTTCACCCTGGCCCACAAATTGATTAACTATTGAGTTTGTTAATATGTAAGCTTCTCTCAGGTTGAATAGTACCATCAGCTAACACTGTTTCTATTAACTGTCCTGTGTAGAATTAGGCTGTCCTCGGCCCTTTGCAAAGTACCTTTAACTCTCTCCATATCTGGAACATAGTTTAAGCCCTTATGCATTATCATTCATCAAAAACTTTATGACAGTAAGAAGGAATTCATTTATTCTCAGAAAATTAAAAACCCTCAAATAAAATATGAAAAAAAAAAAGTAAGGCCTGGACCTCTGAGACTATTGGAGCTATGTGAGTTCTCTCTTATAGATTAGCAGAGCTAGTTCACAAAAACAATGATAGTTGACCCTTCCTAGGCATAAGAATCCCATTATCCATAGACAATCATTAGGCTCTAGAACAGTTAGGTGTTCTACTCCCAAGTCAAAGGGTAATAATACTTTGAAAGCATCCTAGTAATAATTGTCACATCATAATCTGTGCCTGACATGGACTATCATTTCAAAATTTTATGACCATTCAGATGGTATGCAAACAAAATGGAAAGCAATGCAATAGCAATGTGATGTCGAAATCTCTCAAGGTTCTGTTGTGAAGTATTCCTGAAATGTGCTGAACTGATTAGCTAATTAGTGACAACACCCCATCCACCCCAATGCCAGGGACTGAAAGTTCAACACATTCGAATTTTTCCTGGAAAAGACCCAGAATTTTCAAAAAGTGCACTCACTACAAACTCCATGCACAAAATTTCATTTTCCAAATGGTTGTTAAAACACGTCCAATTAACTTTATCAGAACATAACTAGTTAGGTGAAGTGTGTTTTTTCTTCATAAAATATTGAAAATTAGCACCATTTCTAGTATCATCTTTGGATACAAAAAAAGCACCCGAGGCACAATGTCCTGGAAAGTCTCCACACAATGAAGCTGGCTGATGGCTTTCCTCTTGTCATACGGGCATATTCATGGAATGATTCCCTTCTTTTTTGCTTGCAGCTTTATAAAGATAGTTGACCCGCAGGTCAGTCAACCAGGGGTACTACTATCCTGCTTTCTTTCTTGAACAAAGTATATACTTGAGGAAGGTATATGCTCCAGGCTCTGTGATCACTTTGCTTCGTTAAGAATCACTTTTATTCTGAGGTAAAACTAATGGGTGATTGAGGGATAAGGATTAGGGCATCAGGAGAAAGAAGATTACTGATTTTTTCTTTTACTGTAATATCCCTTAACATCTTCTCCTCAAATTACTATCAGAATTCTCTTCTTAAAAGTGATCTGATCATGTCACTTTCTCTTCAAAAACATTTGATGGCTCCTCAGTGCATTCACAATAAAGTTTATACTCTTCAGTTTAGCGTTGGAAACCATCACAATTGAGACCTTGTAAGAGCTAATGTTTAGCAAGGGACAAAACAAAAATTCAAATTCAAAGTCTAACTCCTAACAAGTGTTTGCCAAAGTGTAGGTCACACACAAATACTGCATAACAGTAAGGAAATGATTTCCTTTCCATTCTCTTTCTTCATCTGAAAAATGGGGACTGTAATACTAGTAAATGCACATAAAGCACTGAGAACAGTGCCTACTGCTGAGTAAGCATCAATAAATGTTTGCAATTAAGAGTTCAATCCTCTGATTACATGGAGAAAACAAGTTAAAGAAACCTATCACTTTTAACCAAAAGAGAAAGGCTTTGGGTTTTGAGCCAACTGCAGTATCTAGCTAGAATTTAATAATATTTTTTATTCAATTGAGTTTATTTTTTACTGTTACCGTCTATTGGATTTTCTATTTAGAGTACTGTTGTAAAGTTCACTTTTTAAATTTGTAAAAGTGATCCATCACAAAATAAAGTGTTAAGTAAATTATAATATAGGTGGTACACAGATTTGGCAAATGAAAAAAAGAGTAAAAGTGCTACTTGGATGACTAAATGTTACTCCAGAAAATCTTTATGCCATGTGTTCTTCTAGCTCTGTACCTCAAGTCATTCCCTCTAATTAGAATGCCCTTCACTCCACAACTTCCTGTTGAAGTCCTGAACAAAGCACAGTTCAACCCTGAACAATGTGAGGGTTAGGGGAGCCCACCCCCTCCCAACTGCTGAGAATCCAACTTTTGACTCCCCCAGAACATAACTACAAATAGCCTACTGTTGACTGGAAGCCTTACCGACAGCATAAATGGTTAACACATTTTGTACATAGTATATATTATATACTGCATTCTTACAATAAGGTAAGCTAGCGAAAAAATGTTATTAATAAAATCATAAGGAAAATACATTTACAGTATTTATTGAAAAAAAGCCACATATAAATGGACCTGTGCAGTTCAACCCATGTTGTTGAAGGGTCAACTGTAATTTAAAAATCAAACTTTACAATAGTACTGTAAATGCAAATCCAACCTTCAAAACCCACCTCAAAGACTACCTCTCACTAGGAACCTTCCTAAATCTTCTGTCCCTCTGCCCAAAGTTAGCATCAAATTCTTTCTTTTCCTCTTTTGTCACCCCTCACCCAACCTCCATGTCCCCTCAGTCCCACTGCATTTTATTTCTAAGCCTACTATAGTTACTCATCCGCCACACATAAGTGTAGGTCTTGTTCAAATTAAGCTCTGTCACTTGCAGACTGTCTGACCTTGGACAAGTTCACTTTGAGCTTCAGTTTTCTTTTGTAAAGTGGGGATGGGACTTAGAGAAGTTGGTCTGTTATGGTGCTTGCTATGCCACATGCACTAAATTAAAATGTTTGTTTTTCGTTTCCCGATATGTGTGACTGTCTTTCACACTGGATTGATTCTTACACATTTTTATATCTCCTGCAGTGTTTGGCAAATAGTAGGTACTCAATACATGTCTGTCATAGTTCAAGTGTTCCAGTTGCAGAAATTTTCCAGCTGTGGTTAACAGTGAACATACTACAGACTATTTTAAAAAGGAAAATGGAAAAAAGGTTACAGGATATACTTTAGTGAAGTATTAAAAATAACAAAAGTAATATTAGGAAAAAAAGTCTCCAAGAATGCATATAAGATCCAGTAATTTTAAATGAGACATTTTTAAGAAAACAAAGTCTAAAAAAAAAAAAAAAAAAAAAGGAATTAACCTTTCAATTTAACAGTGCTTCTGTACACAAGATAGACTTCTGGCCAGTATACCTATTTTAACTAGAGCATGTCGGGCAATCTTAGAAAATGATCTTCCTTATGATTTGTATTTTATTTTAGTAGTGGGAAATAAACATGGGCAAATAATTCATAAACATCACAATGCATTTATATATGTGCTGTAAAAACCAGGGTCTTGGGTAGATGTGCAAGGTTTTGCTAAGCATTTCTGTGAAAAGAACTCACCTCTCCCCAGGGCACCCACATCTGTGGATAGGATTTACTCCTTTGAATTAAGACAGAATTAGACCAAACATTAGGCCAAGTGAAAGAGAAGTCAAGTCACAAAGGACCACATATTGTAGGATCCATTTACTGTACATTTAGAACAGGTAAATCCATAGAGACCAACAGTAGATTAGTGGTTGCCAGGAGCTGGGGGAAGAGAGTGACTGCTAATGGGTACTGGGTTTCTTTTTTGGGGTGATACAAGTTCTGAGATTACATACGGTGTTTCCCTGAAAATAAGACCTAGCAGGAAAATCACCTCGAGTGAGTCTTTTGGAGCAAAAATTAATACAAGACCGGGTCTTATATTATATTACATAATTATATTAATTTTTGCTCCAAAAGATGCATTAGAGCTGATTGTCTGGTTAGGTCTTATTTTGGGGGAAACACGGCAGTGGTGATGGCTGCACTACTCTATGAGTATAGTAAAAAAAAAATCACTGGATTGTACACTTTAAAGGGCTGAATTTTACAGGTATGTGAATTATATCTCAATAAAGCTGTTACAAAATAAATAAATAAATAACAGACCACGTCTAACCCCAGGAACTTTCTGGCTGACTGCGCTCCCCCGTGAGGCAGTCCACCTGGGTCGGGGCAAAGTCTCGGGGAGCGCAGGCTCCGTGTCTTAGTGGGGTTCCGGACCCACTGTGGGTCCATGGGTGCGTTGTCCCTTTCCCGAGTTACGTTTCCTCAAGTGTTAGATTAGGTGGGCCCAGGCCCACCCCAGCTCTGATCCGGAGGGTCACTCCCGTACACCTCACCCCACACCCGACACTCCTGGGGTCCGTCGCGCTCCCACAAGCCAAGTTACCTGTAGGGACCAATGGCCCCTGGGGCTTTCGTGGTGCTGATCACCTTTCTGATCAAGGATGACATAGCTAATCTTTTTCCTTTGAGGCCTCTTGGAGAGAACTATCCGGTACTCTACCCCTGCTCGCGACTACTGGACTATCCAGACCCCAGCAGTGCAACCAGAAACACGACGCCGGGGCGGGGTTCGCTCAGCATTCTGGGAGTTGTAGTTTCCTTGCGGCTCTCGGCCACGTGGAGACAGCGGCCGCACTGGCGCATGCGCCCTCCAGCTCGCTCACCGTTCACGTCGTTTTGGAGACTGTGGCGGAGCCTTGTCATTCTGACCGGGAAGCCCTGGCTTCCTCCGTCGGTTCGTCAAGCAGGTAGGTTATGAGGGGCTGGTGTCTGTTAGGGTCCGCGACTTTGGGGGAGTGAGTGAGTGTGTGTGCACGCACGCACCCTGCCCGGCGTCCGCGTACTGTCCCCCACTTCCCCACCCCCTATATCTTCTCTTCCCTCAGACCCCACTGCCTTCTTCCCTTGCTGTCTGCTCCTGGGCCTCTCTTGCCGATCCCACACCTCTTCGGCCCCTGCGCTCGAGCCCTCTAAGTTTGTCATTTTGTTGCATTGCCCCACCGGGCGGAGGCCGTTCTGGGAATGGGCTTTTACCCTCTCTCCTTACACCGTAGAGGAATGAGATGGATCATTCAGGGGACCACGCTGGGATTTAGTCCTTTTCCACCTTCCCGCCCCTCCCATGTTCCCTTTTCTTGAGTACTCCTCGAGCTTTACGAGGTCTCTATGCGTTCCCCTTTGATCTGAGCAGAGCCCTAGTGTGGGATCTGGTTTCAAAAAGGAAGATAGTGATCTTGCTCCAGCAAAGGGCCCCAGGGCTGGTCACTTGACGGCTATGCAATCGTCATGCTGTGTCAGAAGAGTGATACTTGGCTAGTTTTTATTTTGTTAATTAGTGCTTTACAGGCACGCTTCACTCCCTCGTTTATGCGCACATATGTACATTCAACAAATATACATTGAGCCCCTACTTGGTGCAAGGCACTTCGCTAGGTGTTGGAGAAACAGGAGTAAAAAAGTTAGGTAGGATCCCTGTCCTGCCCTGCTTCTAAAACATAATATAAGAAAATCCTGTTTATTCTCCTCATTTTGCCCCACATACTACTCAGGTTTTGGCTTTCCTACTTCCGCTCAAGAACTTTCAGTGTTTTTTCATTATTTCATCATGTCATCTAATACAATTTTGGTGAAATATTTACATATAAGAAATGCATATCATTTATTAAAATTACTTTTTAGTTCTTTGCATTACAATTAGGGCCCATATTGTAGGGCATGCATTGATAAAATTTATACATGTCTGGTAGGTTATGTTATTAGTGAATTTCATTTAAAAATAGAAAACAGGTCTTTGAAACTATGCAGAAAAAAAGGGGGATGTTGAGAATTGAGAATTACTGAGTAAATCCATCAGGCTCTTCCAAGTTATTGTCCTTTATCCTTCCTTCAAATTGAAATATTTTTGCTGTTATAAATTAAAGGTGCAGCGGGCCTCATCTCAGTAGTAGAAATGAAAACATCAATAATTTATGTTCAGTTTTTATATAGGTTATCATATCAGAACAGTCTGTTCTATATTTTACTGATTCAGGTGGCTCATGTTTTACCCAAGAATTTTGATTAAATGTTTTAGTTAATTTAATTTTTTATCATGGCATAGGGATCTTATCTCATACCTCATTTTTCATTCAATAGACTTTATGCAGTTGCCGACATTGGTATATGATTTAATTATTTGACAGTGTAACTGGAATGTACTAGTATAGTCTCTTGCATCAATAGCATTATTCTATTGAATCAGATTTTTTATGTTAATACCATTCATGGCTCCTCTAGAGATCGCCCTAGTTATTAATCCCTGCTATATATCAATATCATGATAACATTTTGCTATCACCAATCCACCTGTAATAAATAAAGATTTATTGAAGAATGAAGTATTGAATCACATGAATATTTATTAAATTTATTTTTGAATGGAAGTTCCCTTTCCCTGTACTAACTTTGTTACTTTCTCCCCAGAAATGTCTAATGCAAAAGAAAGAAAACATGCTAAGAAAATGAGAAACCAGCCCACTAATGTGACTTTATCCTCTGGCTTTGTGGCTGATAGAAGTGTAAAGCACCATAATGGAGGTGGAAAACCTTTCCGAGCTCAAAAACAAGGTAAGATACACCTAATGCTCTCTCCACTCCCATTTGGAGCAAATTTCTTTCCTCAGCACCTTCTGATAGTTCTTATCTAAATAGTAAATGAGCTGAGTTAAAAACAGATACAGTTGACCTTCATTATTTGGAAATTTTGTATTTGCAAATTCACCTAGTTGTAAAAGTTTATTTGTAACCCCAAAATTAATACTCATGGCACTTTGGTGGTCACTAGCAAAGTGGAGAAAAAATTCAAGTCGCCCACATGGACGTTCCCAGCTGCCTTCTTGTTTCAACTTGCATATGGAGATGACCAGAGGATGGAGACAGTGGGTGGGCAGTGCAGTATAGTGCAAGAAGCTCCTGCTCTTATTGGGGTTTGAATTCCAACTGTGGGGTGACCTCAGGCAGGTCACTTAACAGTTCTGAATTTGACTACTCTCTATACCTCATATAAGTAGAATCACACAATAGTTATCTTTTTTTGTCTGCCTTATTTCACTTACAATGTTTTCAAGATTCATCTATGTTGTATCATGTGTTAGAATCTCCCTTATTTTTAAGGCTGAATAGTATTCCATTGTACGCATATACCATATTTTCTTTATCAATTCAGGTGTGGATGGGTTGCTGCCACCTTTTGCCTGTTGTGAATAATGCTGCTATGGACATGAGTGTAGAAATATCTCTTCAAGTTTCTGTTTTCAATTCTTTTGGGTTTATATTTAGAAGTGGAATTGCTGGATCACATGGTAATACTATGTTTAATTTTTTTGAGGAACTGCCATACGCTTTTCTATAGAGGCTACACTATTTTAACATTCCCACTAGCAATGCACAAGGATTCCAGTTTTTCCATGTCCTCACCAACACTTGTTATTTTCAGTGTGTTGTTAGTAGCCATCCTAATGGCTATAAAGTGAATACAAGAACCTTTTATGAGCTTTTGATTTTTGAAGACTTAGCAGCAGAAATCATAGATTATAGTGAAATTCTTGTTTTTACATTGAGGAAACGGGGCTCCAGAGAGATGAAGTGACTTGCCCAAGGTCACACACAGCTTTGGTGGCCTAGATAGCACTTGGGCATCTTAATTCCCCTAGCCTGCGCTTTTTCTGCTGTACTCTGCCATCTCTCAAGTTTAAGACAGCCATCTGAATCACTTCTCATTTTGGGCATGGTTTTTCCTGAGGTTATCAGATATTTTCTTTATATTTGATCAGCCCTAAGTAATAAAAATAATAGCTAATAATAACAATTTTTTTAGTGCTTTATTCTAGGCCCTATTTTAGTGCTTTACATATGTTTACTCATTTGATCCTTATAATACTGCAAGGTAAATAGTTTCCATTATTTTCATTTTATAGATGAGGAAACTGAGATGTGGAAAAGTTAGGTAATTTACCTGTGGCCATACAACCATTGAGTGGTGAGGTTGAGATTTGAGCCCAGGTAGGCTGACTCGAGAGTTTCAAGCTATTAACCATAATTCACTAGTTGTAAAAATTTGGGCAAGGTTTATCTGGCTTCTGACAACTGAGAGTGGATTACTGTTGCTGGGAAGATCTCTGTGTGTGACAACATTGGTTAATGTGCATTTGTCGGAATCTTAGCTGTAATTTGCCTTTTAGTTCCAGTCGTTGAGTGTACTGACATTGCTTAAAGGTGCTATGGCAGAGGGGTTGGTTTGGGGGTGGGTGAGCCTGATTTGAATGCCAATTTCTCTACTTATTGATTATATGGCTTTGTTCAAGTAACAGTCTCTGTATCAATGTCCTCATCTGTCAAATAAGGTAGCTGATAGTGCCTGGTTCATCAGATGTTGGGAGGATTAAATGACAGTCCCTGTAAGGAATTAGCCCAGCCCCTGGTACTCAGTAACCCTTCAATGACTATTAACTCTTATTGTAGTTAACAGATTGATTTTGCCACCTCAGTTTGATTTTTCTTCATCTTCTTTAAATTAGTGTGGTCTTAGTGTCATTACTCTCATTTTCCTTGTACATTGCTTAGTCAAAGTTGGATATCATAGTCAAGACTGAGCATGGGAGGAATATAGGATAAATTAATTGCAACATTATGTCTCTAAGCTCAGTGACAAGTAATCTTGAGGTCTTGAATTAACTAACCAAAGTGAATAACTTAGCATAATGTTGTGAGGTTTATTATTGTCTTGCTTACTCTGATTTCTTACATTAGGTAGATTTTGGGGAGGAATAATCCTTTACTTAGAGGTAGCAGTTTTTATACTCTACTTAGAATTTGTCTGTGAATATGGACTAAAACACAGATTTTCTTTCTAAAAAGTAGGGCACTGTAATTTATATTTTAAGTGGAAATTCATTTTGATTTTGACTTAAATTGGCTTAAGAATATTTGCTCATGTAATAGGATTAGACAGGTTTCAGATTTTGACTTATGAATAATAGCTTTAGCAATTTGTTCTATGTCTTGGACTTCTGGAAGTTTCTCTAATGTGACTT